>NC_056695.1:32969477-33614022 GCF_018350215.1 Panthera leo
TCATCTTGGTTGAGAGTTTATATTTCCATAACATCATCACGTGTGGCCATTTTCCTTTTGACCATTACCTCAATGAGGATGGAGACAGACTGTATAACCAGGAGACCTAGGCAAGGTAGGATTAAGCAAGCTCCCAAAATTCAAGAGGATAATTCCCATGAGGGTTTTGAATCCCCTGAGAGTTGAAAATCATCCACCAAATAACTCCCTGGAGCCCCAACCTTTCCAGGTTTGGACTGGGACATGAGCAACCTTTCTCATTCGATCTGTCATCTCCTCTGTGACTTTTCCTCCATTTCCTGTCTGTAGGCAGCAGTTGCTCAGGTTAAACTTTCCATAAACACCTCCCTCAGAAGCAAGCAAGGAATGTAAGGCCAAGCCATTTTGATAGATATCATTGTGCATTTTGGTTTGCTGCTTGGCTAGTAAGTTAAGAACTCTGGTGGTTTCATTGGTAATAATTTCTACAACTGTTTGACTATGTGCCTTAGCATGTAAATGGGAGTGCGGTAGCTCCAGGACCCATCCTCTGCCCAGGTGGCAGGGCCGTAATATTGGATGATACACTCAGGAGGCCATTCATCATCTTTCCAGTTGCCAATTTGTAGGGCACACCATTTCCTTTGAATCTCCCTGTCCCAATACACTTGGACTCCCAAATGTTCCCCTCTGACAAGTGGGAACAGGAAGTAACATGGATGAATAGTTCTTATCAGACATGACCCTGACCAGCCTGAGGGAAGTACTATATAGGCTGTCCTTCCACATATCCAGTATAGTCCACCTGGGGCCCACCATTCGATGGCCACATGGACATTGTCCTAGGCCTCTCAGAGATGAGAGGAGTTAGACAAGGGGTGGGGATCTGGCTCAGTGTGATCTGGGGACCCCCACCATTGGGTTTCCTTGGCAGATGAGTTCTAAAATCTTTGGCCTAGGTACATTAAGCTTCCAATGGAGATGGTGAACTTTCTTCCCCACCAGGCAAGGCAGTTTTTCCCAATAATTTAGGTTTTGAGGAGCCAAACCCCAGTAGTAGGACTGGGGTATTTTGTTTCATCACAAGGTTCACAGGGATCTAATTCTCTAGCCTCCCATGGCCTTTGATCCCCCATGTTAGTTCCCCCACATACACAGCAAGAAGAGATCTTCAGAGTCTGAGCTATAGTCTCTGCTAGGGCTAGAAACAAGTTCCTTGCTGTGACTGAAATGGGAAGGGGGCTACTTCTTATTTCATAGAAGGAGTGGAAGACTTGATGGGACATGGTTGGATGGGGGGTAGTGACTCTCTTGAAATATAGCATAGTCCCTGTGTCTCTGCCTTGCCAACAGATCCAGATGCCAATTTGGGTGCCCCATTGCCATTTGGGTTAATGATGGTAAAATTAACAAGGTTACAGGCCTTTGATTGACAACCTGATATAGCACCCCCCCTTTTGAAGGAGTGCTGTTGTTGCCTTCTTTTTTCCAAGTAGCTCATGAAACACAGCTCCAGCTGGGGCATAAAAACTCAGGTGTATAGGCACATGAACTGTTTTCCTCACACATGTATTTGTCATTGAGTCAGTATTTCTTCTCCCAATCTAACCCTCCACATGGTATATATCAAGAGTCCTTGGGCCCTCTATGACAAGTGCCCACTTTTTTCATATGACAGGTGCCTCTGGGCCAATACCTACAACCACACATACATCAAACAGCATTGACATTGGTCATTTTGGGGTAGCAATTTGTGTCCAGCTGACCAAGGCCCCCCACTTGGTAGGATCAGACTTCTAACCAGTCTTCACTGGGGGTTTATTATGGGTCATAGCATGTGTATTGACTCTTCCACTGACAGATAGAATAGGTGGTCTTATTGTGTCTGCAAGTCCCCAGGACTTTTCCTTGGCATGAGAAGTGGGCATGGTATAGTAAGATCCAAGTGACTTCCTGGCCTGATCTGGTTATGTGACCATATGGGTCACCTAATGAGGAATCGAGGTCTACAGAAGGGGACCAGATTAGAAGCAACCAATACCAACAAAGCATCCTATCCACAAAGGGAAGGTGAGTGCTAACAGAAATCTCTCACCACACGTCCAACCAGCCAGGGTGGCCTCTGCCAATCCTATGGTGAAAAGTAGAGCAAGAATCACAAGAACAGTAAGAAACAAAGCAGGACAGTGCATCATCATAAGGAAACAGATACAGAAAATAAGGACAGTGTGTTTGTTCCACCAGATCGTTGATTCCTCAAGCTTCTGCTGTGTGTAGTCAGCTTCCGGAGTGACTAAAGCAGAGCTGCAGTCTCCCAGAGCCTCTGGAATTGCAGATTGCTTCTTCTGTATGGTCAGCTTGCGTGGCATTGATGGATCAGGAATGCACTCCCAGTTTCAAAATGCCGACTTCACTCTGCTGTGGTGAATCCAGGGACCCACCTCAGCTACCTTTACTGCAGTAGGGGTGGACAAAATGACAGTGAGCAGGCCCCTCCAGAGGGGTTTTAGGGATTTGACATTCCACTCCTTCACCCATTCAGCATCTCCTGGTTTAAAGGGGTGAGCGTCTGTGGTCAGACTCACAGCTAATCGCTCCCTAACCCAGTGGTGTAAGGTGGTTAGGGTAGAGTCAAGAGCCCGCATCTGTTCCCTTAGGGTTAGATTGTCTATTTCATTTAGATCCTCCTTTATGCCCTTGATAATGGGGGGAGGGCAGCCATAAAGGATTTCATAAGGGCAGAATCCCGTCTGCTTTGGGGGGCTACACCTGATTCGTAACAAGGTGATTGGCAATGCCTGGTCCCAGTGTAGGTGGGTTTCCTGACATAGTTTACTTAATTGAAGCTTCAGGGTTCCATTCGTTCGTTCCACCTTCCCGGAGCTCTGGGGTCAATATGCCATGTGTAACTTCCAGGTGATCTTTGGGATCTTTAACCCCTTTGCCACCAGCTGCACCAGCTCAGCCACAATTGCTGGCCTGTTATCTGATTCCATAGTGAGAGGGATCCCAAATCAAGGAATGATTTCTTTTATAAGAAGTTGGGCCACTTCATGTGCCTTTTCTATGCGAGTAGGAAGGTTTCCATCCAGCCTGAGAAAGTGCACACAAAAACCAACAGATATTTACAGCCTTGGACCTGGGAAAGCTCAGTGAAGTCCACCATGATATTTTCAAATGGGGTTCCCCCAACACTCTGCACCCTAGGGTAGGCCTTGGGTTCCTGATGTGGGTTATTCCAGGCACACATTTCATATTGCTAGCATACTACTCAGGCTCTGCTGGAGAGTCGAAGGATGTAGAAATGTCGTCTCAACGTAGTCTCGAGAGCTGTCCTGGTAGTATGTGTTTCCTGATGGAACTTCTTGACAAAAGCTGGAGACAGGGCCTCAGGAATTGCTACTCAGCCATCTTCAAATTTCCCCCATCCACCTGGGAGGTAGCTTCCATTTTCAGTCTTAAACCAAGTACTCTCATGTTCTGAGTAATTAGGGTCCTATTCTGCCAGTGGACTAGGGAACAGTGCAGCAGTTAAAGCCGCTGATTCCACTGTTCCTTTGGAGGCTGCTAGCTTTGCCTCTCTGTCTGCCTTAGGGTTTGCAGCCATGGGGTCTTCCCTTGATGCATGCATCAATGCATGACTGCCACTCTTTTAGGGGCCCACACAGCGTCTAAGAGTTCAAGGATTTCCTTACTTTATGTCTTTTCCTCCTGAGGTTATTAGATCCTTCTCTTTACATAAAGCCCCGTGTACAGTGGAGGGTGGGATGGCATACTTAGAGTCTGTGTATATATTAACACATATCCCTGCCACCCATTGGAGGGCTGGGATTAATGCAATGAGCTCTGCCTTCTGTGCCAAAGTCCCCCTTGGCAGGGGTTTGGCTGATATAATAGAATTCAGGGTCACCATGGAGTACCCTGTAAGATGTTCTCCCTCTTTCACAAAACTGCTACCGTCAGAGAAACACTCAACATCGGACGCCCTTGAGGGGATGTCCCTCAAGTCTGGTCAGCTGGAGAACACCTCATCCATGACTTCAGTGCAGTCATGTTCTGGTTGACCTGGCCCCACAGGCAGTAGGGTTGCAGGGTTTAGGGTCTGCACTACTTCTAGATGAATGCACAGGTTTTCACATAGCATTCCCTGATATCTCATCATCTGGGCGTTGGTTAGCCAGTATTGTCCCCTGTACTCCATTAATGTCAATACTGAATGTAGCTCTCAGACTGTCAACTCTTGTCCCATAGTTAACTTGTCATCCTCAGACACTAAGAGGGCCCATAGGCAGGATAGCCAGCTTTGGGCAACAGAGTCAAGCTGCTTGAAGAGATATGCCACCGGGGGATGCCATGACCCCAACATCTGGGTTACAACTCCTATTGCGACTCCAGTATGTTCATGAACATATAAGAAGAAGGGCTTGGACATGTCTGGGAGCCCCAGACCAGGCATGTTGGTGAGGGCCCGTTTGATCTCTTCAAAGGCCCTTTGCTGTACTTGCTCCCATAACAGAGGTTCCCGCTCTCCCCTCTTTGTGGTCTCATAAAGGGGTTTTGCCAAGACTGAGAAGTTAGGTATTTAGATTCTACAGAAACCTACGGCCCTGAGAAACTCCAGAACCTGATGTTGGGTCAACGTGACCAGGATTAAACAAACGGCTTGTTTTCTCTCTAGGCCGAGTTGGTGCTGCCCCTGGGAGAGGTGAAAGCCAAGGTACTTGACTTTCTATTGACAGATTCGGGCCTTTTCCTTGAAACCTTATAGCCAGTGTCCCATGGGGGGTGGTGGTGGTGGTGGTGGTAAGGAGCTGCCGAGTTCCTTCCATGTAATCCTCTTGAGACCTTCCAACCAGCAGTAAATCATCTACATACTGAAGCAGAATACAGCCATTTTGATCCACTGGGAAGGCTCTTAGGTCTGAGGCTACTGCCGTGCCAAAAATAGTTGGGAAGTTTTTGAACCCCTGAGGCAATCTGGTCCAAGTCACCCGGACCTTGTCACCATTTTCAGGATTCTCCCACTGGAAGGTGAAGATCGGTTGACTCTGGGAGGCCAGTAGGATGCAGAAGAAGGCATCCTTGAAGTCTAGTCATATGAAGAAGGCAGCTTCGGCAGGGATAAGACCCAAGAGAGTGTATGGGTTCAGGACAATCAGGTGCAGGGTGACAGCAGCCTGGCTTATTGCATACAGATCTTGGATTGGCCGATAGTCACTGGTGCCCAGCTTCTGGACTGGTAGGAGAGGCATGTTCCAAGATGACTGACAGGGTTGGAGGATCCCATATTTTAGAAGTCTCTCCAGGTGCTTCTGTATTCCCATGTGTGCCTTACAAAGGATGAAATATTATTTTTGGAAAATGGGTCCTGCCCCTGGCTTTAGTTCTACAATTACTGGAGGTATGTTCTGGGCCAGTTCTGGTGAGTTGTCCTCACCCCACACCCCTAGTGCTCTGAAGAGAAGCTTAGGTCCCCATGAGACTGTAGAGGCACCATTGTTCCCCTTGGGGAATCATGAGAGTCATAATCTTTGCTTCTGGCTTTTGTAGGGTCAAAGCAGCTTGTCTGTGGGAGTTGAAAGTTATCTGGGCCTGCAGCTTTCCCAACAGGTCCCGACCCATTAAAGCCACGGGGCAGTCAGGGAGGTACAGGAATTCATGGATGATTTCATGCCCACCTAACCTGCATCTCCAAGGAAGCAGGACGGGATGGCATGTCCAACGGCCCATGGCCCCCACAATGGTGGCTTGTCTCTGTGAGAGGAGGCCCACGGGTTGGGTCACCTCAGGTGTTCCACCCCAGTATCTACCGTGAAGTTGATGGGTTGGCCCCCCACATTCTTTTGGACCATAGGCTCTTGGCAGGCTAACAAAATAGAGCCCACTCTGTCTTAGTCCTCCTCATAGTCCTCCATGGCAGTTAGCCCCACAAAATCATCTTCGGGGGCCCCATGAGGTTGTGATGCTGGTTGGTACTGGCCCTGGACCATATGGCCTCTTTCTTTCTGTTTGGGGCCCTGCTGAGAATTAGTCAGCTGCAGAGTGCATTAATTTTTCCTGTGGACCTCCTGACAACAGTGAGCACAGTGATTCCATCCTAACTTTGATCCTGGGTGAGATGATCCTCCCTGCAATACCTTTTTGGCCCCAGCCCTATCCCTGTGGGGCACCTTTCTGGGAGCTTTCCAACTGCTCCATCAAGGCAGCAGCTAACAAGTCTACCTTTTTCTGCATCTTCTGGCATTCTTCCCTCCACCCCACCTGGTCACAGTTGACAAACACCTTAGTTGCTACTTCCAGCAACTGACTGGCATTCATGCCAGCAAAACTCTCTAGCTTTTGCAGCTTGTGCCGGATGTCCCCTTGTGCCTGACCTATGAAAGCTGCATTGACTGTCTGTTGGTTGACAGGCGCCTCTGGATCAAAAGGGACGTAGAGATGAAATGCCCCATATAGTCTCTCATAGAACTGGCTCAGGCTCTCCTTGGGTCCCTGGAACACTTTTGATGTTTTGCTGATATTCATGTCCTCTTCCCCCATTCCTTCATGCCATTTAGAAGGGCTTCTTGATGCTATCCAGTCTTTGCGAGCCCTCCATCTACACTTGAGTCATTTGGGTTCCATTTGGGGTCCTCCCCAGGCAGGTGAGCCCAAGCATAAGCCTGAGTGTCTAGCATCGCAGCAGGGGCATTCTCCTTCAACCATTTTAGGGCTGCCTGAATAATTTGGCAATGCTCCTCCATGTCAAAGAGGGTCAGGAGGAGTTGGCAGCAGTCTGTCCAGGTAGGTTTATGGGTTTGAATTATGGACTGCATTAGTTCAATCACAGCATGGGGCTTCTCCATATAGGTGGGAGTCTGGTGCTTCCAATTTAGGAGGTCTGTAGTGGTAAAGGATTGGTACAGAAAAACACGCTGGCCTTCTCAGATCTAGCCTTCCTGGTAAATAGGTCCCCTAGTTCCCCTCAGTGGCATCTGTAGGGCTCCCCAGTGTTGCTGCAAGAAGGGACTGTCTCCACTGGCCTGATCTTCTAATCGCCTTCCAGGAGGGGTGTATGAGGTTAGGACCAGTGGTCTGGGCAAACCAGTCACATCTGGAGAGGCCAGTGGAGCTAGAGGTGGCGAGGCCTCAAGACTAGAGGCCGGCTCTGGTGGGGTTTTGGCCCCCAGGGCAGCTGGAGGCTCAGGTGGCAATGAGGGGTACAGTGGGGCATATGGCAGTGGGGTCCCCTCATAGTCTCTCCCAACAGTATGGTTTTTCAGTTTTTGGCCGGCATTTGGAGGAAGCCGTGACATGAGCCATCATAACTTTACAGTTCTCTTCAATACAGACTTTTAGCCAAGGTGGGTGGAATAGGACCAGGTCTTGCCAACAAACAATGTAAGGAAATTGGGTGGGGTGGCCTGGATCCCCCACAATGACTCTGAGCACTTAACTAGTTCCTTATCAAGTGAGCCCTCAGAGGGCCAGCCCACCCCGAATGATGGTCAGTCAATTTCACAGAATTTCCAGAGCTTTCTAGGAGTAAATTTCACACCCTAATCTCCTGAATATCCCTTTTTGAAATTCCTCAACATACACTCTAGGGGAGTCAGTTTACTCTGTTTTCCACCCATTTCCTCCCCCTAACAGACAATTTTCATACACAAGAGAGGGAAAAGGGAGAAGGGAGGGACTAATTTGGAGAGGACACACACTCCCTTTGTCCATTTCCGGCTGCTCTCCTCTCAGAGATATTTCAGACACTTGTTAGCATTAGTGGGTTCAGTATCAAGCCCTGACCCGGATCAGGGACCCCAGAGGAAGTGTGACGCTGCCCTAAGCCATATGAGGTCACCATGGAACCATGGATCAGGACTCAACACTAGCTTCATCCCATTGGTCAGGTCAAAACCTTTCGTCTGTCTCATTCACACACAGTCACACAGTGACTTCAACCCACTGCCCAGCTCCCAGAACCTTAGAGTTGTGGTTTCATTTCTTATGGAACTACTCAGGCAGCTCTGGGAGATGATCAGGCTCCCCTTCTGCCTCTTAGGGGCAGGTCTACCAAAACAAACCCAGATTCTTACCAGTCTGATGGGTGGTACTCCCTGATCTCGTTCCTGGGCCTCACCAGGTTCCTTTGTTCATCTGGGGACCTCACCCCAGCATGCCAGGGGTGGCTAGTCTCCTACTGATTGAGCGGTCTGCTGGAGACAGGTGAGGTCACCTCTCCTGGTGACCCGAGATTCACACCCCAGCGACAAGGGAGGTGAAACACCATCCCCACCTCCCAGGTGAGCCCCCACGAAATGTAGCAGTGAGTCAAACACAGAGAGTCGAGACACCGATGCTTTTCTTTCCAGGAAGCAGCTTTATTCGTGCCAGTACAGGCTCAGTGGGCTAAGACCCAAAAGGCTGAGCCTAAAGCTCAGCAGAGGGTTACCTTTTATACAATTTTGTTCCTTTGTCTCTCGTATATGGTAACATACAGTCTGAATGGGCGGTCTATGTTACAGAGTCCTGAGGAAGGTCACGCCTGCCCACATAGCCAGGTTGCTTTCCCTTGTCTTGAGGTTTTCACCACATTTCTTACAGAGGGGCTGTACCACAAAATGAACAAAGAAGAAGAGAGACAAACAAAACAAAACAAAACAAAATTCTTTTTTTTTTTAATTTTTTTTTAATGATCATGACCTGAGCCAAGTCGGAAGCTCAACCAACTGAGCCACCCAGGCACCCCAAAACAACCAAAAAAAATTCTTAAATACAAAGAACACACTGATGGTCACCAGAGGGGAGGTGATGGGGGGATGGGTGGAATAGATAAAGGGGACTAAGAGTACACTTGTCATGATGAGCATTGAGTACTGTATAAAATTCTTGAATCATTATATTGTACACCTGAAACTAATATAACAATGTATGTTACTTATATGCAAATTTAAAAAATTAACAATTTTAAATGTACTTACTCCCTAGCCAGGTCTTCCCTAACTTCTTGTATGCATCTTTTTTTTAAAAAAATTTTTTTAACATTTATTTATTTTTGAGACAGAGAGACAGAGCATGAACGGGGGAGGGGCAGAGAGAGAGGGAGACACAGAATCGGAAGTAGGCTCCAGGCTCTGAGCCATCAGCCCAGAGCCCGACACGGGGCTCGAACTCACAGACCACGAGATCGTGGCCTGAGCTGAAGTCGGACGCTCAACCAACTGAGCCACCCAGGCGCCCCCTTGTATGCATCTTATATTCATAAACAAATAAAATGTATTTGTTGTTGTCTTCTTCCACTGCTAGATGGAAGTTCCATCATTTCAGGGACTTCTGTCTCTTGTTTATGAATATATCCCCAGCTCTTGGGAGCGAACCAGACAATAACAGATCTTCATGAATACTGTTGAATAAATGTGTTCAACACTTGAGTCAAAAATGAGAGCAGTTCCTGTTTTTGTCAAGGAGAGAGATTTTTAATTTTTTTAATGTTTATTTTTTGGGGGGCAGAGTATGAACAGGGGAGGGGTAGAGAGAGAAGGAGACATAGAATCCAAAGCAGATCAGGCTCTGATCTGTCAGCACAGAGCCCAGCGTGGGGCTTGAACTCACAAACCACAAGATAATGACCTGAGCAGATGTCGGATGCTTAACCCACTGAGCCACCCAGGCACCCTAGCAAGAGAGATTTTTTTTAAAGAAGAGATCATTTAAAGTGTCATCTGAAGAAAGAGGATGAGTTTATTAAAGAAGAGGATCAAGTTTGATAATGACTTTACTCTCTAGGAAACATTTGAGCTGAGGATTTAAAAATTAAATGGCATTTACCAGGTAGAGGAGATGAGAGTGTAGGGCAGACAAATAAAAACAACAAAAACATAGCTATAGATGTCTAAAAACACAAGATACATTCAAGAAACAATGAACAGTTGTGAGTAGAGCCTAAATTAATTAGAAAGGCAAGCCTAAATTAATTAGAAAGAGTCAAGGGAACGTAATTTGGAGCTGATTGGGAAGTAAAGCAATTTTCTCAAATTCTCAAATCAATAAAGTTTAAATTGTAAAATTCATAACCTTTAGTAATTGGCTCTCATTTTCCCAAGCCCCTAACTTGTCTACATTGGGTTGCTTTTGCATAACAGTTATGTAACAGCAAGTTGATTAAAAGTATTCTGCATTATTCTTAATAAAAAATACTCCCGACTCTCACAATCTAATACTCTACCTAAAAATAAAGACACCATGGTCTATACAATGTATCTTTGAAAAGGAGGATTATGGATTTCGAAGAATTAAGGTGGAATTAGGGAAGAATGCAAAAGTGTGGTTGCCAAAGTTATGTGTGCTTATTCTTTTATCATAGTGCTTCTGATTAAGAAACAGTATGTTTCCACGCTGATTTTCTTCTTGCACTTCTTGCAATCTCTCCATTAGACATTCAATTCCAATTTACTGTCTGGTACATACACAAAGCTTTAAATAAGATTTGTTGGTTAGGTTGAAATTGCATCCAGTGACCCTACCTACTTATGCACATACCTACAAATTTTCTGGAATTTGCTAATTTCTTCCCATGTGTAAGACACTGGGTTAAATTCTCTTAAACATGCAAGGAGAAAAAGAGAGAAAGAAAGAGAAAAGGGAAAAAAAGAAATAGAGAAAGAGAAAGGAAAGAAATGAAGGAGGGAAGAAGGAAGGAAGGAAGGAAGGAAGGAAGGAAGGAAGGATGGAAGGAAGGAAGGAAGGAAGAAAGAAAAAGAAGGAATTGGATGCTTTCTCTCCATTCAAGACAGTTTGGTTGTTGAGAGCCTATGATGTGATAAATCCATTAATATGTCTTCTTCAAACAGCTGTCTAAAATTTCTTCTTTTTCAAATGTTGCCTTGTCAGAGATCAAAATAATTTCTTAATCTGCAGTCTGAATAATTTTTTATGGTTCTGGTTAATGATGAAAAGACAAAGTTTTCAGTAGGTACTAACATAATTTACAATCTCTTCTGAAACCTGTTAATACATTTTCTAATTATGGAGGACAGACTTCAAAGCCCAGGACCTCATGGTATGCATCAGGAGCTTCATCAGTCAATAAGAGAAGAAGGAATTTATTAAAACACAGAAAATACTCAAAAGCATGACTCCTGAAATTCTTCAGTGTCTAATCAGGCCTTCACTCTCAAGAAGCTCACAATTTAATATGAAAAGTGTACATACTAAGTAAAAATCAATACACAGTATGTGTCTAGCGGTAATTATGAAATGCCACTAAATAAATTATAGATGAGAGATGCACCTTCCAGAGGGTTACTCAAAGAAGAATCCACAGGAGAGGCAAGACTTAAATGAAGCCCTAAAAGGCATATAGGATTTTAATAGATATATTTGCAGGATAGAGAGTCTTTGCTGGGATAAACATATAAATAATAATAATAGCAATAATAATAATAGTCATAGAAATAGTATCTTCTGCTACTACCATTTACTGGGCTTGATGATGTTCTGGGCATGGTGCTAAGTGCTTTATATGAATTACCTCATTAGGTTTTTATGACAAGCCTCTAAAGTAGAGAATGGAAATTGCAGATGTTGAACCTGAATCCTAGTGATTGAGAGTGACTTCCTAAAGGGACATAGAGGTGAACTAGAGTCTATCTGGTTCCATGCACTATTTGAGTAAGCACTAAGATTATCTGTTCAAGTGAAGAGTTTGCTTTGAGAGGAAATGGAATCTATAGCTGGAAATATACTTTGGAGCAGACCCTGAATACCAGTTTATAGCATTTGTGCACATGTGTGTGGGTTTCTGGCCTTTTTCCTATAGAAATGGGAACACTGTAGAAGTGTTCCGTAGGAAAGGTTTATGACTTATAACTATCACTATGAAGGCACTATGCAGTAGACTGGGCAAATTGAAGGCAGAAGCCCAATTGAGAGTGTGCAGAAAATGAACAGGGGGAAAAAAGATGTGAAAAGAAATGAAAATGAACTGGAATACTTTGGACCCTTAATTCTGAACTCATTTTTATTTTTGGAAAAGTATCAGAAACCTAAGTTGCAGAGATTTAAAAATTTTTAAGTTTAGAAATCTATACTTGTAAAACATGCATCTATTTTGATGGAGTAGGGGATTAATGTAATCTGCGGTGCAGCAGAGAAATGGTTAACAGGAGCCCCATGCCCACCCCACCCCCCAAGAAAAAAAGGCAGAGAAAAGTTTGAGAGGGAATCACGTGAGCTATAGAGGTGGCTCATCTCAGGAACTCCATCCTGAAACCGACACATTAGCACAGAACCACACCCAATCTATAGATTGTGAATCCAACTGAAGAAAGGTAGAAACAGGACTATAACCAACTAGGCCAGGTAAGTGGCAGCCTTCTTCCAAGGATAGCACTGAAATGCAATAAGAAAATAGCTTTCCCAGTTGCTCAAGAAGCAGCCAAAACGATTTTGAAGCCTTGCTTTTCAAGACCTTGAGGATCCTTTGCTGCTAGCCATTCCAAGACTGAAGCCAGGCAACTTGCACAGGCTGGAAATGTTCGGCATTTCCTGGTAAAGACAGGAAAAAGCAAACAGAACCTGTCCAGATTACATCCTTATTACCTCTAAGCTTAAATACCATGGACTAATTAAACTCAAATTTTATAATGGACTGACTTTGATCTTAAAAGGGGTTCCTACAGTGCTAGACTTGAGTCTAGACTTAAAGCCAGCCTTGACTCCCTGGACACTGGTAAGTTCCTACTTGGTGAGCCTAGATTTCTAGTGGTTTGTAATGTAGTTTCTAAAAAATGGGGCATTGGTGGGGTTTTTGTTTATTTTTTAAGGAGATAAATAAATTAAAATTAGTCAACTGCATTTCCGAGCTGAGAAGTGGCTCTACTTACTAAAACATCTATTCTATTAGTTTCCAGCCACAGTCCCATTTCTGCTGCATTGAAATCTAATGCTATAAAATATTTTCTATTAAATTTGATAGGTTTAAGTAAAACTACATGACATGCTTCCATCAAAGGAAATAAAAATCATTCTTCAAAGTGGAATCAATTTGCAATTGTGACAGATGATGTTTTTCAAATTTAGCTGCAGTTCCACAATGGTACTTTGATGTCTCTGAAATAATTGACATAAGGAGCAATTCTCTATTTTAAACTGTGTTCTACTTTCAGTTTGGTTCTTTATAATAGGAACACTCCACAGGGTCCTGGATTCTTGCAGTTTTTATTTTGCAAACTACTTTACATCATAAATAAAAAGCTTCTTTTTATAAAAAATGTCTGATTTTATAATAGAAAATGTTCTCTCATTTTTATATTGGAAATAATCTGTTCTTCCTTTGAGCAATTAATGTATATTGGTGCATAAGTTATCATGTATAGTATCTCATATATCTTAGTTGACAAATATCTCCATTCCAAGCAAGCATAAATTGCATTTAGTTTTTATTAATTATAATTTTTTCCTGGAGACTAAAGAATTAAACTAAACACTCAGTTTCTTCCAAAATTTCTCGGAAATATCAAGCTGAGATCATCATAAACTTGAAAGCAAAAGTGACAGAGAAGAATTAATAGGCTGAAATCAAGATCTGTGCCCCAGATCTTGAAGCATCTTTGCTGAGGCATGGCTACCTGAAAACCCTGAAAACTTTTCAGTAGGTACTGAAAGTTCATAGGCAGATGTAGATGTTCTGTAGTGATAGCTTTGAAATCTTTAATACTCTGGTTCTTGTGGGTTCATGGCAAATTTTCCAATGGTTCTCAGAAAAAGGAGAAAATAAGAACAGTGCTGCAATGAATTTTTCATAAACATAAATATATTTATTGAAATGATTGTCCTTTACATAGGAGATTGTCCTTTTCTTAAGCCCTTTCTTTACAAAATAATTATTAGGTTGATAGTAGGATGTTTGTTGTTGTTAACATTTTACTTGGTAAAATGAAAGGTTGCCAATCTTGTGTTAGTCCTACTTGTTTTTCTTTGTTTTTTTTAAATTTTTTCAATGTTTATTTTTTGAGAGAGAGACAGAGAGAGACAGAGCACGAGCAGGGGAGGGCCAGAGAGAGAGGAACACACAGAATCTGAAGCAGGCTCCAGGCTCTGAGCCGTCAGCACAGAGCTCGACGCAGAGCTTGAACTCTCTAACCGTGAGATCATGACCTGAACTAAAGTGGACGCTTAACTGACTGAGCCCCCAGAGCCCCCCACTTGTTTTTCTTTGAAGCCATGCTAAATACCAGTGGGAACTTTAGTGAATCTCCTTCCTTCCAGCCCCACGGCTTAAAAGGGGGCATGTACAACCCATTGCCTCACTTTAAAAAAAAAAAAAAAAAAAGAGTAGGTGACGTGGCAAGAGTTCTGTTAGACTTCTCTAGCATCTAACATTTCTTTAGAGGATAAGTATTATATCCTGGTTTCAATAAAATACCAGGGAACTAGATTTAAGAATGTCATTGACCTCTCAAATATGTATTACAACATAGATCTCAAAGCAGTATTAACATACCTGTCGTGATTTTATCATTCTTCAAGCTGAATCCATTTTACAGTGCAGATTAACTCTACTATTTGCCAAAACTGAGTTTAGTATCATTTAGTTATTTGATAAGCTGTTTCTGGGTTACTCTGTCCCTTTGCCTAACAGTGAAAAGATGAAATGCCAGTATATCAAATGCTCACGTCACTGAAAATCACTGTAATTCCCAATGTCATCTGGTACTCTAGGATCACTGGAAGTAACAAGAAACCAATGAGACTGAAAAGTATCCTATGTGATTTGACATAGTCTTGAGAAAACACGGGGTGTCTGTGACTTGTGTTTTCCATGAGTCGTGGTACATTTGACGTTCTATTGCTTTCTTTCCCTTTTCCCCTTTCCAGTGAAGTCAGATGAGTTACAGACAATCAAGAAAGAATTAACCCAGATCAAAACGAAAATTGACTCCTTGCTAGGGCGCCTGGAGAAAATTGAGAAGCAGCAGAAGGCGGAGGCAGGTAAGTGAAAAGGATCTGTGGCCACAGACACGTCGGAATTAAACCAGTGAAACACTGTCAATCACAGGGACAGCTCAGGGCCGGGGGGACACTGGCTGAGTTTAACAGTTTAATACAGATACGTGAATAAAGTCTTTGAGCCAAGAGTTGCAACAATGCAATCTAAGTTTTTACTGTTTGGAGAACATGAACCAATTTGTCTAAAATTCATATTTTTTAAAAAGAAAAAATATTTTGATAATAATAATTATATCATAATTACAAGTTAATATCTCAATATCAAGCAACTTTAAGAAAATAAAACCAATTAATGGAATAACACTGTCAGACTAAAATAATATTCATATTTAAATAAACAAACTGCAGAAATATAACAGATTTCAAAAACAGTGATCATAAAGCCCAGCTCCTGCGTTGCTACAACCCTGCAAAACTTCAGTACCCAGTTTCAGGATCCTCAAAATCAAGAGCATGTCCCTGACCACCCGCGGCCAAGTCATTTGATTATATCTTTTATAACTTAATGTTCCCTTCTCCTTTGAATTATCAGCCTTGACCCTATTTGTATTCTAATACAATTCTAATGCCCTTGTCATGTGGTTACAGATATTTTTTAAATCACAGAATATGAGAACTGGGATAAAGTTGGAGATGAGCGAGTGCACATCGTGTTCTGCAAGGCCTCACATGCCTCAGAGGCTCCCTGGAGATAAGATGAAGGTTAGAAGGAGGCCCGGGAGGTAGATGAATTCTTGCTTCCTCTAAATTCAGCCCTTGTTCTACCTGCATCTATTTTAAATATTGGGATTCAACATAAGGCTTCATATTCTAAAAGAGCTTCACTTTTTAAAAAATAAAAAATATAGTTTTGAAAGGCATGGATCAAATCCAGCCTCCTCATTTCAGAGACAAAAATACAAAGATTCAGGGAGGTAAACTGATTTTTCCATAGTCACCTAACTAGTGAGTGATAGACCTAGGTCTCGAACCCAGGTCTCATGAGTGAATCCAGTGCCCTTCCCATTTGTAGTTTCAATCTCAGGTTCCACTCAGGGCCTGGTCCCAGGATCTCACTGACATGACACTACTTGGATTACTCTTAATTGATGAGAACTGGTGGGGATCCTGCAGCCCCTGAGCTACAGCAAAGAGGAACCTGCCTACTCATTCACCGTACCACTGGGGTGACGACCAGAGCTTTTACCTCCTGCCAATGAGCCATATAGGACTCAAGAATGAAAAGAAGCCAGATGTGAGTTGGTGGTATAGCATAATGAATGAGAGATATAAACTCTGGTTCAGATTCTCACATGCCAGTGACTGAGCCTTCTCCTTTATAGAATGAAGATGATAATCCCCACCTCACTTTGTGAGAAACAAATAAAATATCACATGTAACTTATATGGCACAGTAATTAGCACAGAGTAAAGACTCAGTAATTAGAGCTGTTTGGCATTGGTACTAACACAAGCATATAACTGCAAATGAACATTTCCTACTGTTTTCACACAACCCATTTTTTTAAAAACATGAGCCATATACCTAGCATGTGGCAGATTCTCACCAATGTGAATGTGAAAAAATAGATAATACAGAATTGTTTTTATTAAAAATTTCTATTATCAGCATATTTTCTACTATAAAAAGATATGGGCAAAATATTTGAGTGAACATTTTTCTAAAGAAGACAAACAGATGGCCATCAGGTGCATGAAAAGATGCTCAGCATCACTAATCACCAGGGAAATGCAAACCGAGACCACAAAGTAATATTACATCACACTTGTTAGAATGACTAGTATCAAAAAGACAAGAAACAAGTGCTGGTGAGGATGTGGAGAAAACGGAACCCTTGTGCACCATGGGAAGGATTGTAACTTTCCACTATGGAAAGCAGTATGGAGGGTCCTCAAAAGATAAAAAATAGAACTTCCATATTATCCAGTAATCACACTACTGAGCATTTATTTGAAAAAAAAAAACAAAAAACAAAAACAAAAAAAAAAAAACCACTGCCTACACTTCTTAATAGAGAAATTTAGATTTTAGGATGTTTTTTTATATGCTGTCTATGGCAGTAATGTAAAGTGTTTCTGTGACTGAACTATCCTGTGATGTTGCCTAAATCAATATTTCCCTTTGAAGAACTTTTGTGAAATTCGTTATTATGTAAAACAACCCTTACAGCAAAGGACTTTGATAACCAATTTGCACTTCAGTTTAAAGGATTATGGAGAACTCATTTAAATATAAATCACCTCAAAGAGAAAAATGTGATCCTTATTCTATCATATTATACCTTCCAGTTTCCTGCAATGAATAATACCTTTCACTTATCTTCTTGGGAGATCATCTATAAATGTAACGCCAAAATTCAAAGCTTGCATTTTCTTTTCATGAGAGGCTGTCACCTTATTTTTGTACGTGTTTAAACTTTCCCAGTCATGAGACATTTATTTTTAAAATGATAGGCTTAGTCTTTTGATATTTATGTCTTTCTTACTTTAACATGTTAGGAAGAAAATGGAATTATTTAATTTGTAATTTCATTCACTTAGCAATTGTCTCCTGAACAGCATTTGTATTTAATGGAGATAAGGTGATTACTTTCTATATTTTCTTTATGAAAAGAAAAGTCTTTCCTTGTAAGGAAAGACTCAAGATTAGATTATAGAAAGTGGCAAGAAATATGATAAAATTCTTAAAAAATACTCCATATCTCCTTACTAAATTTAAGGGAGCACTCATTTTAATGCTTACTCTGTTGCAAACTAATTATCTGCTGGCTAACTAACATTTACTCTTCATTATTACTCTTTCATACATCTCCCATTCCCAGTCTTAGTTATTTGATAATGAAAGTATCCAGCACAGGGGCACCTGGATTGCTCAGTCAGTTAAGCATTCCATTTGGGCTCAGGGCATGATCTCGCAGTTCATGGTTCGAGCCCTGCATTGGGCTCTGTGCTGACCGCTCAGAGCCTGGAGCCTGCTTCAGATTCTGTCTCCCTCACTCTCTACCCCTACCCCGCTCGTGCTTTGTCTCTCTCTCAAAGATAAAAAATAAATACTACCCAAAACTTTTGAAAAAAAAAACAAAAACAAAGTTTCCAGCATAAAATACTGACAGGAAATGGAAGATCATGAACCAAAGATGGGGAAAACCACACAACATGGAGATTGTACAGTATTCGAGTCATAGTATCATTTTTTTTCTTCTTTGTTTGTAGTGAATTTCTAAGCTATGAGGAATAATTGTAATGAAGTATCATTACTTGATTTTGTATTCTATATACTGACTAATAGATATTCGTATGGCATCCTGTCTCTTTCTTTGAGATTGTAAGCTTCCTGAGCACATGGTCATGTCTTCTCTTCCTTTTCTAACTCTTTCCAACATGTACTATGTACCAGGCACAACCTCGCAAGTCATTTAACTTCTCTAGGTCTCAACCCCTCAAATGTAAACTAGAGGAATGATTATGACCTCAAACATAAATCCCAACTTTTAAGCTACAAATAGTATGAATCCATAATGCATATGTTATTATTTTCTATTGAATAATTCAATTAACATAACTTTGGAATGTAGTGACTATGTAGATCATTGAAAACAACAAATAACACATATCAATTTAACTTACAACTGTGCCTCATTCCTAGATGATTCTTTTAAAAGAGCCACATATAAATGGCCACATATGAATGGCACGATTTATATGTGGTTTGCACAGTGATGTTAAATGACCAAAAGGGATAAAAGAAGCAAGAAGGAAAACTAGAGACTGGATATCTATAATGGGCACAATTAATCCACAGGTACCTATATGTAAAAAAAAAAAAAATCAAACTTCAGGTATAAAGTCTCTGATGTGAAAAGGCAAATAGACTTTATTTAATTCAGCTTTATTCTCAGTGGTATGCCTGATACATGGCCAGCCAGTGTGCTGGGACAATTCCAATGATAATAGCCAGAGTTTGACCTAAGCATTGGAGAGGCCACAAACCAGGTCCCACAGGAAAATTCATCCTGCCCAGATGTTTGGCAAAAGGAAAAGAATTTTTAAAAATAAATTAATATCCAAGGGGCTCCTGGGTGGCTCAGTCTGTTAAGCATCCCACTCTTGATCTCCACTCAGGTCATGATCTCACAGTTAGTGAGTTCAGGCCCCACATCGGCTCCACGCGAGTAATGCAGAGCCCGATTGGGATTCTCTCTCTACTCTCTCTCTCTGCCCCTCCTCCCTCCCTCCCTTCCTCTCTCTCTCCAAATAAATAAATAAACATTTAAACGTAAATTAATTATTAATTAATTAATATCCAAGAATTCTAATATTACAAGTAAATACAAAAATATATAACTGCTTTTGAAAAGTTAGTATCTTCCAATACTGCTATCTGTTTACACATGGCATACTCTTCTCAGTATGCTAGTATTTTTATTTAGCCAGTTCACACATTAATGTCATTTACTTGGACCCTAGTGATATTAGCGTCTCAGACTCCTACGGTCAGTTCTTCTTCTACTGCACCAAACCAAAAGGTCTTTTGCTCTCATTTGGTCTGGTTATCTGTTTTACGCCCCCTGAAACCAAGTTTAGTGTCCAACCACTGTGAGTGTAACAGCCAATTAAATATTTTAAAAGAGCTATAATTTTCTCACTCCCAACCTTTGAACGGAGAGTCAGCATAATTGGCCCATAGATGTGCCACTTAGGTGCATTCAAACTTTTGTCATGGCATCTTTGAGCCCTTCTTTTCCCTAGACAGATGTCAGTAATTTTTTCATCTGCTACCCATGTAATTTGGTTTTGCATCTTGCACCATTGTCGTCTCTCTTGTCTGGTCATTGTATGGTTTGTCAACCCCAGATTGAGGTACTCAGAATGGAAAACGTTGCTCCAGTTATGATGTGACTGCTGCCACCTGTAACGTGACTGCTATTTCTGTTCTGAATACCTTACTGCTAGCATTTACACACTGGATTAAACCGGTGATGTCTCTGGTCACAGATATTGAATTAAATACATGAATGGAGCTCTGTTCTCTCCTAAAACTGCATTGAAATGGTAGGATTTTTAAAAAATCTCTAGAAGAGTTAGAGATTTTAAAAATCTCTAAAAATTTTTTAAAAAATTTTAAAACCTCTAGGCATAAAGAGAATGGGAACAAAATTTTAGAAACTGGACAACAGACGGAGAAGGTACCTGAGTTAGTATACATACCCTAGAAATCTAAGTCTAATTTTAACCACAGAAATCCCAAAAGGCTGAAAATCAAAGACATCATGTTCCTCTGGAAAAGGAGGTATACACATGGCTGCAAGTCTGTTAAGGAATCAGATTCCTGTATTCCTAACTGTCTCTTACCTACTAGAAATCTGGAGAAGTTACCTATAGAATAGCTAAAAAGCAGATCCCAAAGCTGGTAAACAACAAATTTGAGTGCAGTTGAAGACAAGGAGAGAAGTGAAAGTTTACACAACTACTGTAGAAATTCCAAGCATTCTACCCCCTCAGCTGCCAGACTATTGGCAAGACACCAGAAGTTTTAATTAGGGAGATGAGCATCCTAAAAAGAAAGATTTTTTTTTTCAATATATGAAATTTATTGCCAAATTGGTTTCCATACAACACCCAGTGCTCATCCCAAAAGGCGCTGTCCTCAATACCCATCACCCACCCTCCCCTCCCTCCCACCCCCCATCAACCCTCAGTTTGTTCTCAGTTTTTAAGAGTCTCTTATGCTTTGGCTCCCTCCCTCTCTAACCTTTTTTTTTTCCTTCCCCTCCCCCATGGGTTTCTGTTAAGTTTCTCAGGATCCACATAAGAGTGAAAACATATGGTATTTGTCTTTCTCTGTATGGCTTATATCACTTAGCATAACACTCTCCAGTTCCATCCACGTTGCTACAAAGGGCCATATTTCATTCTTTCTCATTGCCATGTAGTACTCCATTGTACCCCAATGTTTATAGCAGCACTCTCAACAATAGCCAAATTATGGAAAGAGCCTAAATGTCCATCAACTGATGAATGGAAAAAGAAAGATTTAAAGATGCTGGCATAGGCATCACCCAAGAAAATGGTCAACCACATCATCCTGCAAAAACAATATCCCTTTGCTTACAAAGCTGCCCCTTGATATTTTAATACCTCACTGTTCAATGAATGGACAAGCATCACCCAATAATTGCAAACACTTACCATGAAAAGGAGATATCAAAAAAGGGAGAAAAAAAGAAAACTTGGATGAAACATTGTGCAGAAGAAAGAATAAAACTTTAAAAGAAAAAGTAAAAAAAAAACTGATTAATATAGAAAGAATGAGAAAATATTGCATTCATGAAATAAGAACATGACACTAAAAATGAGTATTCAGAAGACAGATAAAAGAGCTTTTAGAAATTAACATGTGATAGCACAAATAATTCAGTATTGGAAGACAAAACTGAAGAAGAAAATAGATATGGAAAATAGGAGGGGAAGGATATGAAAATTACTGGATGAATATCTGAATAATAGGGTTACAGAAAGAAAGAGGGGAGATCATCAAAAAAAATTTTAGAAAAAAACCTGAAGGGAACATGTGGGTGGGTCAGTCGGTTAAGCATCTGACTAGCTCAGGTCATGATCTCATGGTTTGTGGGTTCGAGCCCCGCGTCGGGCTCTGTGCTGACAGCTCAGAGCCTGGAGCCTGCTTCAGATTCTGTGTCTCCCTCTCTCTGCCCCTCTCCCCCACTTGTGCTCTGTCTCTCAAAAATAAATAAATGTAAAAAAATTTTTTTAAGAAAAAACCTGAAGAACATTAATCAGGTTGAAAGAATCCACTGAATGCCTGAAACAATGCATGAAAAAAGATGCACATCAAAGCATCTCATTGTGATATTTCAGAACATGAGGGCAAAGAGAAGGTCCTACCATCTTCCAGAGAGACAGGAAAGGAGAGAAAACAGTTTTCATATAAAGAAACAGGAATCAGAATACCAATAGGCTTCTCAACAGCCACACTGAAAACCAGGAGGCAATGAAAACATACCCTAAAAATTCTGAGGAAAGATCATTTACAAGCTACAATTCTGTACCTAATGCCCAAACTATTAAATGTGAGGGTAGATTAAAGACATTTGCAGATATATAAATATCAAAAAATGTATCTCCAGTTCACTCTTTCCCTGAAAAGGACTGGAGGAAGTAGTTCACAAAAAACAGGTCAACCAAGAAAGGAGAAACGTGGCTTTCCCAAAGCAGGGAAATACTGAGGCAAGAGCAAGGGGAATCACACGATGGTGGTAAAGGAGAGTCTAGCATATGAGCTGTGCAACAGACCCAGAAAGAAATCGAAATCCGAACAACTCAAAAGCTCCGGGAGAGACTTTTTCAAGATGAAATTGATAGAATGGCTAACGGGTAGGTAAGTGAATTGGTTTGAAACAAGATTTACAGGTCTAGTTAAAGTTGCCACAAGTATGTATCTGTACACAGGGAACTGAATTAAACAAAACGAAATAAGATGACAAGTTCAAGGCACTTTTTAACACCAAAGAAAATAATACTGTTCAGGAAAGAAAAATTATGTGTTATATACTAACAACTTAGCTGCACAAAGCATTTTCATACTTAAAATTAAGTAAACACAGAACATTGATCTAATCTAATTTACAGTGTAACTCCCTAGAGTGATGGGACGTAAGTGGGGATTGTATGACAGAGAATTGAGTCCTCAGCTTCCTAAGTATGATACCAATAGGTAAAGCCTAAGACTGATCAAGAGACAGCAACAGAAACACCTATTTAGAAATATGAGGGCATGTATTTAAAAGAATGAGCTGAGTTGAAAGCCTTTAAAAGAGCTGAAAATGGTGAGCAGGTAGGAACAGAAGACTGCTATTTTTCATAACAAGTCTTGTGGAAATATTTAACTACAAAAATTAAGTGTTTTAAAGAAGCTAAATTTAAAGTTGTGAAAAGAAAATGACTTGTCTTTAGCAGTTGGAGCAAAACTTTTCCCTTTGCTTACTGGAGAATTTCCAATGGCTATCCCTCAGGGAACTGTAAAAGAAAATTGCACTGGACACTTATTAAACATGGCATAGGAAGACTTTATTCTAGACTATTGCAATAGGGGTCAAGACTAGTGCAGTAGGGGGTGGAAATTGAACACTACTAAAACAAAAGGCAGGATAATTTTTAAACGCTGGAGTAAGCTAATGGAAAAGTATTAGAGGACATTAGTAAAGAGGTTGGTTGGTATGACTGGGCCATCTGTGTTTGCTAATTGACTGTTATGGAAGATAAGCTTCTACTCTCCCACAGAGACTATCTTTCTTGATGATTACATTTCAAGGGGATGACTTCTAGGTTTTAAGAAAGGCAGGCCTAGGTTGCAAATGATTTACATCTCAAAGGGGCATAAAAAAAACTTTACAATTCCAAGTTTTCTAAAGTAAATGCTCTAAGAAAAAAGAGGTCTGGAGCCTATAGTCAGGAGGGAGCTGAGGGGTACATTAAGGTCCTTGGTAATAATTCAATCACCATCTTTCAAAATAGAAATCTTTTTCCCCACTTTCTTATCTAAATATACTGTGTCCAGTCTCTGTCACATCACCACTCTATAAGTCCTGTGAATCAAATTGCCAAATTAACATTTTCTGTTCCTTCTACAACCAGTGTTGCAAAATGTTACCTTAGCATATTTTTACCTCTTCTCTCTGTTTTGCCAGTGCTATTGCCTGTACCCAAGCCCTCATCTCTCACTTGCTCTAATGAACTCATCTTATTTTTTACCAGCTTTATTGCATAGGCATAAAACTCACCCATTCCAAGAGTGTAATTCGATGACTTCTTAGTATGTTACTGAGCAGTACAACCATCACCACAAAGCAGCTAGAACATTTTCATCCTCCAAAGCCTCACCTGGTAGCCAGTCACCCCACTTCTAGTTTGCTTCCTCCTTAATTCATCCTCCTTGTGGCAAATAGATTTACACTAGCAAGACATCTATAAGGCCCCATACTTAAGAATCAAACAGAACTAGATCGAATCCCAAAACTTACTAGTTGTGTGGTACTTGGTATTTATAAATTTTGAAATTTATAAAATAGGAGTTGGGGTGCCTTTGTGGCTCATTCAGTTAAGCATCTGACTTCACTCAGGTCATCATCTCACGGTTTGTGAGTTCAAGCCCCACATCGGGCTCTGAGCTGAGAGCTCAGAGTCTGGAGCCTGCTTCAGATTCTGTGTCTCCCTCTCTCTCTGACCCTCCCCCGCTCGCACTCTGTCTGTCTCTCTCAAAAATAAATAAACATTAAAAAAAATTTTTTAAGTAAATAAATAAATAAAATGGGGGAAATTGGGGTGCCTGGGTGGCTCAGTTGGTTAAGCGTCTGACTTCAGCTCAGGTCGTGATCTTGCAGTTTGTGAGTTTGAGTTCCATGTCCAGCTATGTGCTGACAGTTCAGAGCCTGGAGCCTGCTTCAGATTCTGTGTCTCCGTCTCTCTCTGACCCTCACCTGCTCACACACACACTCTCTCTCTCTCAAAAATAAATAAACATTTTTTAAAAAGTAAAATGGGGGAAATTAATATCTATTCCTTAAAATTGTGAGGTTTAAATAAACACAATGGATCTGTAATTTTAAAAATTATTTATATTGGGGGTGCCTCGGTCGCTCAGTTGGTTAAGCATCTGACTTCAGCTCAGGTCACGATCTCACAGTTTGTGAGTTCAAGCCCTGCATCAGGCTCTGTGCTGACAGCTCAGAGCCTGGAGCCTGTTTCAGATTCTGTGTCTCCCTCTCTCTGTCTGCCCCTCCCCGGATTGCACTCTGTCTCTGTCTCTTTCAAACCTAAACATAATTTTTTTTTATTATTTATATTGAGTCTGTGGTGACCTTAACAATCCAGGGTACTCAATGAGAACAACTTTGAGATCATTTTCTCCAGGAATGTACTTCTGTAACTGACATTTTAGTGTGAAAGCAATTATCCTATGAAACTTTCTTTATGCTCATTTATGTCATTATTAGTAATACCATGCATAATATGTTGTATCTTTTTAAAAAGCATTTATTGAAATCTTTGAGTTAAATTCATATTATATACAGGTGTTGTAATATAGAATTTTTTTAAATACAGCTTATACTGGTATGCGAAAACAATAGTTATAGAATACTAGCTTGACTCTAATGAATAATGTGACTGTTTTATATCAACATTCTTTCCAACCATCTGCTAAGTACAATTTAGCTAGTAATTAGCTATCAATTAAGCCAGCCTATCAAAAAACTTAACTGCCAACTCAACCAATTTTCAGAGTTATATTAATGATAATAGCTATGCAGCAAACTGAATTTAATGAAAATACTTTGAATATATATCCCAACAATTCTAACTTGTTTTCTATGTCATATATCGCTTATGAAATAGAAATGAGACATACAAAAAGTGTTTTGAATATGAAGATTGAAATTTAATATAAATTCCTTTCTTTCGTGGCTTTTTAAAGCCTGAGGCATATTCCCATAAACAGAAGTACTTAACTAGCACTTGTGCTTCTTTTCCTTTGATAACCATTATTTAGTTGGAGCATGTGCCCCTAACCAAACAGACTTCTTCAGTCTTTAATTTGAAATTAGCTGGTTACTGAGGAGATTCAAAGCTCTATCAAATTAGGCCTTTTTCTAGAGATATATTAGGAAATAGCCCAGGCTATGGAAACAGAAAACCTTAAGTGGGAACTCGAACACTTGCACTTATTAACTGTGTGACCACAGGCACCTTTTTCTTCTCCACCTGGAAAACGATAAAGAGGCCTACCTTGCAGGATGTCTCAAGGCCTGTGGTTAATGCATGCTGCATGGTCAGTACTTTGTAAGCACTCACTAACTTGGAGCCATAACCTTTTTTTCCTCCTGAAATCCTTATTTATGTAATATTAGAGATATCTTTTAGGCATATAGCTGCTAGATTTTTGGTTCTTAATACATTCTTTCAAAAAATATCTAAAATTCACTCTGCCCACCAAAGAAATCCTATGGCCAACCTGTCATTCAGACTTAAAGAATTCAGCAGGGACTCCAAAAGATGCCAGTGTTCCAAAGCAGCCATCCTCCCATAAGTCCTTGCACACTTCACATTTTATTTTTTCTCCTGAAGACTTATCGTGTAAAAATGAACAATCTTCTAAGAAACTCTTAGACCCCGCATTTTATTTGACTTAATGGTATGGGACTCTCATGTAAAATGTGACAAGGATGTTTCTTTTAACCTCTGTGGATTCATATTTTTGCAACCATGGTGCCAAATTCAACAATCACTCTGACTCTATGAAAAGAATTTGACACCCACACATTTATTTTCATTTTTTTGGTCCCATCACAATTCATGAATATATTCAGCAGATATTTCATTTGCATGTAAGGCTCTGAGTGAACCATCAGGGCTACAAAGATGAATAAAAATGTTTCTTCCCCAAAGAACTTTAGTGGTAGAGACATAAATGGGCGTGCACACACATACATAGTACATATACGCTCAGCACTCACAATAAAAAGGAAAAAGTGATCAACAGAAAAAATAATTATGTAGGTGAAGAAAATGTTATAAAGGCAGGAATAAACTAAAAAATACTCCTCGTTTCTAGGAGAAATAAAGTTAGATAATTATTCATAAAAAATAGAACAAGCTGCTTTGTTTCCACTTCAGCAAAATAATTACTGGATCAAAACTGCTTGTTAAACTGTGAACCAACAGTTTAATAAACAAGATGTGCTTTCATGTGCGATTTTATTCCTGGAACCTATCATTGTTTACCGATTATAACATTTCTTACTGAGGTAATGACAAAAATCTATGATGACTACATATTACTGAAGCACAGGTTGATTGTATTTCTGTTAAACTGCTATGAATTGACTGCCATTGTAATTAAAGTTTTTTCTCTCAAACCAGATAATGTCTTCCATGCATTTAGCCTTCAAGTTAATTAATGGATGAATGAGGATGAGTCCTAGGGTTTTTTTGGTGTTGTTTTTTTTTTTTTTTTTTTTTGCATTGAACACTATTGCCTTTGAAATTGGCTGTCAGAGGAGTTGCATGTATGTTGTATAACATACACGAAAAAGCAGAGACTAACTTAAAACATTATGTCTGTCTAAACAGAAACGAAGGGACCATGTCAAAGCCCAAATTGCCTTGTAATGTAGATGCTTAATGGTCAATAGTAATGAATGATTTTGACATAAACTGTTTGCCTAGAGCAATAATATAGGTTCAACTCAATAACCATTTTTGAGCCTGTTACGATAACATGTTTGTGTCGCCTTTACATTTTAAAACACTCATTTGAGTATACAACAACTCTCTGAAAGATGTTATTTTCATGCTCATCTTTTAGAGAAGAAAGCTATAGTTAATAGGATTAGTAATTAACAGAATTATGGATCTTAAATTCTATATCGTTTCTAATAGCTTATATTATCTCTTCTATTCAGTAAGGGGTACAGAGCAAATCAAACTATTTCTTGATAACTGACTTGTATTGCACTTCTCACTTTACAAAAGATTAACATCTATATTATCCCCTTTGAGTGTGACAATGACCTTTTGAGGCAATAGCTCTAGTATTAAAGAAACTTAAACACCACAGAGAGAAGGATAAGACAAGAGTAGACTAACTGTAAGACAACGTTTGATTTGGGGTTTGATTGATCAGGGAAGAAGGGATGTCATTCAGTTTAGGAAGATCAGGAGAGTCAGCATGGATTTCAAACATAACTGCAACAAATTGCTACACAAAGCCAAATGAGGGCTAGGCATCTTTAAGTTCTGATCCCACATGGGTTTTCTGAAAATCTTCTGTGGTTCTTTGGCCAAAAATTTTCCAGAGGGGGAAAATAAGAATATTACTTTCAACATTAAAAACGAGGGTTTCCAGAGAACAAATACTTCTGAAAATCATTAGAGAAGAAATGTATATGTCAAGCCAAATGAATTTCCAAAATAATATTAATCCTAAGCAAAAGTACAGTTGTGTATTATGACAAAAGAATAAACATAATGACCTAAAATCCAGAAAGTCTGGCTTTAGGAAAAGTTATACAATACATTTTTCACTGTATAGGATAATAATTGTCCAATCCCAAATGCCCATTCCTCTCTCATTCCTGAAATATCAGCACCAGGTCATGACAGCAGTGGTATTTTGAACGAGTGGTAACCTAGAGTGGCAAAAAGGGAGGGGTCAAATGATAAACACAAAAATCACTCGAAGGAGAAAGGCTGAAGGATGGAAACCAGAGTTGCCAGATGCATTGTGCTGTCCAAAGGGTCAGCCATAGTAGAGGCTATCAGGTAGAGCATGGGATGTGATCAACAGCAGAGATTCAAAACTTCAGTGCTCAAACTAGTCTGCCCATCACAGTTTTTTCTCCATTGGTGCTGGTCATGAATGTGTAGATAGGTTAAAGGTCAAGAACTACAGAGGTCAGTGATAGGTGGAAAGAAGGTGAGATGAATAAAAACTAGCAGTTTTCAGTGACAGTTAAGTTCAGCATGTGGTCTGTGTCTGTGTCTCTTGCCTGATTTGCCTTCCTTTTAATCCAGAGACTTGGGTAATCTCCCAATTAAACTTTTTGGTTAAGTTTTACAATAATCACTTTAGAGTCTTCATAAGACTTTCTATGCTAAAAGTGATGTAGATAAGACATCAGAGAAGAAGGAATTTAAGCTACTTGCTTTCATCAGTACACTCACATATATGAAGATAAAAAGTGTAGCTTTAAAAGCAGAATTTACGTCATCACTACAGTAGTTATGCTGATCTGTGGAAAAAAGCAAAACTGACAAGTTGATAGAAAAACATCATGAAATGTATAGTCTGTGTCTATATATGGGAAGTAAATGAAGAAAAAGACCTTAGGTTTTGTCATTTTAAGATGCCTATAGTAATTATTTTTAGCCTTTTTGGACCTACCAGCTCTTCTCCTCCTCTGAAATGGAGCCTCAGCCCCACAAGTTTTTCAGTTATTCCTGATCTTACCAGCCCTCTTGTTCCATGCCTACTGGTGTTGTTATCCTGACACTTTCACAGTGAGGAGCACACAGTCTCCTTTTAGTATGTAACAGTACACATTTATGTAGTCCTTCATAGTATGCAAAACATTTCCAAAATAGAAGCTCTGTTAATCCTCACAGCCAACCCCAGAGGTAGGTTTTTTTTAATCAAAGCTTTTATACAGATGAGGAAAGGTTGACCTAATACATTTAAAGGACCTGACCGAGTGGCCAGGCCCAATGCACATGATTCCACTGGCAAGTAGCTAAGCTGGAACTAGAATGCTGTCCTCTGACAGCAGGACCAGAGCACAACCCTATCCTTCTGCCTTATTTTCAATACATAAACTTTATTATTTGGAGAATTAAACTGCAAAAACACATGTATTTACACAAGTAACTATTACAATTTTAAACAATTTATAGAAGAGGATACCTGCTTATTTATACATCATTTTTATCAGTTTGTTGATTACATGTTACTTGTATTTGAAAATATTTGTGCTGAGTCAAAATATATGCATATCAATGCTTACTTTCTCTTTAAATCACATTTTGAAAAAGACTAGGAATGAACACCCCTCAATTTATTTGGCTCTATAAAATATCTTTATTGCCATAAAAATATAACTATATAAGCTTAAAAGGTAGCATCTCTTAAAACTCAAATCAGATAATGGGATAATTATCTGATAAAATTACAATGATCAAAATGAGTGAAAATCACCCAGCTTTTGAGATAGCCATGTATACATGGGAATAAGTTAAGAGAAGGAGGTACAGTAACTGATCTCATGTATTCAATACCCAATGCTTTTTGATATTTTCATAGGAGATGAAAACCAACCACTAGGGGAAATATTTATTATGTTGTCAGCATAATTCCCATCAGAGTGAATTTCTGTAAATGGAGCATGCACACCCTGGTAATTGTAGGGAATTCTGTTAATGTAGAATGTAGCTTCATCTGTTGAGCACTTATTATTTGCAAATAACTCTACTAAACACTATTCCAAACCCTGGAAGTTAAGTAGTTATCCTAATTATACGGATGAAGAAACTGAGGCACAAGAAAGGTTAACCACTTTGGCTTTGCATAACAAAGTTAGTAAATCCATCACCAGAATTTTATTCGTAACCACTGCAGTTAACCATATCTGCCAGACTCTAGTCTAGTCTAGAATCTAGACTCTAAAATTTCAAATTATTGTTCACATAGAAAAGTTGTCTGAAAGACAACACATGTGCTTTTGTACTTTTTTTCCTTGGGGAATTTTTTTCTTTTTCAATTAAGTTTGAACTTGTCAATGAGTTTTCTTCATCGTCCCTCATTCAGTGAACAAGTTCTATGTTTTATGTGATTTTTACCCTCTGTTTTTGTTATATTTTTTTCCTCTAAGAGTATACCCCTATTAGAAAAGAATATATATAGCTGGAAAGATCCATCTATTTATGTAAATATTTATTTCTTTATATACTAGTATCATCTAGATTTCCTAATTTTTGATAATTCCATTTAAAAGTAAACATACTTCCATGAAAATGCACACAGATTAGGCACGTAATTTACATGACTGAATAAATTCAACCAGAACATAATATTACCTTATCCTCCTCACACAGAATTTACCCTTTCATAGACTGTTTTTTCATGGTTTATCCAAATGGCTCATGAGCAACCCAAGGTAGTAGTCATTTGCTTTCTCCCCCCCAGAAGCTCAGAAGAAGCAATTGGAAGAGAGTATAGAGCTGATCCAAGATGAATGTGTGTCAGAGAATGCAGATCACTCTACAGAGGAGCCTGCTGAAGGAGGGCCAGATGCGGATGGAGAAGAGATGACTGATGGGATAGAGGAGGACTTCGATGAAGATGGGGGTCATGAGCTGGTAGGAACTAAACATTTGGTGTTCACACACTTTGGTAACAGCACCAGCATGTCAGCCACTCACTCATTCTGAAATAAGGATAAAATATCTGGGGGTTATTTATTTCTTATATGCATATATGTAAGGCAACATCACTACAGTGCTTTGCACATAATAAGTGCTCAATACATTTCTGCCAACTTAAAATATGACCGAGTAAGTTAATGGACAGTTGAAATATTATATATGAGATTAGTTATATTTGAAGTTCCAAATGAAAGGTTCTCTCTTCTGGATGCTCCATCATAAAAAGAATCTTGCATTGTGCAATTATATGTGAACTACATGTGGATATAATATCTTGGCAACGAATGACCATCTACTGGAAGATACATGGCTCCCTCTCTCACTCAATAGTATCACTCAGTGATGATAATTATCTTTACTAGTTGTATGGCCAATGGTTGTTTCTATAGTCTGCAGACTAAGATGACCCTTGGTATATGGCCAGTTCGCCATCATCAGTGCTAGTGCTGCTTGATAACCAGTTTTTATGAGCTAAGGATTTAGCCAAGACTTGATTCTTTATGTGTTTTATTTATACTCACACCAAGGACTTGGTAAATCTATGCTGATGAAGATGTGGTCTCTCATATTTTATCATCCATGAAACTAAATATACTATTTTAAAGGGATTGACTAATAAAAATGATGAGAGGACAAGTGTGAGTGTGTGTGTGTGTGTGTGTGTGTGTGTGTGTGTGTGTTGCCAATTCTCAAATATCTCTGTGGACTGACCATATTAAACTTGACTTATCCCAGGTAATATCAGATTCCAATTTGTTAACAATACTTACTGTTACTTAACTAATTTTGACATGGTGGTTGTTGTTTCGGCATGGTAACCACTCTGTCAGTAATTTCATTTATGGAGCTCTATATTGATTTTTTAACATTCCAGTTCTGTTTAAATTGCATGGAACCTTCATTTAAACTTTTCAAATATGAGTCTTTAATAACCACCCTTATTTCTCCAAAAGCCTGCCTCAGTTTGAAGGGCTTTGGTTACTTTTTGAATGGTTTTGATTTCAGAAATCTATTGAGAGGGACTAGAATGAAGAACTTACAACTTTTTCAGCTTCTCCTCAGGCCAGACTCTAATTCAATAACTTAATTTCCTCAGCCCATTCTAATCAGACTTTTGATTTCACCATTTTATTGTGACTGCTCTTGCCAGGGTCTCTGGAGCCCTCCATGTTCCCATTTCCATTCGTTACCTCTCTGTCCTTATTCTCATTTACTTCTCAGCAGAATTTGACTGAGAATTGTTTAGGAGAATTCTAAGAAAATATCCTACCTTACCAATTGCTCATTCTCATTTTCTTATGTTAGAAATTTTCACTCCATACTTCCATGATATATATATATATATATATATATTTAATTAATAATTAATTAATTATATTTATTTATTTTATATTTTAAATTTATGTTTAATTTATATTTTATATTTTTATTTATATTTATTTTATATTTATTTATTTATATATTTTATATTTATTTAATAATATACATTTTTTGAGAGAGAGAGGGAGAGAGAAATCCCAAGCAGGCTATGCACTGTCAGTGCACGCTGATGTGTGCTCGAACTCACAAACTGTGAGATCATGACCTGAGCTGAAACCAAGAGTCAGACACTTAACCAACTGAGCCATACAAGTGGCTACTCATTTTAAATATTAGAGTAGCCCAGAACTTTGTCATAGGATACATTCTCTTTCTGCATACTTTCCCAGGATTACTTAGAGCTTCAAATGTCATCTATAGGCCAAAGATTCCTAAATCTATATTTCTATCCCTGATCTCTTCCTAGAATTCTAGACTCAAGCATTTATGTGCCTATCTCCAATAAATAATTGAAACTCAACATGAACAAAACATTTTTGTTTTTTTTTTCCCAGTCATCTTATCCCTTTCCAGTCTAACAACATCATTATCCACACAGTTGTTAAAAACAAAAAGACTAGGATTACCTTTGATTCTCTCCATCCTCTCCCATTAACTCTACCTCCAAATCATAACCCAAAGCTAGTTACATCTCCACTACAGCTAAGCAGATTTTCTTGGTTTAGCCCATGCACTCCATTCTCCACACAAGAAAGGTAAAATCTTCATAAACTATATATCAGGTAATGTTGCTCCCTTGCTTAAAATCCTACAGGGCTTTTTATGACACTTAAAATCAAAACCCCCCGGGCACCTCGGTGGCTCAGTCAGTTAAGCATCCAACTTTGGCTCAGGTCATGATGTCGCAGCTCGTGAGTTCGAGCCCCGGGTCAGACTCTGTGCTGACAGCTCAGAGGTTGGGTGGAAGATGCCAGTGGAGAGAGAGAAGTTGAATGAAGAGAAAAAGTTCCTGATGCTGAAGGGAAAGGTATGGTGTATGGGCTGGCCTTCAACACAAAGAAAATGAACACTCTTGCACTGAAACTAACTGCAGTAAGTCTGAGGATTTGATGGCAGGTGTTTAAGGGAGTTCAAGCACAAACTATATAAGCCAGAGGGTGATGATCCCTGGAGAGTGAGGAGAGACAAGCAGGACCACAGATTTGAGGAAAATGGAGATTTAAAGAAGCTAGTATGCAAAACATAGAGGATCGCTGATGTAGAAAACATATAAAGATTGACAGCTAGTACCAACAGCAAATTGAGGTTAAAGACAAAGATTTGATATAGTAGTATTTTTTGAACTTTATGGTGTATCAGGATTACCTGGGAAACTTGTTAAAATACATATTGTTGTATTTCATTTCAAGAGTTTCTGATTCAGTAGACTGAGTGAGTCTGGGCCTTGCATTTCTAACAAGTTCCCAAATCATACTGATGTTACCAGTCTGGGGACCACACTTTAAGAACCACTGTTGTAGAGACATTGGTCAGCCCAGCTGTGGGATTTCCTCCATTGACTTGTATCAGCCCTGATAGAAGCAGGGAGAAAGCCAACATATTCAAAATTGGATTTTTGTCAGATATGTGCAAAGAAAAAACAATAAATAAAGAGCACTGAGGACATTAGTAAAGACTAGATAACTAGATGAATCATGTTGGGGAACCTGAGGAAGGAAGACAGGAACACATGAAGGGGTTGAGAAGGAGAAAATAGAGGCAGAAAGGGAATAAGAGTCCTATGCCTTTAAAGAGAGGTCATGCTTGTCTCTCCTCACTCTCCAGAGATTATCATCCTTTGACTTACATTTATATAGTTTGTGCTTGAACTCTCTTAATGAAACGCATATGAGAAAAGTGATGATTGTACTTGGAGACTGAGATATTTCAGACATGTGACAAGTAAGAGATAAGAAGATCTATAGGAGACAGTGATGGAAGTGGGCTCAGAGGAAAAGTCACCATATATGAAAATTTCAAGGAACTTCGAGGTTCAGCTGCAAGATCGGTCATCTACCTGAGCATGAGATCACTTCAAATACCAGATAAAGTAAAAGAAGTTAAGAAGTAAGACAGTTACCAAACGTCAGCAGCCATGAAAGAGGCAGCATGGCCAGTTTTAGTCCCAGATCTATCACTATCCAATCCAACTGAATCACCTTAAACAAGTAACTTCTCTGAGTCTCAACTTTCTTATCAGCAAAATAGTAAGATTATATCAGATATGTCTAAAATCCATTCTGTTTGATCTTTACTCTGAGTCTATGTTCCAGGAACACCACATCTGAAGGAGCAAGGGTTGATCATGCAGCCAAGGGAATAAATCCAAACCATGGTGTATGGTTTACACTCTAAACACACAGAAAGTAACTGATTAGACCTATTTCTGCCTGGAGACGCTAGGGTTTTCTCCCTCAACCCTTGTGTTACAAGTGGGAGCTTAGGGTCCTGAAGAATTAAATCCTTCTCTAGTATCTCACTTTGGTTCCAAGACTTGGAAAACAATGAATGAGCTATCTAAATGGAGACTAGGGAGTCCCTCCTAGTGATTGCTCTAGAGAAAATTGCTCTATCTGGTGTCCACTGTTTTCTCCTTTCCAGATCAAATAATCCATGGCTCCCAAAAAAGGAAAATAAAAGCATAAATATTCTCTTTTAGAAAGGCAGATATTATTACAGATTCAGCAAGGATACAATATAATTAGGTTTTTAGCACACGCAGTAGGAGTCAGAAAGAAGAGGTAGAATCTACATGCTCAGGCAGGTGCTCAAAGAAAATCAGGAATGAACAGGAAACAAGAATTCTGTCTGAGGCAAGGGAGATCCAGCAAAATAAGCTAATAGGGCAGCTGTAGGTGGTGGTATCCCTTGTGAAGCATGTGAGAAGCTGAAGGCATGAGCTATCTATTCATCATCCGGTTCTAAATATCCAGTTAGTGAAATTGATTTCCAAGAAGCAATCCAGTCAGCTGATATTTGGTGCCTATTGTGTGTGAACGAGGTGCTACAAAAAATGCAAAGGTAACTAAAACTATTGCTTTATGTATGAAATGAAATGTTCACATAAATGGCTCCTTTTTTTTCAAGTAGCTTAGTGCCTTATAGAATCTAATTTCCTCATGTAAAAAATAATAGACTTGTACTTGATAATTGATGAGAGGTCAGCCAAAGCTAAAAATTTGTGATTCTATAATCATCTATGCCTATATATTTCATTAATTTTTAGAAATTAATATTTGAATTTATTTAAAATTGAACTCTATTAATGCATTGTACATACATTACCACACTATCGTATTCCTCTTTCTGAATAAATCCATTTGCAAATATTTATTGACTGAACACTAATGAATGGCACAGAGTTTTTTGCTATGGGAATAAAGAAGGACCATCATAATTTTTCCCTCCAGAAGTCTAAAAATTGACTGAGGATAAGGGCTACAGATGTGGTTTTTTTAAAGCAGTATATTATGGTAAGAAACCACATGAGAAATATAGTTTATTAATGGGGAATCACATAGAGCTGGAGTGGTCAGAAAGACTTCTGGCAGGAGTAAGATTGGAACTTTATGTCAAAGGGTACCAAATTACAGCAACAGTATGTGTTGTAGAAAAAAAATATGTGTAGAAAAAAACAGTATATGTGTAGAAAAAATATTCAAATCAGCCTTCATTGTTCCTAGACCATTTTATAGAATAAATATTTAATATCCAATATACATTAGATACTTCATATGATAAGTAGGTAGGTGGGTGGGTGGACAGATGGATGGATAGATAATGAACGTATTTTTTTATAAAACTACCGGAAACTTCCCAAATAAGATGTTTATCTTCCAAGCTTTTTTATTTTTTTTTAAATTTGCCAAAGTTGTAATCACCTTTTTAATAAAATAACATGATCCAAAATAAAAGTAGTCTGTGTCATAATGGAAATACTATAGAAAAGTAAGTGCTCAGTACCTTGCTAATGAACTCTACCCAAGCTTCTATGTATATACACTCCAGGACGATACACAGCTGTCAGATATGACAAGGGACCTTAGAGAGGTTCTTCGTTGTATTCCAAATCAAAGTTCTTGGTCGACTTGTATCCAAATACCTAAGGTGCTTTCTGAAAATGCTGATGTGGATTATCTGGGAAAGAGCCCAGAAATCTGTACTTCTATCAGGTTGAGGTCTGAAAGTACAAAGCTAAACCATCAATTCACGAAGGAAACTATAGACAAACCAAACATTTAAATGGATTTTAGAGAATTTGAGCTCTTTTGAAACCTACTTGTAATTACTTTTGCTTCTGCTGACTACATACAATCAAATCAGGTAAATTTAGTAAGAATCCACAGTAGAATTACCTAGCTAGATTGTGTAATGCTTAGGTATGCACGCTGAGTACTACGTTGTAATACATCTTTCGGCATTTACCAAAACACTCAAATTAAATTTAAATTAAGCAGCAAGTCACATAGGCTTTAAGGAATTGAATTTCTATGCACATTGGAGAAGGTTTGGACCACAAATTGAACCCTAGAGTTGGAGAGACCTCTAAGCAAGCATTCTGATACACCCCTGAAAAACTGAAATGCATAAAGCACTCTGATCAATATTTTCAGTCTTTATGAACAGACTGAAAATGTCTCCTTTTTGAAACTTTTAATTTTTTTCCTAATGAAATCCTTTGCCCGGGTGCTCCCTTTTATCAGCCATGCATCTCTCTCTTTTCATTTTCATCATTTGGGCTGAATGCTAGCTAGGGAACCAGCAAGAACTTGGGAGACACACTCCCAAAGGTAGTGTCAACTGAATTAGTTAGAGGTATTTATCACAAGGAAGCAAGAAAGTGGTTACTTAACCTGTTTGATTTGGACCTGTATTTCAGTGCAGCATTGAGACCTTCGTCTTGAATTCTGTCAGTCCATAATTTGGACAGAGTTAGGGATCAGATGAACAATCATGGTGCATGCGTCCCGCAAGTGACCTGGCCTGGGTGACTTACTGCTGAGGTATGAATGACCAGGGCCACTACAGCTAATTGGCCAGCTCTTCTCAACAGAAATGGGAGATGGCTAAGTGCTTGATAGGAGGCAAAAGTGACAGGTGGACATCTATATCCTGGCTCTCCAGCCTGGAATCCTGCCTCGTCAGGAGCTTTGGTCTCTGTAATAAGTGTTCCTTGTAGTGATTTTCAGACTTTCTCTTCTTGGCATCTTTCTTTATTTCAGTCATTTTTATTTTAGCTAAAGAACTCTGCCTAGCTCCTTTGGATAAACTTTTTACCTCTCCCCAGAGGAGGCTTGATGGCTTAGTTGTTTTTAAACACACAAATTCTTGGGGCACCTGGGCGGCTCAGTCGGTTAAGAGTCCAACTTCAGCTCAGATCATGATCTCACGGTTTGTGGGTTTGAGCCCCGTGTTGGGCTCTGTGCTGATAGCTTAGAGCTGGGAGCCTGGAGCCTGTTTCAGATCCTGTGTCTCTCTTTCTCTGCCCCTTCCCCGCTGGTGTTCTGTCTCTCTGTCTCTCAAAAAATAAATAAATGTTAAAACATTTTTTAAAACACAAACTCTTGGGTGCCTGACCGACTCAGTCAGTAGAGCATGCAACTCTTGTTGTCAGGGTCATAAGTTGGAGCCCCACATTGGGCATAGAGATTACTTTAAAAAAAGAAAAAAACAACATGCAAACTCTGCCTGAAGTTTGACAGAAACAGTTCATGACTTTGCACAAGCTGTTTACCTGTATCCTCACTGGCCTCAACCTTTTTTCATCTATAAAAGGGGATTGGTAATAATATATGCCAGACCAAGGATTGTTGTGAGCAATAAATGGGGTAATGTCTAAAAAGCACATGCCTGGCACAAAACAGACATTCAGTTAAAAATTTGCCAAGTGTTTGTGGGGTTTTTTTTGTACTGTATCCTTTCACATCTCCCTTTGTGTTTTCTTATCCCCTTGAACTTCATTTATTTAATCTTGCTAACCCCGTTTCTTCCATGCGTATCCAGGTATGCTGTAAATTAGGTCACAGTAGGACTAATAATAAAAGTCCTTCAGCCTCATATGAACCCCTGAACAGTTGTAGTACCTTGCCAGCCCCACCCCCAAGTCTCTCCCAGTTGGAGGTGGAAGAGATCCTAGAAATGCCTCATTTATGCTCAGACACATGATATGTGCTCCTGCTGCCTGTCTACCACCTGCTCTCCCCTGCAGTGCACAGTCTTGCCACAGCCTTTGCTGTCCCCTCTTGTGAGAGAACATTGTTCTCTGCCCAGAGCGCTGCCTCTTCTGCACCCAAAGATGCAACACCCACAAGGTGCTCCTGGAGTAGCATCCCTTCAGGTCTCAGGATGAAACACCAGGTTCCAAGTTAAAGCTGAGAGAATGATGCCCTTCTCCCCAGCTCCGAGTTGGAAGTTGTCACACAGAGCACAGCGTAACACAGGTTGAAGCCTGAACCCACCGTCAAGAAAAGCAGCCACTTGAGCTGCTGCTGCCTGAATATCTGCTATACATCCCTGCTTCTGTGCGTGATTCTCCAAACAGCAGTCCGTATGCTCCTGTTAAAACTTAAGCCAGGTCAGGGAGCCTGGGTGGCTCATTCGGTTAACCTTTGACTTCGGCTCAGGTCATGATCTTGCTGCACTTGAGTTCAAGCTCCATGTCTGGCTCACTGCTGTCATCAGCACAAAGCCCACTTCAGACCCTCTGTCCCCCTCTCTGTGCCTCTCCTGGGCTTGCACTCTCTCTCAAAACAAAATAAAACACTAAAAAAAAAAAACTTAAGTCAGATCATGTCATTTTGTTTTAAACACCCCAAGAGTTGCCTACCTCACTCAAAGTAGAAACATGTGTCCTCACAGTGATCTCCACAGCCCTGCATTCCATAACCTTTGATCTGGCTCTGACTTCTCTCCCACTCATTCCATGGCAGCCACACTGGCCTCCAGGCCCACATCATTCAGCTCCTGTCTCAGAGCCTTGACACTTGTTACTCCCCTGAATGGAAGAACAGAAAGGTGGAGTCCAGATTGTAAAGGGCCTTGATGTTTGAAGTTTGGTCTATAAATTTCATGTAAGTAAATTGGGAATGGACTTTATATAAGAGAATTAGGACACAATGCAACATAGTGGTCTGATGCAAATTTTTCTGGCATGAGATAAAGCAGGGTTTTCAGATTTAGCAAATAAAAATACAGGACACCCACTTAAATTTGAATTTCAAATAAACAATGAATAATTTTCTAATGTAATCATGCCCCAAATATTACACAAGGCATACTTATAACAAAAAAAAAAAAAAACCAGTTTGTTATTTGTCTGAAATTCAAATTCACCTGGGCTTCCTGTAATTTATCTGGTAACCCTCCCCAAAAATGGGTTTGAATACTGACCTTGAACAAACTCTTTAACTTCTCTCAGCCTCTGTTTTGTCATCTGTGAAATTGGAATAATAATACCTACCTTATAGGGATCTTGTAATGATTAAATGAGATAACTCATGAACATCATGAGTTAAAGTTCTTTGGCACACGGTGAGCTAGTAAATTGCAGCTATTGTTATCATTGCCATCATCATTACCATCTCATTTTGCAAGTGAAGCTTTCAATAAAACATTACAAAATTTCTAACAACAAGCCTCATATGGAACTTTGTGTTTTTAAAGTCTCTGGAGATTGAATTTATTAAAAAAACGCTTCTTATTTGATAAGAAAGCCTTCAGGAAACAAATATGCTGAGAAAAATCATACTCTGCTTTCATCTTGTTAAATTTTTCTTTGATTTTATACTTGCTGGATTATTCAATTCAAAGTCATTCCTTTCAAGTCCCCTTCTTATGCTTTTTCGTTTCTTTTCTTTTTTTAAGATAATGCTAACTGTAACCTATGATGATATGTGGCTTTCATTTGAGTTGTTGCTGTACATTTGCTCTCAGGCTTCTGTGATCTGGCTGCCAATTTAATTACAGATGGTCAATTGTAGTTTTAAAGAATCTTAAGCATGTGAGAAGCCTTATATGTCACATTTTCTACTACTTATCCAGCTACTCACAACAACCAAAAAAATTCTTTAAATAAAATAGTGGAAACTCGGTAATGTGCCAGATATTGTTTGTGGCTAAAGATTCAAAGAACAAGGTGAAGTGGTTTCTGATCTTATAACACTCTCAATGGGTACACGAGGGAAGTACTGCAGTCAGAACAAATAGATGTTAACCAAACAGTGTGATAAGTACTATTATCACGTGAGTCATCACAGTAGAGTGTAGCAGACAAATGATGGAGCAAATGAATCTGAGCAGACTTCAGAAAGGTTGTGACATTAATGCTGGTTCTTAAAGAATGAAAAAGTGTGTGCAAGGAACACAAAGAGATAGGACATCAACAGAGAGAACAGAATATACCAAAGAAAGGCTTGCAAGAATCTGGTGTCTATTGAGAAGTCGGGTTGGTTCGTTTGGCTAAAGCAGCAGTTCTCACATGGTCGTTCCAGGACCAGCAATATCACATCATGTGGAAACTTGTTAGAAATCCCAGTTCTCAGAAAAGCAAATTCTCAGACTCTAACCCAGACTCACTGAATTAGAAACTCTGGAAGTGGATCTCAGCCATCTGTGTTTTTAACAAGCCCTCCAGGTGATTCTGATACCTAAGAAAGTTGAGAACCACTGGACCACAGCGATAAGGTTTTCAAACCTGGGTGCACATAGAATCATCAAGCATGCTTTTTTATAAATACCAGTGACAGGGGCCTCAAGCTATACAACTAAATCAGAGTCAGGATGGAGCCAAAGCAAAAGTCCAAAGATGTTTTAATGTGTAGCCAGAATGGAGAAGCCTTGAGATAGAGCACATGGTATATGAAGAAGGAAGGGTAAACAGATACTTCACCAAAGAAGTAAGCACATGAAAACGCACTTAAAATCATTAGTCTTCAGGAAAATACAAATTAAAGCTACTAAAAGGTAATATTGCACATCTTCCAGAACAGCTAAATGGACTGATGTAGTGAAATATTGGCAAAGATATGGAACATTCCAACTCTCTAGGAAGACACAATGTAATAACCATTTAGAAATGTCTGGCAATTTCTTATAAAACTCAATATAATGAGGCAGCAGTTCAACTCCTAAGCATTCAAGAGAAATGAAAATATATGTCTAGAAAGTACTTGTGTGAGAATATTTTAGCAGTTTTACTCATAATATCCAAAAACTAGAAACAATCCATCAATCAGAAAGTGGATATATAAAGTGTGGTTATATATTCATACAGTGAACACTACTCAGCAACAAAATGGAACAAACTACTGAAATTACGCCAAGTGAAAGATGTTTTGCACAAAAAAGTACAATATTGTAAATTGCATTTAAATGAACATAGGTTGCCTGCAGGGTGAGGGTTAGGGGCAGGAATTAACTTTCCTGGAATGTCATTCTATTCCTCATACTGGTGAACATCCACTTTTATTTTATTACTCAGCTCTAATATGACGCCCTCTAGAAACCTTACTGATATTCCCAGTTAGAGTTAAGTATGTCCTCCACAGCTCACACAGACTTCTATTAGAACACTCAGTTCATTGCTATTACTTTTTAAAAAGTCTCTTTCTCCAACTAAACTTAAAGCCTCTTGCAGACCAGATGGTCTCTTTTGGTTTTGTATCCCTCTCGCATATGGTACAAGGCACAGGAGGATGGATGAGGTGGATAAGATAGAGGGACGCTGAATTATTTGATGGTCCTTGACATACTGCATCATACTGTGTGTATGTGCTATTCCTTCTAACTTGAATACTCTTCCTCACTTTGTCTGGCTGATCAACATATCTTGTGTCTTCAAGACTATTGTCACAATTCATGAATCCATCCCTGAACAAAGCCCCCAACCTTCCTGGACACATTTGAGTTTGCTTCTTTCTTTAGACCACACTCCATACATATCTCATCAACCTTAACTGGCTATATTGTAATTAGTGATTTCCATTCCTTCTGGCTTATTGATTTGTGAATTTCTCAGGGCTTATTTTATTTTGTCGTTTTCCTTAGTATGGTGCTTAGCACATGTTAATGTTAATGAATATTTGATAAACAGAGGAATATGTCCTCAGATTCACCCAAACTATGAGCCTTCTCCTATTTCAAGCACATTTTATTGTGTATTCTAATCAGATTGGGTTCTAAATATTACTTTTGTATGCATGCCCTCTGTGATTTAGAGGATTATTATACAAAGCAGAGAAGCAAACCATTTTCATTATAACTTAGTCACTAGGTCATTCAAGCAGCATTCTGTGCATCTTAAAGGCACTGAGGAGGAACAACAGAAGGAGACTTAAAACCAACACATCAAAGTCAACACAACAGTATTGACTGTTGTGTTGGTTTTCGGTGGTTCTGTATTATTACCTCCCGTGAGTGATAAAAATGCAAATTTGAAGTAACCTGAATTTAGTTAGCAAAGCTAGGACACCGAGTTATAAAACAAATCAAGAAATAAGTCTCTCTCTCACTCCCAATCTGCAATTTTTAAGCCCAGAAAGTACACAAAAAGCTGAAAGTCACAAGTTCATAAGAAAATAAACTTCAGAGAATTCAAAACTAAATTACGCCCAGATGAGTATGATAGATAGTATGATAGATTGGTTCCAAATGCAGCTAGGGCTGTATCATGGTCAATAGCAAATTCAAAAGCGAAGGCTTTAGAGCTAAGGGCTTTTGAGATGTTAGAACTATTGTGGTAGACATGTAATTTCCAAACGACCTCTAATGATGTTAAAAGGCAGTGTAATAAATCGAGAGTATAGATCCAAACAAAATAAAATATTTTCACCATCCCAGAGTATCTATACAAAAAAGGCAAACAAAAAAGGAAGTGAATAGAAAGGTTCTGAAGTCTTGGAAATGAGAGGCAGTCCAAAAATAAGCTTAAATATACAAAAACAAGGAAAAAGAGCTACTTTTCTAGAAATGTCATAATGTTCTAGAGGAAAGTAGTGCAATCTGAAGCATTAAAGCTGTCAGATTTCAAAGGCTAGTAATGAAAGTTGTGGAGAAATAAAACAATCCTGCCAACAAAAAGGCCCTTTCCTCCCAAGTATAGAACAGAAAATAGAATTTTTGAGTAAGCAGTCACAGATTTATATGCATAGAAGGTAGGACTAAAGTGATCACAATGTTAATATCAAAGAAAAATTGCACTGGATGGAGTTAAGCAGGTAAAGAAGACATTATTCAAGACCATGGCAATGGAACAGAAAGACTGAACTCAACTCTTTGGAAACAAAAGTCAGCAGAGTTTTTAAGCCTGGGTGAGTTGGTGGAAAGTACCAGAAGACATTAGTACAAAGGTTGATCAAGGTGATTAGGCCACCTATGTTAGCTAATAGTTACTTGTCTAAGTTAGGTGCCTACCCTCTCAAAGAGACTGGGAGATAGGGGGAGCTATCTTCCTCGATGAGTACATTTCAAAGGAAAGGCTTGCAGATCCTTGAGAAAGAAATACCTACATTGTAAAACTGGCAAGAAGCTGGGAGAAGATTTACATCTCAAAGGGGCAGAAAAATAATTTGCAAATGTAGGTTCTCTAAAATAAATGCTCTAAGAAAATGAAGGTCAGGAGCCTCTGGACTGGAAGAAACCCATCTAAAGTTTAGTCAAGCTGGGGAGAATGTTAAGGTCTTGGTCATTAGGATGAAATCTTATGCATTTTACGCAGCAAAGCAGAACAGTTATCTCCCCAAGAGACAAAAAGCCGAACCTCGTGACAATCTCCTGTACAGCTCCTAAGAGGTCTCAGAGCCCAATCCAGAGCTACCTTTTACATATGTCAAATTAAAAACAATTATAAATTTAGTAAGTAAATGCTTTACTTGAAAAGATCATTGCAAGGGAGGATGGGGCTAGTGGAATAAAGAGCCTTGACCATAAGCTCTGCAAGCTTCTCAAGAGTTAAACTAAAAGGGTTTTTCCTTTTCTGGAGAAGAGTAAACAAAGCTAGAGCTAACAGGATATGGGAAAATGGGGCGAAAAGTTGACAAACTGAATAATATATCAGGTAATGTTTTACCCTGGGGCCAGCCTATTTTCCCAGAAGGTCCCTGCCCAGAAGGGTTGTATACAGTCTCAGGCTGATAGTGGGCCAAAGTTCAGAGTCCTGGAAGAAGAGGAGCTTAACCAAAGTTTGATTAACAAGCATTTTATTCTCATTGATCAAACAGGGATAAAACAGTTCAGCTAATCTTTTATGAGACCAAGAATGGGAATTTGGAGGGTCTATGTCTAACTGTGTCATAGGTAAACAAGTAGGCATCAATAAGTCTTACCTAAGTCAAATGGGGAAGGATGGTTCCTTGCAGTAAACCATTTTCCACACAAAGGGTGGACTGGGGCAACAGCAAAGAGTGTTGTTCTTAACCTTCACTGTTTCTCAGGATTCCGGCTCAGGTAAAATTCAACATTATCACATACCTAGAGGTTATTTGGCCCATGATCTTGGAGCTATCACTACACTGTAAACATTAGAGAATGAGGTTAACCCCTAATGGGATTTATCTTTATGTCAAAGGTTAGAAGGAAAGATCTAGATTCCCTGGACCTCCAAAGAGACATTCTAAGAAAAAAGCCAAGGATAAGTTGGTCTTTTTGCCTTTTTAAATGGAGAAAAGCATTTCCATTTACCCTTACAAAGTGCCAGATGTAAGTTTAGCAATTCAGAAGGGTTATTTGGGTTTTAGATTCAGATGGGCAAGTCTTTTAATAACTACAAGACCTTAGGCAAATCATTGACTCCCTGAGGCTTACTTCAACATCTGTTAAAGGAAGTTTTTGCAAGTTATTGAAAGGATTAAATAAGATCATGTTTATAAAAATCCCTGCTATAAGTATATGTGTATGGCAAACTTAATCTCTTCCCTCAAGTAACAAAATTTAATGAAGTGCCAGTTGTAGGAAATTTTAATAACTTTGAAAGGAAAACATTTAAATGATTAAATTACAGTGTTTATACACATCCCTTACAACTTTTGTTGTCTTAAAATTTCAGCATATTTTATTATTTTTTTACAGTTTATTTATTTTGAGAGAAAGCGCACATGAGCGGGGAAGAAGGGCAGAGGGGGAGAGAGAGAGAGAGAGAGAGAATCTCAAACAGGCTCCACATTGTGGAGTCCGACTCAGGGCTTGATCTCACAACTGTGAGATCATGACCTGAGCCGAAATCAAGAGTCAGACACTTAACCAACTGAACCACCCAGGCACCACCACCCCCAGCATATTTTATTAACAATCTGTGTCATACATCAAGGCACTCTTTTGAGATAATCTCTGTTGAACTGTAGTATAGGAGTTTGTAGCCTGACACAACCATTTGAAATCTCTGAGAAAAGTTACACTGATTTCAATTTTGAAGAAATTATTTTCATTTCTATAGGTATAGTAAGAAGAATGAACTAGGCAAGGAATAAAAGAAGGTACATAATTATCTCATTTAGAGAGAAGATTGGTCTACCACTTCTTAGCTATACATAATCACACTTGACAAATTCTAAATTTTTGTGTTTGGTCTTTAGATCTCACTCTACCCCCATCTCCTAATCCTCACCAATGGGATCTTTGTCTCCTCACAATTGATCTGAACACAGAGACTAGATCATTTATGGATAGGGATTCCCATCCAAGTAGTCAAACACATACAGGGAGTTCCATGGAGTAGACATGTCGTATTCTGGCTGCCTAAGAGGTAATTCCATTAAGGATGAGTAAGATGTTACATATTCATATCAATAACATAGGGTTCTTAAAATAGCCCACATATATGATTTGTTCAGAAAGCCTATTTTTGTGCCAGATGGCTAAAATCCACACCACAATTCTGATGTTGTCTAGCCAAGCAACATTAAATCAATAAACTCTTCTAGGATTCTGAGAGGTAAACAAATAATTTCTCTTCCTGTAAATTATTCTAGAATTCCAAACAGCAAAATCTACTACAAAGAGGGTCCTAGTGATGTTAAGAGTTTTAAGCAACAGAAACAGTTTAGCTACATATGTGTTTTCCCATTCATGCCATTTTTATTCAGGCAACCAGCAAATACTTATCAATGATTATTATGATTATTTTAATTGTGTGATTATTATGCTCAGGCACCATTCTAAGTGCTAGTTACAAGTCATTGAATGAGAAAGAAAATGCCTCTTTTGGGGGTGGAGGGCACCTCATTCTCAGATGGAAACTTACATTCTAGTTAAGGATTTATATTCTAAAACATATTCTTCAATCTGCATATATTCCGTAAAGCTAATACAGTGACTGTAATATTAAATTAATTGTTACTCAGTTGTTCATTGTTAAGCACCCCTTCATTGTTCAAATTTGAATTTGCCAGTTAAAAGGTCTATTTGGAATTCACTGAAGAAAATAGACATGATATTTTAAATATAGGACCTATTAAGGGTATATAAGTAATAGTAATATAAGTAAAAAGTAAATTTTGTTAACTACCACTAGTTTACCAGTGCTTTCTAAATCTCTAGCTTTAAGGAAATTAGTGCTGAAATAATATGTGAAGTTTTATTTTATTTTATTTATTTATTTTTTTTTTTGAGAAAGAGAGAGGGTGCATGAAAGTGAGGAGGGGCAGAGGGAGGAGAGAGAAAATTTCAGGCAGGCTCCATGTCTAGCACAGAGCCCAACCCAGGGCTTGATCCCACAAACGTGAGACCATGACCTGAGCAGAAATCAAGAATAGAGACCCTTAATCAAGTGAGCCACCCAGGCACCTGATATGTGAAATTTTAAAATGCTAATATTTGCACAATGTTTTTAAGAAATAAAAATAATTTAAGCAATTAATGTAATGAATAAGAAAGCAAAAGAATTTTATTTCTATAAGAAAATAATTCCGTAATATATGAACACTTGTACTTATGCATATGCTTAGCAAAGCTGATTACCTATGTTTGAAAATGTTTCCATTTTTCTCTAAGCCACTCACGAGAAAAAAATAATTCACTGATTGCCTAGTAGACGTAGATTTGCTTCATTTGACTTTCAAAGAATAAATATAACTAGAATTACTTCCAGTTTAGGGGGAGACATAAAGATTCCACAAATTGCATTGGTTAAAATGGCATTTATAAAAAATGGCACTGTAACCATGGTAATATAAGGGTCATAAAATTTAAGCCACACTTTGTCTATATTACCTCCCTGGTTTCTAATGTTGCCTTTGTGTACCATGGCATATTAGATGCACATTCTGTTAAATTCTCTGGGGCCTTTTCACTCTTTACTGTTTTATGGACAATTGTGTCAGTACAGACTCCAGACACTGAAGCATAAACAGCTCAGGTGAGTGTGTTCACCACATTGTTTAGCCAGATGAAAATTAGTGTCTTAAACTTTGCCTACCTATCTCTATATTCAAAGAATGCACATAGAAGTTATCCATTCATCTTATTAAATAATAGATGTAGGATTCCTGACATAACAATGATATATTCCTTGAATTTTCTGGCACTAACATTCTAGTAATGCTAAATTTTAAAAAAATTATTAGCATTTTATTCTTCCCAGATCTGCATGTTAGTAATACTTCTTATTTTCTATAATACTGAATCTATGAAAACATTGGAACCCTTAGCTATGTTTCTTTATTCTAAATATAAAATGTTAAGCATAAGTAATACTCAATATGAAAATATCAGAAACTATATCTTAGATTGTCCATTCATCGAAAGTCTTAAAGAGAATTCAAATTATAGAAGACAATTTTCCAACATTATATTTACTGGATAGATTAATAGATGTTTTGGGGAAGGGTCAGTTAATTACAGATACTGATCTCTCATTGCCTTTTCCAGAGGCTGTTGAACTTAGTGGACTAAGCATTTTATCTGCCAAATGACTACCAATTTTTTTTCAAGTTTCAGATTTTTGTTAGTGCTCCAAATACAGCTGACCCATCACCAAGTGTGTTATATGCATAGGACTTTACAGATCTTTTTTTTTCCTAGCTAGTTTTAAAGTTACTGAGCATAATGAACTTTAAAAACTCTTCAGAATAAAAATCAATGAATAGATAAAAGACTACCTTCTTTGATAAATATCAGTGCAAGAAACTTGTACTCGAGCAAGCTAAGAAAGTCATTAACAGCAGTATTTCTGATGGAACTAATGTTATACCTACTCAAGCTACACTGAATCTAATAATCTGCGAAAGGAGAAATGGGAAAAGGTATGAAAGCTCTTCATTAAATCAGAAACTGAAAGAAAGGAAAAAGTGGCACTTTTTTTTTCAGTTTTATTCATAGCTCAACAGACAGGATCACAATGGAAAAGAGATTAATCGTTTAAATGATGCTGACCTTTTACAATTCTTTCCCCACATTCCAAAAGTTAATTGCTTAAAAAATGCATTTCATGGAATGCACGGAAGTTTTAATCCAGGCAGTATTCGAGTTGCAAAGAGACATCTTCCTGCTCACCCATCTGCACTGTGTACCTTTATGACCAAAGCAGTCAGGGACTATGTCTGGCTGATTCCCCACACATTAAAATTCTCACAGGTGCAAACCAGGCCACACTATCAGCCATGGTTAAGGCTCTTCCCTTATAAACCCTTCACTGTCTTTAGAACGGCTCTGAACATGGAAAAATCACCAGCTCCAGGGTAGCCTGAGATGAAATGCAAGTACAGCCCTTTGGAAACCTGATAAGAATTCTTATCAACTGGAACCTGATAAGTATTCTGGATACCTTATGCATATTTAATATTTCCTATCTTGCCACATTTTTAGGAATACATTTTAATAATGTTCAGTAACAGTTTCTAAAAGCAAACTTTGCTAGTCTGTGGTCTACTGGTCTACTGGAAGTAACAACTACCCCTGCCATATAAGTCTGTGTGAATTAAACAAGTTGGGAAATCACTTTGGGCCTTAGTTGTCTCAAAAATGTGGGAAAATAGCCTATCTTTAAAAAAAGCAGAAAAGCTAAGAAAATAGGATATAAGGTATACACACACACATACACACACACACACACACACACATACACATATACACATATACACACAGAAGGAAAGGGAAGATTTTTATTTCATTCCAAATTGAAAAAAAAAGGAGTAAAGGGAAAAATACTTTTTACCTTCCAGGAACAACACTGAGTTTTTTCATGTACATAATTTCCTGTGTTGTATAAAATGAATTTAGGGATAGATATTTTACAAATAGCTGATTTTAGAAAGGCTAAGTAATTTCTCTGAGGTCATGCTGTTAATGAAAGGCAGAATCAAGATTCACCCAGGGTCTGTAAGATTCCACCACCCTTAGATATTTTCACATATTAGTGCTTACAAATTTTATTACTTTTAATTTGTTTGAACCTTTATGATTTTTCCATATTTATACACCACTCGTAGTATTTTTAACTTAATTTTTAAATCAAATTGACTCCCTTTTTTTTTTTTTACTTAAAGTAAATGTATCTTTAAAACTAAACTTCAGTTCATTCCAGTAAATGAAAAACCAAGTATCCTTTTTTATAAATAGGAAGTATATTTAAGGTAAATATGATGAAAAAACAAAACATTTATTTTAAATTCAGCTCAGTAATTTCTTTTTAACTTTTTTCAAGTTTATTTTTTATTTTGAGAGAGAGAGAGAGCACAGGCAGGGGAAGGGCAGAGAGAGAGGAGAGAGAGAATGCCAAGCAGGCTCTGCACTGTCAGTGCAGAGCCCGATGCGGGCCTTGAACTGACAAACCACCATATCATGACCTGAACCAAAATCAAGAGTCAGACACATAACTAACTGAGCCCCCCAAGCGCAACCGCCCCCTGTATACATCTTGTTTAAAAAAAAGAGAGAAATGTAAGAACTATACCAGCAGACACTTTATCATTAATGCAGTCAGAAAACCAGAAGAAAGAACATTGAGAAGGGTAATTTTCTCACTATGTGAGTCAGTTTTTAACGCGCCTTCCCACCTAACTATCTTGGGTGCCTTTAGCAGTTTGTGCACCACTCTGGGAGCACGGAGCTCAGTCGTGCTGACCTGCACTTCACGCTTGATGAGATGATAACTCTGATGATATGCTGATTGGCCGTCACCCTCCTGCAGTCATGTGCTTTGCACAATTTTCTACCTGAAGTTGGCAGAAACCCTGCATGCAAATTGATTTGTTAAATTACAGTAGAAAAGTACCTTGAACTTTACAGAGTTTAATGTCTCAGAAGTGATAAAAATGAAAGAACACTTTTATGTGGTATATCCCCAGAGCCCTGAGACTCTCAGGAGGAGGTGGCCCTCTGGGTTACTACCCACTGCTGGCCCTTACCTTGCTGCTATCTAACGCATGCTGTTATTTATTTATTTATTTACTTACTTATTTAATTTTTAAAGTCAAGTTTTTATTTAAATTTTATTTAGTTAACATGTATGGTAAAGTTGGTTTCAGGTGTAGAATTCAGTGGTTTATCACTTACATATAACACCCAGGGCTCATCCCAACAAGTCCCTCCTTAATGCCCTTCACCCATTTAGCCCATCTGCTGCTCAATCCTTCCATCATCCCTCAGTTGGTTCTCTACAGTTAAGAGTCTCTTATAGTTTGCTTCCCTCTTTCTCTTTTTTCTCTTCTCCTATGTTCATCTGTTTTGAACACAGGATTGAAATCATATGGTATTTCTTTGTCTTTCTCTGACTGACTTATTTCACTTAGCATAACACACTCTAGCTCCATCTACATCATTGCAAATGGTAAGATTTCATTCTTTTTTTAAAAATGTTTACTTTTGACAGAGAGAGAGAGACAGAGACGGAGCATGAGCAGGGGAGGGGCAGAGAGAGAGGGAGACACAGAATCAGAAGAAGGCTCCAGGCTCTGAGCTGTCAGCACAGAGCCTGACGCAGGGCTCGAACTCACAAACTGTGAGATCATGACCTGAACTGAAGTTGGACGCTCAACCGACTGAGCCACCCAGGCACCCCAAGGTTTCATTCTTTTTGATGGTTGAGTAACATTTCACTATATATATATATGTATACGTATACATATATATATATTCTATATATGAAGATGTGTGTGTGTATATATATATATATTATATATATATATATATATACATATAAAGAATATGTGGTGCGTGTATATATATGTGTATATATATGTGTGTGTGTGTGTGTGTGTGTGTGTGTGTGTATTCATCCTTTTTGTTATGATGTGGTATATATATACCACATCTTCTTTATCCATTCATCAGTTGATGGGTACTTGGGCTCTTTCCATAGTTTGGCTATTGTTGATAATGCTGCTATAAACATCAGAGTGCATGTGCCTTTTGAATTAGTATTTTTGTAAATACTTTGTGTAAATACCTAGTAGTGCAATTGCTGAGTCATAGGGTGCTTTTATATTTAACTTTTTGAGGAGCTCTGTTTTCCAGAGTGACTGCACCAGTTTGCATTCCCATCAGCAGTGTAAGAGGGTTCCCTTTTCTCTGCATCCTTGCCAACACTTGTTGTTTCCTGTGTTGCTAATTTTAGCCATTCTGACAGGTGGAAGGTGGTATCTCTTGGTAGTTTTTATTTGTATTTCCCTGATGATGAATGAAGTTGAGCATCTTTTCATGTGTCTGTTAGCCATCTGAATGTCTTCTTTGGAAAAGTGTCTATTCACGTCTTCTGCCCATTTCTCAACTGAATTATTTCTTTTTTTGGGTGCTGAGTTTGATAAGTTCTTTACAGATTTTAGATACTAACCCTTTATCCAATATGCCATTTGCAAATATATTCTCCCATTCTGAAGGTTGCCTTGTAGTTTTGTTCATTGTTTCCTTTGCTGTGCAGAAGCCTTTTATCATGATGAAGTCTCAATAGTTATTTAGTTATTTATTTATTTATTTAGAGAGCACGTGCACTTGCAAGCAGGGTAGGGTAGTAGGAGAGGGAGACGAGAATTTTTTTTTAAGTTTATTTATTTATTTTGAGAGAGAGATAGAGAGCAAGCAACAAAGGGAAAGAGAGAGGGAGAGACAGAATTCCAAGCAGGCTCTGCACTGTTAGCCGTTGCAGGGCTCGAACTCATGAACCTGTGAGCTCATGATCTGAGCCAAAATCAAGAGTCAGACACTTAACTGACTGAGCCACCCAGGTGCTCCCCCTTGATAGTTTATTTTTGCTTTTGTTTCCCTTGCCTCAGGAGACATATCTAGTAAGAAGTTGCTATGGCCAATGTTTAGGAGGTTACTGCCTATGTTCTCCTCTAGGATTTTGATGGTTTCCTGTCTCACATTTAGGTCTTTCATCCATTTTGAGTTCACTTTTATGTATGACATAAGAAAGTGGCCCAGTTTCATTCTTCTAAATGTTGCTGCCTGGGTTTCCTGACAACATTTGTTGAAAATACTGCCCTTTCCCCATTGGATACTCTTTCCTGCTTTGTCGAAGATTAGTCCATATAGTTATGGATTCATTTCCAGATTTTCTATTCTGTTTCATTGATCTATGTATCCCTTTTTATGCCAGTACCATACTGTCTTCGTGACTACAGCTTTGCAATGTAGCTTAAAGTCCAGAATTGTGATGACTCTTGCTTTTCTCCTTCAAGATTGTTTTGGCTATTCAGTGGTTTTGTTTGCGTGTGTGTGTGTGTGTGTGTGTGCTTTCATATAAATTTTAGGATTCTTTGTTCTAGCTCTATGAAAAATTTTAATGGGGAGTTTGATAAGGATTGCATTAAATGTATAGATTGCTTCAGGTAGTAGATATTTTAACAATGTTTGTTTACCTATCCATGGGCATGGAATGATTTTACATTTCTTTGTATCATTTTAAATTTCTTTCAAAAGCATTCTATAGTTTTCTAAGTATAGATCTTTACCTATTTGATTAGGTTTTTTCCTAGGTATCTTCTAGTTTTTGGTGCAATTGTTAATGGGATTGATTTCTTGATTTCTCTTTCTACTGTTTCATTATTGGTATATAAACACCCACAGCTAATATCATCCTCAATGGGGAAAAACTGAGAGCTTTTCCTCTATGATCAGGAACAAGACAAGGATGTCCACTCTCACCATTGTTATTTAACATAGTACTGGAAGTCCTAGCCTCAGCAATCAGAGAAATAAAGAGAATATAAGATAAATAAATATGCATCTAAATCAGCAAGGAAGAATTACCTTTTTCACTTTGTTGGTGAGCCTGTAAAACCCAGAGGCTGGAAGAAGTTAACAGCTCAAAAGAAATTATCTAACATCAGTGGAGGTACCCTAAAACACAATTAGTCATACAGACATTTCATAGTTAAATACAGTGATAGGTGCCATATGTTATTATATATAAGTAAGATAGCTTTCATAGCTCAAGACAAAAAAACCGTTACCTTCCCTTCCCACAAAAATTAGTGACTCATCTAATAATTTGAAAATGCTCTTTTTTAAATCACATACATACCTTCACCTTTTCAGCACCTAGACTGCACCGCATTCCTCAGAAATGTATCCGTGTGCTAAAGAGAAACAATCTTGGTTCTTTTCTTTTTAATTTTTTTAAATTTTCTAAAACTTTTTTTAATGTTTATTTATTTTGTGAGAGACAGCATGAGGAGGGGAGTGGCAGAGGGAGAGAGAGTCACAGAATCTGAAGCGGGCTCCAGGCTCTGAGCTGTCAGCACAGAGCTGACATGGGGCTCTAACTCACAAACCGTGAGATCATGACCTGAGGTCGGACGCTTAACAGACTGAGCCACCCAAGCGCCCCAAAACAATCTTTGTTCTTGTGAAAAGTATTTAATGTTGTCTGTTTTTAAAAATTGTTCTTAACCTTTACTATAAGAAAAATAATAATAATATGAATTTAAATAGCTTGAAATTTCAGAATATTCATATGAGAAGTAATAACTGCAAAAACAGGTCCAATTTTTCTTAAATTTTACCCATAACTTTAAGGGGTCTCAAAATTTAAAATACAAAATACATTTTCTTTTCTGATATTTGTGGCCACATTTGATCTCTGTATGTACTGATGCTAAGCAAGGACATTTTTATTTAAGCCATCTCTGTAAACATAAATTGAGTAACTATATCTGGAAGTAAATTAAGTTGGAAAAGTGCAGCTATTTAATTGATTTTTTTTCTATGTGAGGTATGGTACTTTCTTATGGCATATAAAGTGATAAAATTGGTTATTTCATTTCATAGCCTAAATGGGTTCAGTAAATGAGAGACAACAAAAAGATATAGCAATCTAATCACAAAACATCATTGTCTATCAACCCTTAAAAATTAATAAAGTTTATTTAAAATGTATTATGGCTATGTACACATATACAAGTAAATACAAATAAAGCAATTCCTTATGACCCAGAAATGAATTCTCTGTGCTCTTCCACTTACCCATATTTATTGCAGCAAAACAGAGATTTTTAGAATAGTTTCATAGGTGCCTGCCCTATCAGCTTCCCAGCACTTATCCACCAAAATCCCATTAGTCTAAATGCAGCTCCTAAGGCCCAAACAAATAAAGTCAGTGGAAGCATTCTGCCTAAAACTTCACCTGAGCAACTGTTTCCCTAATACCTCCCACCAACACCCCAAGTGTTTACAGGCAGGTTTGTTGGGAGAACATGTTGCCCTACCTGCAGACATGGGCGTCCATTCTGTGATGTTTATGTCCTATCAAGTATTTACTTAATGTGACCCTCAAGTAAGAGCAGAATAATATAATTCTGGGCTGGATTTATTTTTTTACCACTTCATTAAGACGCTGGGCAAGTGACTTTATTCCCTTGTGCCTCAGACTTCTCTTCATTAAGATGACTGTAAAATGCTATAGAAATAATGTATAGCTTCAGATATGCAGTGCAGATGTAGCATACATTATATGTAGGTGCCAAGTAATACCACACGGTGTTTACTCAGCAAAATAACGCCAGGTGTAGATAACACGACAGAGAGCCCCATAGACCCAGGGCCCTTCCTCTTTAGCACACAACAGAGTGTAGTCATCATGAGTTTTCCGTGCATTTTTACAGCTAAGTCTCATGAACAGATGATGTCACAGCATCCTTTCAGGTCCACTGAGTGTGACTTGCTAGAGAAATTTAATTACAAAGAAAAAAACCTCTTCAAATAAAAAGTTTGATTTGGGGATGATTTCTTCATAGAAATCTTCTAGGAGAGAACTCAACTTATATTGAATTATTTCATCAATTTATTGAATTAAATGATCCAAGCTCTTGTTTATCTTGATCCATACAGAATCACATAGCTGACACTGTTTCTCAATTCTATACTCTCTTATAATAAAAAAAAAATGAAAACACAGATAAATAAGGTGATATCCAAAACCTAGTTTTAAAAAGTCACCTACAGAGGATAGGACATAATCAGTCACACATAAAACAGATAAAGCCCAATTTCTAATTCCTTCTATCTATATTACAATTCTGGGATTTTTCATGATCATGACAGTTTTAGGTACTACAAAATTCTGAAATCTCTTCTGAATCATCTAGGATTCTATTCTGTCCAGCTTAATTTGAGTGCTAAGAGTATTTTGATAATACTATTACTAGGAACTATCCCAAAGCTTTAAGCCTTCAGATTTTTTTTAATTATATTTCTCAAATATGCTGATAAAAAATAGAATAATAGCTTAAGTATGTCATCACTTTACTATGTCACTTGATCTCTCAGATTAATTTTACTGAATTTTAAAGTTGAAACTATTTTTTTTATATTCTAATAGTTTGGTGTATACAGTAAATTTAATTAAATGAGAATTGTTAAATAGCCATGACAGCCTTTCCCCCAGCTATTCTGAATGATCATGAATTAACTATACAATTTCCAAGGGCTTTTTAATTTATACCTCTAAATCAATCAATTTTAAATCCCATTTTTCTGTTAGACATAAAATGATTTCTAAAATATTTCTTCTTGTGATGCAAAACAAATTACTCAAAGAACTATAGAAAGGAGTAAAATATATGAAATTTCAAAGTTCATAATAATCTTAGCATTAATCAGCATTTGGCAGCTAGCACTGGAATTAACTTACACAATTTGGAGTATTATCCTAAAATTATCATTGCCATTTCCAACATTGGGAGTCACTAACGGTTGTTAGACACTATATAATTAGCATGAGAAGTCAGAAATTGATGCATGACCAAACACAAGTTATGTGCCAAATAAAATTACTATAATTTATCAATTCAGCTACTCAAATGTGATTGTCAGTGAGCCCAGAATACTCAAAACACAATCATAATTATGTTCAGAAAGTATCAGGGGAAGAGTTTTGGGAAAAAAAAAGAAATGTTACTGTGTTAATGTATGTATAACAGAATATCCAAGTTCTGGTAAATCATAAAATTTAGCAATATGATTAACTTTTTTTCAGTATTAACTAAATTTTTTACATAGATGTTTTAAATAAAATTATGTAACCCACATTAGATAATTTTACTATAAAGTTAAATGTTCTTTTTTCTTAATCAAATGTATTTTATAACATAAATGTTCTCCTTTAGACAGATGATGACTAAAGCAAAATTTTAATTAAAATGGCTTTTAAATTAGTTCAAGATGGAAATTAAAAAAAAAAATCCAGGCAAATCTGCTACAAATCAGGGAAAGGCAGGTTGTAAGTTATGTGCAAATCCTGGTACATCCCCAATAATTCCATCTCTTTTTTCCCACTCCTCATAGGGCACCAGTGTACTTTCATATCCCAGTTGAGATCACCTGTACTAAAATTGATGATATACCCAGTCTGCTTCCCTACTCTCCTCCTTCCCACAACTGGGCAGAATAGAATATTAAGGAAAGCACTGGCCTTAAATAAACAGTCCGGGTTTGATTCAGGCAAGAAGCTCACTCTCTGATTCAAGAATTAATGAATAACGTGAGGATGATTCTTGCCCCAAAATCTACCTCACTGGTTTATAAAGAAAATCAAAAGTGTTTTATAAACTTCTATACACTATACAAATAAGAGTTATTATGATGATTTGTGGCCCATGCCCACAGATTTAGCCCAGTCCCAGATTCTAAGAATAACTCACACCAGTCTCTACGTGGAATGAATTTAGGAAGCCTCAGCTAAGTAATTCAAATGCCTCAGATTCTAAAACCTTCTTGCTGTTTCTCTTGCTGTAAGCTTATTACGGTTGCTCTAGGCTTTTTTCTAATAACCGGATCTTCCTTTATTCTGGGAACAAACAGGGTCCCCAAAAACAAATGAATAAATAAATCAGAACCAGAAAGTCTCATTCTTCAGATGCCAGCTTTTAAGTTCGAATACCAATCCATTTCCCCCCTGTAGTAGATCTCTGCCTTCCTCTCTCCTGCCATCTTAGGATATCTGACCTGAATCCATACCCCCACAGATGGGAGCCACCTAGTACTTCTGTAATGCTCAAATTCCATCTACCTGCCTGACTTGTCACCACACTCCTTAGATTTGGGCGCAATATATAACCTAGCCATTTGGCAGATTTAGACTCAAAATAGCAAATTCTTTTCTGGCCACGATTTTCTACAAAAGGAGCAAAATGTCTTGTGAGATAACGAGTTCTATATCCCCTAAGGTAAACAGGCCAAAGCTATGTACCTATCAGCAGTGATTACCATGGAAGGCACTGCTGCTCTGGTTGGGAGGTTAGACAAGATCACTCTACAATCCTAGGTCACCTGCTTAATTAACGACTCTGCTACTCTGCTTCTCTGATGCTTTGGAGCGAGAATGGAAAAGACAATATATGGCTCCTGACATTGTTGCATCTTACTTCACTAAACAAATTATTCCTATAATGAATCCAAGAGACTGCATGCTATTTGCGTTATTAGCATTTTATTTGTGATACTAACTAAATGAAATGCACTCTAGAAACACAAATGTTCTTTGCGTGTAGATGTTAAAAACTGTTACTGCTCTAATGTCCTTGTTAGAGAGAGCCATATTTAGTTATAGGAAACGATGGCATTTAACTCTGAAAAGAGTGGGTTTTTTAAAATCACATATGGTAAGCCATGAACCAACACCAAGCATCCATAAAGAAGATGGCATTTCTAATTATACTTTTACATTAATTACCACACTCTTGTCACTTCACTATCAAACTTTATATTCTCTCTATAAGTCGCATAAAGTAAATGAAAATATGAATGATGCAAAACTTGGCAGTCACTTTATAATATTTGTAGGAATACAGTGTATTTGGATTTGGTACATAGAATTAAATTATTTTAACATTATTTTTTATTTTATTCTGGTTTTATAATATTGTATTATATTTTCCTTCAGTTTTAGAAAAGGAAATCAAACAGCATTACTCATGCAGTAACTTAAGTCTATTATATTATACCAAATAAGTGATTTCCCCAGTCTTTTCATCTTTCTATTTGGTTATGGAATAACAAAGCCTACCTATTTGAATGTTTGTGATCCATTATAGACATGTAAGACCTTTTTTGTATCTTAGCCATACTTATTTCTTGAACACTGGGAGACAAATGGAGAACAGGATAAAAACATGGGAGTTATCGGGCAGAATCATGGGCGTGGATTTCAAAAATGAACTGTTAGGAATTAGAAGCAAAAAAGTAAGTAAGGAGAGAGGAGGTGGTATGGAGACAGAAAAGAAGTGAGGACGTCCAGAAGATGGTTTGCCAGTGGAGTCATGACTTGCTAAGAGTCCCTCTAGTTGATCAAGAATTGATCCAACTTAGGGGCACCTGGGTGGCTCAGTCAGTTAACCATTCAACTTTGGCTCAGGTCACGGTCTCATGGTTTGTGAGTTGGAGCCACACATGAGGCTCTCTGCTGTCAGCACAGAGCCCGCTTTGAATCTTCGGTCCCCCTCTCTCTCTGTCCCACCCCCACTTGTGCTCTCTTTCTCTCTCTCTCTTTCTCTCATGAATAAATCAACATTAAGAAAGTTTTAAAAAAGGAAGAAAGAATTAACAGAATTGACCCAACTTAAGTAAGGTTGATGGTATTTAGGAGAACTGAAGCAGGAGAACTCTTACCAAAATAACTATTCAAGCTAGTAAATTAAACATCCCTAGTTCCATGGATGCTGATAAGACAAAAGACTTTGCTACTCAAAGCAAAAGACATAGGAGTATCAGGATAGTTGTCCTGGTTTCCTAAACTCAGGACCCAAGTCCAAGATGCCTCTGCCAGGTAAAGCCTACATGCAGTACAGTGCCCTACAAAAGAGAGATCTTGAGTATAGAGAATCCAGCTTTCCAATAAGCAGTAAGCAAGCCTATTCTTTATCCAGACACAAGATTTATTACAGAACTACATGGCTCATTCCAGAGAGGAGTTACCTCACTTCTCGGGATTGCCAGCCAAATAAATAATTCTAAGAAGTAGCCTTGAGGAAAGAACAGAGATCTTACTCTCAGCTGGACACATAGGAGGGCAAACAGCCCACTCACAGAAGACTGCTGCTCAACAGCGAAGTGAATCAGCATCACTCAGAAACTTATCAGAAATGTGACGTCCTGGGCCTCATTCCAGACCTAGCTGACTTAGTGCATTTAGACTGCTATAACAAAATACTACAGACTGGGAAACTTACAAACAACAAACATGTATTTCTCAGAGTTCTGGCAGCTGGGAAGTCCAAGATCATGGCAGTGTTAGGTGTCTGCTTGGAGCCCATTTCCTAGTTTATAAGCAAGCAGTCATTTGCTGTGTCTTCATATGGTGGAAGAAGCAAGGGAGCCTACTGGGACTTCTTTTATAAGGACACTAATCCCATTTATGAGGGATCTGGCCTCATCACCTAATCACCTTCCAAAAACTCTACCTCCTAATACCATCACATTGGGGGTTAGGATTTCAACATATGTATTTTGAGGAAACACAAACATTCAGACCATAGCATTAGCGAATCAGAAATTTGGCAATCTGAATTTACTATGCCACTTTTGAGGCCTATTAAAGTTTGAGAACCAAACATGTAAGGAAAAGAATTCTGGATAGCAGTCAAGATTCTGGGTCTAGTAAGTGTTTCTATCAACTACCTGGGCGTGCCTTTCAAACTGTCTGGGCCTCAGTATCTTCACCTATTATAATAGGAGAGGGTCAGGTAATTTCTGATTTCTTATTGCTCAAGTTCAATGAAATTCTATATTCTTTGACATGTAGTTTATAAATATTGCCTATATTAAAGACCATAAAATATGTATGGCAAGTACTGGGAAACTAGGAGAGATAGCAGCAACACAGATCCATAAGGACCCGTATGTGGCTTCATAGGCTCACAGAACTTACTTGTCAGCATGCTGGGAGTAGAACAATACCTCAGAGAAATGTGAAGTAACCAATCTGGTATATCAGATCTGTTTAGGAATTTATGGTGGTTCCCATCACTGAAAGGGAGGCCAGTCTTGTGTCCTCTGGCCTGAGCATTCTCTTCCAAAGGGCATACTGTTACAAATTATAATCAGAAGTCTTGCCTGGGGAGCATGGATTTGGAGCAAAGAGTTGATTGAATGTTCTGAGATTGCCTGATGTGTCCACATCTGTCACCATAGTCTAGGTTCACTTCCAGGATTTGGATGCCTTTTTCTGTGGAGAACACCTTCTCCCGAATGGGTGCAACTGAGTTACCCTCCAAGAAGTTACTCTCCTACTTTTCTGTACTTGCAGTGTCAAACAAGTCTCCCTCAGATCAACACTTTTCTTTGGCAGATTTAGTAAGTTTCACTTATGTTCTAGTCTAGACTCAAAGACTTAGAAAATTCTGCCTCTCTTAAGTGACCCTGTATATTCTCTACCCTGATCATTTAAGTCTTGATTTTAGAGTTAAAAATCTCAGAAGACAGCCCAATTACTTTATTTCCAAGTTTCTGATGGGCTACCACACTTTCAATTTTGCCTGTGTTTCCGGCATCCCCCAGCCCCTAGATCTTAAATGGCCATCAGCTCGGGAATGGAGACTAAGCCTCCAAAAACTACATAATGGAGGAGTTGCCTTCACATGTAGCCATCCCAGTGAGTGAGTAGCCATCTTAGTTTCCATGCCATTTATGGTTTTTGTGATGTGATTCTTTTAGCAAAGTATAATGCAATTCTGGCCCCAAGAGCTTATTAATAAAAAACAAGTTTTACCTTACAATGTACAGTAGCTTCCAGGAATGTTTATGTTATTTAGAAATTTGAATTGAATTGTAAAAGCCAAATGTATTCACATTGTCTATAAAAAGTGAATGGCTGAACAGTTACTCAGTAAACATGTTGGGTGGTGACAACAAATTTAGGTAACTCCTGCTTGTTAGACTATGCTTTTCTATAAAATGTTACACAGCCTATATTTTCCACATGTTTTCTTTCACCTTTTTTGCTTTTATGGATGCTAACTAAAAAATATGAATTGTCTATATTTCTTTCATTATTTATTAGTTATAAATCTCAATTAGAAAGATAACAGAGTCATTTCTGACACTAAAAAAGTCACAAGGCTTCTTTAAAAATGTGATTTTTAAAATTTTTTTAATGTTTATTTTTGAGAGAGAGAGACAAAGCATAAGTAGGGCGAGGGTCAAAGAGAGGGAAACACAGAATCTGAAGCAGGCTCCTGGCTCTGAGCTGTCAGCATAGAGCCCAATGCGGGGCTTGAATCCACAAGTCGCAAGATCATGACCTGAGCCAAAGTCGGACTCTTAACCAACTGAACCACCCAGGCTCCCCAAAATGTGATTTTTCTTTGGCAGAACTGTTAGTAAAGTGTATTTATTCTACCTATTACTATACCTTTATAAAGATGTTCAGCATCACTAATTATCAGGGAAATGCAAATTAGAATCACGATGAGATACCACCTCACCCCTTTCAGAATAGCTATTATCAAAAACAAACAGAACAAATGCTGGAGAGGATGTGGAGAAAGGGAACCCTCGTGCACTGTTGGTGGGAATATAGACTGGTGTAGCCATTGTGGAAAACAATATGGAGTTTCCTGAAAAAATTTAAAATAGACCTACCACACAATCTAGCTATACCACCTCTAGATATTTATCTGAAGACAATGAAAACACTAATTTGAAAAGATATATACACCCCTATGTTCATTGCAGCATTATTTACAATAGCCAAGAATGGAAACAACCTAGTGTCCATGGATGGATGAATGAATGAAGAAGGTATGGTATATATATCCAATACTACTAAGCCATTAAAAAAGAAGGAAATCTTGCCATTTGAGACAGCATGGGTGGACCTTGAGGGTATTATGCTAAATGAAATAAGACAGAGAAAGACAAATACCATGCATGTGATCTCACTTATATTTGGAATCTAAAAAACAAAAAAGAAACAAAACAAAACTCAGAGATACAGAAAATATATTGGTGGTTTTTAGTGGGGGAAAGGTGGTTTGGAGGTAAAAAGAGCAAAGGGAGTCAATTCTATGGTGACAGATGATAACTAGACTAACTGTGATCACCTTATATACAAAGACTGAATTATTATGTTGTACACCTGAACTAATATAATGTATTATTACATTACAATACAATATATACCAATACAAAATATTACAATACAAAATATACCAATTTTACATCAATAAATGCATAAACATATATATATTATATATATTATATATACTCATGAGGTTTAAAATTAAATGTGCTTTCCCTGTAGATTAATACTCTCCTTTTTAACTTGGTCAAGTAGAAGTACATTGCTTGGTTCAGTACAATTCAGGCCCATCTGAGTGGCTCTTTTTGTTTTTGTTTTTCAGAAATGGGAGAGATTGAGAGTTGGAAAAGCATTCATCATCAGGATAATTAGTTTTAAAAGCATCCAGACTCCCATATAGCCACTAGATAAATTACCCACTATTCAAGAGAAGGAAAGCACAATTAGTTTCACATTATAGTAAGCCAATCAGCTCAAGTGACTGTCATTCTTGAGAAAAAGGGAACAAGAATGTCATAGTTGTGCCCTTTCTCCCCTGCCTTTAGAAGTAAACAGCAATCCTTTTATCAGACTGGAAGCTCTATGGAAGGCTTAGTGAATATATTTTGCCATTGTTTTTCGATAAGGAGAATTGTATTCATGACTTGTATCCATATGGTTAATAACACTTACTTCACAATGCAAAGTTAATGGAGCTTTTGTTTTGTACTAGGGACGGGCAAATGCTTTGAAGCTTTATGGCAAGTAAGACTTTAGTAAATTATTTTCAAACCTCCTTTTCTTCTTGCCAGGATAATTATTTTTATGTAATCACTCACAATCAAGAGGCAAAAGAAGGGGCAAGGAGAAATCATACTAGTGATAATGGAATATGCACAAAAAACCTGCAGGCTGTTTTTCTCTTCTTACAATGGATAGTTTCTAAACAACCACTCATTACCTCTTTTGAGACAAGCAGGATGGTGTAAGAATATACTAAATGAATGTTATCTGCCATGACTTAACCTGAAGAAACTCAATACATACACAGCTGCTGTGGCATCTTAAACATCTTGCATGTGTAATAAGAGTGATCTATGAAGGCCTCACAAGAAAGAGGGCAACTGCAATCATATAAATGAAAGACCTTTAGTTCCTTCCTGAACACAAGTGTTACCAGTCAAAACCCAAAACCACTATGCCTTATGTTCACATGTCAACATCATTCTACAGGTTAAACATAATTTTATTTATTCACATATTCATTTTCACATTGATAATGGATCATTTTTGGTATGTGCATATAGAAAATGTATAAAACTTCCTTTTTTTTAAGTTTATTTTTTGAGGCAAAGAGAGTGTGTGCACAAGAGGGGTGAGGGTGTCTGTCAGCACAGAGCCCCCAATGCGGGGATCAAACTCACAAACCATGAGATCATGACCTGAACCGAAGTCAGACACCTAACTGAATGAGCCTCCGAGGCACCCCAAACTTCTTTACAGCACACAACTCATGGCACACCTGCTTTGTACCATAAGTTCAAAACGTTGTGCTTTAAAGACTTACTGACTGTATGTACAAGAACACTGCTAGGAACTGCATGAAGAACACATTTGAGTAACATTTAATTTTTAAAAACACATGCATGTGTGATCAGTAAGCATATAGTATAGACTGGGTGAGGAAGAAGAGGAGGAGGAGGAAAGGAAAGAGGAAATGGGGCAGAAGAGCAAAAGAGAGAGAGAATCACAGTATCAGAATGTACTTAGCCCTTAAAGGATGTAAGTTTAAATGCTTTGGATGAGAGACTAGACTATTAAGGGTGCATATTTTGTTAATTCTTAGTCTTTTGATTTATGAAAGTTTTAAAATCAAAATTATTAGGCCTTTATTATTACAATCAAGTATAGCAAGGTTTACAAAGTACTGAAAGTCCTCTGAAAAATGATTGTTCCAGATTTCTTAATTCAATAGCATTCAGACACTGTAAATGGCATTTGTAAATTTAGTATATTTTATACAGTTTTTAAAATTCATTTGTCTAGTTTAACATATCTTTCTGAGAATGAAATAATTCTTAAAATATGATGAATTCAATGTATCGATACGGCCTAAGATTTTCTTAGACTTTCCAATAACATGTACAAACTTTAGATTTGGTCATAAGATTTGAAATCATAAAATTGAAATCCTATATCTCAATTAATTTTTAATCGCATATTTAGAACTGAAACCACAGGACTGGCACACTAACAGGCTAAATTCGCTTACATAACACAAGTATTTGCAGTTCAAATATTCAAACATTTTTTTCTTAACACAAAAACATTAGTACCATGATTTCTATTCTTGCAAGTACTTTGTGTTTAATTCTATATCTAACAAGAATTAAGATACGTACTCACTAAGGAAGAAAACATCCCAGTAAACTGAAATTACTCAGATGTATATGTTTTTAAGAGTGACAAATGCAAAAAAAAAAAAAAAAAAAAAAAAAAAGAGTGACAAATGCATATTCATGAAGGAAGAGAAAATACCATACTAGTTCACTGATACTTTTCAACAAGGGACCTTGGCCAGGTGAGATCTGGAGCAACAGACATCCAGAGCAATTGTCACCACCCCACCTGCCATACTCAGTCTTTTTCATAATCCCTGTATTGTATAGGCTTCAAAATTTTAATGAAAGCTCAAGTTACCTAATCTCTGGGTATTCGTAGGATTCAGCAACTGTTGGGAAAGGCAGCCTGTGCCTATGGTCTTTCAATGCCCACTCCACCACGTAAGAACATGCCTTGGGCTTGCGGTACTTCCTTACCAAGAAACAGAGAGCCACAAAGCCTGTCAGTTTTATCACTTGTATGAAAATATCTTTCCCGGTTCAAATTCAAGGAGTGTTTCTGTATTCTGCTTAAATGTGTATGTTAATGATCGTCACACACAACTTTCAGTATTTCAGCCTCCAAGGGGCAGAGTTCAGGGCCCTCTTACTGCAGCCAGGAAGAGTTATGTATAGGCCAGTTGTCCTGAATCAGCTGCCTTGGGGACTCGCTAGCCATGAGGGACCAAAGCACACTACTGGAGCTGGATAACGTTGTTCCACCCAATGCTGACTGTGTTTTGTTTTCCTCGCCAACTCTGATACCAAAATTCAATGGACAAAAATGCTTGGAATCCTTCGCTGAGATTGATTACTGGTGGGTGGTATTTGCTCCCCCAGGACTGACAACTGACACACAGTGTTTTTCTCAACAGCAACTCCCATCCAAATTGATACCTTGATTTGCCTGTCTTTGTCTCTTAAAACATATATACAGATTTTCCATCTAACTGCAAAAACTTTGAGGTTGATGGGATAATAAGTATAATTATATTTTCTATCTAAATATAAACCTTCAGCTTGATAGGATTCTAAGACAAATGCATGCCTTTTCCCGCTACTGAAATCTTGCATTATTTTATCTTCGTATTCATATGCAATTTCTCAATTCAATTCTTCTACCAATTAAATTTTGGCTCTTATGTGGTGTTTCTGGCTCATGGCTGTACGATGGGTCTTTCACTGCCCTTCTTGCATCTAGCTTTCTTCTCTTATAACCAAGATTGTGTATCTCAGATCAGAAATCTGTATTGCTTTTTCTCCTTTCCCGGGTACATAAGGCTTGGGACCACACTGTTCAAAGCCTGTTACAGGGGAAGTGTCCCATGGTCACTCTGGTGAGGAGCCTCAAAAATGCAAAAACAACTCAGATCTCTTCCCCTAGCCTAGACTTCAAGTGGCTCCCCTCTGACATGGTCAAGGGCTCTGGTTGGAAGATAATTGCTGATCTCGGGCAATAATAAATGGACTGGATCTTTAAAACTCATAACATATTGTAAATGTAAATAATTTTAGCATTGCCTCCCACGAAGGATCCAAGAACCTAAAGTTCTCAAGTGTTTTTCCTAAACATCCACATCTTTTATCATTTCCTGATTTCACCTGAGAACCTAACTTATATATACGTATGCTATCAACAACGAAGCATATATCTCAATATTTTAAAATACTTTTTTTTTCTTTTCCCAGTTTCTACAGATAAAGTGATCTGAAGTAATGAATGATGCCACGAGAACAGAAAAGAGAAACTGTGACAACCCCCAGAAATGTGAAAGGAGGTTTCTTACTGGATTGCAGCTTCTTTGGTTCAATTTATTTAAAAAAAAAAAAAAAAAAACCAAATAAATAAAATGGACAGTATTGTTCAATTTTAGAAATTCCACTTCTTCTATGTTCTAAGCTATATAATTGTCAGGTTTTTATGGTTTAGATTGTAAATGTGTTTTCCCCTTTGCTAATTATGTTGTGTTTTTTTTTAAGTCTTTTAAAGTCTTAAAATGTGAAGGACATTTATGAACGGTAAGGGAGACACTGTATACAAATGTATATTTGTAAAAGCTATTTTTATGATTAGCATGTTTTACTGTTGATCATATATAAAGTCAGGTGATATTGCAATTCTATGTTTAAAGCTTATTTCCAACAATGTCATGTAAGAAAAGATACATCGTAAGCTAGTTTTTATAATTTATTTTTAATTTATAGTTTAAAGTACTTTAGATCATAATGATAAAATACTTGAAAAGGTTATATTTCTGCCCTCCATAAGCACCATTTTTATTAATAAAGAATGCAAGTATTTCAGTGATTCAATAGTGAAAGGACTGTTGCTTTGATGTGTGATTAAATTGAGCATTCTCTACTCAACTGAAATGATCCAATTGTTACCCAGTACTGCAGTGTGAGTAGGAGATCCCATGGACAGGTTAGTGCCAATACAGGTGAAAACTATATTGGCAAGGAAAGATTGTCTTGTTTTTGGTTCCCAAAAGTTTAAATAGTGCACATATCACTTCATTGCATCTCCTATTACTAGGAACGCTCCATTCCCAAGCATTGCAAGTGTTTTCCAGATGCTCTTTGCTGTTGTCTTGTGCTGTGGAAATGGAAGAAACCATCTTCACAGACTGTAGGAGAATTCAGCATATAATTTCTTAATAAATACTGTTTCTTTTAAAACAAAGTTGGTGTGTATCTTTCCTTTGGGGTGCACTTAGTTTTAATACTCAGTTTGACTTTTTATGTCCCTGCAGTGCCATAAAGTTAGTGCAATAATGAAAGTGACATAACTTTACTAAAATGTGTGTTATATGTTTTAAATACCCACGCTTTTCATGGAGTGACTGGTATTCTAGAACACATTAATTTGCCATGTAATAGAAAGCCAGAGGGCCCTCAATTCTTGACAGAAGTTACATCCTTGTTTACATTTCTAGAAGGAATTTTTTTTCATTCAAACATGGAATTTTAGGAAAATATTTCAGGATAGAAAGCAAAGCTACCCCAGAGGCATTTGTGCTGTCAGACAAGTGCACTGCGAATGACTGTAAGCTCCTCATTAAAAGCAGAGAGACATGTACATGTAATGTCACCAAGGACACCTAGAAGAATTAAGGCCTCCTTTTTTCAAAGAAACTAAAATCTAAAATCACCTGGGTATGTATCTTATATTTGTATTTTAATTTATTTATGGTAATTTATCTACTTTCTTTATGTGTTTCAAATATAAGCTAATGAAAAATTATATAATCCCATCCTGCAAAAGTTATCTAAAACTAAAATTGTGGAAAAAAAAAACAAAAAAAAAAACAAAAAATAAGTAAATAAAAAATAAAATTGTGAAAGCAAAAATTAAAAATTTGCACACGAGAACCTAGGATCTGGATTGGGAATGTACTTACCTTTCCTGGAAATGTGAAAATCACAATGTGGTATGCTGTTTTTTATTTTTATTTTTTTTGTTTTTAGAGAAAGCAAGCAGGAGAGAGGGGCAGAGGGAGAGAGAAGGAGAATCCCAAGCAGACTCCACACTCAGCACAGAGCCCAACACGGGGCTCAATCCCACAACCTGGGATCATGACCTGAGCAGAGATGAAGAGTTGGCCACTCAACCAACTGAGCCACCTAGGCACACCTGTGGTGCACTCTTTTTGGTGGCCATAATGAGTATTAGAGAATTTGCGACTGTTGCACTTGGATTCTGAAGCTGAATAGAACCTGTGTACAGTTCTACAAGAGAATAAAATCAGCAGGATGATTTCTTGGTTTGCTGCCAAAGAGATGCATTTGCCTGGGATAGATAATCTGATGCCCCAGTATTGCAGGCATTGTCTATTAAGAGAATACACAGGTGAATTTGAGAAACATAACAGAAGACCATGGGGGAAGGGAAAGAAAAAAAAATAGTTACAAACAGAGAGGGAGGCAAACCATAAGAGACTTTTAAGAATTACAGAGCACAGAGGGTTGGGGGGTGGGGAAAATGGGTGATGGGCATTGAGGAGGGCACTTGTTGGGATGAGCACGAGATGTCTTATGTAAGTGTTGAATCACGGGAATCTACTCCCAAAAGAGCACACTGTATACACTGTATGTTAGCTAACTTGACAATAAATTATATTAAAATAAATAGAATCCACATGTGGATATTTTTCTCATTTCCATTTATCTATCCTTAATGTTCAACAAACTGTAGCATTTATAATAGTCATTATCATAAATTGAGAGTATGTACCTTCACAGATGTTCATTAACTATTCTCAAAGTAAAGTGAATAATTAAAATGTACAATTCTTTGTTACTGGCCGTAATTTTCTGCACACAGGACTTGAAGTATGAAATCATAGATCTTTCTCTTTATTCATTACCCATTCCTGGCTTAAGAATTCCTTTTGATGACAAATATGGATAAAATATATACCAGATCAACAAAGTATAGATTATATGGGATTATAATCCCTGAAGATTTAGTGTAATAATTTAAAAGGGAGCTTTTAAGAGACGACAAAGGGAGTGTGGGCTTCTAACTCTAAATAACATCAGTTCCATTATAGAAATGCTAGGGGAAAGAAAAGAAGCATTACTCACTGCATTCAGCTCAAGAAAACTGTGGGGAAATAGGCCCACTGCTTGTGAAGTTAGGTCAACTAATCACTGGTGACAATGTGACACATTTTGCTTCCATCTTTTAAACAAAACTTCAAAGCAGAAACACAACAAAATAAGTTGAGGTAGAAATGAAGCAGAAGATAAGAAGGAAACTATCTTAAATGGGTTAAAGTTCAGAAAACAGAAATCACAAATGCAAATACCTATAAAGGCCTGATAAATATAAATGAAAGAAACAGGCAAGAAGCCACTCAGGATACATTAATTGCCACTGTGCTGATGAGAAGAGAGCCACTTCGTAGTTCCAGCAGGCTGCCTGATCCAGAAACATGGCCCTGGATTGGCCAGGTTTCCTGATTTTTCAGAAGGTAGACATCGAGAGTTTTAAATGGTATGTCCTATTTTTGTCTTGTTTTGTTTTAATATGAATCTGAAGGTGAATGAAACCATATCTGTGATTTATATCCAGGATTTAATAGTTGTAGAAGTTACAAAAATAAACTCACAAGGATAAATAACAACAAATTTAGGATTATCTGTAGTGAGAAAAAGAAGGGAGAATAGAATGGGGGTATTAAATAACATCTATAATATTTAATTTATTAGGAAATACATTTGAATCAAATATTTTGAATCAAGTAAATATCAAATGTTAAGGTTTCATAAAAGTATAAGTTACACTGGTACTTGTTATGTTTTCTCTATGTCTTTTTGTACACTTAAAATATTCCACAATGAAAGTATGTGATTTATATCTCAATGTTTATACATCGGTAGATATAAATGTACATATATATTGATGATACAGAGATGTGAGTTGTATAAATAGCATATATGAAAGCAGAGATTTAGACCTTTGGATCCATCAGAAGTCTGCAAGTTTGTGATCTACCTTTTATAGAGATGTGCAGATTCCTAGAAAAGAGTATGACTTCGAGAAAGAAAGATGCACTACTCTGGCGTTTCAAAGGCATTTTGGGAGAGCAGGAATGTATAAGTGAATGTCTTATTTGTTGTTCAAAAGTCTTCCTATCAGCCCTTGAGATATTTAGAACCACTCTAGGGATCTAATTATGATTCAGGCAAGAATTTGGGGTACCTGAGCATGCAAAATAGTCCCCATGTTTATTCTGTTGCATCTGTAAGAATAAGGACTGCGCCTTCTCTACCCTTATATCCTGCACGCATGGTACCTTGTACATAACAAGTTACTTCTCCATAAACGTTTGGAGAATTAAAAGAAATAGTGTGTGTTCTGGGTTTTTACCTTATTATAAAAAGTTTTAAAAGCTGTGATTTCTTAAGCAACCACAATATGCCGAGTTAACACCTGTGTATGCATTATCACTGTGGCACACAGGAAAACTGAATAGGTAATGTCAGCTCCAGTTTCCAAGTAAAGAGAGATCATTTATTCATTCATTCATCGGTTCTGTATTTAGTACCAACTCTGTGCCAAACTTTTTACTGGCAATATAGGTCCAGCTGTAAATAATAAAGACTGAAATTCTTGCCCTTGAAAAGCTTATACTCTTCTGGGCGGGGGTGGGGGGGGTAATGCCTAATAGGCCAATTGACAGGCAAATGTAAAGTATTGCAGATGATAATGATGATGAACACAGAGGAAAAGGCAAAGCAGGGAAGGAAAGAGGGTATTTTAAATAGGCTGATCAGGGAAGACTCCTTGGTAAGATGGCATTCAGGCAAAGGTGTGGATGGAGTAGGTGAGGGTGTGAGCCTTGTCACCTTTTATGGGAAAAATGTGCTGAGCATAGGGGACAACAAGTAAATCCCCTGAAGTGGGAATGTACTTGGTGCATTTAGGAACAACAAGGAGGGCAGTATAGCCGGGTTGGAATAAATGAGGAAAAGAAAAATAGATGAAGCCACAGAAATGCCAAGATTTCAGATCATAGAGCCTTACAAGTGATTCGGAGTTCACTGGTTTTATGCTGCATTAGATGGGAAAACAGCAGGAGATTGTGAGCGCAGGAATGATAGGGTCTAGCTCAAAGATTAGAAGAATCATTTGGGCTATTATGTCCTGAATAAGCTATAAAGAAGAGAATCCAAAAATCCCTGCATTCCAGGTTGAGAAACAACTACGTGAGTTTGGTCTGAGAATAGCCTGGTATGATCGGAACAGAGAAACTTGCTCATCCACTCATCAAATATTTGTTGAGCCCTTACTCTGTTCTATATGTGAAAATGGGCATGCAGTAGTGGACGTAGACACATTTTTTTTCTCATGGCACTTAATCTAGTGAACAATGTTAGGAAATAGCTGACTAAAGATATCAAGAATAAAAAAGTTTAAAAAGACATTACAAAATAAAAAGAACAGTTTATGCCAAAGTCCTTTTCCTTATAGCTCTGATGGAAGTGGCTCAAGGAGCACTTTTTAAATTACCCTTTCAACCAGCAGATATAAACAGCGTAAGTGCCTCAAAGGATTAAAGGACTTTTCTAGATCCTCAGGATATATCTGAAACCCTCAACCTTGGTGAAATTTACAAGTGTCAAATCTCTATTTTATATAAAGGTAATCACTAATAGAATTAGAAACAGATTATGTACCCCACAAATCCTCAAAGGTAACAGAATCAAGCATTGTCTGCACCCCAAAAGAGAAAGAAGAAATAGAAAGAATAGAACAAACAAAGGAAGGGGGAAGGAGGGAGGCAGGGAAGGAGGAAGGAATGGAGGTAGGCAAGCAGCAACAGAAAGTGAAGCAAAGTATTTTTTTTAATGCCTAAACACAGAGTGATAAAATACCATTAAAAACAATAAATGAAGATATGTTAAACCAACATATTGAGTAGCCAAACAACCAAAATCTGTGATGTTGTCCTGAAGACAGCCATAAGAAAAATAATATTAAGAAGTTAAAAATAAAGGGATAAACACCCCAGGAAACTTCAGGCTCACAGGTTTTATACATGTAACCTATTAAATATTCAAAGAATAGTTCATTTCCTTGCCATGTAATCCACTTCAGAGCTCATAAAAAGACATGAATGAATCTATACAACACATTTTATGAAACTACCATGACTCTCACACAAAAACTTGACAAAAGAAGTAACGTCCAAAAGCTAATACAGATGACTCATTAATATAGATGTAAAAATCTGAAATAAATCAAAATATTATCAAAAAATTAAACAAAATATAAAATATGCCCCATGACCAAGTAGGGCTTTATGACAAAACACACACACGTACACATGTGCATGTGCATACATGCAAACACACACACACACATATGCATCTTAATTTTTTTTTTTTAATGTTTATTTACTTTTGAGACAGAGGGAGACAGAGCGTGAGCAGGGGAGGGGCAGACACAGAGGGAGACACAGAATCTGAAGCAGGCTCCAGCCTCTGAGCTGTCAGCACAGAGTCAGATGCGGGGCTCGAACTCACAAATGGCGAGAGCATGACCTAGGCTGAAGTCAGATGCTCAACTGACTGAGTCACGTAGGCGCCCCCACAAATATGCATCTTAAAACAACATTCTACTTCATACTGAAATTGAACTTGCATTAAAAATAAAAATACTGTCTATTTAAATTAATATTTCTTTTTTTATTTTTTTTTTAATTTTTTAAAATGTTTTTATTTATTTTTGCTACAGAGAGAGACAGAGTATGAGCAGGGGAGGGGCAGAGAGAGAGGGAGACACAGAATTGGAAGCAGGCTCCAGGCTCTGAGCTGTCAGCATAGAGCCCGATGCGGGGCTCGAACCCACAGACTGTGAGATCATGACCTGAGCCAAAGTCGGATGCTTAACCGACTGAGCCACCCAGGCGCCCCTTAAATTAATATTTCTAATTCATCCTAGAAGACAGAGCTAGTGCAATAAATAAGAAATGTAAATGAATAGTGTGACCATTAGAAAGGATGAGAACATTTTTTTGTTTGGATAGGATGTAATTATCAGCCTCCTTGGCTAAAGAAAGTAGGAAGAAACACTATTAGACTCAAATATGAATTTTACAATTTTTAAAATATCCAACAAAAGTAAAAACTTACATAGCTTTGTAATATACAAATAATAACTGTGGAAATAGAATGAAAATGTTGCATTTTATAATGTTAAAATACTTGGGAATAAAATCAATAAGAAATATACAAAGCTATATAGCACACACCACAAAATTTTATTCATAGAATAAAAGGTATGAATATATGAATAGATATAAGATGTTCCTAGACGGTAAGTATGAAGTTATAAATAAACCAGTTCTTTGTACATTAATTCAATATACATTTTCCCCTAAGCTTCAAAGCTCTCATCCACTCCTTTGGCTTTTAATGCCCTTTTATATGCCGATGGGTCCCAAAAGTATATTTACAGTCCTGACCTCTCTCTTTGTACAGCCAGCTTCTCACCAGACATTTTCACTTGGATGTCTCATAAGCCAAAACTTAACTCTTGTTTTTCCACCTAAAGTGAACCCTATTTCTAGAGTACCATCTCTGTAAGTGGCACATCTCCCTACTCATTTACTTAGCCAAGAAATCTAGGAGTCATTTTAGATTTCTTCTCTCTCACCTCCCATCCTCAATCTACCACATTTTGTTGTTTCTACCTCCAAATATACTCCGAATTCCTCTACTTTTCTCAAGTCTGTCTCCAATATTCCAGAAACCACTTCCTACTTTTTTCCCTTGTTTCTATTCTACCTGTAGCTGCAATCTAAATGTCATCTTTTTAAAATGTCAATATAAATTGCTACACCTTTATTTAAAAACTCAATACTATCTCAATGCCTAGAATAAATCCAAAGTCCTTGTCATTGTCCATGAAGCTCTAATGTCTGAGGTCACTTACCTCTTCTGTTTCTTCAATGCACTGAGCTCTTTTGTACTTTAGGGCTTTGCCTTTGCTAGTCCCTTGTCTAGAATGCTCTCCCTCCATCTCTTTGTAAAGCCAGCATGCACTTGCTCACCAGTTTCCAGGCTTAAGGGTAAATACCATTCTGATGCAGGTCTCCCCTTCCTTTGCCCTGACTCCATTAATCTTTACCAAAACATCTTGGTTGTATGTTTCATCGTACTTCCTGATTCATAATTTGTGTACCTGTTTATTGTTTTACTGCCTGTCTTCTAGACTAAATGACAGGTCTTGAGAAGACCAGCGTGTTACTCTAGATTTTCATCATCCGACAACCAGCTCACGCCTTGCACATACTAGGAAAGCAATGATAATGTCAGTGAAACTTGTATTCTAATGGAACTCTTATTTATTCTAAATTCCAACTGGACCAATAAAAAATCAAATTAAAAAAAAAAAACAAATACAGTGAATAACGAATAAAAGAATTTTGAAGGAAAGCAATTAAGAAAGAAAAACTTGCCATTGCATTACAATAACAATTAAACCAGAGTGTTAAGAAATCAAAGAGAAAGGGGTGCCTGGGTGGCTTAGTTGGTTATGCGTCCAACTCTGGATTTCAGCTCGGGTCATGCTCTCACTGTTCGTGAGTTTGAGTCCCACCTCAGGCTCTGTGCTGACAGTGCGGAGGCTGCTTGAGATTCTCTCTCTCTCCCTCTCTCTCTGCCCCTCCCCTGCTCACTCATTCTCTCTCTCAAAATAAATAAACTAAAAAAAAATGTTTTTAAAGAAATCAAAATAAAAGAGAAGAAAAGAAAGAAAAAACAGCAGATAAGCTTTTTTAATGGATCACCCTGCTTATATATAAGAACGTAATATTTAGGGGCACCTGGGTAGCTCAGTCGGTTAAGCCTTCAACTTTTGACTTTGGCTCAGGTCATAATCTCATACTTCATGGGTTTGAGCCCTGCGTCGGGCTCCATGCTGACAGTACAGAGCCTGCTTGGGATTCTCTTGCTCGCTCACTCTCACTTTCATTCTCTCACTCTCTCTCTACCCCTCTCTCCTCCTGCTCTCTCTCTCAAAATAAATAAATAAACATTTTAAAAAAGAACTTAAAATTTGGGCACGTGCGTGGCTCAGTCGGTTGAGACTTTGTCTCTGGTCATGATTTTGTGGTTCCTGGATTTGAGCCCTGCCTAGATTGGTCATGATCTCAGAGTCACAAGTTCAGCTCCACATTGGGCTTGCTGCTCTCAGTGCAGAGCCCAGATCCTTGGTCCCCCTCTCTCTCCAACCTTCCCCTGCTTGCACTCTCTCTTTCAAAAATAAATAAACATTTAAAAAATAAAGACTGAAAGAAAGAACTTAATATTTAATGAAAGCATTTATTATATCAATAAAAATGGTACAATATTTAATAAATATATCTGGGACAATTATTTAGGCACTTTTAAAAATACATAAAATTTAATACCACTCCTTGCATTACTCATCACAATAAATTAAATAGTTACTTTTAGAGTAAATATTTTAATCAATATTTTAGAGTCAATCTTTTTAAGATCTTCACTAACACTATACTATCCCTTCTTTGGATGAAGAATGGTCTATGCATAAAAGCAATAAGAACTCACAAGAGAAAAGATTTTATTACAAAAAAATTAATGTCCTTAAGTTAATAACATCAAACAAACTATAAAAAGTTTTGAACATTAAAATTGATATCTTTAATTTAGAAACAGATTGAAATGCTAAGAAATGTCAAGCGCATCAATAGATACTTGGGAAAATGGCATAAATAGATAACTAACAAAACCTGACAATCTTTTCTTGAACATCAACTAGCTGGAGGCAAAGACCATGTTTCAATTCACCTGAGCACTGACTCCTTCTGGAAGAGGCTATGGCCTTGCTAATGATGTGTTTGGCTCAGAAACTAGGAGAGCTTGATATTTGTCAATACATTGACATTGTTAGGAACATTGACATTACAGGAACATTGTTAGTATAATTCTTTAGCAGTGGTGATATAATCCTGAGTATAATAGAAACTGGTGAAATGATAGTTCTGATTCTTTCACACCTTCGGAAAAACCCTACAATCATCACCCCATAGGAGATGAGGATTAATGAAAAAGCTGCATGGATATACATCACATCTGCTTCTACTTTGTGTAACCATCTCTTTTCTGATAAATTCAGTATCCTTGGCCAGACTGGGACTTCATAGCAATGTGTTTGTGCCATCTCTTCTGACTAATGCATAACAAGTGCAATACTGCAATGACTAGCTAATAAACATAAGATTGCAAGTTAAAGTAACATTGAGACTTTGTTTAACAACTATAAAAATAACAAATATTAAAATATACTAACATTCAGTTGTGGTTAGCAGGCAGCGGGGGTTAAACTCTTAAATTCTTATATTTAAGCACTCCCACAGAATTCTAGCAGGAGTACTAACTGAGAAGTGTTTTGAGAATGAATTTGACAATCTATCTAAGTATGTTTCAAGAGCATTCACAAATTATGTAATCATTAAAATTATAATTATGTAGAATTTCTAATGACATTGTAGAAAATTTAGAATTAAAAAAAGATAGCAATTATATGCACAAAATTATAAAAAATGAACTAAGATAAAAATGTGGGATTATATATGATTTTTCTTCTATCTTTATACTTTCCTGCTCTTTGAACATATCAGTCAAGTCTTGTTAACTGGAAGATGGTATTGTTGTTTATAGAAATGGATGAATCAAGAAGAGATTAATAGATTTTTTTTTAATTTTAGACATGTTGGATTTTAGAGCACATCAATACATCCAGTATGAAATTAACTAGCATGTGGATTAAATATCATGAAAGTGACCAGGACTGAAGGTGTTGTTTTGGAAGTCGTCTACAGAGACATCATAAAAAACTGAAGGAATGAACAAAATCTTCAATAATTTGGGAACAAAGACGGTGAAGGGGCTAACCTCCTGCAATTTTACTGGCAAGAATGGAGAAAGCAGAGGAATTGGGTGATTGAAATAGAAAGATATACCTATGGTGTCCCTCATGCATGTATTAGAAGTAGATGTTGGTTTCACTGAAACAAAAGCCTTTATATTTAACCCATAGATGGTCATTTTATGACACCAGCGCAATTGGAGTAAGGGATCTATCAGAAAGAATGATCAGCAGAATTTAACACCTTATTATAAATTGTTACAAGTATCCTAAACTTTTGAAATAAAGCCCTCTCGGGAATTAGGGACGTAGCAATCAATGCTGCCCAATTAGTATAGATAGCAAAGTACCACTTACCCACCAGCTCATACTCTTTCTTGGATGATGCATTTTTCACCAAACCTCAGTACCCAATTCCTACTTCCTAATTTCCCCTTGGAGCCCATTCAACATTCAGGGTAAGTCTTGGGCAGAAAAAGATCTTATACATTGGTATTCAGGGCTGAATTAAGGGGTCAAGACAATAAGGTGAAAATCAATAAAATGTGCTAACTTGATTTATTGAAAACGGAAGAAGGACAAAATTTTATTTACCATGACTTGTATTAGAAAGAGAACTGTCGGCAGTTAGAAGAATTACTACGATATGCCTCTTGGCTCATGTAATACCAGTAACAAAGGAGAGGGGGAGTTCTACAAATTCAGATCTTTTGTTTTTTGCAAGCAAGATTTAAATGAGCGTTCAACCTCCAGATATCCTTTTCTATACTTCTTTCATTCACCTTCACATCAAGACACACAAACACACACACACACGCGCACATACACACACATGAACGTAACTGTGTCAAAGAAATCCTTAATGATCGCCTATTAGAAAATGTCCAAAATTATTAGCCTGTCCCAGGTACAGAACCAGGTTATATACCTCCGAGAAGGTCTACAGGTAAGATGAGTTCTGTAAAAGATATATTGGCCCCACTTTGCTCACAAATAAAATGCCAGATAACCTGAAATCTGCCCAAGATATGTCTTCTCAATATGATCCTGCCCACAAGTCTTTCCCATGCCCCAGTAATCTAATGTATAACTCCTTTTCAAGTTGAGGCTGAAAGCCCTTGGAAGAAAGCCATCCATGGATTTCACCGTTTTCTGTTCCCTTGTTGCAGAGCATTACTATTTGAGCTAGATGCATTTTAAAAGTTTAGAAAGAAGTCCCACTTAGAGTCACTCATCCTTCTCAACTTCACTTCTCTCTGATCACCTCCAAACAAACAAACAAAAAGAGCATCTCTCTAAGGTTAGCTTTGCTGTCAATTTTCTGTTCTAGTGAAAGAATCTTTGAAGTACAAATCCTCTCTGGAGTCATAATTTCTCTTTACACATTGTGTTCTGTTTATGTTATTTTAGATATCCTAAAAATTCTAGTTTTAGCCTTACACTTGGAAGAAAGTATTATTAACTTTTTAATGATTTTTGTTTGTTAGGTTCTAAGGCTGAAAGCATCTATTCTTTATAGACAAATAGTAAAACAGCACTCCCTTGCCAGACATGAATCACTGAGAGAGAAAAGCACACAGCCTGGCTCCCAGGGAATAGTCATATCCTAGTTGGGTTTGTGTGTGCACAGATTGATATGTGACAGGTCCAGGGATGTTGTTTCAACTCTCTTATCTGGACCTCATACTCATTGTCTTCCTTTATATCTAGTTTAAACACAAACTGTATATGTGACTTTACTTGAGATGCTGATGAAGGTCTCCTTTCACGCTTGATTCTAACCTCTCATAGAGACACAGACCCAGTGAATAAAACATGGCTTATCAAAAAATCTACCAATAATTTCAATGCTATAGGTGTGAAAAATGTTTCTGAAACTAAATTGTGTCAAATTCTCCATTTATTATCTTATCAATGTCATTAGTAAAGTTCATTCATCACATACAATGAACTAGATTAAACACTTATTTCACTATATAATCAACAAAAGTTGACTCCATACAAAAGTTTGGATAGTTATGAAATATTAAAGTTCCTCTTTTTCACATGCCAATAGAACTGTCATTTTTATGTTTCATATGTAATTTAAATTGAGCAACTAGGCTTTCTTTTTTTTTAATGAGCATTTATTGAACACATGTTGCATGTAGATCCCTACCTAATGAAAGAATACTGAAAAGCAATTCAAAGCAGGATTCAAGCTATAGCCTCAAGCAAAAAGAAAATAAGAAGGACTTTTTCCAATTTCATTTCTAGAAAAAGGGCTTTCCTTTCTATGTCTAAGAAGTAGAAGAGCTAAGGATATAAATGTTTGATAACCTGAAATAAATCTGTCAGGAAAGAATTCCAGCTGCTACCTTAAAGCAAAAAAGTAGCCAAAGGGAGATGAACCAGTCTGAATTCTCACTCCTGAAAAACCCAAATTTATTACAGAAGACTGCACAACTGGGAAGGCCTCATGACAACTCAGTTAAATAATATTCAACTCATTTCTATGATCTCCCAGGATTCTTGAATGACCATTTGAGCCACTGTTAGGGAACAATGAAGTAAAATGTCTTGTAACTCCTTGGAAGTTTCCACGGTTAGGCACATAATTCGAACACAGTAGTCTGTGAGGCCTTGACTGGGGAATGGTCTACTGTGAAGCAAAATAATATGTGAGCTATTTATTTTAGTGATTAATAACATGAATCATAGTACAAAATGTTCTGTTTTCCTTCTTTGCACCTGCCTCAGTACAAGTGATATGCCTTGGACCAGCATATATTTTGAGAATAGTGACTGGGCTCTAACCACTTTCTTTTGGTTACTTGCTCAAAGACGCAGCTGCTCCAGTCCACATATACCAATACAAGTGTGAGAACAGAAAACTGAAAGATCTGAAAAGGTATGTATTTTCATAGAATGCGCTAATACATGACTTCAGGAGAGGGAGACAAATTCCACAGTAGGAATTCCGAGGGAGTGGGAGAACAAAGCAGCCTGTTATTTTTCCTTTCCCACCCAACCCAACTTTCACCTTTTCCTGGGACAGTCCCCAGTGGGCTCTTCTTAAAAGTTCAGGAGTATCTGTGATCAGGAGAAAGTTATTCCATTCTTCAAGCTTTTTGAAACATCTTCCAAATGAAACTAATGTCAACATAGCATTCTTCTTAATCAGAGGAAGCTGTAGACGTTAGCTGATGGCATGAGTCAAATTAAAGTCAAAAGGTAAACTCGCTAAGCAAAGGGAAGGGCTCCTTTTGTGTTGGAAGCTTCATAGAATCTTCCATGTTAGACAGCTGCAGTAGATTATTCATAAGTCACCAAACATAGCTGCATCACATATTACCCATGCCAAGAGTACAGACTGTATGGGTATCTGAAGCTACATGGAGACAGCAACAAGTAAGTCCAAGGGCTTAGACATGCCTCCTCCACTCCGTCTCACCCAAACTTATCTAAGGCTTATCTACACATGTTCTGCCTGGTTTGTATGCAATTCAGAGGAACAGAATGGGAGACAGAGATCCCATCTGGGAGACATTTGTGAGACCAACTGATTTAAATAATAATATTTAAATATGGCAGAAACACCTTTGGACTGGACTGAGTACCTGAGAGTTGAAAATTAGTTTTTCTACTGCTAAGAAGAAATACGGAGTCAAGGCAAACAAAAATATGTTCAGTTATAAAATAAAATCCTACTTTTCACCTCAGAGATTTACGGTCTGTCAAAACCACAAACACTATGATAATAAAATCTAACTTGTCCACTTGTCTTGTATGCTTCATATACAAGAATCTTATGTGAAGTAATCATCAGAGAAGATTCAGCCAGTCTCTGAAATACAAAGTATCTGTAAGAGTGATTATAGGCCAGATTTCTTGAAACTATAAAACAATTTGGTAAAAGTAAATGGAATGAAAACTACTCTTCCATACAATACAGGTATTTTAACATGATTGTATATAACAGCTTAAAAATACTATGTAACAGTTCTAACATTAATTTCCAAATATTTCTGTGTTAAATTATTGGTTAAAATAACTTATATTCAAATATTCATTCATTCTATTCATTATTTCATTCAATGTATTATTATGAAGCACCAAGACCATCAGGCACTGATGCTTTAGGGACATAGTCTTTGCCTGCGAGGATCCTAGGGTGATAGGGAGATAGATATGTACACACATAATTATAACACAGCTCGGTAATGCAATGATTCAAGAGCGAATGAGGTATAGTGGTAGTACAAGCTCAGTTTGGCATGGGACAGTTAGACAAGACTAGCCAGGCAGAAAAGGAGATGATGATAAGCAGCAGAGCAACATATGGATGTCTACAACAATGGCATTTCCAGAGAACTGTGTGCAAATAAGGATAACTTGCATTTGGTCTCTCTGGTACATCTATGCTTGTCTCCAGGGAAGCCTGGACCCTGGTAATGACCTTTGGTCAAGAAAGTAATAAATTGTACTAATTAGTCATTAAAATGTGCTGTTTGAAATCTAAAATTCTTTGAGACAATCTGTCTTAGCTCATCCACATTGTTTATTGAAAATGAATAGATTTCTGCTTCTAGCCAAGATTAACATGGGTTGGAATTAAAATCTGACAAAACATATGAAACAATAGTTTTCAAGTCATTGGATAATGAAAGACGGTATTCCCTGAGACACAGGAAGTACATGAGGTGAGCCTACAATTGCCTCAGCTTACTGTCTGAAGATAGTTTCTAGGTGGTGGTAATGAGGTGGAACCCAGTCAAAACCCTGAGCTAGTCTATCTGAATTGAAGAAATAGAGCTAGGCATTCAGGAAAGCCAAGATGGCTATTATTTAGAGGTTAGTGTACAGAACAAGCAAGAGCTGCACAGAGAGAGAACTCCTGAGACCATCAGAGGTTCTTCCTTGAGCACTGAGTTGAGTACTGATCAGTACTTGCATATGAGGGAAATACCTGAGTTTAAAGAAGGACCACCCACAAAGGGAACAGTGCCTGGAAATCTCATAGTGCCAGGAATAGTGGAAAGCAGTCATGGTGGAGAACTTCACAATTCACTTAATGTTCGTTATAGTATTAAAAAGGATATTGCTCAATAGTAGGGAAGAATTACCTTACACTAAATGCTGCCTTGGTACCACCTAACTCAAAAGGCCAAACTGTTTTCTGGCATTGAACCAATCATCAGGCATTTAAAATATAGAATACATGGCCATATTAAGGAGAAAAATGAATTAAATGAAACTGAACCAAAATGATACAGGTGATAGAACTTGTAGACAAAAACATTATGGTTGCTATTATATTGTAATATATTATAATATTATACTATATTGTATTGTAAAAGCTAGAAAAAATTTGAATGTGCCAAGTAGAGACATGGGAGATATTTTTAAATGTCCAAATGAAACTTCTATAAATAAAAAAATGCAAAGTGGGAAATGAAAAATATATTGGATTGGAATAACAGCAGATGAATCATGACAGGAGAAAAGATAAGTGAATTCAAACACATATCAATGAAAACTATACAAAACTTTGATCTATTCTATATTATAAAAAATATGTATATTAATAGTTTGCAATATATTATTTTAAAAGACATATTAATAGTTTGCACTGGGTGTAAGCAGCTATGCAGTCTGGTTTTAGCTACAAGACCAGTGGCTTCAACTATATGACCAGTAGTTTATAAAATACCCCCAGTAAACTTGTGCCTTCGTTCCCCTGAAACCAAGATGTCTTGTACTCTCTTGGTGGCCCACAGTCTGAAGATGAAGCACATCTTGTGCAAAGAAAGAGCCCTGTGAGCTGTACCTGGATGTTTCACACCTCTCTGATATTTATCTATGTTATCTTTCTCTTGCTATGACATATCCTTTATCTTTTTTTTTAAATGTTTATTTTTGAGAGAGAGAGAGAGAGAGAGACAAAGCACCAGCAAGGGAGGGGCAGAGAGAGAAGGAGACACAGAATCCAAAGCTGGCTCCAGGTTCTGAGCTGTCACCACAGAGCCCAATGTAGGGCTGAAACACACAAACCATGAGGTCATGACCAGAGCTGAAGTTGGAGGCTTAACTGACTGAGCCACCCAGGCGCCCCCATATACTTTATTAAAGTCTTGTGTGAATATACCCTCTGCAGTTTTGTGTTCAATCATTTGACACTGTATACAACTGAAGGAAAATACAGTTTTTAGAGGAAGGGGAAGTAGATTGTGGTTAATAATAATATCATAATTTAATGTGGGGGTGAAGGAAAGACAGAAACAAGTTGGATTTCTGTGTTTCTGGATTCTGTGTAGAAACAGAATGAAATTTAAGAGAGGCAACACAGTGAGATAGATAAGAACATTGGCCCTAAAATCAGAACTCCTCTGTTCATTTCCAAGCTATGTGACATTGAACAAGTTGCTTGACCGTTCTGTACTTTAATTTCCTCATCAGTATCTGGTCAATATGGCAAATAGTAAAAACTGTATGAATGTGTGATATTCATTTGATTTTATTTCTATCCATATGCTGTTTGAGGTCTGAAAAGTATCCTTTTTTTATTAATTTTATTAGTAATAATATATCCTTGAGTTTTAGATTAGATATTTATTCCAAAAACCAAAACAAGAAAATGATAACAAAAAACATTGTATGTCATAGTGAATAAAGTATCTTTTATCTCCAAATCCTTGACTCTCATATAGTTCTTTTCTTGCTAATAAAAACCAGTTTTTAAAAATCAATTTTTGTCAACAAGCCTACATAGAACTGATAGGTGCTTCAATAAATTAAATACTTATTTTTATCTTAAATAATGTAAAAGCAAATGTATTTAGAATAGAGTTATAGAAGATATTCTGAAATGAATAAAGAAAAAATTGAACAATTCACTGGGGAGAACAACGCAATACCAGGGTAAAATAAATCTCTCCTTTTAAATCACTAAATAGACTTAGAATCATCAACTGTAACTCAGATGACTACAGAAGGGAGGAAAAGAGACAGAACAATTTATATCACTATATTAGCCCAGAGTTGTTGAATATTAATAAGTCATTGCTACCTGCTTCACTAGCTCAAGTGCTTATCTATGTACATCAAATTGTTAATAAACTTGCAGTAAATTTAATAATATTTCTTAATTTCAACTGTAAGGAGATCAATAGACTTTGAATTTTAAAATATTCTGCATTCAAAATACATTTTGAAAGTGAAAAATACTAATATAGTTAATAAAAACATAATTTATTAGGGAGCTTATTTGGGGGGAATGACAGGATGAGTCACCTTTGTCACGAACCGTGAAAGGTCTCAAGTTTCACTCTAATAAGTTAACTTGTTACCATTTTATTGATACTGACAGTAGACGGAAGACTTCTGGGTCAAGGACAATGGACTTTATTACTTATGGCAGAACAAGCAGCGTGAGTTTTAAGCTTATGTTTGTCAGTTCCCTTTGCCTCTACATTCGAGCAATAAGTAGGGGCCCTGGTGGATGCTATGCACAGTCACTTGTGTCACAGCTGAGGAACTGCAAGTTTGGGGAACCCAAATATTTACAGGGGTTGCAAGTAAACCTGTCCTTTGCCCTTAAGGGAGCCATCTTTATTATACTGGAAAGAAAGAAAGTCCACTCTTTGCTCCGGAAATTCGAGACACTATGTCTATCTTCCAAGGCCATTCACCTACAAAAACACCCTTAAAAGGTAGTCCAGAACACAGACTCTCCTTGTAAGACATCCATAAACAAACAAACAAACAAACAAAAAACCATGAAGAATTTTCTCCCAACAGTCTTTTAGGGTATTTTAATACCTTTCTAACTGCCTACCTTTCCTTTTTGCCAATTAATTAACTATATTGGTTGGATCTCAAATGAAGGTAACATAAATATGAAGTGGGAAACAGAGGCAGAACTGACCCTTCATTCTGTTCTGTCACCATCATGTCCTCTCTTCCCTGCCTTTATGCACCACATTTGGCTAGTTATTCAGCTGCATTTGGCCATTCACTGACAGACATATAGTCTAAGCTCTGGGTGCTTCAGTCTTCCATCAACTGCAGTTTTGGTTAGGAGAGTGGCAAAAGATGGTAAAGGCCAGGAGGAAAATGGTACATCCTTGGACGGGTTGATGGGCAGAGACTGAAGATGGCATTGAGGAGATGGTGGCCAAGTTAATGGAAGCCGCATGACAACAACTGAAGAAATAGCAACTGAGCAAGGTGATGGACAAATTTCCAGCCTTAATGGAGCTCCAAGATGATGAATAAGGTAACAATTAAAAATCCACTGTGATGTCAGTCTCTGTTCTGTCGCTGAAAACACAACAGTGAACTGGTTTATGCAGCTGACATTCTAAAGGACAAAGAGTGGTGACTTTCATCTCTTCTATGATGATTAAAACTCTCCCTTCCACAGCAGAGTGTTCTTGAATTTGAATCACTGAATATTCTCTGAATAGAGAAAAATACTGAGCAAAGGGACATGCACATTTCACATGTTGAGAGCTAATATTAAATTCTGCCTATGCATACACACAGAAACATGTGCTGTACTGTTTACATGATTTGCATGGCAGTCACATAAAGAGAGATTAATAACTCAGACTCAGAAAGGATAGTCTAATAGTTCAACCAATTCCATACAGATCAAATTACTTTGGTTTAGAGAAGTTCTTAGAAAAGAGATTAGAGAACTTCTGGTTATAGTTCTAACATGTGAAGAACTTGGTAGTCAGCACTCCCATCTTTACAATAGAAAAACAGCTACTCCAAATCAACAACTTTTCCTAGGCTCATCAGAGAATTCAGGTTATGGGGCAAACCACCACCCCAAAATTTGAAACTGCTAGAACTGACACATGAGTTTGGCAAAGTTGCAGGATATAAAATTGATGTACAGAAATTGGTTGCATTTCTATACACCAAAATGAAGCAACAGAAACAAAAAGCAATGAATCGATCCCATTTACAATTGCACTGAAAACCGTAAAATACCTAGGAATAAACCTCACCAAAGAGGTAAAAGATCTGTATGCTGAAAACTATAGAAAGCTTATGAAAGAAATTGAAGAAGACACGAAGAAATGGAAAAACATTCCATGTTCATGGATCAGAAGAACAAATATTGTTAAAATGTCAATACTACCCAAAGCAATCCCTATCAAAATAACACCAGTATTCTTTACAGAGCTAGAACAATTCTAAAATTTTTATGGAACCACAAAAGACCCCAAATAGCCAAAGCAATCCTGACAAAGAAAACCAAAGCTGAAGGCATCACAATTCTAGACTTCAAGCGGCATTACAAAGTTGTAATCATCAAAACAGTATGGTACTGGCACAAGAACAGACACTCAGATCAATGGAACAGAACAGAGAACCCAGAAATGAGCCAACAGATGTATGGCCACCTAATCTTTGACAGAGCAGGAAAGAATATCCAGGGGAAAAAAGACCATCTCTTCAGCAAATGGTGTTGGGAAAACTGGACAGCGACATGCAGAAGAATGAAACTGGACTGCTTTCTTACACCATACGTAAAAATAAACTCAAAATGAATGAAAGACCTAAATGTAAGACAGGAATCTATCAAAATACTATAGGAGAAAATGGGCAACAACCTCTTTGACCTCAGCCGTAGCAACTTCTTACTAGATATGTCTCCAGAGGCAAGGGAAACAAAAACAAAAATGAACTATTGGGACCTCATCAAGATAAAAAGTTTCTGCACAATGAAGGAAACAATCAACAAAACTAAAAGGCAACCAATGGAATGACAGTAGATATTTGCAAATGGCATATTGGATAAGGGGTTAGTATCAAAAATCTAGAAAGAACTTATCAAATTCAAAACCCAAAAACAAACAATCCAGTGAAGAAATAGGCAAAAGACACAAACAGACACTTTTCCAAAGAAGACATCCATGGCTAACAGACACAGGGAAAGATACTCAACATCACTCATTATCAGAGAAATACAAATCATAACCACAATGAGATACCACCTCACACCCGTCAGAATGGCTAACATTAACCACTCAGGCAACAACAGATGTTGGTGAGGATACTGAGAAAGGGAAACCCTCTTGCACGGCTGGTGGGAATGCAAACTGGTGCAGCCACTCTGGAAAACAGTGTGGAGGTTACTCAAACAATTAAAAATAGAGCTACCCTATGACCCAGCAATTGCACTACTAGGTATTTGTATAAAATTGTATAAAATTGTATAAAATTGTATAAAAGGTATAAAAATTCTAATTCAAAGGGGCACATGCACCCCAACGTTAATAGTAGCACTACTAACAATAGCCAAATTATGGAAAGAGCCCAAATGTCCATTGACTGACAAATGGATAAAGAAGATGTGATATATATATATATATATATATATAGATAGATATAGATATATAGATATAGATATAGATATAGATATAGATATAGATATAGATATAGATATATGAAATCTTGCCACTTGCAACAATGTGGATGGAACTGGAGGGTATTATGCTAAGTGAAATAAGTCAGCCAGAGGAAGATAAATACCATATGATCTCACTCATATGTACAATTTAAGATACAAAACAGATGAACATAAGGGAAGGGAAGGAAAAATAAGATAAAAACAGAGAGGGAGGCAAACCGTAAGAGACTCTTAAATACAGAGAACAAACTGAGGGTTGGTAGAGGGGTGTTGGGTTGGGTGATGGGCTAAATGGATAATGGGCATTAAGGAGGGCACTTGTTGGGATGAGCACTGGGTGTTATATGTAAGTGATGAATCACAAAATTCTACTCCTAAAACTTATATTATTTAGCCCAAATCAAATGCCACTTATTCTCTATGCTTTCCCTGCCACTTCTCCACACAGTAAAAATCATGTCTTGTCTATGTCCCCAGAGAACTTTCTTACTACTTCTATTTCAGTTTCTATCTGTCAGTGAACTATTCATGTGTTTCTACTAATCTGTGTACTTCTCATGGCGTTAACATCTATATTTTAATTCCTTGTTTTCTGAAGAGATGATCTTCTTGGTATTATCTTAGAAATATTATTGCCTTTTCCAGTATGCGCCAACTCCTAATAAAGGAAAAAGTCTAATTCTGCAATATGTTACTTATATGGCTATAATAATGTGTAGTATGTAGAAAGGAAATGGGGAAATTCATCAGTGAAATATGCTTAGTCTCAAAGTAAAAGATATCTGAATATATTTTAAATAGAAGGAGAAACTAATGATGAGACACACGCAAAATCCATTATTAACAAAAAGGTTTAGGAAGGAGGCATTCCACCAAAGTCTGAGCGAAGGTTCCTGTAACTTCTATAGTGGACATTTGAGTCTCCCTTTCTCCCAGACAACATCCCAGGAGAGCTGAACAGTGGGGCACAGAGTGAGGAGTGACAGTGCATGGACGCTCCCAAGGCCCATCACAGAGTTACCAGATGTCTTCTGTGCACAAGAAGTTTGTGATTTTTTTTAATCTTTTTTTTTATTAAGGAAAAATCTCTTTAGACAAAATTTCTTAGCATTAAAAATTAAATTTGAAATAAAAAAATTAAATTTGAGAATTAACTTCATATGAATCCAAACATACACACTATCTTGTTTTGAATACAATGAACCTTTTTTGGTGGTCATCCAAGCAAGCCTCCTTGAGACTCCATCTCCTTTCCCCACTTGCCTGGCACCGAACATTAGCCCCCTGAGTTCTTACCATTCCTTCTACATATTTCTTTCAGAGCTCTTATCACAACATCTCTTAATTATTTGTATATACTTCTGTTTCCCACACTAGATTGTGAACTTCTAGATAACAGGGAACTTTTTTTGTTCATTCTTTTATGTATCCTCAGCATCCAGCTTAGTATGGGCATATAAAAAAAAAAAAGTTAATGACCAAAAAAGAAAACAGAGTTTGTACTGAAGTGCCATGGCATTTCAATACTTTATTAAAAATTAATATAATTTTCAAGGATAAATCTGATTTAAACACATAGAAAATATGCAAAGTTATTTGGCCTATTATTCATTCATTCTTTCATTCATTTATTCATTCAGTTATATTTACCATATGTCATTAAGCATCAAAGACTTCCAGATTAAAAACCAAGTGCCCATTATTTTTCAGTATTTCAAATCATTTTCTTATGTGTACTTCTGCCTGAGAAGGATAAAATGCATTTTATAGTTCCAGCTGAGCTTATGAGATTTACATTTCTTTTTTTTTTTTTTTTTGAGATTTACATTTCTGACAGGTAAAATACATGTTGCCTTTTTCTTTATTTGCTTCACTGAAAACCAGCAAATAATTTAAGAGATAGACTTTTCAAACTTAAATCTCCCAAGTCTTTTGACTAGGCAACTGTAGAAAATATTTAACAAATCATTAATCATCCTATAATCATTTTACCAAATAACATATTATAAAAAAGTCATAAACTAGAATTGGCAGGATGTTATCATATTCTTCTGAGAATGCTATTTTTTTAGAATGGGCAACCACCCATTACATTATTATATATAAAGTCTAAACACAGAGACACTGCAGAGCTCAGTTCCTTGATTTAATGACAGAAAATATATTCCCACAAATAAAATTAATCTCTAAGCTGCAACAGTTAATTTTCCAAATTTGAGTCCCATAACATACTTGTTGTGTTTATGCTTTGAATACAAAGTAATGGAATGGATTTTTTAATAAGCATATCAGAATATATGCATCCAAATATGTGTCACCACTCAAAATAGTCAATTGGGTAAAGACATTTTTAATTTATTACAAGAATGTTGCTATTCCTCAAACATTTATTATGGAAGTAATAGAGATAGGTTTATGTTGGGGTGACAACAAAAGGATGGAGTGATCAATTTTATCTGGATTTTTGAGAAGGACTTCAGAAAGAGTTAGGCTTTATGCATGGTCTTAAATGACACTAAGTAGATGTTTTGTCATGCACATGGATAGCACATACCAAAAAAAAAAAAAAAATCACACAGAGAAGAAAGATTGGGTCTCTGTAATTATCAGTGGTTTGGCATGATTGTGTGAGAGTAGGGGTGAAAGCTTTAGAAGATGGGACTCAAGAAGTAAGCAAAGGCAAGGTCAGTGAAGGCCTTGTATATCATGCAAAAAAGTTTGAAACAATCCTATACACAGAAGCTAGCACAATGGGATTTGTATTTTAAAATAAATATTCTGACCATAATATGGAACACTGATTACAATGGCCTGGGGCTGGCGGGAAGATCAGTTAAGAGACAAGTGAGAGCTAAATTACGACAGTCAGAGTAAGGATTGATTTGAGAATTATTTAAAATATAGAACTGATGAGTGAGTAACATGTTACACAAAAATTCCAATGAAGATAAAGTGTGATGACTCTCAGGTTTCTGGCTTGTAAGATTGAGTGAATAGTGGTACCAGTAGCTAGATAAAGAAATATAAAAATGGGTCAAATGTGGGAAAGAATATTCAGATTTGAAGATGTTGAGCCCCACATATCTGTGGAATTTTCCAGTTGAGTCTGATTGCAAGAGACTGATCTAGCTTAGTGATAAGAATCTATAGGTGATGAGGATATACATAGTAAAGGAAACCATGCAACAGATGAATTCCCTCAGAAATAATATAAAGAGAAGAAGAAAAGAAAACCAAAAAGGCATTTGAAGTGAAGGATAGTATTACACGGGTGCCTGGGTGCCTCGGTTGAGCATCCGACTTCCGCTCAGGTCATGATCTTGCAGTTGATGAGTTTGAGCCCCGCGTCGGGCTGTGTGCTGACATCTCAGAGCCTGGACTCTGCTTTGGATTCTGTGTCTCCTTCTCTCCCTGCCCCTCCCTTGCTCATGTTCTATCTCTCTCTGTCTCAAAAATAAAATAAACATTAAGGAAAAAAATTTTTAATTATAAAAAGGATAGTATTACAAAACAGAGGAGTAAGCAGGCAGTGGGTAAGAGGAGACTTTGCTAAGTATTGTGTCTTAAAAGCCGAGGGATAAAAACTCAAAAAAAGTGGGGGGAAGCAATAAGAAGTAGTAAAAAGTATTAATCAATGTGTTATGTGCTTTCTTCTATATTATGTTTATTTAATCCTGAAAACATGCCTCTAAAAGCAAGTATTTCTCATTTTACAAGAAGATAAAGTAGGCCCACTTGACCAATGTCAACAGGTAACAAGTTGTGGAATCAGTATTTGAACTGAGGTCCATCTGTCCCCAGGACATATAAATGAGGCCAATAGCATCATAACAAGAAAGAGAGGAAAATGGACATCACATGTGGTAGAGTATAATCAGTGGAGTAACCAGAATTATGGAAATCAGAAAGTAAATCCAGTGGACACTGACTTCACTTTCAAAAAGCTTGATTAATGGGTTTCAGTGAGAGGTGATCTTAGGGATAAGGGACTTTTCCCCAAAATTAAAGGGACTTAGCCATGTTGATGAGAAAGTACAAATAGAAAAGGAGAAGGTAAAGTGGCAGAATTAAGACCATTACAGAATCCAGGTCTTTAAAGAGATGAGATGAATTAAGGTTTAGGTAAAACTTTAGTTTTGAATTTGTACCTCATCATGATCTCTAGATTTAATGGATGTCATCAGAGCTATAAATTCCAAATTGTGCTTGACCCTTATCTTACACCATATGCAAAAATCAACTCAAAATGGATTAAAGACTTTAACATAAGGCCTGAAACCATAAAACTCTTAGCAGAAAACATAGAAGAAAACATCCTTGGCATTGGTCTTGGCAATGATTTCTTGGGTAAGACTACAAAAAACACAGGCAACAAAAAAAACTAAAACAAATGGGACTACATCAAACTAAAAAGCTTCTACTCAGTAAAAGAAATTATTAACAAAATGAAAGGGCAACTTATGGAGTGAAAAAAAATATTTGCAAACCACATTATCTGTGGTTAATACCCACCCCACCCCCCCAAATACAAGGAACTGATACCACTCAATAGTGAAAAACAAGTAACCTAATTGAAAACTGAATAACGTCCAACTCTTGATTTCAGCTTAGGTCATGATCTCACGGTTGGTAAGATTGAGCCCTGGGTTGGGCTCTGTGCTGACAGCATGGAGCCTGCTTGGAAATCTCTGTCTCCCTCTCCCTCTGCCCCTCCTCCACTCACACACACACACACACACACACACACACACACACACTCTCTCTCTCTCTCTCTCTCAAAATAAATAAACATTTTAAAACAAACAAATAAATAAATGACAAAGAATCTAAATAGACATTTTCCAAAGAGATACAAATGACTAACAGGTATATGAAAAGGCAGTCAACATCACTAAATCTTAAGGGAAATGTTAATCAGAACCACAATGAGATATCACCTCGTACTTGTTAGTATGGTTATCATCCAAAAGACAAGAAATAACAAATGTTGGCAAGGATGTGGAGAAAAGGAAACTCTTGTCTACTCTTGGTGGTGATGAAAATTGGTGCAGCCAAAATGGAAAATAGCATGGAGGTCCCTCAAGAAATTAAAAATGGAAAAACCATGTGAGCCAGCAATTCCACGTCCAGGTATTCACCCAAAGGAAACAAGATCAGTTTATTGAAGAGATGTCTGTACTCCCATGTTCACTGCAGCATTTTTCACAATAGCCAAGATAATGGTAACAACCTACATGTCCATTAATGGTGAATGGATAAATGTTGCGATATAAATATACGATGGAATATTATTCAGCATTTTAAAATCCTGCCATTTGTGACAACATGGATGAATCTTGAGGGCATTATGCTAAGTGAAATAAGCTAGACAGAGAAAGACAAAAACTGCATGGCATTGCTTATATGTGGAATCTAAATAATAATAATAATGAAGAAGAAGAAGGAGGAGGAGGAGGAGGAGGAGAAGGACAAGGAGAAGGAGAAGGAGAAGAAGGAGAAGAAGAAGTCAAACTTGTAGAAAACTGATTCCCAGGGGCTGGGGGAGTGGTGGGGAAAATAGGGATAGGCTGATAAAGGGATATAAACTTTTATATATAAGGAGGGGTGCCTGGGTGGCTCAGACGGTTAAGTGGCCAACTTCAACTCAGGTCATGACCTTGCAGTCTGTTTGTTTGAGCCCCGCTTCGGGCTGTATGCTGACAGCTCAGAGCCTGGAGCCTGCTTCCAATTCTGTGTCTCCCTCTCTTTCTGCCCCTCCCCTGCTATCTCTCTGTCTCTGTCTCTCTCTCTCAAAAATAATAAACATCAAAACAATTTTTTTAACATAAGACGAATAAGGTCTGAGGATGTAATGTATAACATAGTGATCATTGTTGGTAACATTGTATTTCCTCATTGAAATTTGGTAAGAGAGTAAAACTTAAAGTTCTCAACAACAAAAATTATATGTTAGGTGATGGATGTGTTAATTTACTCAGTGGGGGTATCATTTCACACCCGTACATGTATATCAAATTACCATATTGTACACTTTAAATACCTGAAAATCTTATTTTTTAGTTATGCCTCAATAAAGCTGAAAAAAAAACATACAGTATGTATAATACAATCGACTTTAAAAATAGTAAACCATAGGGGCGCCTGGGTGGCGCTGTCGGTTAAGCGTCCGACTTCAGCCAGGTCACGATCTCGCGGTCCGTGAGTTCGAGCCGCGCGTCAGACTCTGGGCTGATGGCTCGGAGCCTGGAGCCTGTTTCCGATTCTGTGTCTCCCTCTCTCTCTGCCCCTCCCCCGTTCATGCTCTGTCTCTCTCTGTCCCAAAAATAAATAAAAAAAAAACGTTGGAAAAAAAAAATTAAAAAAAAAAAATAGTAAACCATAAAGAGAAATTCAAATAAAATTAAATGGCTACAATAGACAGTGAATTATTTCTAGTATACTATAGCACCAAAGAAGTGTGTCAAGTCATTCCTGATCTTTTGAACATTGGCTTTTTAACACTGATCAAAGATAGCTATCGCAAAGAAAGGTGGAAGAAATGGCGGTAGAGTAAGCTGGAGGGATGCTGGGCAAGTTAGTAGTCTGATGTAGCAACAGCTATTCAGGCTCCTCTGAAGGAAGGGGTCTTCTTAAAATTAAGCACAACTCAGTTTCATCTTCGTTACTGACAGGAAGACCACATAATTTATAGTTCTAACCAGGACATTTCTGAAAGTGAAAGTGGATGCTATATATAACTACTGTGGGACAGCAGATTTATTCTAGAATTGCCCCAGTTAAATCAGGATATGTGATCACCCTAATTACTCATCACCCTGTTAAGAATTATGTTAGGAATGGGGGGTGGGGCAGATGAGGACATTTGTAGCTACACAATACAAGTTTCCCTCAAGGAATTACGATTTGAAGAATGAAAAAAAATTAAGTAATTCTAAAACACAGCTGTGACAAGATGGAAATTTAAGAGAGAAGCGCCAGTGTGGCAGGGATGATAGGTGGAGCTAATTAGTAAAGCCTAGCAGGAATCAGTAAATTAAATTGTTCACCAAATAAAGTGTGCCACATTGCACAATCTTTTCTCAGAGGCTAGGGTAAGTATTTCACTTTTAGGTTTTGCTTTTGTGCAGTTGTTGCTACCTCTATTACATATTTCATACGTCAGTGAGATAAGCATGAGACACAATTCAAACTGAGACCTTCACCTTCCTAACCACATATGTTTATAAGCAACAAGGAAATAATGAGTGTAGTGGGTGAACTCAATTCTAGCTTCAGACTAAACAATGAACTAGGATTTTATAATTGCAATTACAGTGAAGGTTTCATGTTGTATATAAACAACCAACAATATTTCCCCCTTTGATCTTGCATCTCCATTCTGGTTCATAAGTGTTTTACGTCCAGTTTTTGGATAGAAAGTTCAAAACCTATTCTATAAAATTCCTGTCGGTGTTTTTAGAACTTTGGTATATGTACAAACCATTTAGGGATTGTGTTAAGATGCATATTTTATACACCATATCTGAGGAAAGGCACAAATTCTGCATTTCTCCCATCTGAGTACTAACCAGGCCCAACCCTGCTTAGCTTCCAAGATCAGATGAGATGGGGTGCATTCAGGATGGTATGGCTTTAGACCTAAATTCTGCATTTCTAACAAGCTCTCATGTGAGGCTGAAGCTACTGATCCATGGACCACACTTTGGGAAGCAGCAGTCTATGTTGTTCTAACACCCCTAACTACACAACCTACTTTTTTGTCATTTTAATTCAAATCCAAGGAAATAAAGACTAATCTGAAATGTCTCTAATTACAATTTCATCAATCACCTCAGGAGATTTGTAAGAGATAGAGGATGTTTCAGTAGGTGTAGGAAATACTCAGGGGTATGTGTGTTTATTTTTTTACTATTTTTCAAATTTAAATTCTAGTTAGTTAACATATAGTGTAATATTGGTTTCAGGAGTAGAATTTAGTGATTCATCACCTACATATAATACTCAGTGCTCATCATAGAAAGTGCCTTTCTTAATACACATCACCATTTAAAACCATTCCTCACCTATTTCCCTCCTTCAACCTTCAGTTTATTCTCTGTTATTAAGAGTATCATGGCTTGTGTCCCTCTCTCTTTTTCTGCCTCTCATATGATCATCTGTTTTGTCTTTTAAATTCCGCATATGAGTAACATCATATGGTATTTGTCTTTCTCTGACTTATTTCGCTTAGCATAATACACTCTAGCTCCATCCACATCATTGCAAATGGCAAGATTTCATTCTTTTTGATGGCTGAGTAATATTCCATTGTATATATATATATATATCATATCTTCTTTATCCATTCCTTAGTCGATGGGCACTTGAGCTCTTTCCTTAGTTTGGCTACTGTTGGTAATGCTGCTATAAACATTGGGCTGCATGTCCCCTTCAAATCTGTATTTTTGTATCCTTTGGGTAAATACCTAACAGCACAATTGTTGGGTCATAGGGCTGTTCTATTTTTAGCTTATTGAGGACCCTCCATACTGTTTTCCAGAGTGGCTGCACCAGTTTGCATTTCCACTAGCAGTGTAAGAGGGTTCCTCTTTCTCCACATCCTCATTATCACCTATTTTTTCTTGTGTTGTTAATGTTAGCCATTCTGACAGGTGTGAGGTGGTATCTCATTGTAGTTTGGATTTGTATTTCCCTGAGGATGAATGATGCTGAGTATCTTTTCATGTGTCTGTTTGCCATCTGGATGTCTTCTATGGAAAAATGTCTATTCATGTCTTCTGCCCATTTCTTAACTGGATTATTTGGTTTTTCAGTGTTAGTTTGGTAAGTTCTTTTACATTTTGGATACTAACCCTTTGTCAGACATGCAAATATTTTCTCCCATTCTGTAGGCTGCCTTTTAGTTTTGTTGATTGTTTCCTTCTCTGTGAAGAAGGTTTTTATCTTGATGAAGCCTCAATTGTTCATTTTAGCTTTTGTTTCCCCTGTCTCTGGTATCGTGTCTAATAAGAAGGAGCTATGGCTGAGGTCAAAGAGATTGTTGCCTATGTTCTCCTTCAGGATTTTGATGGTTTCCTGTATTATATTTAGATTTTTCATCCATTTTGAATTTATTTTCATGTATGGTGTAAGAAAGTGGTCCAGTTTCATTCTTCAGCATGATGCTGTCCGTTTTCCCCAACACCGTCTGTTGAAGAAACTGTCTTTTTTCCATTGGATATTCTTTCCTGCTTTGTCAAAGATTAGTTGGCCCTATAGTTGTAAGGGATATGTTTGTTTAAACAGTTCTTTAGGTAGTTCTAAAAGACAGCCAGGTTTGGGAAGCACTGCCCTAAATTATAGTTGAAACAAATATGGTAACACCAGAATATTCACATAAAAACTGGGTAGCAAGTCAACTTGTCTCTGTTTACCACAGAATAAAAACGTTCAGTCTTCTACACCATCAGTTCTCTTTATGAGTTTTGAATTCTCATAAAAAAATTAAATGAGGTCCTTAGGCTCCATGTGAGGGAAATAATATTATTTTCCAAATATCACATAAACAATGTATGTGGGCATATATTCCCTTTAAATGCACTTGTGTCCACAGCAGAAGTTGTTGTAATATTCTCTGAAGTGGATGATACAAAGTTTCCAATTCAATTGTTTTCATTTTAATCTGAGCCTTTATAAAAATCAAGACTGCCAAAACAAAATGTATCAGCATGTGCCATTCTAAGCTAAGTGAGAAAATGTATTTGCAAGTATCTTTTTCTAACCAGTGCTTTTTAATCACCTTCTCAGTCTCCTTTGACAGGTGGATATATTCCAAGACTTCAAAAGAGTTTTGTGGTTTAAATCAATTTCAGAATGCTAAAATGGCTAATAAGCCAAACTAGTGTATATATCATTGGTTCACTCAGTATAATATTATTTTGAATAATAACATCTGCCAACTTTTGAATACCTTTCACATACAAGGCTCCAGGCTAAAATATTATGCTCACTTAAATTATCAAATATAGAACTAAGAGCAATAATGCAAATAGCTAATATAAAACCATTTTATAAGTATGGGGAATGAAGCTTGAAGAAGTTGAGGATCTTAGTCTCTGTCAAATATGAGCCTTATTTTATTTCTTTAAGTTTTTTTTAAGTTTATTTATTTTGGGCGGGGGGAGAAAGAGAGAGCATGAACAGTGGAGTGGAAAAGAGACAGGGTAAGAGAGAATCTCAAGCAGGTTCCACTCTATCAGTGCAGAGCCCAGTGCAGGGCTTGAACCCATGAACCATGAGATCATGACCTGAGCTGAAACCAAGAGTTGGATGCTTACCCAACTGAGCCACCCAGGTGCCCCTATGAACTCTTATTTTAACCCATACTTCCCTGCATCTTATGCAGGTGATATAAATTCCACTATGACTTTCAAAACCTGTGAACTGATAAAACAGAAGTGGAAGCCATATTGGCTTTATAAAATTAAAGAACTGTCATAGCATCAATGATCCCTATTTTCAAGAAACCAAGACAGTCATTGTGTACACTCCAAACAAATGAGAATACAGATCCTTTAAGTTAGGAGACCTAGTGTTTTAGCTTCACTGAAATTTTCTTCATAATACAGATTCCAAATTATAGCTGTCCATATAAATAGACTTCCAATTAAAAGCATTTATAACCACTACTCACAGTGTTACTAAAAGGAAAAGTCCCACAAACCCCAGTTTATATGAAAGAGGAAAAAAGTACCCAGACACCAGACCAGAGCAGTTTGGGGAGTCCATCAAGAGGTACACAAAATTGTGTAGGGGTGTCTTGGCAGAGGTGGAATGCAGGATAAGTCTCCCAAAGAAAAGAGCTCTACACTGAAAAGAAACTTCTGAAAGCAGGTCTGATGTCTGGTGTGTCAAACACTGGCAAAGGGGAATTATAATGAAGGGTTCCAGAGATTGCATCTTGGGGGGTAGAGGGACACACTTTGGAAGGCAGAGTCAGTATTGTTCAGAGGTAGCACCTGCTGATAAGTGAAAGGGAAGGAAGAAAGCAGGTGATAGTAGTATTTATTGTCCTACTGAAACAAGATGGATTCTAAACATCAGGGGGATCCTGAATCTTATACTAAAGAAACTTCTCTTCACATAGTGACAGAAAGAATCCTCACAGAAGAAAAAAAAAAAAGGAAACAAATAATAAAAAGAATCCGAGAGAACATAGTACAAGTGAAAGTCAGGCAAAGAAGATTGTTATAGTAGTTTACTAGGGTGACTATACCAAAGTACTGCAGACTGAGTGGCTTAAAACAAAAGAAATTTGTTGTCTCTCAGTTTTGGAAGCTAGAAGTCCAAAATCAAAGTGTCAGCAGGGCCCTGCTTCCTCTGAAACCTTTAGTTATTCCTTGCCTCTTCCTAGCTTCTGGTGGTTTGCATGCAATCTCTGGTGGTTCCTTAGCTTATAGCTACATACCTCCAATCTCTATTATCATTGTCACATAGCTTTCTATTTCTATCTTTACACAGCCATCTTCTTATAAGGAACACCAGTCACATTGGATTAGGGACCCAACCTACTCTAGCAAGGTATTAACTTAAATAATTACATATACTATGACTCTATTTCCACATAGGGTCATATTTAAGGTATTGGGAGTTAAGACTCCAACATATCTTTTTTGGGGGTGGGGATGGGCGAGGACACAATTCAACTCATAACAATCATGTACACATGTAATATATGCATTTTTTTCCTGATGAAAAAACTAAAACAATAAACACAGCAAGTATTTATATCATAATTCAAGATTCAAGAAAACTTCTAGAAATAAAAAATATCCCTGTGTATATATTGCAAGCAGATACTGTATACTTGGTAAACTGATAAAAATGTTAACTCAGAGGCATACACTGATAAAATTATTATACTTTAAATTTAAAGAAAAATCTCTAAGCAAAACAAACAAACAAAAGAAAAGAACATCCAAGTCACTTATATAAAAGAAATAAAATTAGATTGTCATAATCTTCACATAAACACATTGTACACAAAGCAAAGTCAAGTGATATCTATAAGGTACTCAAGGCAATGAACGTAAGCACAAGTTTTTATCTAGCCCAGCTGACCTTCAGTAATGAGACCATTTGGAAAATGCAAAACTTAGGAAATATTGTACCCATGTGTCCTAGAAGATTTAGTATGAAAAATCGCTCAACCGATAAATGATCGGGGAACTTTAGAAAAAGAACTGATGGTGAGCAGTGAATTTATTGAACTATAGATCTAAGACTACAACAAAGTTGGGAATTGATGGCTTTAAAATATGTCCAAAATTCTTTTATACACCTGCCTTCAAGAGGCCTAGCCTAATTCCCCTCTTGTTGAGTGAGGGCTGAACTTAGTGACTCCTTACAAATGGAAAAAAACAAAAAGCAGAAGTGATGGTGTATGATTTTGGAGACTATGCCATTTTTTGAAAGCATGGCTTTCTCTCTCTCTCTCTCTCTCTCAGGACTCACTCACTCTGGGGAATACCAACTGCCAACCACCATGTCATAAGGGTACTCAGGCAGCTCTATGGAAAGGTCCCCAAGATAAGGAATTGAGCCTTCTGCTAAAAGCCATGTGAGTGAGCCATTTTGAAGCCGAAACTCCAGCTCTTGTCAGTCCTTCAGGTGACCTTAGCCCTGGCCAGTACATTGAGTGTAACCTTGTAAGAAACCTAAAGCTAGAATCACTGAGTTAATCTACTCCTAGACTTCAGAAACTGCATGGGATAATAAATTTTCATTGTTTGAAGTTACTACATTTTAGATAAATTGTTACATGGCCAGAGACCGCAAACACAGATTTTAGTAGCTGTGAGTGGGGTGTTCTCATGGGAAATTAATGAAAATGTGGGTGTGGCTTTGAAACCTGGCAGTGGGCTAATCTGGAAGGACTTTGACAAGGCTGTTAGTGAAAGCCTAAAATGCCTTGAACAGGCTGTGGGTAGATGTCTATACTTTGAAAAGTCTTCTAATGTGACCTTAAAGGGAAGTGAGGAACATGTTACTGGAAACTGAAGGAAGGGGAATCTTCATTATACAGTAACAGAAAGTTTAGTGTTACTGTGACCAGTATCTATGTAGAAATTAGAAATTGTACCTAAAGAACTGGGTGATATAGCAAAGGTTTAATCGTAATGTTAAAGCTGGTTTATTCTTGATGTTTGTAATAGTACGGGAAAGAACAGAGGTGAGGCAAAAATAATAATAACTGTTAAAAGGAGTCAAGACTTGATAGTTTGTATATGTGCTGCCGAAGTGAGCATAAGACTTGATAGTTTGAAGATTCCCAGCCTTACCAAATCACAAATGATACTAAAATTAAGAAATGGCTTCCAAGTAAAGATGAAATCAAGGGCACTGCCAGGAAAACCTGGTCTAAAGATGAAGCAGGGCATGGCTTCAATCTTTATTAAAATTATTTCTTTAGACTGCAGACAGCTTTAAGGTGGTGCTTAAGAGTACCATTCAGTGAGACAAAGGCACTCTAAAGAGCCTAAGGATATGCCTCACTGGGGCGCATCTCCTAACAGTTGCATTTCTAAGAGGCTTAAGAGCTTTATCCCTCAGCATTCTCAGCAGAAGGTTAAGAGAGGGGGTAGGAGGCTTATCCTGAAGAGACTGTGGGCATGGCTTTTATCTAATGGAGTGAGTCCCCATTAAGATTCACAGGAAACCCACAGAGTTTTAAATAGAATTCTATTTTCAGAAACACTTCCATCTTAGAATAAAAAGGACAGAGATAAGACATAATGAAAGAGGTCTCTAGACTCAGAATTCTGGCATGAAGATGACTGAGAAACTCTTTGGCTGTGAACATGAGTCACCATTCTTGGAAAAGGAGGATGACTCAGAGGGTGGAGCCAACCTCCCAGAGGGGCAGCCAAGAGCCATGGATATTATTCCTAGCAGGAATAGAACTGAGTCTTAATCTAGAAATTGCCAACATTTGCTCAGCTTAATTTTTGTAATTGCTATAGATGAGTGACTCCTTTTATCACCAATTCCCTTCTCTTTTAATAGGAATTTGAGAGGTTACCTTAATGCTTATCCTACCATCATATAGTTGGTACATGAGGTGGAAGCTAACTTGTCTCTTTAGTCATAGGCATTCGGATCTAGAGGAACTGTACTTAAAGAGATGTACCAAAGGAACTGTACCCAAGGATCCTGAGAAGTACCTAGAGCTAATTTAAATGACAAGATTTTGACCTTCAAGGTGATGTGTTAATGGTAGGAAACACTTAAGGGTTCTGGGAGAAGAAAGTGTGTTTTGCATATGACAAGAATACTTTGTGGCCAAGGGATGAACAGTAGGTTTTTGTTTGTTTGTTTGTTTGCTTGGTTGGTTGTTTGTTTTTAAATATGCCTACAAATTCTCTGCTACTGTCCCATTCAGGAGGTATAGCCTAATTCCCCCTCCCCTCAGTTGTGAACTGGACATAGTGACTTGCTTCTAACAAATATAAAAAATGCAAGTAATGGTATGCAACTTCAAGATTAGGTCATAGAAGACACTGAAGCTTCCTCTTGCTCTGTGTTGGAGCACTCACTCTGAGAGAACTCAGCTGCCATGTAATGAGGACACTCAAGCAACTCTGAAGAAAAGCTCACATGACAAAGAACTGAGGCCCAAGGTCAATCACCAGCAGTGAAGTGAGTCATCCTGCCAACAGCCATGTGAGTGAGTCATCTTAGAAATATATCCTCCAGCTGGGGTGCCTGGGTGGCTTAGTCGGTTGAGCATCTGACTTCAGCTCAGGTCATGATCTCACTGTGAGTTCGAGCCTTGCGTTGGCTCTGTGTTGACAGCTCAGAGCCTGGAGCCTGCTTCAGATTCTGTTTCTCCCTCTCTCTGCCCCTCCCCCACTCATGTTTTTTCTCTCTTTCTCTCTCCCTCTCTCTCTCTCTCTCTCAAAAATAAACTTAAAAAAAAAAAAAAAAAACGAAATATATCCTCTAGCTGCAGTTAAGCTGTCAGATGACTACCATACCAGCCAACAGCTTAACTTCAACCTCATGAGAGACCCTGCATTTGAATCACTCAGCCAAGCACTGGTAGACTGCTGACCCTCAGAAACTACTTAATACAATAAACATTTGTCTTAGGTTAAGTTTTTTTTTCAATTTGTTTGAAGTTTATTTATTTTGAGAGAGACAGAGACAGTGCAAGTGGGGGAGGGACAGAGAGAGAGAGGGAGACAGAGAATCCCAAGCAGAGTCCACACCATCAGCACAGAGCCAGATGCAGGGCTTGAACTCATGAAGCTGTGAGACCATGAGCTGAGCTGAAACCAAGAGTCAGATGCTTAACTGACTGAGCCACCCAGGAGTCCCTGTCTTAGATTAAGTTTTGAGGGTAATTTGTTACACCTAAAAAGTATTTTTTAAAAACATAAATAATATAGGGGGTAAATAAATGCCATATGACTTGGGAATGTAGAAATAACAAAATAACAAAAAAATGAGGAAATATGTATAGAGAGGAAATAATTCATCAATTACATCATGGTGGGCATCAAAGAATATAATCAACTGATAAATTAAGTAATAAATCTGAATATACCTATGAGTAAAAGATGAACACTTAGAAAGCTAATACCATTGGTTCAAACCAAATGAGAGGATGGTGAAGAGAGACACAGTACTAATCAAATAAAACAATTACTAAAAGTGACAATTAACTAAAGAAACAAAATAAACCTAATTGCATATTAAATTGATAACATTAACATCCATTTGGCAGAATCATTTCAGGTGACTTTATAATCTAGACTTTGTATGTTCTTAGTGGCATACATTAAAAAGAAGAAAATAAGCAGGGGCACCTGGGTGGCTCAGTCGGTTGAGCATCCAACTTTGGCTCAGGTCACGATCTTGCAGTTCATGAGTTTGAGCCCCACATCGGGCTCACTGCTGTCACATTTCAGATCCTCTGTCCCCCTCTCTTTGCCCTTTCTCTGCTTGCACTCTCTCAAAAATAAATAAACATTAAAAAAAAAAGCAAACAAGAACTGAAGAGGAAAAATATGCAGCTAAATTCTTTTTATAGAGAATAGTGGTAAAACATAATTACACAGAAATTATTACTGGTAATGAGATGACAAAGATACGTAGAAGAAGTACTAAGTAAAGTAACACAAGATATATTAATATCATGGAAAATTGTTTTCAACGGAGAAAAATATTAGAGATAAATAGGTCATTATACATGGTGAAAGAAGCAATACACCAAAAAATATAAAAATTCACAATAACCTAATTTCAAAGTATTTGTAAGTGACAGAATTATAAGGAGAATTTAGACAATCTACAATAAAAATGAGAGGTTTGTTTAAACCTACACTACAAACAAGTAATTGATAGATCATATAGATAAAAAATTAATAAGGTGTAGTACTATAACTTAGAAGGCTCACATAATATGTGAGTATATATATATATATATATATATGCACATATATATGCATATGTCTACACCAAAATATCAGGATGCATGCTTGGAAAGCAGTCCTGAAACATTTAAAAGCTGACCAGGGCTTAGGCCACAAAACAAATCTCAACAAAAATACTAAAAAAACTACTTTCTCATAACACAATATAGTACAACTAGAAAGTAACATCAAAAGTGGGCCCCCAAAGCTCATATATCAGAAAAATAATAAAATACATGTGAACAAGTCATAGGTTAAAAAAACATAGTAAGTATTATTAAATAATTAGAACTACTTCTAAAATCCAGCTAAATTAATACTTAGAGGATGATTTATAGGCCTGAATGTATATATTGAAATATAACAAATATGAAGAATTATGATTTACATGGCACAAAAACATACAGATCAATGGAACAGAATAGAGAAACCAGAAATGGACCCACAATATATGGCCAACTAATCTTTAACAAAGCAGGAAAGAATATCCAATGGAATAAAGACAGTCTCTTCAGCAAGTGGTGCTGGGAAAACTGGACAGCAAAATGCAGAAGAATGAACCTGGACCACTTTCTTACACCATACACAAAAATAAACTCAAAATGGATGAAAGGCCTCAATGTAAGACAGGAAGCCATCAAAATCCTTGAGGAGAAAGCAGGCAGAAACCTCTTTGATCTTGGCCACAGCAACTTCTTACTCAACACATCTCCGAAGGGAAACAAAAGCAAAAATGAACTACTGGGACCTCATCAAAATAAAAAGCTTCTGCACAGCGGAGGAAACAATCAGCAAAACTAAAAGGCAACTGACAGAATGGGAGAAGATATTTGCAAATGACATATCAGGTAAAGGGTTAGTATCCAAATCTATAAAGAACTTACCAAACTCAACACCCAAAAAACAAATAATTCAGTGAAAAAATGGGCAAAAGACATGAATAGACACTTCTCTAAAGAAGACATCCAGATAGCCAACCAACACATGAAAAAATACTCAACATCACTCATCATCAGGGAAATACAAATCAAAACCACAATGAGATATCACCTGACACCTGGCAGAATGGCTAACATTAACAACTCCGGCAACAACAGATGTTGGCACGGATGTGGAGAAAGAGGATCTCTTTTGCACTGCTGGTTGGAATGCAAACTGGTGCAGCTACTCTGGAAAACAGTATGGAGATTCCTCAAAAAATTAAAAATAGAATTACTCTACGACCTGGCAATTGCACTACTAGGTATTTATCCAAGGGATTACAGGTACGCTGTTTCGAAGGGACACATGCACCCCAATGTTTATAGCAGCACTATCAACAATAGCCAAAGTATGGAAAGAGCCCAAATGTCCATTGATGGATGAATGGATAAAGAAGATGTGGTATATATATATAATGGAGTATTACTCAGCAATCAAAAAGAATGAAATCTTGCCATTTGCAACTATGTGGATGCAACTAGAGGGTATTATGCTAAGCAAAAGTAGTCAGTCAGAAAAAGATAAATATCATATGACTTCAATCATATGAGGACTTTAAGACACAGAACAGATGAACACAAGGGAAGGGAAACAAAAATAATATAAAAACAGGGAGGGGAACAAAACAGAAGAGACTCTTAAACATGGAGAACAAACAGAGGGTTACTAAAGGGGTTGTGGGAGGGGGGATGGGCTAAATGGGTAAGGGGCATTAAGGAATTTACTCCTGAAATCATTGTTGAACTATATGCTAACTAATTTGGATGTAATTTAAAAAAATAAAATTTTTAAAAAAGCAGTCAGTGTAATGCTGAAGATGTCTGTTTCTTGATCTGGATGGATAGTAACATGAATGTATTTACCTTCTGAAAATTCATTGCACTTTATACTTCTGGTATGTGCAGCTTTTATGAGTGTATGCTATACTGAGATTTTTAACGAGTTTTTTTAAGTCAGTATCCTCTAAGATGTGTCTATGTGATTTTTATACAGAGGCAATAAAATTGATCATAAAGAAAAAAAAAGAATTTTGATTTACAAAAGCGGTTTAAGAACTTAGAAAAAGAACAAAGCACCAAATCCAAGTAGAAGGAATGAAATATTGAAGGTAGTATAAAGTAATAAAACAGAAAACAAAGAAATGATAGGATGTGGTAATCAAACACAGATGTTTCTTTTCTTCTTTTAAGATTACTTCTTTATTTTGAGAGAGAGAGAAAGCAAGAGCTCGAGCAGAGAAGAAGCAGAGAGAGAGAGAGGGGGAGACACAGAATCCGAAGGCAGGCTCTAGGCTCTGAGCTGTTAGCACAGAGCCAGACCAAAGGCTCAAACTCACAAACTGCAAGATCATAAACTGAGCCAAAGGCAGACACTTAACCAACTGAGCCACGCAAGCACCTCAGGATCAAAATGAATCTTAACTTGACAAGGAATATCTATCAAAAATCTACAGCAAGCATCTGTCCTCACATAGTCAATATTACACAGAGGCTCTAGCCTCTATATATGCAATGTGCAATTCAAACCAAAGCAATAAAACAAGATAAAAAATGAAAATCACTGACAATTACTAAAAGTAAATCATACTATATGAATTTATGAGTTTTTAATCCATATAATTGTGTGGGGGTGGGGAGTTCCCATAAAACAAAAACTGAAAGATCAACAATTCATATTAAGAAAAGATAAAACAGGGGCACTTGGGTGGCTCAGTTGGTTAAGCATCTGACTCTTGATTTTGGCTCAGGTCATGATGTCACAGTTCATGGGATTGAGCCCTACTGCCAGCACAGAGCCTGCTTGGGATTCTCTCTCTCCCTCTACCCCTCTGCCCTGCTTGCATCCTCTCTCTCTCTTAAAATAAATAAATAAACATTAAAAAAAGAAAGGATAAAACATAAGAACATGCCATTCATAGAACAACAAAAATACAGAATAGTCAAAAAATATATTTTTTAAATTAGGAAATAAATATTAAACAATAAGGAATTGTCACTTCTTACTAATATTGGGGGGGTGGGGAGAAAGAACTTGATGGCACCAAGTTCTCTTGATGTTGGGAGTGACTAGTAACCACTTGTGGTTGGTGTGTAAATTAGCAAACCTAGAAACAAAAAAAGATGAACATATGGGAAGGGGGGCAGGGAAGAGAATAGAGGGAAACAAACCACAAGAGAAATAGAAAACAAACTGGGTTTGATGGAGGAAGGTGGGTTGGAGATGGGCTAGATGGATAATGGATACTAAGGAGGGCACTTGTTATGAGCACTGTGTGTTGTATGTAAATGATGAATCACTGAATTCTACTCCAGAAACCAATATTGCGCTATATGTTAACTGCCTAAAATTTAAATTTATAAAAGAAAAAACTTAAAAAAAAATTAAGTAGGCTTTCTCTCACTTAAAGAAATAATGGCATCTTGAAAAAAAAGGTACCCAGGATGCTCTGACATCCAACAATCATAGTAGGATGCATATACAAAGAACAAAGGGTTCCAAAGCAGCTGAACCTGTTCAGAAGTGTCTATACATTGAGGATTCAGGGAATGATTTTTTTGCTTCAAATTACTTTCACCAGTTGAATCTTGTCACTATAAACTACTACACCAATAGAACAAGAAAATAATGTTAAGGAGAAAAAAATGTTACAGGAATGATTTCCACATCAACTCAGCCCCAAAATGTAAATAATTCATGGGGGAAATGCATCATAAAGTGCATGGCCTCACATAAAGGTGACCTAAGAACAACTATTAACATTTCTTCATTGGAATTAAATACGTACACAAGAAAACAGAAAAAACAAATCTCTCACCAAAATGGTCAGAAAATTTTATGAAGTCTAATTTCTTCTATCTAGATATAATCCAGAGGTTCATGACCAAGAAAAAATACATTATTTTTAACTTCTGTAAATATAAACAATTATACTACAGTTAATGATCTAATTATAATACCATGTCTCCTTTTAGAGAGAAGATATTTCAGTTATTTATGTGCTTTTCTGCATGGCTAACACCATAATATAAAGAGTATATTAAATTTATCAGGAAATTATACATTCACTTTCACAGATGAAAGAAAGACTATAGTCCCCTAGATAGTAGAAATAAAATAACCTAGAATGAAATAACCCATATGTATATTAAAATAGAATTTGTGAAAATGAAGCCTGCCAGATATTAGAAATGATCTCATTATAAAATCTTCAGGTTCTCATTTCTCGGAAAAGCCATAATTACAACCTTATCTTTTTAGTGACCAATTACTGTATTCAGGGTATTTTCTGAAATAAATGCTTTGCTATTTTTATGACTTGCCTATCTGTATTTCCAATTCCAAGAATAGAAAGCTTCAATACGACCATTTACATAAAAAAGACACTGTTCTATCAAAACACAAGTACAAAACCTTTAAATTCTAGATGAAATGTAAAATAGAAATCTTTATTAGCATAAATAAAATACTTAGATGAAAACCTTGATATCTCTCCTGTTGATCAAATTAGGTCATTAGAGCCTCCAAACTGACAAGAAAAAAGTTTGCCTGTGCCATACAAAGTAAATTGGCCAGCTTTTCTAATGAGCTAGTTTCTTGCATAAGAAAGGAGTAGCTGCTTTGCATTCCCAAAATATAAGGTTTTAAAATATCTTATTTTTCTAAAAGGGATAACTTTTTGCTATACAAATTAATGTTCTTACATTCCATTTTCGTTGCTAAACTAGACATTCACAATGTAAGCACTACTCTTGGTGTGTAGGTATGTGTGTGGTGATATAGGTGCTGGTGAAACAAAGTGTGGATGGGAAACATGACAGCATTCCCACAAAACACCCTCTTCTAAAACTTGCCATGAGAAACACCACCAGGAATAGCATTCAGTCCTCTGAAGTGACCATTGTTCTAGCACCTCACTCCTGAAATCATTTGGAGAATACAAAACAGAAATATTATATAACCTCATTAGAACACGCTTGGTATTTGAGTATTGCTTGAAAAATCATGGATCATCACTGCTAAAAATGTACACATATGTGCTCCAACTACCTTCCAAATTGATATGAATGGATCCCTTCCTCTATAGCACTGGTTTAGGAGAAAAGCGGTTTCTATTCAACACTGATACAATCTCTCAGCTTTCATATTGAGCAAATGCATGAAGAGCTGGTAAACTAGCCTGGAAAAGAAGTCAGCCATGCCTCGGAGGAAAACTTATCTTTAAAATCTCTGAGTGACTCTGGTCATCTTTTTCAGGATATTTCCCTGCTGAAAAATGTCCTGTTTAGTCTAATTTTTTTTTCAACTTTTAGCTCCTGAAACTATTTATTCTCTCAACTTTTGGGCTTATTCAGTGAATAAAGAGAACTTTCTAAGTAGTCCCAAACTGAAGTTGATATTTAAATCTTTCTTGGATTACAGCTTAGGGATTCTCAACAGTGGTAATGTTGATAGTTTGGGCCAGATCATTCTTTGTTATATTGGGCTGCCCTGTCCATTGTAGGATGTTTAATAGCATCTCTGGCCTTCTACCTACTAGACAACAAGGTCAAGCCCCTCACACTCTCAGCACTGTGATAACCAAGAATGTCTCCAGACATTGCCAAATGCCTTTGAGATAAAAACAGCCCCTCCCATTGAGAAATCCTGGGTTAATATGGGTTTTTTTCTTACACACTCAAATAGAAAAAAATCAAACAAAACAAACAAGCAAAAACAATTAAATCTCTTAACTTGAGATAATAACAAAAGTACTCAGAGGCTCTTTCCAGGGCATGAGTAAGCCCAAGCCTGTAAAATTTTTGAGAACAGTGATGTGATAGTTATTTTAATGTATCAATTTGGGCCACAGGGTGCTCAGATATTTGGTTAAACGTTATTCTGGGTTTGTCTGTGAGGCTGTTTCTAGATGGATTAACATTTGAATTCGTAGACTGAGCCAATTAGATTGACCTCCCTAAAATGGGTGGGCCTCATCCAATCAGTTGAAGGCTTGAATAAACCAAAATTGTTGACCCTTCACTTAAGCAAGGAAATTCTTTCTACCTCACTGCCTTCAAACTGGGACATTGGCTTTTTTCTGCCTTCTAAAATAACCAAAACACCTGTGCTTCCTGAATCTCAATCTTGATGGCCTTTGGATAAAGCTATACCATTGCTTCTTTTAGTTCTCAGGCCTTCAGATTCAAACTGGGACCACACCATTGGCTCTCCTGGGTCTCCAGCTTACTGACTCACCCTACAGATCTTAGAACTTGTCAGCCTCCACAATGCCATAAGGCAAATTCCTCCTAATAAATATAATAGATATGATTTATTTATATTTATATTATGTTATTATTTATATTTTATTTATTTTTGATGTATTTACATATATTCTACTAGTTTTGTTACACACAATACACACACACACACACACATAAACAAATATGTATATACCTATACATCCCAATGATTCTGTTTCTCTGGAAAATGCTAATACAGATGACCTGGTCTTTGAGGGAAAGAAAGTAGGGAAGAGAAGAAGGGAGCACCTGATTAAACATCTTTACTCAAACAAAAAATCTGTACACAAATATATGTTGAACTTTACTGTGCTAGTCAGTGGCTCAATACATTAAGTCATGATTTGGTTCTCCTAAATTTTGCATTCAGTTTCCAAAAGGGAAAGTTAGTCTTTATACCCAGGTCATAGACAATGCTTACTCTCTTTCTCATAAGCCTTATTTGAATATAGCTCATGTTATTAACTTTCCTTGTCTGTGAAATAAAACAATCTAATCCATTTAGTGCAACTTCACTAGCTCTCCTTCTTATAATTCCATTAAGTTTGTAATAAATTTTTATTTGTTTCATGTTCAGTTTGTGACTCCCTGAAGAGCTCTGCCCTTCTCTTGTGGCATGTTGTTAGAGTGGAAAATTATGTTTCTAGGATTCCCCCACCCTACATATTTTAGGTTAGAACTGGCCAACAGAGTTGCCCAGGCAAATTTTGGAATGTGGGAGTGAAAGCCTTCCTAATCAGACATGATGACACACAGCTGCAGGTAGTCCCAGTAGGTCCCACTTTATCCTTCATTCCACACCCCATCCTTTTTCCTAATTGCTCATATTCCTCACTGACAGTGGTCCTAAGCCCAAAACAACTTCTTGTCTTTAGCCACACCTGGGGTGAGCCAAATAGAAGCAACAGCTTCCCATGCATTTCCCCAAGACCTTCTCCCTTTCAGTTCCACTTTGGTGACTACATGTGGTAGATTTCTCAGATGAACATGTTAACAACTCCTTTCCTGTACTTCCAAGTCCCTTTCTGGACCTTTGTTTCCCCAGATCCTACAGTTGTGTTGATATAAACCCCATAATAAATGTCTTATTCCAAAACTCACAGTACTCTGCTCCCTTGACTGAAACTTACCTGATATATACCCCACACTGCCTATGCTATAAGATACTTTACAATGTAGTATAAACCTACAAGAATGATGCCTCAATGAGGAATGTAAAACAGTCCTAGGACACTGCTTCACTTATGTTCAGGATCAGATCCCTAACATTCTTCTTTCTTGGATTCTTCTTTGTTATGGATTGAATTGTGTCCTGTTAAGAAAAATATGTTTCGGTCCTAACCACAGTACCTGTAAACGTGATGAGGTCATAAAAAGGGGAAATTTGGACCCACACACTATAAGGATGGTGTGAAGACACACAGGAAGAAGAAAGCCACGTGTCACAAGTAATGCATTTACAAGTCTAAGATTGCCAAGGATTGCTAGAGAACACCAGAAGCCAGGAGGGAAGGAAGGATCCGTAGAGCTGTCAGAGAAGCTGAAAAAGAAGCAAGGCCCTGTTGACACTTTGATTTAGGACTTCTAACCTCTAGAATTGGGAAACAATAAGTTTCTGTTGTTTTAAGCTACCCAGTTTTGGGTTCTTTGCTATGGCAGCCCTAGGAAACTAATATACTTGTTATGCTACCTCCAATGGAGATGGCTATTGTGAGGTCGCTGCTATGTTGGTCATAGCTGTCTATTACCAAGGCCTAATACACTCTGATGTCAGAGGAAGAGAACTGTATTTCTTTCTACCAGGAATTGAATGGATGCATCCATAATTCCCCATGGGACAATTGATTCTAGACTATTGCATTTAATAATATGTTGCTAAAGATATAATAAAAGGTATCTCAATACAAGGAATAACTTACAACTTCTGTCAAGGCCCAGGCTTAACCTAGATTCCTTACCAGGTGAATATTTTCCTCAATCTTGATCTCCTGCTCAAGACTAATAGCAGCTTACTGCTTTCTCCAAAAAAACATCACCAGTAACACTTCATTTCTCAGAGCAAAATGACCCCTCACTTCATTTCAACCTCAAACCCATCTGTTAAACCTTATCTTGACCTCTTCCCACAATAACTGAAAATTGAAATGTTTATACTCTTTAGAAGAAACTACACTCCCATCAGTCCCAAGTGTGTGATCTATCCCTGTGCTTTAACAAAACAAATTCATAAAAATATAATAGTACATTTTTCAAAGTTTTAGGCTAAAAAGATCTTGGAATCCAATCTCACAGGTTGTCATCTGATGATGATGATGTAAAAATGATCAGGATATGATAAAATTTAAAAGCATGGACAAGGTACAGGACTGGACAAATTCAGAGAAGAAGTCTTGGAATATTTTATCCTTAGGCTGATAAAAAGTAACTGGGTGACTGAGCAATGTTCTTAACAGCTCAGGGATAATGGGGGGAAAGTTGGATTTTAAAGCTATGTTTTGATTTGGGACCCCAAAAGGTTACACTGCTGGAATAAGGGTGTACTGGAAGTAATTGCCTTCACAAAGACTGCATTCCAACTTTTAGTCATCTGGGTGACACAAAAATCTTAATTCCTGAAACTGGTTTTAGGAAATACCAGATAAAGTCAATCCTGATTATTCATCTATTCACTAAAATTTATTTGCAACCCCCAAATCAATAATCATGGCATTTCCATGGTCATTTGAGGACATGCACAAAGTGGCAAAAAATTTGAGTCACTCAACATACATATTTCCAATTGAGGTCAAATAAGGTGATGTTCTGCCTTCCTATGTCAGCTTTCATACCACAAGTATCCTTTTTGCAGTCTACTTAGTTTCACGTTTTTCCTATTTTGTGCTTTTTAGTGGTGATTTTGTTTCTGAAAATGGCCTCTGGAGCACCTGGGTGACTTATTTGGTTAAGCATCTGACTCTTGATTTCAGCTCAAGTCATGATCTCATGGTTCGTGGGTTCAAGCCTTGCATCAGGCTCTGCACTGACAGTACAGAGCTTGCTTGGGATTCTCTCTATCCCTCTTTCTCTGCTCCTCCCTTGTTTGCACACACACATGAGTGCGTGTGAGCATATACTCTTTCTCTCTCTCAAAATAAACAAACTTAAAAACAAATGGCCTCCAAGTGGAGTGCTGAAGTATTGTCTAGTGTTCCTAAGCACAAGAAGGCTGTCATGTGTCTTAGGTAGAAAATGTGTGTGCTAGATAAGTTTCATTTGGGCATGAGTTCTAGTGCTGTTGGCTGTGAGTTCAATGTTAGTGAGTCAGCAATACACTATGTTCAGAAAAAGAAAGAGAAAAGTTGTCAATCTGTAAACGAGGCCACTGAGGAAGGTGCTAAAGTTACATCTACAACGTATGATGAAGCCATGGAAAAGTGGCTACATTTGTGGATTCATGAGGTGGCAACCATAAGGAAAGTATATTGAGGAGCATACTCATGAGGCTAAAATTTTAGCCTCAGAAATGTATAGTCATGTAACCCAGGATCAGAAAAATGTTAAACCCTTCTTTTCAGCTGCTGCTGGTCTCCACATTTCAAAAGTTGTTATAGGTAAAAAATGTTAAAATAATAAGCAAAACAGTTCTGCAGATCAGGAAACTACAGTAGAATTTGTTTAATATCTGCTAGGTGTGACAGGAAAGGGTTATATGGAAGGGCTGTTTTTCAATGCTGATGAGACTGGCTTATTCTGCAAGGATGTTGACCTATATAATACAAACAGCCTCCAAAGCCAAAGCCCCTGGCTTTTAATCATTCAAAGATCATATAACTAGTTATTTGAAAGAAATGTGTGTGTGTGTGTGTGTGTGTGTGTGTGTGTGTGTGTGTGTAAAAATTAAGGTATATTTAATTTATTTTTTTTTACGTTTATTTTTGAGACAGAGAGAGACAGAGCATGAATGGGGGAGGGTCAGAGAGAGAGGGAGACACAGAATCGGAAGCGGGTTCCAGGCTCTGAGCCATCAGCCCAGAGCCCAACGCAGGGCTCGAGCTCACCGACTGCGAGATCATGACCTGAGCTGAAGTCGGACGCTTAACCGACTGAGCCACCCAGGCGCCCCTAGGTATCTTTAAATAAAAATACACATGAAACAAGGTTAGGTATTGTTTGGTTGATGATAATGTTGTGACCAGAGGCTCACAGGAACTTATTTCTGTGTTTCACCTAAGAGCAATGGTTCCATATTTGCAAATTCAGTGCTCACAGTAATTTTATTAAATATAACCACAGTGAATAATGAGAACCAACTATAACTAGTGCCCTGCATGCTAGACAGAGGCAAATGAAAAACTCTTTGAGAAAAAGTAACATACTAAGTCTCAATAATTATTCCTACAAACATTTTCTTTTTGCAAACATAATGTCTGACACATATTCTAAGATAATATAGGAGTTAAGAGTTCATGAAGAATAGTGCACAGAAAAAAAAATGAAGAAGGGCTTCTGATATTGGAATTATTAAACACAGTCTTGTAGCTAATTATGCTTTTGGTTGAGGAGATAAAATACTATGTTCACAGAGATTTTTAAAAGATTGTAAATATAGCAAATAACTAAGAAATATACACAACTGGCATCACATATTTGAAAAAGTACCATTGGATTATCTAGAACAAAAATAAAATATGTAAAATTAAGAACTCAGCGAATGAGTTTGCTATGGACTGAATATCCTCCCAAGTTCATATGTTGAAATTCTAACCCCCATTGTGATGGTATTAAGAAACGGGGCATTTGGGAGATAATTAAGTCATGAGGACAGAGTTCTCAAGTAGGATAGGCATCCTTATAAAAGAGACCCCCATAGAGCCCTCTCACTCCTTCTACTATATGAGGACAAGTGAGAAAATGGCAATCTATGCAACAGGAAGAAGGACTTCACCAGACACCAAATCTGCTGGCACCTTGATTTTGGACTTCCTGGCCTCCAGAACTATGAGAAATAAATATTTGTTGTTTAAGCTACCCAGTCTATCATATTTTTGTTAGAGCAGCTCAAACCAGACTAGACAGGGTTTAAAATCTACTTATTCATTTAGCCCAATATAGTAAAACTGGTGAAAAGAAAGAAAAGGAGAAAATGTTAAGGGTAAGAAAAGAAAGATTACCTTCAAAGGAGCAAAAGTGAAATTGACTTCTAATTTATCAACACATTTAGTGAACATCAATAAACAATGAAATGCAATTTTTAATGTGCTAAAAGATTACTACTAACCTAGAAATCTTTAACAATGAAATTTCATTTTTTAGAATTAAGATGAAATGGCATTTTCAGATAAATAAAACTAAGATGATTTGCCACTAGCTGAGCCACACTGAATAAAATATTAAAAGATATTCTTTAGGCAAAAAAATAACATTTAAACAAAAAAGAGATACAAGAAGGAATAAACGAAATAAAAATAATAAGTATGTGGGTACACCCAAATGAATAATGACTGTATAAAAATGTTTAGATGTCTTGAGAGGTTTAAAATATAAGAGAATTAAAATAAGAAGGCAAGAATAGGACAGAAGACAGGAGAGGGATACATGGAGTTAAAGCATACTAAAGTTCTTTATTGAGAGAGGACAAAAGCACCAATTAACAGAAGAGAAGTGTAGCAGAATTATTTTTTAAATAGTTTAAAAAAAATGAAAGCAATCCACATTTGCATCAATGATAAAATAGATTAAGTTGTTATATATTCATACAATTTTACACAACATAGAAATGAAAGTAAGTTGACTATAGCCTGTGAATAAACCTCAAAAAATTCGTGTTTAAGAGAAGAAAGCCAGACACAAAGAACATATATCTAATTATTCTATATGTATAAAATACAAAAACAGGTAAAACTAAATTTTGGTGTTAGTAATTATGCTTAGGCAATAAAACTTAGATAATAAAACTACAAAGAAAATCAAAGAACTCATCACCATAAAATTTAAAACAGTGGCTACCTTTGGGAAGGATTGGGGCTGGGAGGAAATCTTCAGAGGGTTTCTGAACTGCCAAAGCTGATAATGTTGGATTTCATGACCCTTGTGATCACCTAGGTGCTTGCTCTGAGATATAATGTCAGGCTGTGTATTTTATTTTCCATACTGTTCTGTATGTATTCCATAATCAAAATATTTTAAATGCAAGTTACAATGCAGAATTTATAATAGGTTCCCAATCTTATGTTACAATTTTATGTGCTATACACATTTGAAACACTGGAAGGTTTTCTCTTAACTATTAGCACAGTCGTTTTTTATTTCGGTTTTCACATTTTCTGTACTCTCCAAATTTTCTACAGTGAAAGTGTGCTTCCAATTGTGCATCCATTACACAAAAATACTATAATTAATTTAAGCAATATTATAAGGGACATTTACAATGCTTTCCATTTTTTCACACCTAAGTGTAACCATCCTTCTACATATATATCTCTACCCTTTATTGTGAGATAAATTCCTAGAAGTTAAATTACTGGCTCAAAAGTCTAAATATCTGACATCTGCCAGGTACTGCCATATTGGTCAGTAAAAACATTTCCCCACAACCTTGCAAACAATAGATGCTGTGATTGTCTGAGAAATGGCCTCCAAAGAACCAGGTCTTAATCCCTGGAAACTGTTAAATATTACCTTAAGTGAAAAATAGATTTTGATTAGGTTAAGTATCTTGAAATTATTCTAGATTATCTGGATGGGCCCCCAGAACAATCACAGCCCCAAATATAATCACAAATGTCTTTAGAAGAAAGACTTGGTGTAGAAGTAGATGTAATGATGAAAGCAAGACATCGGGGTGATGTGAGGATGGACTGTAAGTGGCCTCTAGACGCTAGAAACAAATTCTCCTCTAGAACCTCCAGAAGGAACCAGCTCTGCTAATACCTTGACTTTAGTCCAGTGAAACTGATTGCAGCTTCTGGTCTGTAGGAGAATAAATTTATGTTTTAAGCCATGCAGTTGGTGGTAATTTGTTACAGCTGCCCTAGGAACCTAATGTAGATCCTATAACTTTTTAATTTTTGCCAGTTTGATGGTTCAAAAAATTATCTGCCTGTTTTCTTTCTTTCTCTCTCTTTTTCTTCCTTTCTTCCTTTCTTTCCTTCCTTTGTTTCTTTCATTCCTTCTTTCTTTCTTTCTTTCTTTCATTCTTTATTTTGCTACATCAGAAAATTTGGTCTTTTCTTATTTTTTTTTCATTAGTGTTTTTCCTATGAATCATCTGTTCATATCCCTTGCCCTTTTTGATATTAGATACTGTATATTATTATGTATTGTAGATCATATATATAATCTCCTTATTATCTTCCCATTTATCTCTCTCAAAAAAAATAAAGTATTTTAATCCTTTAAGTGGTTGAGGCCCTCTTACTCATGATAGATATTCCTAAAGCTAACTGCTTGTCTGAATTTTTGAGCCCATCGCTGACCACTGCATTTCTGCACCACCCTCGAACTAATATTTTGCTTCTCCTGTATCAACTGTGTCCTCATGTCTCAAAAAGCCTTATGCCTACAGACAGGTGAACTCATTGTTGTGATATATGGCCAGCACCCAGCCCCCAAAAAACAAGGAATTCTTTATTGTTTTCTTTTAAAACTGTATGGCCTCCCTCATCTCTTGGACTTTACATCACTGCCTTGGCTTTCTAAGTCTGGCAGTGGCTCCCAGATAAGTCATAAATACTACTACCCTAGACTAAGCTTTGACTTATCTGGTGTTCTCACTATGGACCAGGTATATCATTTCTGTGGCTTTTGAAACAAATATGCTGGAACCCTATACCAGACTTACACTATATATTGTACGTTTATCTATCTCTGCAGGTGTACTCCCAGTAATTATAAGCCCATACTCTTCCTTGAGGACACCCTAGTCTATTCCTTCCCAAACCCAGTATTCTTCTGTAGTACAGGTGCTGCCACTCACATTCCTGCCAGGTGAACTCTCATCCCACAGATGAGAACTAAACATATAGGAGAATCAGCAGCAGCCATTTGATTTTATACCATAATCCATACATCTGACGAGTTCTTTCTGGAATATGAAACTGTGTTCTGTGTTCCTAGCCCTATCCTTCCATGCACCCAAGCCCTCCCATCCCTACTGTTTGTGTCCCAATCCACCATGAAGTCCGGGGCCCTTCCAACTGCTCCATACCACTGTGGATAACTTTTTTATGTCAAGTTTTATGCTAATATAATTTTACCTACTTCTTGAGGTTGTTGGGAGGAAAAATATAATAATGGAAATGGAATTGTGTACATGTAAGGCATGATCATTTATCAAGTTAGCTGGAATTGAAATAAATTTATACTCGAACGTGATCTGGAATCATATCCATAGTTCTGATTACAATTCATTTCAAGATCTGGAGTATACTCCTATTTCTATTATTAATGAAATGAAATGTTATACCAAAGACAATTACATTAAACCCTCAATAAAATCTGATTGATGTCAGGTGAAAGCCTTTCTATTGAATTTTACTTAAGTGAAGAATCTATGTTTTACTCACTTGGTTCAAAATCAATCAAGTTACCAAGGACATAAAATATTCCAAGCACAAATTAATACCTCATAAGAAAGGCAGTTTAAAAAGGTAATCTACATATATAATCAATATAGAACACTCAAAGACAGCATTTTTATAGTTTCTGAAGTATTCAAAGTAAATTTTACCTTCTTCCAGCACTTCTGAAGTCCTGAAGTAAAGCTTTTATTACTAGGTAGATTAAAGAAAATGACCTAAAAGTGAGTCATTTTCTCAAATAAATTGAAATACTATTATCTTAATTCTCAATTCGTTTCTGAGTATAGAAAGTTATTGGAATATTCAAAAGATAAGATTAATGATGTTCCACTCGTCTTGATGGCTATAAAGTAATTCCAAAATTGGCTGCATATTATTTTCTCACAAACTAAAATAAAATATACTTATAGTAGACCTGGTGCATTATATGTGTGGGCATGAAAGAGAGAGAGAGAGAGGCATGCAACATTGCTGTCTTAGGGAAAATACCCTTCATTCACGCATTTGTTGGCATAGGGCTGACTTCCATTAGATATGTCTAATCAGAGTTCTCCCTGGTATTTCCCCAGAGCCTTCGGAAAAATATTTATTTTCTCCAGGATCTGAAGCTTTGAGGGTCTTGTGAGGCCAAAGCCTCTGCTGGCCATTTTCCAGCCTCACAGTCTTTATAAAAATGAAGCCAATACAGAGACAGAGAGAGAGAGAGAGAGAGAGAGAGAGAGAGAGAGAATTGAACCCTGTAAGTAATGTTTAAGTACTTGTAATAAGGTCATACATGAAATTGTAAAATTTTTTGTACACTTAGTATCACTAATAAATTCTTTAGAAAAAATAGATTGCAGATAATAACATCCTAATTCTGTATTATGTTTCATGTTATTGTTCTCAGCATTTCTATTGACACCAAAACATTTCAGACTATGGTCCCTCCTAGAAAATGATCATCAACTCTCTCTGGGTTTTCAATAATTGCTCTTCCTTTTACCACAAGCTTTTAAATAAATTTGACTTTGTAGATGTCACCCTGTTGTCCTAAAAGGCCATCCAGAAAATTTAATTGAGTCTACTCTAATAAAAATACTCATTATTTAAAGCTCCCTTGTAATTTACATTTGCAGTTAGGGTTAGCATTTATCTTGATATTAGACTTTTCTTTTCAAAGGGAAGGAAGAAATCAATTTCTTACCTTTTGTCTGATCAACAATATTTATTACCATTTCCAAAAATTGATTCTCTAGTACTAAGGCTGTGCAATCAAAACAAGAAAACAAATGTTACCACAGATGAAAAACAACTTTGGTTCCTCCATTTCCCAGGAGTAGTCTACATTCAAGGGGATGATACATTGTTTTATCAGAACTTTAATGCATCTCTCAAATTTCTCTTTAATATTCAAGCAGTATTTAATAGAATTTTAAATATAATCTGCTGTCATAAAGCCACAGATATGTTTTGACTTGCATGGCTGAAGAAGAGGAGAGTACACAGACATTCTTCCCAAATATTAAAATTCAACTGTTTACTATTTATGTGGACCTCAAGTTTTAAAACTGTTCAATTATTCAGCTCTAAATTCAAATTCTGGGCTTTGGAGAGAGAGATTTTATTGCTTATAAATTGCAATGTTAAGATATTTTTTCCTGACACTTAAAATATGACCAATTTGAATATTTGGGGTGAAAAAGACTAGGTTGTTTACAAAAGCAGAGACTATTTCTGTGACAGAAAAATAGTCACTTTAATTTCATTCAACATTAACTTTATATCCATGTGTTCAGCTAAGAAACAAAATTTTCCATCTCCCCTTGCAGCTAGGTAATTAAAACATGTGATTAAGTTTGGGTCAATGAGATATTACCAAAAATGCCATGTGGATGTTCCTAAAGGGAGGAGATAATATTTTTTTATTTTGTTGCTTGCCTGAAATGTGATGTGAAGTTCAAGATAAAACCACATACTGATGTGCAGAACAGAAATATTAAAACCAGGATGCCTGATGATATAATGAACACTCTGTACAGTCCTGAATTGCCAAATTCCAGGCTTGTTTTATGAGAGAAAGAAATAGACTTCGATCTTATTTAAGCCACTATTATTTATGGGACTTTTTTGTGTTTTCTGTTGCAGTTAAACCTAATCATGCATACCAATTTTCTAATTTCCAACTGAAAATGTCTCTTGCCAGTGTTATACCAGCGGTTCCATGTGCATTAAGATAACATTATATGCTTCAAATCCTTATTCTCTGTCTCTCTTTTCTAATTCTCCAGCAGCCAGTGTAAAGAAGAGACAGGAATTAATCAATGAATTGAGGCTGTATAGAAAACTTCACTAAACAACAACTATCAGGTATATGTGGGGCAAATACATGCATTGCATTGTGATAAAACATAAGGCATATTTTTTTTCCAGGTTCTAGCTTCTTAGCAAACATCCATACAAACCTCTGTGACAAACTATGGAAACTGAGACAATCCTGCTTTCCTAGTGATAGATATGGGCTAAGCTTATTCAGAATGATGTTACCAGATCACCTAGTGAAGCCTACTAAAATGTTTTCTTTCATGCATGTCTCTCTTCTTTCTTTTTTAAATTTATTTATTTATTTTGAGAGAGAGGTAGAGAGAGCACACATGCAAGTGGGGGAGGGGCAGAGAGAAAAACGGAGAGAATCCCAAGCAGTCTCCATGCTGTCATCACAAAGCTCAAAATCACAAACCATGAGATCATGCCCTGAGCCTAAAGCCAGAGTCAGACACTTAGCCAACTGAGCCACTGGGGAACATCTGTCTTTCCTCTTTCTAAGTGTAAGAATTCCTGGGGCACTTTCTCCTACCTTTTCCAGCTTCAATACGCTATGTCTTAGGAAGTCCATTGTCATTATAACCAGTGATCCTGGGGTGGGGGTAGAGAGTGGTATTTCAGGACTCTCTTTCTCAGACCATAAGACAACTAACATTCTGAAACATCAACTCTAACAGATCAAGTCATCAGTGTAATGAAATACTTTCTATAAGCCATTAAAATTCAATGTTCACATCAAATAAAAAATATGCATATATAACATTAACTTTTTAAAATCCAGAAATGATTTTTTTAATTTGGAAGAAAAATATTCTATTATCCTCCTTTCCACTTTCCAAGACAGTTTATTGAAAAGAGCTGACCTAGAACCTGCCCTGAAAATTTCCTGTAGATATTTAAGGCTATTTAAGAAATGTTGCAATTTCAGAGTTTCTTCCAATTGTATATATGATAAAAGGTAAAGAATGGGTCTAGTAGAGCCTTTGGTACAGAGCAGAAGCTCAGTCCAAATTATGATTTGCAAACTCTGAGACACTTTCAGGTCAAAAGTATTGTAAGGTCAAAGTATTTTCATAAAACTACTAAAACATTATTGATCTATTTCACTGTGCTGACATTTGCACTTCAATGGTACAAAAAGGAATGTGGATGAAAATGCTGGTACCTTAGCCTGAATAAGGCAGTGGGTCTAAAGCTGAACCAACAGTCCTTGTTTTCTTCACCTCCACACACCCTCCCTTTGAAAAAAAAAAAAAAGTCAATTTCACTTCAGAATGTTTTTGATGATATGGTAAAATAATTTTATTAAATATTGAGAATTTGGGGAAACTTTATCTGTTACTGTATAGCTCTCTAATAATGAGGTTTCTGATGAGCTTAGTGGCAATGTTAACAACTGTGATTTTTAAAAAATTTTTATTATTATTTTTAATGCTTATTTATTTTTGAGAGAGAGTGTGTGATCAGGGGAGGGACAGAGAGAGAGAGAGAGAGAGAGAGAGAGAGAGAGAATGTGAAGCAGGCTCCAGACTCTGAGCAATCAGCACAGACCCCAATGCAAGGCTCAAACCCCCAAATTGTGAGATCATGATCTGAGCAGAAGTTGGATGCTTAACCAATTGAGCCACCCAGGTGCCCCCAAAAATGTGATTTTTAAATGTTTTATGATGAAATGTGTCACTATGTGGAAGTCTGCATAACTCAGTGGACCATTTTCCAAGTGGCCAAAAAATGATGTTACAAAATCATTCATGGGTAAAAATATCCATTCAGAATACAACATAGGCCATGGATTTCAATGAAAGAGTATGAAAAGCTCATTAATACAGTTTAGATTCTACATTGCAACTAACGTTTAAGAACGTATCACTTGTTGAATTTTGGTGTAATATCAAAAAAAAAAAAAACCCACAATTATCTGAAAAAGCTACACAAATATAGCCAGTTCTATTTTAATGCTTGTTGTGAAAACCTGAATTTATTCCAACAATAATAACCACTGGATGAATAAGGGAAAGTGAACACAGCTGAAGCGAGCTGTGTAGGAATACATAAACCACCACCAGACACACATCTCACAAGGACACCGAGACACATCTGACATCCAGTGTTAGCAATGTTCCATTCAATTTCACATCACCCTCCTGCCACCACTACACAAAAACTCACAAGGTACAATTGTCAAGGACACAGACCCCGTCCCTCCCCCTCTTTAATTTCCCCCTTTCCTCAGCCCATATTGTATTTCCCTCTGTGTTCCCTTTTCTGCTTTTTCCTTCCTTCTCTCTCATTCTTTTTCTTTCTTCTTTCTTTTCGTTATTTGAAAAATGTTGTATTCTCCTATATTAGAAGAACAGAGGTTTTTACTATTTTGCTATTTCTTCTTAAAATTTTTCTACTTCATTGATATACAATTGACAAACAAAATTGTAAGATATTTAAAGTGTGCAAGATCATTTGACCTATCTGTACACTGTGAAAGGATTCCCCTACCAAGTTAACTAACACAACCATCACCTCACGTATTTACCTTGTAAATGCATCCACCCTTGGTGTTTGTAGAAGGCCACAGAGTAGAATGAGCAACATGATCCACGTCTGAAGAGCCCTTTTATCCTTCTAGAACAATCTATTAACTCAGCTCTGCCCATCTAAAAAAGCATCATCGAAGCTATGTTGTAAGGGAACCACAGTCTCAGGAATACAGAATTTAGCATCCATGTGGAGTAACCACATGGAATTACTTCTAAGGGATTTTTTGTTTTCCTTCCACATTCTTGTAACTATGTAAATTCTATTCTCAGGCAAAGTATGGGTAACTCATATATCAAATATTTGATCTGTTAGATTTAAGGGAATATGATCATCCTCTTTGTAGCTTACTGTCAACTCTTTCTTACATTATTATATTTTATTCCACATTTGTTTTAGAAACATTAGATAGCAAATGGAAGAACAAACATTGTTACAATGTTTGTCCTACCCAAAGTAATCTACACCTTTAATGCAATCCCTATCAAAATGCCCCCAAAATTTTTCACAGAGCTATAAAAAACAATCCTAGAATTTGTATGGAACCACAAAAAAACCCAAATAGCCAAAGCAATCTTGAAAAAGAAAACCAAAGCTGGAGGCATCACAATTCTGAACTTCAGGCTATATTACAAAGCTACTGTCATCAAGACACTATGGTACTGGCACAAAAACAGAGATGTAGATCAATGGAATAGAGTACAAAACCCAGAAACTGACCCACAACTTTATGGTCAACTAATCTTCAACAAAGCAGGAAAGAATATCCAACGGAAAAAAGACTGCCTCTTCAACAAATGGTGTTGGGAAAACTAGATGGCAATATGCAGAAGAATGAAACTGAACCACTTTCTTACACCATACACAAATATAAATTTAAAATGGATGAAAGACCTAAATGTGAGACAGGAAACCATCAAAATCCTAGAGGGGAACACAGGCAACAACCTCTTTGAAATTGGCCATAGCAAATTTTCACTAGACATGTTTCTGGAGGCAAGGGAAACAAAAGCAAACATGAAATATCGAGACCTCATCAAGATAAAAAGCTTCTGCACAGCAAAGGAAACAATTAACAAAACTAAAAGGCAGCCTATGGAATGAGAGAAGATATTTGCAAATGACATACATATCTGATAAAGGGTTAGTATCCAAAATCTATAAAGAACTTATCAAACTCAACACTCAAAAACAAATAATCTAGTTTAAAAATGGGCAGAAGACATGAATAGACATTTTTCCAAAGAAGAAATCCAGATGGCTAACAGACACATGAAAAGATGCTTAACATCACTCATCATTAAGCAAATACAAATCAAAATCACAATGAGATACCACTTCACACCTGTCAGAATTGCTAAAATTAACAATGTAGGAAGCAACAGATAATGATAAGGATGAGGAGAAAGGGGAATCCTCTTACATTGCTGGTGGGAATGCAAACTGGTATAGCCACTTTAGAAAACAGTATGGAGGTTCCTCAAAAAGTTAAAAATAGAACTACCCTATGACCCAGGATTGCACTACTAGGTATTTACATAAAGGATATAAAAATACAGATTTGGCAGGGTACATGTACCCCAATGTGTATAGCAGCATTATCAACAATAGCCAAACTATGGAAAGAGCCCAGATGTCCATCAACTGATGAATGGATAAAGAAGAAATAGGATGGAATATACAATGGAATATTACTCAGCAATCAAAAAGAATAAAATCTTGCCATTTGCAACCATGTGGATGGAGCTAGAGAGTATTACTCTAAGCAAAATAAGTCACAAAAGGAAAAATATATGATTTCACTCATGTGGAATTTAAGAAACAAAACAGATGAACATATGGGAAGGGGGAAAAAGAGAGAGGGAGGTAAGCAAACCACAAGAGATTCTTTACAATAGAGAACAAACTGAGGGGTGATGGAGGGAGGTGGGAAGGGAATGGGCTAAATGGGTGGTGGGTATTAAGGAGGGCACATGTAGTGTTGAGCACTGAGTATTATATGTAACTGATGAATCACTAAATTCTACTCCTGAAAACAATATTACACTAATGTTAACTAACTAGAATTTAAATAATAATTTGAAGAAAAAGAAAAAAATTAGATAGCAGTAGTCATTTCTTACTCCATTTTGCAGTGAAGAATTTGCAGTGATAATTATTAATGTCTTTGTTCAATTTTTGCTATTGTTATACCAGTAGGTAACATTCACCTCCTTTTTTTAACACTATTTTGAAATTGAGTTGGTAACCTATCTTGCAGATGCATAAAGAAGCTTTGAAATAGTATAATAGCAGTCAGTCAGTTTTATTTCTTCTTGTACATTGGTTTTTGGACAATGTAGTTTTTTAAAAAATGAATCATTCATTTCATGAAATTTATAGAAAGAAAAAATTATGGGTGCACACACAGAGAAAATTACCCACTAGATAATACAAGGTGAACATAGGTAAGTTCAATGAAGCAGGATTTTTTTGTAATCTTTTATGAAAGGTTATTGCTTGCTTATTTTGGAGTTGCTGGCAGCCCTCTTCTCACTCACCTCTCATTTCTACTTTTTGGTGAAGAATTCCCTTTTCTCTTATCCTGAAGATAGTAATATAATCATGCTAATCACTCTACCAATATATCACTTTCATCTTAAAAAAACTGGATAAGTTATTGAGATATCTACTAATTATTATTGTTTCTGAGGAGAAAATATTATGGTAGTTTCTTTTCTCCTAGATTCAGAGACCAACAAATTATAAAAATAAGTAATACTAGGCAAAGTAGGAAAAAATAATATATTCTGATTCATAACAGTAGTAGCTTCTCCGTAGTTGTTAAAACTAAACAATTCCCAGAACATGAAAGCAACCATAATCCTTGTCACTCTTTGATTTTCTTGAACCCTTTTATGGTTCAGACAGGAATGCAGCTTCATAGGTGAAGAAGTTATCTCTCCTTTTAGTTTCCATTATCATGAAATTGAAGCTTAGAGCACTTAAATAGTAAACAAGACAAATTCTTTAGGTGAACCATGAAGCTCTGAACTATACTGTCATTTTGATATTCAAACTACAGGCAGATTCCAAACAGCAGCTATTTACCATTCTGAGAGTCTCGAATGACAAGTGGTATATAAATAGGTGTTGCTATTACTGTACTTAGGAAGTCAGAAGCGTTGATGTACAAGACTCCAGGATAACAAGTTTTTGAAAGAGATGTTCCCACTCTGGATAGCAACACTATTATTAACTTTTTGTAAATTTTTCAAATATATTCTATAAAAATTGATCACTTTCTAGCATCTTTCTGAAGTTAGCCAGTAATCCTTCTTTGTGCTTTAACCAGTTTTCTTATTCTCTCCTTTCTTCAGCGGCCCAGTATGAGAAAAGCCATCAGGTTGAACCTTAAATGTTTAAAATCCTCTGACTCAGGTCCATAGACCCTGACTGCAGCCAGTTTGACCAATATTCAGGCGTTAATATTAAAGTTGAGCGTGAGACATCCTTTCAATATTTCCCAAAGTCTAGGAATTGAGAATAATCAATATTGCAATTCCTCTGACTAGCTCAATAGATAACCTATGTCACTACAAATTTGCTTTTTAGGGTCATTAGAGAAACCCTTCGGAGTCAAGGGCAATAACCATAACAAATGGTAAATGAAAACTTGTGAAACCAACTTTGAGTTTCCATATTTCTTTTCAAATAAGAAACAGGAGTAGTGTATGAGACAGCCAAGAAAGTTGAAGAATCGTATCTCAATTTACACACTAAGGATGAATTTCTAAATAGGACCAACAGACCTCTCAATATTTGGGGAGCTTGAGGCAGGAGCAACATAGACTCACATGGCACACATCCAAATATTTAAAGTTATAAATTAAGCCAATAAATTCTTAAATAAAGCGTGTTATATCCTCCTACCTCCACAGTTCTTGGATTTCTCAAAATGCCACCCAGGAATGTGATGGTGTAGGGAAAGTCAGCCCCACATCAACACTGACTTCAGCTCCTGTCCCTGACACCTTCCCCACTACTTCCTTGGACCTGACTTGTCCCTCACCATGAGGATTCTCATGCCACAGGTATTTCTATCCCAACTTACACATCCAAGCTCTATCTATATCCAAGCTGTATCTATATCTCTCATCCAGCAACTAACCACTCCTTAGCCACTCCTTGGACCAAGGGATGTCCTCACCATTGATGCAATTTCCCCTTTAGAATAGAGTATCATTAATCATTCCAGAGGCCAAATTTGGAGGAAAATATTAATTTGGACTTCACACATAAGTCCAACATTGGGAATGGAATTCTAGGCTCCCAGGTACCCAGAACATGGCCTAGATGGGGAAATGGTGCAGGAGTTGAAAAGGCATGTCCCACTAGCCCCATAGACTCCTTGGCCCATTAAGAACATCACAGTCAATGGAAAACCATAGCAGGGCCAGGGTCCCTCTTGTCTGAATGTAAGGGTGATATTGTAAATTCATATAGTTTACTTATTTTCCAGAGCAATAATGACATGAGTAATATCCTTAGATTTTTTGTGGGTCCTTTTTATGCCACTATACATTATACACACCATCAAGTGGCCAATGGGAAGTTCTAAGGCAAGGAAATTTGAATTTAAAAGGTCAATAATATTGGATGCAGAGCAAAAGATGGAAAATCATTGGCAATGTCCATATAATAAGGCACAGACACCACCATTTTCTAATGATGTCATTTGTCACAGAAGAACTTGGAACTTTCATCACTATGCAGCTGCCTCCAGATCTACATGCCTGTTCAGAAGCATGCACTATGCTTGTTCAAGTCTGCTTTACTTTGGATGCAATCTGTCCATTGGAGAAGGTAACCATTCTTGTTGGTTCCTAATGAGTACTCAGCCCTAGGCATCCAGACTAATTTAAAGGAATGAGCATTTGTTGATCTGTAGAGTGGTGCTGGGTAATAAGTTTTAAAGTGTAGGAAAGGCTGAGATAAATGGGGCATGTGAAACTCTGACCCCTCTCACTGCAGGCAGAAGAGAAAGAGAATTTCACAGGATTTCCCTGATTTAGGTGACAGTGTCAGGGTTGTCATGTCCATGAATTATAGGTGTTCTGCATAGAAGTGGCACCAAATCTCTTTATAAAGTAAAGAAATGTGCCTCTAATGCTTTGTGCTTCCCTTTGTCATGACCGTCTGGCTTCCTTCATTGTTGGCCCTCAGATTCCTGGGGTTTCATTACAACTGCATCTATTCATATCCATAGCAGACTAAATCATGACCAGTATCTCCAGGACATGTCTGGGGAAGCCTTGCTGAAGCAAACACTGCTCATTTCTGAAATCACCAGATGTAAGAATGCAAAGGACTTTAGCAGTTACCTACCCCAGATGCTCATTTTATAAATGGACAAGATGAAGCCTAAAAATTTAAGTGACATATGCTTGATCACATAGCTTAGGACCAGAATCCAGGGTAGGGAAAGGAAAGGGAACAGAAATAGCTAATTGATAACTATTCGTTTTTGATGAATACGTGCAATATACCAGTTTTTGTGACTCAATTAACAGCTCTTAACCTTCACATCAATCATGTAAGGTGAGCATTTATTTATTAATCCCTTTTACAGATAAGAGAACAGAGGCTCAGATCAGCTAAGTAACTTTTCTGAGGTCACAGTGTAACCAAGTGGCAGAGACGGGATTTTAATGTCTCAGTTTCTTTCATTACATGAAACTGCCTCTCATATTCTAGTACACCTTTATGTTCCCTATGGTATGTGTGGTAAATATGGCAGTCATTCACCATATATTTATTTAAAAATATCCTTACACAGGGGAGCCTAAGTGGCTCAGTTGGTTGAGCTTCTGACTCTTGATTTCAGTGCAGGTCATGATCCCAGAGTCGTGGGATCTAGACCCGTGTCTGGCTCTGAAGTGGGCATGGAGCTTACTTAAGATTCTCTCTCTCCTTCTGCCCCTCCCCCACTCACATATGCTCGCTCTCTCTCTCTCTCAAAAAAAAAAGAAAAAAAATAACCTAGGAGAAAGCAGAATAATAGAGAGGACAACTTGGAACCTCCTTTCTTTCACGATAAAAATACACCACGATAAAAATAGCAATAAACTGAGTTGCTTTATTCAGTTCATAGTAATATGACTAACAACTCATAATTACACAGCAATTTATAATCTTGAGCTCAACTGCCTATAGGGTTATTGCTATTATCATTTCCATTAAAAAATAATAAAAATATTGCTAAAAAATTGCTATTATTATCATTTCCATTAAAAAAATAATAAAACTGCAGGCGTTTGGGTGACACAGTCGGTTAAGCAAACAACTTAGGCTCAGATCTCATATTTTATGAGTTCAAGGCCCTTGTCGGGCTCTGTGCTGTCAGCTCAGGGCCAGAGCCTGCTTTGGATTCTGTGTCTCCCACTCTCTCTGCCCCTTCCCCACTCACACCCTGGGGATGATTTTCTTTCAAAAATATAAACGTTAAAAAACTTTTTTAAAATAAATAAATAAAATAAAACTGAAAAAGAAGTAATGGGACCGAGACACAACAAAAGACCTTGAGAAACATCCTCCAAAGTCACAAAGGTAAGCAGGAAACAAAATAGGAAATTAAAAATGAATTTCTTCCCATTCCCCTATACTCCTTCCATCTGGCAACTACCAGTTTATTTTCTGTATTTGTAAATTCATTTCAGGGGCAGGGGTTGTTGTTATTTTGTTTTGTTTTGTTTCTTAGATTCCACTATAAGTGGAACTCCTTTAGTTTTTGTTTGTCTGGATAACTTTTTATCTCTCTATTCTGAATAATAGCCTTGGTAGACAAAGTTTTCTTGGCTGCAGAGTTCTCCCATTCAGCACTTTGAATATGTCATGCCACTCCCTTTTGGCTTGCCAAGTTTCTCTGAAGAGATCTGCAGCTAACCTTATTAGGCTAGGTCTTTGTAAGTTAGGCACGACTTTTGTCTTGCTACTTTTAGAATTTTCCTTTATCACTAAATTTGCAAATTTAACTACAATATGTCTTGGTGTCAGCCTGCTTCTGTTGATTTTGATGGGAGTTCTCCATGCCTCCTGGATTTGGATGTCTGTTTCCTTACCCAGATTAAGGAAGTCTTCAGCTATAATTTCCTCAAATAAACCTTCTGTCCCCTTTATTCTCTCTTCCTCTGGAGCTCCTATGATACAAATGTTATTATGTTTGAAGGAGTCACTGAGTTACCTAAGTCTACTTACATAATCCGAAATTTTTCTTTCTCTCTTGTATTCAGCTTCATTATTTTCCATAATTCTATCTTCTATATCACTTATTCATTCTTCTGCTTCTTCCATTTTGTCATTATACATTTTGTCATTTCAAATCTCAGTTATTGCATTTTTGATTTTAGTCTTATTGGTTTTTAGCTTTTTTATCTTTGCAGTAAGGGTCTGTTGTCTTCCATGTTTTTCTCAAGCCCAGCTGGTATCCTTATGATTGTTGCTTTAAATTCTTCATCAGGTACATTACTGATGTCTGTTTCGATTAGATCCCTGGCTGTGACCTTTTTTTATTCTTATTTTGGGGATGAATTCCTCTGTCTTGGCATTTTGTCTAGGTCTCCATCTTCTCCTGTGTGTTAGAAAAGCCTGTTATGGGGGCCCCTGGGTGGCTCAGTCATTGAACATTCAACTTTGGCTCAGGTCATGACCTCATGGTTCATGAGTTTGAGCCCCACGTTCAGCTCCCTGTTGTCAGTCTGTCAGTGTGGAGCTCACTTCAGATCCTCTGTCCCCCTCTCTCTCTATCCCTCCCCTGCTTGTGCTCTTTATCTCTCAAAATAAATAAAAACTTAAAAAAAATTTTTTTTAAATAAAAGCCCATTATGTTGCCTGCTCCTGAGAGTAATGACTTATGAAGAAGAGTTCCTATAATGTCCAGGGCCTGGCGCTTCAGGAAGTGTCTCTGATGTGTGCTACATGCACTCTGCTGCTGTGTTTCGACTGCTATATCCTTTAGGTCAGTTTTCTGCATCGTTTATCCTTGCCTGCAGTGGGGGGTCTTTGGACCTTGGCCAGAGTGTGGTGAATTTTAACTACGTGTGCTCTGGTCTGCTTGTTAAAAGAGACCTGATGCTATTTCCACTAGTGCTGAAGCTTTGCAGAACTCTATGGTCAACAGTTCTGGTGCAAGCAGGGGTCTGTACTGGTCTTCCAGGGGAGCAGCTGACTGCTCTGGTCCTTAGGCACACTTGTTTGAGAAAAAGCAGTACCAGCAGAGTGCAGGGAAGGTTGGGACTTGGTGTCAGCAGGTTAGACAGCCAGTGTTGGTGCTGTTCTGTTTACTGTATATGCTGAGGTGTGGGGGAAGGTGGGGTTCAACCTGCTCCTTTGTCCCCAGAAACAGGAGTCCATGTTTATTGCTATCACGAAAGTATTTACAGAGGAGCAAATAACTTCCCCTGTGTGTCACAGGAGTTTTTCAGATCACTGATCTCATGCTGTCTATCTCTAGGTCGCTTGCCTGCCTGGAGAAGCACAGAGCATTTTGGGCTCTACACCAGCCAGGCCTGCTGACTTCTAAAATTCCAAGCTTCAAAATGGGCAAAAGACATGAATAGACACTTTTCCAAAGAAGACATCCAGATGGCTAACAGACACATGAAAAAATGCTCAACACCATTCATCATCAGGGGAATACAAGTGAAAAACACGATGAGATACCACTTCACACCTGTCAAAATGGCTAAATTTAACAACTCAGGCAGCAACAGATATTAGCAAGGACATGGAACCCTTTTTGCACTGTTGGTGGGAATGCAAACTGATGAGGCCACACTGGAAAACAATATGGAGGTTCCTCAAAAAATTAAAAATAGAACTCCACTACAACCCAGCAATTACACTACTAGGTTTTTGGATTATCCAAAGGATACAAAAATGCTGATCCAAAGGGTCATATGCACCCAAATATTTTTAGCAGCACTATCAACAATAACCAAAGTATGGAAAGAACTCAAATGTCCATTGACTAATAAATTTATAAAGAAGATGTGGTATATATATTCAATGGAGTATTACTTGGCAGTCAAAAAGAATGAAATCCTGCCATTTGCAACAACATGGATGGAACTAGAGTGTACTGTGCTGAGTGAAATAAGTCAGTCAGAGAAAGAAAAATACATTATTTCACTCATATGTGGAATTTAAGGTATAAAACAGATAAGCATAAGGGAAGGGAAGCAAAAATAGTATAAAAACAGAGAGAGAGACAAACCATAAGACATTCTTAAATACAGGGGTGCCTGGGTGACTCAGTAGGTTGAACGGCTGACTTTGGCTCAGGTCATGATCTCCTGGTTCGTGAGTTCAAGCCCCGTGTCAGCTGTGCTGACAGCTCAGAGCCTGGAGCCTGCTTCAGATTCTGTGTCTCCTTCACTCTCTGCCCCTCCCTCGCTCATGCTCTCTCTCTCTCTATCAAAAATAAACATTAAATTTTTTTTTAAAAGACACTCTTAAATACAGAGAACAAACCGAAGGTTGCTGTTGGGGTGTTGGATGGGGAGAAAGGCTAAAGGGGTGAGGGGCATTAAGAAGGACACTGGTTGGGATGAGCATTGGGTGTCATATGTAAGTGATGAATTACTAAATTCTATTCTTGAAACAATAAATAAATATATTTTGATTTAAAAAAATTCAGAACTTCAGGGACCTGTTGTAATGGGAACCTGTACTGGTCCTCTGGGAAGGGGTCTTGCTACACTGGGACTGATTCATGTTCGACTCAGAAAGGCAGTCACACAAGAGAACAAGGGTGTGGGATTTAAAGCAAAGCAGGCTAAACAGCAAGTGTCTGGGTTAGCCACCCTCAGCAGGTGCCTCTGCACTTATGCTGAGTGGCAGAGGGATAAAATGGTGCCCACTGGCTCTTTTACTTCAAGAGAGGCAATTCCACCTCTCACAGATGCATTCTAAAAAGTATGAACAGTCTCTCCCCATGAGACTTAGGCAGTCCTCAGATGGTGCAGTCTGCCCGAGGGTTGTTTGCCTGCCTCCTCTCCAGCAGTGGGGCAGCATCCTCAGGTCTCTATCCCAGCCAAGCCTAGGGACCTCTAAAACTCCAGTCTTTGAGCCCTGCGGGTGGCAAAAACTCATGAAAATCAGCCCCTCTGGTTTTCCCAGCCAGTGACTTTGGGAAAGTGGCCTTATGCGTATCCCTGTGCGCTCCACTCTCTCTCGCCTTTCTCCACAACCAAGGCTTGCTCCCTTGGCAGCATGGGTGATCTGTTTGTCCCCCAAGCCACATATCCGCACTTCCTACCTTCCTCAATGTGTCCTCTTTTCTCCCTCTACTTGTGCAGTTTGTTCTGTCAGTCCTCAGGTTGATTTCTTGGGTACTCAGAATGATTCGATAGGTATCCGGCTGTGTTTGATGGACCAGGCAAGGCTAGGATCCTCCTACTATGCCACCATCTTAGCTCCCCACTTCTATTTCTTGTCTTTTGGATACTAGCCACTCTGACTGGTGTGATCTGGCTCGGGTCTCATCTCCTCACAATCGCATTCATTCAACAACATTTGTTAAGTATTAATTATGTGTCAGACACTGTACTAGAGTATTGGAATGCAGTGCTGAGTGAAAATGACACCCTATTCTCCTGAAGTTTACAGATATTAGTCAAATTATCACATTAATGCAGAATACTTGATTCTGCATTAATTCAGGGTCTCACTTCCCCCCAGTTGTTTCCAGCCCAGTATGCCTACAGTGATGCAGTTCCCCCTGGACTCATTCAATAATCAGTTGACCTTTTAACAATGTGATTTGTCCTACTAATAATGCAGAAACATCCACTTCTAAAGAGATGGGACTTTTTGTGCCATAAATAAAATTTTATTTTATTGAAAGAAAAAAAGTGTTTCTCACTATACACACAAGCTTTTGATAAATTCTTTAAAATTTTGAGGAGTTTGTAAATAGAAACTAGTGTCCTATTAAAACAGTCAATAAATACACATTTATTATTTGGCAAATGGCAGACAACTATGACCCTTTCCTACCTCAGTTGCTTTGAAGCGTTCACAGAAATTTAATGTTAATAATTGAGCTTAGGAAAATAACAATTTACACTTGGCAAATGCACTATTTCAGTGTCACAGGTGACACAAAGAGCAGGCTGAGAAGCTCATTAATCACTGCTTTCCTCTTACTGATTCCAGAAAAACAAGAAACCCAGTTCAGTACTGCTAAAATAGAACAAAAGAATTTCTTTTACAGCAACACATAATCCCTGAATTTCCTGAAAGAACATTTTTGAGTCATGATTGAAGTCAAGTATGATTGTTTCCAAAACTTTTATTTTAAATAACTTTATTAGTAAGCTATGATAAATAATATTTTAACAAGGAGACTATGCTGATTTTCACAGGTAATGTTTCTATGAATGTACCATTTTGGCTAGAAGAAAGCAAGCAAATAAAAAGATGAATTGTTCCATCTAATTATCTCCCCCAAAAGAATTTAAAATACTGTCATTTAAATTACCAAAAAATACTGCTTCCATAAATCCATACACAAAAGTAGAAAGAATACTATATTGAAAGAATTTGTTGTACTTATATTATTAATGTACAGTGGTAAAAATTCCTGTAGTAAAGGTGCGATAATATTATAATAAAGTGTGACTATCTTTTTTAAAATACCAGAACTTGTATTTCCAAATAAGTGTTAACCTCTCGCAAACCTTTGACCATAAAGTGGAATATAAATGCACAAATTAGGAGTGAATGATGTTTTCAGCTCACCACACACAATTTGATAACACTTCTATTGTTGAAGCTGTTTCTATTCTTTTTAGAATTACTTTCAAAGTCTGTGACATATTCTTTTAAATGAATGTAATGATAGCAACTGCTCAGTTTTTGGCAGTTGTTTTATTTTGGAATAATAAAAAATAATTTGTTTCCAAGTATAGTAAGCATTGGCAGTCTATGGAATTATATTTAGAAATCTATTCCTAACGGGGCGCCTGGGTGGCTCAGTCAGTTAAGTGTCCGACTTTGGCTCAGGTCATGATCTCACAGTTTGTGGGTTCAAGCTCTGTGTTGGGCTCTGTGCTGACAGCTCAGAGCCCGGAACCTGCTTTGGATTCTGTGTCTCCCTCTCTTTCTCTCTGCACCTCCCATGCTCATGCTCTGTCTCTCTCTGTGTCTCAAAAATAAAAGTTAAAAAAATTTTTTTATAAGTCTATTTCTTACAATCAAAGAAATCTTAACTTGAGAGTTAAGAAAATTATAAGTCTTAAACCAAACACTGGTCTAGACCTGACAGATATGGGGTTTGATTTTCTGGGAGGAAGGTGTTTTTTTTGGTTGGCTTAGAGTAGTGGACTGTGAAGGCATGGGCTTATTAGCAGTACATTCTTTCCCTGGTTTTCTGTCTAAAAAACAAACACTTTTCAAATATAAAGACATTTCACATCTTGATTTGTATTGTCAGAACTATAGGTTAATGTGCAAATATCATTCCCATTCACAATAATAAACTCTGAAAGAGAGGTAGCAAACAGATACTCTGTAACGAGTCAAGGAGTTTCTCAATTAACATTTTCTAAATTCATAAACCTAATACAATAACACAATTTTTGGGTGAATCTTCCCTAAGGCAGAACTTGTAATATTTTAAGGCAATTATGAAGAATGTGATAGCCTAGGTGGAGAAAAACATACCATCTTTGTTTATAATTTATTTCATTTGCAATTAAATCACTCATTCACAACAATTAGTAGTAGTTGGATTATACTGTACAGAAGTTGTCCATGTAAAACAGCCTAATGAGTATAGACCTTTCTTTTTAAAAAAAATCGTGATATTCTCTTGGCTTTTCACTCTATATGGAATATTTCTGGGGCCCAATATAAGATTCTTTGCTCATGTGAAGAATCTTCATTCCTTTAAAAATAAATTATTGCATTACTGACTCTCAGTCCAGAGTATAACTTCTCAGCCTCTCTCTGATTGGTTCACAGTATAATAGCTCTAGAAAATGTTCCTTTCATTCAATAGCATCAACCGATGGACCAGGATGTTGAATTATTTGAGATATAATTTCACAAATTTGAGAGAAATAAAAATTTTAATGAAAAAGATATAAAAATATATAAATATATGAAAAAAGTGAGATGTAATATAATTTCTCTGCTGTTAATATATTTCCACCTGCTGAAACTTTTGCTGCCTGATAGTGCTTTAATTCAAAATCTTTTGTATATAAGGTTGAATTTTTAGTTGACTCAAAGGTCCTCATGGAACAGAGAGAAAAAAACCCACCAAATTGTTGTTATTCTATGTCAGCAAAATGACCACTCATTACTGTAGATTCTACGGAGGTAAAAATCAGACATATTGATTATTTAACATTATTTCAACTAGTGTTGTTTTGTGATAGCACTTTCATCAGCCACCACAACTAACAGTTATAATAGCTACATTTCTTCACCATGTGCCAGCCTCCACTTAGAGTGCTTTATAAGTATAAAATACATGTAATGCAAACAACATCTGATGAAGAAGGAACCACTGTTACTGTCACGTGATAGATGAAGAAACTGAGGTACAGAATGGTTAAATTACATTTATCAAAAACTAAAATTTTTCATAAGAAAGATAATCTGTCAGACAAAGAAAAAAAGGAACTATGTATGTGTGAATAAAACAGACATACTCAAGATAAACATTCCTCCAGATTAACTGGGGTATAAGCCTTATACTCATGTGAAATGTTGCCATAGATAAAACATGTACTATTTCTAAGCAAACTTCAAACTACACTGGGAAAGTATATAACCCCACATTACACTGAATAATAATTTGAATGTACAAATACACATTAAGGAAATATATTGTTTATAGGTTAAAAGGATTAAGTACTTAAATAGAATTTTAATTAGAATACTTAAGGAAAAATCATTTTTACTGGCAGGAATTGAATAAATATATTTGTTGAAAACAATGAAGGGAACACAGGCTGCCTTTTAATTAATTTACCACTCAAAAGATAAATTCCTGTGGGTCTTGATTATACTCATTTGCTGGAAGAATTGTTAATTGATTGTATGTAACTGATTGTTCTATAACATTCAACAATTCCTGAATTCCTAATATTAAGAATTATTCACTCATTGTGCTTAAAACTGGGTTATGAGATTAAAGCTTCATTGTTCAAGTGTTAAAAATTAATCCAAATTATTGGGACTTTTAAATGATAGGTTATATTGTAAAACCACCGAGCAGTATTATGTTGAGTCCTACATTTCTCTTATGATGAATGTTTAGTTTTTCTCAGAAATGGAAACACTGAGGTTATAAATAAATGGCACATAAAATAGACATAAAACAATTAATTAAGAATTTTAAATAGTAGGTGCTAACTGCTGGTTTTGACAAAATATTTAATTTTCAACAAGAATTCAAGAAAGGGGAAGACCATTCAAAGCTGAAATATTTAGGGGAGGATTCCTAGCAGACAGCGGAGGTGGGATGAACATAATGGGCAATCATTAAATAAGCACTAGTGAGAAGAGAAAAATCTGAGTCACAAATCATAACAGAAAAAACATCAAACTTTTCTGAATGCAGATGCAGCTTAAAAATATTGGTTTTTTTATGATTAAGTATAAGCTCTAATCTATAATTAGTCAAAAATTTTGATTTAAACTGCACTTGTAGGGAAGAGCAATTGTATTGCTGTATTATTAATTGAGTTTTATGTCACACTTAGTATAAAGAGCATGCTGATTATTCCTATTTTGTGTTTTGTGATTACTATGCCTTATACTAAAGTCTCTATTTTTTAAATTACATAATTTTGGAAATTTATGCATAAAATTCAAAAGTTGTATTGGTTTTTGAGAAGAAACAAGGGAAAATGTTAAATGCTCTTGTCATTTCTGGATTGTTTACATTTTTTATTGTTTATTTATTTTTGAGAGAGAGAGAGGCAGAGCGAGAATGAGGGAGGGGCAGAGAGAGAGGGAGACACAAATCCGTAGCAGGCTCCAGGTTCTGAGTTGTCAGCACAGAGCCAATGCAGGGCTCAAGCTCTAAACCGCAAGATCATGGACTGAGCCAAAGTCATCCACTTAACTGGCTGAGCCACCCAGGCACCCCTGTCATTTCTGGATTCTTTATGAAACTAAGCTATAATCTTTAATTAAGTAGCTATAATTTTTTAACTTGATTTTTCAGGGAAACTTTAGGATAATTTTGCAAAAATAGAGCTGAGTGGGAACAGAATGATTTGCAAAATAAAATTTAATGCCATTTACAGAAAGTAATTTTTTTTTAATGTTTATTTATTTTTGACACAGAGAGAGAAAGAGCATGAGTAGGGAAGGGGCAGAGAGAGAGGGAGACACAGAATCTGAAGCAGGCTCCAGGTTCTGAGCTGTCAGCACAGAGCCCGACGCGGGGCTGGAACTCACGAACTGTGAGATCATGACCTGAGCCGAAGTCGACACTTAACTGACTGAGCCACCCAGGCGCCCCTACAGAAAGTAATTCTAAATGAAACATTTCCAGGGTGCCTGGCTGGCTCAGTTGGTTAAGCAACCGACTCTTGGTTTTGGCTAAGAACACAATCTCTTGGTTCATGAGTTCAAGCCCCACATGGGGTTCTGTGCTGACAGCGTGGAGCCTGATTGGAATTCTCTCTCTCCCTCGCTCTCTCTCTGGCCCTCCCCCACTTGCACTCTTTCTCTCTCTCAAAATAAATAAACTTAAAAAAAAAAGATTTAAATGAAACAGACTTCCCTCCCTGTAAAGCCATTAGTCATAGGAAAAGAAGCAAAGGAGCAGAACAAGAAACGGTATCATAATTTCCACATCACAATAAGTTGCAGGGAATTTCAGAATAAGTGTAAAATCACAATATTTTACATAAAAGCCTTTTTACATTTGCCTTAATTTCAAAAATTTCTTTGAAAGCTTTGGAAATTTCATTGTCATTGATTAATTAAATTTCAGAATTAAAGGGGCTATGTTATATAGATTTCCTTTAAAGTACAATTCAAACCGGATTTCCATTCAGGAAACCTTCACAAACACAAACAGCAAATAATTACAAATCTGTTTCTTTCTCTTTCTTCTGAATTCTCATTGTTGCCCTCCTTCTCTAAGCCAATGTTTGACTTTCTTCAAACTCCACACTTGACCCTTAGGTAAAGGACCAGTCAGTGGGACCCTACCCTAGTTGGTGCATAAACTAGAAGGGACTTGTTATGTCCCCAGACAGAATGCCTGCATGTGAAGACACAAGTGCCATGGCAAGGACAGCCTAGGGAGCACAGTGAGAGGGAGTGCTGGAGTGGAATCGGGGCTGGGAAGAGAGAAGCATGTTAGCTAAGAGTGTCCCCAGTTCCTTAATTTGTGAGATATGTAAACCATACATGTCAACAAGAGCAAAGCAAAAGTGCTGCATGTTGATCCTCGTTCAAGAAGACACTGTGAGGGGAGCCTGGGTGGTTCAGTTGGTGAAACGTCTGAATTCAACTCAGGTCATGATCTCACAGTCTGTGAGTTTAGCCCCACTCGGGTTCTGTGCTGACAGCTCAGAGCCTGGAGCCTGCTTTGGAGTCTGGGTCTCCCTCTTTCTCTGCCCCTGCCCACTTGTGCTCTGTCTCTGTCTCTCAAAAATAAATAAATGTAAAAAAAAATATTTTTAAAAGAAGACACTGTGCATGTGTGTATCTGTATCTGTGTGTATCTTCTTAATATATAACAGGATAAATATGTATATCTGATATACATATGTATATCTTCTCATATATGTGTGTGTGTATTTAAAATATTTTGAAAAATAAAAGAGAAGGAAATGAATAAATGAAACAGAATGACAAAATGTTGATAATTATTGAAGCTGAGTAATGAGTATATGGGTTTTATTATGCTCTCTGCTTTTGTGTGTTTGGAAATCTTGAAAATAATTTTGTAATTGGTAAAGATATTTTCATTAAATTGTTTCCACATAAAAATATAAATTTCAGGGGCTCTTGAGTGGCTCAGTCGATTAAGCGTCCAACTTCAGCTCAGGTCATGATCTCACGAATCATGGTTCAAGCCTCATGTTGGGCTCTGTGCTGATGGCTCAGAGCCTGGAGCCTGCTTCAGATTCTGTGTCTCCCTCCCTCTCTGCCCCTCATCCACTCATGCTCTGTCTTCCTGTTTCTCTCTCTCAAAAATAAACATTAAAAAAATAAAATATATACATACATATACACGTGTGTGTGTGTGTATACACACACACACACACACACACGTGTATATGTGTATATATATATACATATATATATATATGTATGTATATATATGTATGTATATATATATACATATATATATGTATGTATATATATATACATTTCAAAACCTAATAATAACAACAAAACAAATGATCCACAAACATTTTTCCTTCCAATGTTTACAATGTATTGTCATCATTCATGTATTTTATACTATGAAACTTGAATGGTTATTTGAGATAAACATTTCTGAGGCCACTCCTCTGATTTAGATTGTACTAGCTAGAGATCTGCAAGACTGTATCTTACCATCTCTTTCAGCCTTCCAGACATGCCTAAACACAACACCACACAAATGAATTTACATGAAAATGCCTCAATATCATAGACAATACCTGCTTTCAAGGATTTGAGCCCTCCTTTCAGCTTCTTATCAAGATGGACATCTTCCCCTTAAGCCAAGTAAACTTGTAAACAATGTGAGAAAAACAAAACCAAACTCAAAAACAGTCAGGTCTGCTTTGACCTGGCTGGTTCAGGATGAAAATACGCGGTGAAACAAGTTGTTGCCATTCGTGGGCAATCTTGTTGCACTAGGCACTCTGCAGACACATCCTCAGTGGTGAAGCCCATATTGTCCCCTGGTGAACTAACTATGCTTAAGCTGTTATGGTGTTATATAGCAGACTTACTTCAGTTGACCAATTGACTGGAGCAGGAAAGCACTATGCTTGATCTTAGAACACTAATCTCCATGAAGCCCATGGTAATGGCTTATTCCAAATTTAAAGATATTGTGGAAGAATAGATAGTAGATTTTGTAAGTTGGCTAAATTGGTGACAGGATGTAATCCAAAACTTATCCCATGAGCAAAAGCATATTAGAACTTGGCTCCAGAATTTTGTCACAATTAAAAAAAAAAATTGGCATAAATGTTACTTGTGTGCATTTTAGTCAGCTTTCGTAAATTGTTGATTCTCATGACAATTTCCTCATATCTTGTCAGGATCTATAATGGTTTGGTGGAATACATTTGCTAACACCAACAATCACTGTTTTAAAAAGCATGTAAACTAGAAAAATACTCCTTCAAGTGCCAGCTATAAATGCAAAAAAATGAGGCATCTACAATCAGATTTATTAAAATTAATTCTCTATGTCCCAAGGTATCAGTGTGGCTCACATAGTGTTTGTATGTCTTCCATTTTCCACAGGGAGATGTTAATAGTGATGCCACATTCACAGACATTTTCCCAAGACTCGGGTAGGTATACGAGGGAGACCTTTCCCATCTCAGCAGCCTCTTTCTCAAACTTTTCAACAATTTACTTTCTGATTCCACTAATCTTCTCTTTTTCCAGTCCCAAATCCCAAATATATATGTTTAATGCCCCGAGTTTTTAAGTAGTCCTTCCAATGTTTGCATGAAATTATCACATTCAGTCTTTGTATATATTATTTACATAAAATATGGTATATAGATGAAGAAAGATAACAGCACTGTTTCATTCTACGGTTTACTAACCGTAGTTCTTTGAGCATTGTCTTTGGTTTGGAACCATACAATTAAGAATAAACTTTTTTTTGGGGCGCCTGGGTGGCGCAGTCGGTTAAGCGTCCGACTTCAGCCAGGTCACGATCTCGCGGCTCGTGAGTTCGAGCCCCGCGTCAGGCTCTGGGCTGATGGCTCGGAGCCTGGAGCCTGTTTCCGATTCTGTGTCTCCCTCTCTCTCTGCCCCTCCCCCGTTCATGCTCTGTCTCTCTCTGTCCCAAAAATAAATAAAAAACGTTGAAAAAAAAAAAAAAAAAGAATAAACTTTTTTTTAAATGAAGGATATACCGTGAAAATCCATTATAATGACAAAAGGACCCAGAATTACATAAGGAGCAAATGGAAAGAACAGAAAGAGGGGAGAGGGGGATAGGCACTAGAAAATAAGATCTGGGCTGTAACTTAGAAAAGGATAGAAAAGGGAGCAATGGGGTGAAAATTACAGATATAGATTTGGACTAAATTGAAAGAAAGAAGTAACAAGAGCTGTAAAATAAAATGTGATGCCCCAGGAGGTAGAACATATTCCATCACTGAAGGTGTTTAAGAAAAAATAAGACAAGCATCTGCCTGGAAAACTTCAAGTTATGTGTCTGTAGTCAAATGCTCTACCACTGAGCTATACCTCCTGAAGTTATGTGTCTGAATGACTTCTAAAGTCTCTTCCAGTTGTAAAAGTCTCTGAACTTTTCATCCACTCTGAAATTAGTAAACAGAACTCTCTATTGCAAACAGAACTGGCCATGAACTTTTACAACAACAGTGAAGAAACATCAGTCCCTCCAAACCTTAATATTCTCCAAACATTAAAAATGGTGCTATAACTCCTTAAATATAGGTTTTACTTAATTTTTATTCGTTAAAATCTCAAAAATTTTTAACTCAAGTAGTTGAATGGTTATTATTTTCTCATATTAATGAGCTCTTCAATAAAATATATTTCTAATATTTTAAAAGGTTTCGATCCTTTGGTATACAGTCCTAGTATATTTCTTTATGGTTTTTCTTTTTTTGAGTTTTAGGTAAGTAATTTTATTTATTTATTTATTTATTTATTTATTTATTTATTTAATTTATTGTCAAGTTAGCTAGCATACAGTGTAGTCTTGGCTTCAGGAATGGATTCCTGTGATTCATCACTTACATACAAAACCCAGTATTCATCCCAACAGGTGCCCTCCTCATTGCCCATCACCCACCTCCCCCAGTGCCCTACCCTCATCAACCCTCAGTTTATTCTCTGTATTTAAGAGTCTCTTATGGTTTGGGGGTGCCTGGGTGGCTAAGTCAGTTGAGTGTCCAACTTCTGCTCAGGTCATGATCTCACAGTTCATGGGTTCGAGCCCTGCGTTGGGCTCTGTGCTGACAGTTCGGAGCCTGGAGCCTGCTTTGGATTCTGTGTCCCTCTCTCTGTCTGCCTCTCCCTCACTCATGCTCTGTCTCTCTCTCTCTGAAGAATAAATAAATATTTTAAAAAATTAAAAAAAAAAAGTCTCTTATGGTTTGCCTCCCTCTCTGTAACTTACTTTACCTTCCCTTCCCCTATGGTCTTCTGTTAAGTTCCTTTAATTCCAGATATGAGTGAAATCATATGATACCTGTCTTTCTCTGACTGACTTATTTATTTCACTTAGCATAATACCCTCCAGTTCCATCCATGTTGCTGCAAATGGCAAGATTTCATTCTTTTTCATCACCAAGTAGTATTCTATTATATATACAAACCACATCTTCTTTATCCATTAGTCCTAATATATTTCATAGGAATGAACTACCAATTGCATATTTAATTCCAAGGAAGGAAGATGGTTAATTTTAGGATGTGTTCTTTTAGGTTACTATTACAGCCTTGATGAAGAGCACAATGGTTTAGGATAACATCTTAGGCACTGGACAGATGGGGGTTCTTGTTCAGGCTGTCCCAATGACTTAGCTATGTGGACTTCTGCCAACCAACCTTCTTATCTGAGCCTCTGTTTCTTCATCTGTGAAATATAGATAACATCACTGTCTATCTTATATTATTATTGTAAATAAAACAATACATACAAAGTATCTATCATAGTATATGGCATATAGTGATCATTCAATAAATAGTAGCTGCTGTTATTGTTTCTTCTGTCAAGAAAATTCTGCCATTTACAGCAACTTGGATAAAGCTTGAAAGCATTATGCTATATGAAATAACTCAGGCAGAGAAAGACAAATACTGTATGATCTCACTTATCTATCAATATTAAAAAAAAACACAACTCATGGAAACAGAGAACAGATTGGTGGTTGCCCAAGGGGGCAGGGGAAGGGGGTAAGTGGGTGAAGGTGGTCAAAAGGTACAAACTTATAGTTGTAAGATAAATAAGTCCTGGGGATGCAATATACAACAAGGTGACTATAGTTAATAATTCTGTACTGTATATTTGCAAGTTGCTAATGAAACTGACATTCATCTTGTCAGTTCAGATGAAGACATGAACAATGAAGGTCATATTGCCTCCAAGCATGGCTGGACCAGTCCAGGAAGCTGTTGAAATGCAACCCTACTAGCTTACAATCAGCACTATGTTAAAGATAGGATCAATCACCAGATGTACCTAATGAAATCTTCAACATACAGAATAAAGATATTTTTCAAATTTCAAGTTTCTTGAGATGGAAAAGATCTTTGGGGGATCAGAAAAACTGGCACCAGAGCACCTGCTAGCATGAATCACGGGCCTCCAATCAACAGCATCCAACCTCTCAGGAGACCACTGCCCTAAACTTTTGCTCTTTAAAACCCTTACTTGCAAGCCATTGGGGAGTTCAGGACTGTAGAACATTAGCTCCCCATTCTCCTGGGTCATGCCACACCAACAAATAACATCTTTCTTCACTGCAAAAGCTCAGTGTTAGTTTTTATTGGCCTCCTGCACATCGGGTAGACAAACTCTTATTTGGTTAGGTTACACTAACCAAATATATCTTACAGGTTCTCATCACACACACACACAAAAATTGTTAAGTATGTGAGGTTATGAATGTTAACTAAACATATTGTGGTAATCATTTTGCAGTATATACATATATCAAATCATTATGTTGTACAGCTTAAACTAATATAATGTTATATATATATATATATATATATATATATATATATATATTTTTATATCTCAACAAAACTGAAAAAATTATGTCATGGCGACTTTTCAGACATTGAAATAAAAGCTACAAGGAAGAGGAGAAAGAAGAAGAGGAGAATTGGGAGTAAAGGGGAGCAGAAGAAAATTTATTCTATCCCATGTAATAAATCAAAAGGAAAATTTGGATGATAACACAAGGCTAATGACTTCTGACTTCATATTTTATTTAAAAACTCATTAACTCTTCTTGCAATATGAATATTTTTATAGAAATAGCTAAAATTTTCTAAGTTTTTGATTGAAACCAAAAAAAAAAAAAAAAAAAGAAAAGAAAAGAAAAGACCTAAACTGACTCATTAAGTTTTATGCTATTAGTATTATTTTTCAACTCAGTGACTGTATTTTCCTGTTCATTGAGTCATGGACCAACAGTTAAGAAATATTCATGGAAGACAAAATATTCAGTGTATAAAAAAATACAGTGTGTAAAAGCTCAAACAAAATATTTGTAGAAACCTAAAATCAACTCCAGGTACTAAAAATTCTTTGTCCAAAGAGAAAGATAGAGGGGCACCTGGCTTACTCAGTTGGTTAAGTGTCTGACTTCAGCTCAAGTCATGATCTCACGGTCTGTGGGTTGGGGCCCCGTGTTGGGATCTATGCTGATAGGTTGGAGCCTGGATCTTGCTTCAGATTCTGTGTCTCCCTCTCTCTCTGCCCCTCACCCACTTGCTCTCTCTCTCTCTCTTTCTCTCTCTCTCTCTTTCTCTCTCTCTCTCTTTCTCTCTCAAAAATAAACATTTAAAAAATAAAAAAGAGAGAAAGATAGAGAAACTAAGAAAATAGCATCATTACTTTCAAGTCAAAATGTAGTAAATATTTAAAAAATTAAAAATTATTCTTGCAAGTCTCATGAAGACAGACTTAGGTTCAATAGATCTCTGATGAAATTCAAGGGACTCCATGGCCACAGGTGACAGTACACCACTGAGGCTAAGAGCCTGGATCTTTTCTTTCCATTGGATATTCTTACCTGCTTTGTCAAAGATTAGTTGGCCATACATTTGTAGGTCCATTTCTGGTTCTCTATTCTGTTCCATTGATCTATGTGTCTGTTTTTGTACCAGTACCATACTGTCTTGATGATTACGGTTTTGTAATACAGCTTGAAGTCTGAAATTGTGATGCCTCCAGATTTGATATTCTTTTTCAAGATTACTTTGGCTATTAGGGGTCTTTTCTGGTTCTACACAAATTTTAGGATTGTTTGTTATAGCTTCAGTGAAAAAATGCTGGAGTTATTTTGATAGGGACCGCATTGGATGTGTAGATTGCTTTGGATAGTACACACATTTTGACAATATTTGTTCTTCCAATCCATGAGCATGGAATGTTTTTCCATTTATTTGTGTCTTCTTCAATTTCTTTCATAAGCAATTCTATAGTTTTCAGCATACAGATATCCAATAGGTAAAAAGACAGTCTCTTCAACAAATGGTGTTGGGAAAACTGGACAGGAACATGTAGAAGAATGAAACTAAACCACTTTCTTATACCATACACAAAAATAAATTCAAATGGATGAAAGACCTAAAAATGTAAAGCAGGAAATCATGAAAATCCTGGAGGACAACACAGGCAGCAACCTCTTTGACCTTGGCTGTATGCAACTTCCTACTAGGCATGTCTCTGGAGTGAAGGGAAACAAAAGCAAAAGTGAACTACTGGGACCTCATCAAGATAAAAAGCTTCTGCACAGCAAAGGAAACAATCAGCAAAACTATAGGCAACCTTTAGAATGGAGAAGATATTGCAAATGACATACATATCTGATAAAGGGTTAGCATCCAAAATCTATAAAGAACTTTTCAAATTCCACATCCAAAACAAACAATCCAGTTAAAAAAATGGGCAGAAGACATGAATAGACATTTTTCCATATAAGACATCCAGATGGCTAACAGGCACATGAAAAGATGCTCAACATCACTCATCATCAGGAAAATACAAATCAAAACTACAATGAGATGTCACCTCAGAATGGCTAAAATTAACAACACAAGAAACAACAAATGTTGGTGAGGATGCAGAGAAAGAGGAACCCTCTTCCACTCTGGTGGTATAGCCACTCTGGGAAACAGTATGGAGGTTCCTCAAAAAGTTAAAAATAGAACTACCCTACAACCCAGCAATTGCACTACTAGGTATTTATCCAAAGGATACAAAAATGCTGACTCAAAGGGGCACATGTATCCCAATGCTTATAGCAGGGCTATCAACAATAGCCAAATTATGGAAAGCGCCCAAATGTCCATCGACTGATGAATGGATAAAGAAGATGTGGTATGTATATGATATACACCGTGTGTATATGATATACATATATATATATACACACACACACACACACATATATATATATATATATATATATATATATATATATATATATAAAGTTATATGTATGTATATATATCAAGTTATATATGTCAGGTACATACATACATATGACACATATGTATATATGATGTATATATGATACATGTATGAAATATATCAAGATATATATATCAAGTTATTGCTATATATATAGTAATATATACACAGTTACTTGAACAGTTTCATGCTTTTTGTCAGAATCAGAAATTAAGTAAATACGTTCCATGTAACATATATATAAGTCATTTCTTAGACCAAGTACTTGATCTTTCAGTTCTACCTTTTTTATTCTACCAAGTCTTAGGCTTACAATTTCTAGTCTATAGTAAATACATTCAGGAAAGCAATGACAACCTTAGAGACCAAGTACCATCAAAAAGGATGAAATTTTGTCATTTGTATCAGTGTGGATAGAATTAGAGTGTATTATGCTAAGTGAAATAATCACTAAGAGAAAGACAAATATCATATATTACTCATAAGAAACAAAACAGATGAACACAGGGGAAAGGGAGGAAAAACAAAATAGATAAAAATGAGAGAGAGACAAACCATAGGGGACTCCTAAATATAGAGAACAAACTGAGGGATGCTGGAGGGGAGGCAAGTGGGAGAATGGACCAAATGGGGGATGGGCATTAAAGAGGGCACTTGTTGGGATGAGCATTGGTTATTATATGTAAGTGACAAATCACTAAACTCTACTCCTGAAATAGATACTACACCATATGTTAACTAACATGAAGTTAAATTAAAAAAAAAAAAAAAAAAAAAAAAGCCTGGATCTTGGACATGGAAAGGTCTGGGCCAAATTCTAGCTGCACCACTTTCTAGCTGCATAAAATTGGGCAAGTCCTCAACATCTCTGATTCTTAGATTCCTTTTCTATAGAATGAGGATAACAATAGCACCTGATAGGATTGTAATAAAATGCATGATAAATACCTGACCAAGGCAATAAGCTAAGACCAAGCTAATAAGATTATCAAAATTAAGAACCTTTAAGCAAAACAGATGGCTACTTTCCTGGCTTATTCAAGGATAAACAAGAAACAATTCCTGCTTTAAAAGAGCTTTACCTAGGATTCCAAAGAAGACTCCATGATCTGACACTCCATAAAGCAAAGCAGAGGAAAAGAAACCTCTAGAGAAAAATTGCCTCTAGCACAAAAAAGCCCAGTTCCAGCTTTGCATTTTATTAACACATTGGGAGAAATTTAAAGTAATCTGGTAGCATAGTTCTTAAAATGGGATTTTTCTCACATTATTTCAATAGTACCTTTCAACACTCGAGTAAACATATCCATTTGGAACCTAGTCTTCCACAAAGAGCAAATCAGGAGGGAAAATAGTTTTTCCATGTTGCCAATCCAAGTCATCACATGAGAATATGTCAGTAATACTCAAAAGGTACCATGAATATAAAAATTATCATTTTAGAGACAGTTATTTGAACAGTTTCATGCTGTTTGTCAGAATCAGAAATTAAGTGATTCTCCCAGAAAACTAGAGAATAAAATAAATAAGGTCCCTTCACAGTTGATGATGCAGTATGGGAGACGAGAGGTGCAGTTTGTTCATTAGACACACTGAATCTTAAAAACTTTGCAAAATATCTTACAAATAAATGTCTCAGAGGCATGAAGTGATTTTTATTAAAAAGTTACTCTTTAGGCCAAGTACTTGAACTTTTAGTTCTACCTTTTTTATTCTATCAAGTCTTTAAGCTTACAAGTTTTAGCCATTAGTAAATATATTTCAGTAAAGAAATGACAACCTTACAGACCAAGTACTACAATTTTTAATTTAGTTATTGTAAAATGACACAGAAAACTAAGTAGCACATTCAGAGCCATGCAGGCTTAGCAAAGTAGGGGAAAGAGTTAGATAGCTATGTTAGGTTTGAATACTGATGCTTTTCATTATCTGTAGCTCTGACATTCTAATAAGCTCTTTGAACTTCAGTTTCTTTTTGTGAACTGGGTATAGCAGTAAATACTTGCAAAGTTGCTATGAGAATACACTAATACATATATAAAAAGCCAGGCACTTCATGGGCTCCATTCATCATCACGTCTACAAAGAAAGCTCATATTCTCAATGAGAATTTTCTTAGAACGAGCTTTGGCATTTTTTTTTATTGTGGACTGCTGCAAGTGTCTTCCCAGTTAAGGGAATTTTCTGCTTCCAACAGCTACAGCTGGAGATAACTGAATTTTTAATAGCATGGACTTTCCCTGTCAGGAGACTGGACTGCCTGGGTAGGGCTCCAGATCAGTTAGAATGATGCAGACGCCCACTGGGCAGATGGTGCTGCCAATGAGAGCTGAAACCAAAAGGCAAGGTTCAGAGTCAGCCAGGTACTCAGAAAGGGCTCAGGTCCACTGGTTCAGAAATGACACTAGAGAAAAACAGGCAAAGGCTCACTATAGGAGAGACGGAAGGAAGAGAAGTTGCTGCATCTTTATCTGAAGCAGTCCCAAAACCTTTTTATTCCAAAGGTCCTAAGCAGATTTACATGGATCCACACTGTTTCTAGAACTGCCTTCCTTTAGGCGATAATGCCACCAAATCTTTTAGCCTTTTTCATCAGATGGGAGAATTTCTTGCAGTCTTACTGAGGCTCCAACTGATTGTTTAGTTGCCTAAAAGCCTTAAAAGACATTTTTCATCTCGTTTCTAGCAACAGTTTATGTTTTTATTAGTCTCTCTCCCAACTCAGATCAACTGCTCAGTCACCCCTCAATCTGAAGAATATATTTTATTGTCTTATACTTTCTAAAAATTCATTCTTTCATCCCACCCCATCTAATAGCTGCTTTCCTTTCCCTGCAGTTGGTTATAATTAATAAACTATAAATTAGACACATCTCAGCTGTTTCCCTTTAGCAACATCTTAGCAAAGACTCGCTGTAACAGCTTGGAGAAAGGATTTCTTCAGAAACAGTTCCAAGTAAAAATTTACTAGTTACCAAGTAGTAGAATCCAAATTTGTAAACTTGTCATTTTGGATAAAAACTGAGGCTGCTAGGGGGTATGTCCAGGAACTCCTTTCAATTTAAAGAGCCGGTACCTAATATCAGAATCTAGGTCTTTTGATTCTTGGTTAATTTTTGCATTATACTACATGTTTCTCCTCTTAAAATTTCAGTATAATTTAACAAAATGAAGAATCATTTTTAGTAGGATTACACGGAAGTTTGGAAAAAGTTATGTTGATTCCATCAGCAAGGCTCAGATGAGACACATAAAGATGGGTAGACATAGGAGTCATAAAAGTTGGTAAGACGTGGGGAAAAGATGGGTAATTTGAGTTAATTCATTAAATCATGAAGCTGCATCTTTGATGTACTCCCCCAAGAGAACACTTGTAAATGAGTCGCCTAACATCTCCAATCATCAGATCACAAATCTCTATGTCAATAGCGGAAACTATTCTCCCACACCTACCTGCAAATACTAATTGCCCAATAATGACATTTACATAATGAGTCTATGAGACAGTGAAACAAAAAATGGCAGTGCAGAATGTGCTTAAGTAGACACACAGCCCTCACAATAATAGTTTTACTCTCCCTATGGCAAACTTGTTCACACACTGCCAATCCCCAGAGGCTTACTGAGTTGAGCTCTATACGATGGGAATTATAAGAGATATAAGATTAGCATTATGAGAGATGAGGCTAAAATTCTTATTAGGGCTGCAAACCTTAACCATATGTAGAATAATTTAACAACTGCATAAGTACTCTCTAAATTCTAAAGTGTGGATTCAGATATCAAGTACCTGAATCATCTAATGATGGAAATGAAATTATTCTATGTTAAAAAGATTTCTGTGTCTTGTTATTACTATATTTAGTTATATTAGTCAAGGTTCTCAAAAAAGATATAATATATAAATATATTATATTATAGATATAATATATATAATGATATATATGGGGCGTGGGGGGTATTTATTTTAGGGAATTGGATCATGCATTTGTGGGAGCTAGCAAGCCTGAAATCCATAGACCAGAGCAGCAGGAAGTTCAGGTAAGAGTTGATGTTGTAGTCCTGAGTTCAAATTCAGCTCACAAGTCTTTGCTTGGTCTTTGACATTTTTGAAAACTACCTTCACAGCAACATCTAGACTGGTGTTTAACTAAACAACTGTGCACCAAAGCCTATCCAAATTGACACATAAATTTAACCATTATAGTTACAGACAATCTTTATAATAATCAAGGAAATAAGTATTTGTAAGAAAATCACACTCACCATAGTACTTAACACAACATATGGCATTTTTAAAAACACGATCCTAAAATTCTTTGATATTCCTCCCACTGAAAGCTTGCAGGGAAATCTGTCTCTCTGTGTGGCTCGAGCTTCTCACCACATGATGGCTTCATTCAAAGAGGGAGTGTCCCAAGAGGGAACTTCTGAGAAGCATTTCAAGCTGCATTCCAGGAGGAAGTTATGTGGTATTTTGTGATAGGCTCAGAGGTCACATGGTGTCACTTTTCCATATTCTACTACTTAATGCAGTCACAAGCATTCCCCAACTCAAAAAAAGGGGACATAGACTCCATCCTTTTCTGAGAAGATTGTCAAGGAATTTGGAGCTCATGTTTAAAAACTGCCACAATTAATTAACATTAATTGCACTGTTACTGTGTCCAGGCTCTGTGATGGGCTTTTATGTTTCATTTAATCCTTCATCCTTCTTGAAATGTAGTATTATCTATAAGTAAACTGAAGCTGAGAAATATTAAAACTCCTCTCAATTTGCACAGCTAACATTTGGCAGAGCCAAGATCCCAAGTTGGCATTCTGACTCTAAATCGCCACACATTTTGTATAACGCAATCATGCTTCCCATTTAGAAATAGAAATAAAGAAAAAGGAAAACACATCTAACCATAATTTTTTTCATTGCCACCAGAAGTGGACATTTTTGTTTAAACCTACTCAGCTTTCATTCATTCTTTTGAATACAGTGACCTGAGGCACATTAGAAAAAATTTCCCATCTAAGCAGATGCAGCCCCAATGCCCCACATGTCTCAGCAAGCAGAGCCCAGCTAGACTTCAGTGCCCAGTCACCACCTCAGCTGGGCACCATCCTGAAATGAAAAACTATTCATGGAAAACCATACATGTTGACCTTGCCCCAAACCAACCTCCATTTCTCAGAGAGATGAATGGTGCCTTTGCTCCAGCTGGAACATGACCCACGTCTGCCTAAAGAGACTCAATTCCGGGGTTCTTGTTGAAACTGTTAGGAAAGAAAATTGTGTTCTTTGCAGATATACCTACCAGTAAGGATAACAAAAGACAAGAGTGGCTGGGAAATGAAAAACCTGAAATAAAACCACCACAGCAGAAAGCAGAATAAAAAGCTAGAGACTGGAACCCCAGATCCAGCCTTGCCTGAAGCTAGACTTATCCCTGGACTCTTCAGATACTTGGGCCAAAAACTGCCCCCCTTTCTTTTTAACTTTAAAAAACAATTTGTGTTGAATTTATGACACAATCAAAAGTGTTCCAACTAATACATCTCCTTGGTCATGACTTCATTTTCCTTATCTATAAAAAAAAAATCTAGTGCTCGCTTCGGCAGCACATATACTAAAAATTGGAACGATACAGAGAAGATTAGCATGGCCCCTGCGCAAGGATGACATGCAAATTCGTGAAGCGTTCCATATAAAAAAAATAAATAAAATAAAATAAAATAAAATAAAATAAAATAAATTAAAAAAAATCTAAATAACTGAAAATCCTCTCTAGCTTGCTCTCTCTCTCTCTCTCTCTCTCCACACACACACACACACACACACACACACACACACACACACAAACACACCCTCTGGACCTTAGTTTCCTCATCTTAACACCTAGAATGCAGGACATAAGGGTCTTCCAAAGCCAATAGCTATGATTCTGTGATTTTGTATAGATCGGGGCAGAAAATGTCCTAGTAAATTATTTCTATCCAGAGAATTCTATCAGAGAATGCAGTAAGTTAGGAAGAGCTCTGTAGCACTGCCACCTGGTGACTATTTGCTTCAGCTATGCTGTCGCTTTTCCAATCAGCAAGTAGAAACAAGTGCAATTTCATGATCTTCTGAAATAATATTTTCGGTCTGAAACATATAAAATTAAAACCATTACATTTCAACCAACATTGCTTGAGCATCAACTGGGCACAAGTCACTATAAAGAGCATATGAAAATGTCTGACAGTCTCTGTCATCTCAGAATTTTAATTTTATGAGGATATCATATGGTTCATACCAAAAGAAGATAACAAAAGAAAGTAATAGAGGAAAATGATCAAAAGGCCACAAATGATGAAGGATTCAGAAGATATTAGAGGAAGTGTTATGAATTTTAATCATGAATTTTAAACATGAATTTTAAAAGCCTACAATGGGACAGTGTCACTCTAAATAGAAAGAAGCATGGGCACAAGGCAATACACTGATTTATCACAGAAGATATTTAAATAATAACTAGAAGACCACTTGGAAAGGAGCACATACATGTTCAAGGGATGACTAGGAGAGAGTAAGGGTTTAAAAAAGTAGTTGTAAGTCATATTTTAGAGAAGCTGGAAAGTCAGTCTAAGGAAGCAGAGTGCAGAATGAATTGGTGGTGACACATGAGAAATGGGAATAGGGAATACGGATGAGGACATGAAGTTAATATGATGTCATGAGGGCCTAACCTAGGGCAGGAGGCCTGGATTAAAAAAAAAAAAAAAAAAGCAAGAGCCATTTCTGAGTTAGACTCCACATGGCTTGACAATTGATTAAATTTGTGTTAGGAGAAAGGAACGCCCTAGGATGGAGGAATGTAATCTCAAGTGTCTGAGTACAAATGACTATAAAAACAGACATACTATTTTTTAATATATTTTTAAAGTTTATTTTTATTTATTTTGAGAGAGGGACAGAGAGCGAGCAGGAAAGGGGCCGAGAGAGGGAGACACAGAATCCCAAGCAGGCACTGCAGGCAGCTCAGAGCCTGATGCAAGGCTCAAACTCACAAACTGTGAGATCACGACCTGAGCCGAAATCAGAAGTTAGATGCTTAATGGGCTGAGCCACCCAGGTGCCTCAAAACAGACGTACTATTAAAAGAAAGAGGACTTGGGAAGAGGAGCTTTTTTGTGTGGAGAAAAAAAACATATCCTCATCTTGTACTTAGACATTCTAAGTTTAGAGCTTAGAAGGATTTCTGTTAAAAGATATCCAAGGTAGAGCTAAGAATAAATTATCCAGTCTCAAGAAGGGTCTGGATATAAAAATGCAAGGTTTGGAACCATCTTTGACACAATTGTTAAACTTATGAAAATACATAAAATGCCAATGAGTAGAACATATACAGAAAAGATTAAACCCAACACACTGATGAACAGCAACTTTTAGAGGATGGGGAAAGGAAAAGAAATCAGTAGAGGCAACAAAAGGAAAGAATGAGAGCTAAAGGGAGTTTTGGGGTGGGGGCCATGTAAAGAAGCCAAGACAGAAAAGCATTTCAAGAAAATTAACAAGGAAAATGCATCAGAGAATCCAAAGGAGCAGAAGGATAAAAAGCAACAGACTCTTTGTTGAACCACTTGGCGATTGTTTAGAGAACTATTAAAAGAATCTTAAGAGAATTGTTTCAGTGAAATGCTGAGGACAAAAGCAAGGTAAGTAATGAAGGAATTCAGAGATCATAGGGTACTTTTGAGAAATCTGTTATAAGAGGGAAGGAGAGATAGAATGATAGCATAAGTAGAAAAAGGCCAAGGGAAGTTGTTATAGATGAAAGGAGGAAACTTGGTGAAAGGGTAACATTTAAAATGACGAAAAGGAGATGTCAATTGAAAAGGCAGGATTCCAAAGACAAAGGCCACTGTAGCAGGACACAGCTGTAGGGATCATATCTGAAAAGAAGGAAAAATAATTTTTCCTCACGTGGGAATAAATGACCAGCAGGTGGGAAAAACAAAGCGTAATTGTATGGCACAGAGGAGATTAAAGTCCCATTAGCTGTCACTTAGATTGTTATTCTTGATAAATAAGACAGGAATACATAGGACGAGCAACTCATCTCAGTTTAGCCAACACTTTTCCCATTTTAGCCCTGATAGTCTCATATCCCTGGAAATCCCTCAATCCAGGGAAAACAGGGAAGGTTGGTAACTGTAATCATGTATCAATTGTGGATGTCATGTGGGTGTGAGTTAGTATCCCAGTGAGATTAAGGAAGAAATTTTAGAATAATTTTATGAGGAAATTTGATAGTTCATCAAAGATGGATGAATAGACAGCTGAGTAAGAGTGATGGGCTATTTTAAATCTTATTAGACGGCAGGAATTTGTAACGTCACTCAGTTGGGTGTCATCTGCACAGGTTCAAACTCTGTGAGATAGGGAAACTGAAGGACTCCATAAAATCTGCTTTTGGTTCCTTTTCCTGTTTCCATTCTTGCTAGGACCTGCACCCCCACTTTACACATGCCTCAAAATGCAAATAGTGTATTCCTCCACATAAGGGATAAGCAGTCAATGATTTCTTTAGATAGATAACATCTAAGGAAGGACCAGGTGAGAATGACTGGAGAAAGCCATCATATTCATCATATTCCAGACCATCAGTGCTCGACATCTCTGTGCCCAGACCCTTGGCTCCAAGGTAACTTCCGGGCCCTCGTTTTTGTTCTACTCAGTTCCTGGATGCCAAAAATACATGTACACCAGACCACAATCCTCAGTGGTCCCCAGACATCTGTCTGTACCTGAAATCTCTCTATACCTTCAATAAACTGCTTTCACATCTTGCTGGCTTGAGTTTGATTTCTACCCTGCACACAGCCAGAAACTCTGTTGGCTGGTCCTGCAGGACCTCCCCTGGGTCCTGGGACCCAGCCTGCATGCTGAGTCAGCAGCACAGGACCAGGAATTGAGAAAGCAAGAAAGGAAAATGCAGTTAGGGAGTTTGTTTCAGCTAGTAGGAAATGCATGTAGATTGTTAAAACTGTTTTCAAACTGGGGGAAGTGACAGTTTCTTTTGTATATAAGCTGGAAGAGTTGACAAATTTTGCTCAGATTAACTTCTGGCTCTGAAGATTTCTCATGTGATCCTGTCCACTACCTTCCTGCTGGTGTTGGGCACCAAAGGACACATTCACATCACAATATGACTCCTAGCCTTACAACTTCATATCTTGACACTTAGCTGGTACAATAGATTGTAGCATTCCTGGAAGTCATTCAGAAATAGTTAGCAAAAACTTAACTATACAGAAGTGACTGTGAACCACATATTATTCCACTAAAGTCAAATAAAAGAATCCCCAGCTCATCTTCCCTGATACCTGATCCCAAAATTCCCTGCAACCATTCCAACACCACTCAACATGAGAAGTGTGACAAACGTGAGTCAGAATGAAAAGAAACCACCGTTCTAACCAACCTCAGTTAAAATACCTTACTTTTACAAATTTTACAGAAATGTATAACCTTCTGAATACATTGATAAGGTTTCTTCTGGTCCTCAGAAGGAGTTCATGCAACTAAGAGATGCTGAAGCTTCATTAACTTATCCACAAATCTGCACCAATACAACAGGTTTGTAGCCAATACTTGGAGTTATGCTGCCCTGCATACATGTACAGAACTTAAAGTCAGGCCATATTAAAAGTCTTCTGGTTACCGCGTGCCTGGGTGGCTCAGTTGATTGAGCATCTGACTTTAGCTCAGGTCATCATCTTGCGATCTGTGAGCTCAAGCCCCACGTTAGGCTCTGTTCTGACAGCTCAGAGCCTGGAGCCTGCTTTGGATTCTGTGTCTCCCTCTCTCTCTGCCTTTCCCCTGCTCATGTTCTGTCTCTCAAAAGTGAATAAATGTTAAAAAAAAAAAAAAGTCTTCTGGTTCCTAAAAGCACTATACTCTTTTATGTCTTTATCCATATTACTGTCTCTCACTGGAGAGTTTTGCAGTTAACGCGGTGGAAAGATTGGCAAGTACAAAGGCCCTGAGGTAGAAATGTGCTCGATGAATATGTGTATGGTAGATTTGGGGTTCAAGGAACAGTAAAGAAGCCAATGCTGTTGGACAAGAATGAGAAAGGAGTAGAATAGGACAATATGGAGCCAGAGAGATGACCAGGAAGGTCTTGCAGCCCATTAACATTGCAAAGACCTTGACTTACTCTGAGTTTGGAAGCCAGGCAGAGTTTTGACCAGAGGGTTGAAGTGAACTGACTCACAATTTAAAGTCTCACTCTTTTGGGAATAAAGTGTGGAGAATTAGCAAAAATTATAGCTTATTTATCTTTGAGTTAAGGGTGGTGAGGGAATATTATTTTAAAGCTGGCAGTAGATTTCCTCCTAAGGAGAAACTATTTGTTTAGAAAAATAAAACTCTCAGGAAAATGGCCAAAATGGACTAATACAGACATAGAACTGAATTGGTCTACATAATAGAAGTGGAGAAACATTGAGCTCTGGGGTCTGTGTAAAAAAGAGATTAATGGATAGTAAGCCTTTTGGAAAGGCTGGAGCAACCCAAGGTGAAAGAATGGGAGATTCAGGAACAAAGTCAGTTTCCTGTACTAAGGGAAGAAAATTATGAAATATTCAGTTTTGGACCATCCAACATAATATTCCAAGATGTAGGGAATCCTTCAGAAAATAAAAGGTCTAACACATAAATGTCACTGTGAGTAGTATTTGCAGGAAATGAAGGAAAAAGATGGTGAGCATTTGGGGTTGACTTGAGTGAAGAGAAAAGATCAGGTATAGAGGACAAGATGTGAGTAGCCAACAACTCAAGAAGTATATGTAGAAGCAAGAAAGGACCATAGAAAAATGTTCATGGGAAAGATGTTGAGTATCTCGTCACAGTTGAAAGGATTCAAGACATTACTATTTAAATAGTAAAAGAAGAGTAACTCTGACACTGAACTGGATGGGAGGCAGGCAATAATCAAATGTAACCACTGGGGTTACATTCATATTCACAGAGTGCTGTGCATAATAATAAAGTATGGGAATGAATCAATCAATCAACGTCAAGAAATGAAATTCATTTACGAAATGAATTTTGAAATAGCTAACCATTATTTCTTGCTGGGTAGTACTATATATATATATATACATATATATATATATATATATATATAAGCTTTGGAGTTCCATTATGTTTTTGCTTTTCAAGCTAACATTAATTTTTAGCTTACTGTGTTCCAAATCCTATGCTAAATGTTTTATAAGAACCCCATGACCTTGGTATTATTACTACCCCACTTTAAATATCAGAACACCAAGTCTCAGGTAAAGTAATTTGCTCAAGGATGCAAGGATGTACAACCAATTGGGGAAGAGGGCTACGGCAAAGCCAGGATTTAAATTCAGGCTGAAGATTCCAGAGTGCAGACTCTTAATTATGTCCCTGTATTCTTCTGTTTCACACGTCATACATGCATCATCGTGTTTCAGCTCACAAACATACCATTAATTCAAAACATGGAAGAACTGAATCTATTTGAAGAAAAGTCTCTAAGAGACACTAAAATGTATAACTGGAGGACATTCAAATCCTGCTAAACATTAACCAATGTTTACATTAGAAGAAATCTGAATATCGTAATACGGAAGAAGAAAGGGACAAAGTAACCTCATTACACAGAACTAAAAACAAGAAAAAAAATCACATAAAATCATTACAGCTTTGAAGAAACACATTTTCTAAACATTTGTTTGAAGCACCACATCTTCAAGATAGCTGTTTTACCAGTTTGATCCAGGCACTGATGCTATAGTTAGGGCAGTCTGGCCACAAGAGAACAGGAGATTGTACAGTTCATGGTACAAATAAAAGGAATTGTAACCAACATGCCTTGACCAACTTTTTTTTTTTTAATTCTTACAGCTGCTTCCAAGATAAATTCAGAATGATGAGTCAGCCATCCTGAGCTTGTGGAAGACTCACAATCAAAGTATAACATGATTAGATAATAAGGGAAAGGACAGAAATCTCTTTCTGTCAGGAAGAGATTAAGAAAGAAGAGCCCTGAGATGCTGATAAGACTTAAACTTACATTGACTTTTTTTTTTACTGTAACTAGAAAATGCCACAGCTTTTAAAGTCAGTGTGAAGACATAATGATGTTTTTGCCCTTGAAATATTTTTTATGAAAAAAATTAAAGTAGTTCAAGTTTTATGCTATAACTGACTCTAGAAAGAAGCAATAAAAGATCATTGGAAATTAATGAGTGCCCAGTATCCTAGGTACTTCTGTCACTGCTTGCCCCCAGGGTGGTCAGCTTTCTTCTAAAAGCAAAGCCATTCGAGTGTCCTTTTCTCTCAGTACAAGCTCATGCAACACAGCTGCATGCATTGAGCACATGAGCTTGTCAAACACTGAGGACACACTGGAAATTGTCTGTTCATCTAACAAATATTGTTTAGGCATCTACTATGAGGCAAGCATTGCCTTAGGATGTTGGATCCAAAATTAGAATGACACCGTTCCTGCCGGTGACTCACTCATAGTCCAGAGGAGAGTCAGACATGCAAGCGATTAGAACTGATACTGGGCTAGTGTGCACCAAATGACCTTTCCACCTGTTTATAACTGGGTTCCTCCAATTTTTATGTACCTATGCCAAAGTGGTTATTAAATATTTTTAACACCACCCCTGTAAGCAATTACGATTTAATGTGGTATGTCCTATATTAAAAGCACATATATGATGCCAAAGAAACAGAGAGAAAAGACAATCATCACATCTTACATTGAAATGGAAATGATAATAATCTCACATCCTCTGTGATATTCTCTCTAAACATACCAGCTTATAGTGATATTTATGAAAAAACATAGACTTTTAAGGTTGGAAGTGAACCTAGAAATTAGCTTGACCCACCTCCTCACTCTACAGTGAAATGAAATCCCAAAATACTTCACTGATTTCCCATAATCACCCACCTAGTTAAGATCACTGATAGGATAAGAATGCAAGTCTTCTCATATCCAGGCCCAAAACTCTCTGAATGATATTCCACAATTAGTAACATACACTGCTGTACGTAACTAAATATGGCAGGAAAGATGAGAACAAAGCATCTAGGCTTAGAAGTATGAGGACAAATCCCTGTTTTACCACTTACTTGTTCATAACCTTGGGGAGAAATGACCTGATTCCTTTAGATCTCAATTTCCTCATTCAGAAAATCAAAATATCTGCCTTTTTTGTGAGATTTAAAATGAACTATGCATATAAAATTCCTTGAGAGGCCTTGCCTTCAGACTCTCTCTACTTTAGTCAATTCCCAAAATGATCTTTCTAATACACATCCAATCAAGTTACTTCTCTGCCTAAAAGGGGAAAAAACTAAACATCTAAACATAGCATACAAAATTCTTCACAACTTTACCTAAACCTTCTTTGTAACTTCATCTCTAGTCATTCGTCACAATATTCTATGTCCCACTGACATTGAACTACTTACTCATATTCTCCTAATGTGCCATAATTTCCTATACCTCCACTTTGTTGGCACATTTCTACTCCCTGGTGTGTCCAATGTTTGACATTGGTGTGTTCAGCATTTGACATTTTAAGATCTAGAACACATTCATGTACTACTTTTCTAATTAAAAGACTAAATAAATATTCTACTCTAGAGAAAAATGTATGACCATATTTAAATGTCACCTTTTGTGTTATAATTTCCTAACTCCCCTTGCTCATGTAATGCTGTTTCCATGGTAACTTTATAGTTTTACCCCCTTCTATTATTAATATCATATTAAGTTTATGTGTTTGCCTCCACTCTGAGTCACTGAAACAGGAAACATGTCTTATACCTCCTGCATAAGCGAGCTCAAGGACTAAACTCATAAAGAATGTGCAAAATGTACCTATGCAAGAGACTACACAACATGGAATCAGGGTTGTATCAGTTATTCTTGGGCAATCTGGACCAGGGCACATGTTAGAGATTTCTCTTCCAGGTCAGGAAACAAATGTCAGGAAACCCAGTTTAGATTTCCATGCAGTACCCTAATTGTGATCCTCCTGCTCTGAAAACTGCCATGTGTCATGTCATCTAATACAGTGGAGAAAATCACCCCAGATTAGAATTGCCTCTAGAAGCTGTTTCTTAATAATTTAAAACTCTTAACACTAGATGTACCTTTTAAAAACCAAGCTCTAGGGTGGTTGATTAATTTCAATCAGGCACCATGCATACTCTTTGAATACATGATACCTGCAGATAAGCAATATTATATTAGAGAAATTGATGGCTTGGTTTTTGTTCTTTTCAGGGTACATAAATAAGATGTGGATAGCACTGTCTACTGAAAAATTTTAAAGAGTATAATTATAAATGTCATGTAAATATTAAGATGAAGATGAAGATGAAGATGTCTCAAAGATATTGTTTGACTCATTATTTCTTGAGAAAATCAGTGAGATATTACAACTCCTGAATTATAGTCCAAAGATCAGTGAGAGGAGATAGATGGATAGATAGATATGACAGATATAGATAGATACATGATAGATAGATAGATAGATAGATAGATGATAGATAGATAGAGAAATGTTGAAATAATAGATTTTCTTAGAACAGGAAAATTTGACCAATACCAATAGGACAATAATTAACTGCATTTCCATTGGACACAATTTGTCTTTCTATGGAAAAGAATCATTTACATAATCACCAATGTTCTACTACTTATGAAGTTGTAAAATAGCTTTTGATCACAATATATAACCTGGAAGTGTGTGTTAGACAATGCCAATTTTCCACTGAAGACATCCAAAAATCTTTTTGTCCATTTCTAAGTCTTATGCCATTTTTTCCTATACCATTTTAATGTATTGAGATATTAAAGCATGAATGCATTTTCTATAAAAATATTACTTCTATAAACTGAGAAGCTAGTATTTTTTCTAGATATTCTACTAAATATTCTGACTGTTCTTCAACATTGATTTACAACAACATGATCTACAAAGTAGAACAGTGTCTCCCAAATTAATTGGGGGTAATTTTTAATATTCATATTTCTAGGTCTTTCCCTGGAAAGTTTCATTCAGTAGATATGGAAAGGGACCTATAAATAAGTATTTTTTAATAAGCACCATACGTGGTTTTTATGATCAGGCAAGTCGGGAAGTGTTTCATTACAGCAAGGGTGAAAATAACCCAGTAACTAAGTATAGTTTTGAGTACCCTTAAATTAATTAAACAATCATTAATTAAAGTTTCATTTAACTCAGGAGGTTTATCACATCTTTTTTTTTAGAAATGTCTAAATTTATGACCACTTACTGCCTTACAAATATTTTAAGTATTTTACCAGAGTGTAAATATTAAGTACATCTGAATTAATTGCACTAATTACATCTTTTAACTTTCAAAGGTCCCCATGCTATCACTATATTCTCCCCATCTTACATTGAATAGTGTGATAGCATCCTTTGAACTATTTGAACCAAAATTATAGAAAAATAATCAACAATCAATAAACTGAGGTCAGTCACCAGGAATATACAGACACTTGATCCACCAAATCCTAAAATATCAGTAGATGTGGGAAGAGACAAAGATGGGATCATGAGCCAGAGTGATAGCTGAATCTGAAGAGCAAATCCATGAGTGCACAAATGGCTGAGTAGAGAGGCTGAAGAAACAAATACGGTAGATCCAGATAAATTTCCAGCACAACAGTTTTCAAAGAAACTATTCCCATAACAAGGGCTAAATCTCAGCCAGAACACACCAGTACACTGAAATGTGCTTATACTACTTGTAAATGGTTACTACTATCCTAAGTTCCTCATTCTCTCCTCCTAGCCATCCCTGGATCCAGTAATTGAAGGATAATATCTGACACAGCAGGGGATCCCCCCAAACCTCACTCCAGCCCTACTGCCAGCAACCATTTTGATTGCTTTCACCCACATCCCATCGTGGTTAAATACTGTGATTATTACTCCTACTCACAGTATGCCTCCAATGATATTTCATGGTGCTCTTAACCAGACTCCTAAAAGAAAATCCATTTTCTCCTAGAAAAAAAAAAGAGCATTTATCCTATTATTCCAGCATTTGAATCTTTACGTCTTACTAAGTTGAAAATGGCAGCCATGTCTTTGTATTTACATTGTGACTTTAAAATAATACAGTGCATCTATTGGGGGCTACAGTTAATTCTTTTGCCAATTCTTTCATTTTCTTTTCTTTTCTTTTAATTTTTTTTTATTTTTGAAAGACAGAGACAGAGCACAAGTGGGGGAGGGGCAGAGAGAAGGGGAGATAACAGAGTCCAAAGCAGGCTCTGGGCTGTCAGTACAGAGCCTGAGAGCAGGACTCAAACCCACAAACCATGAGATCATGACCTGAGCCACAGACGGATGCTTAACCCACTCAGCCAGCCAGGCACCCCCCTTTTGCCAATTCTTAACTGAAAAATATTTTGCTACTTCTTTTCTATTGATTCCTGTGCAGCTTCCCTCTAAATACTTCTAAAAAGAACCAGAAAAAAATATATATATATTGGACATCCATTTACCTGTAAGGGATTAAGGTAAAGGTTATTATACCTAACCATCTAAACAAAGCAGTACAATTTTAAAAAGAAAAATGTTTTAACGCACACTGGTACAATGTTTTTTTTTTCTTTCATGAGCCCACTATATAACTTTTAATTCCAGCTTTTTATGGGAACTCTGTTATTTCAAAACCTGGGTTTTCTCATTAAAACAACTCACACAAATTCATTTACACACCAATTATTCATTAATTGGGATAAAATTAGTGAGTTTCTTATACTAGACGTCTAGGGGAAAATCTTATTTCTTTCATTTGGATCTGGAAAAATCCATTTACAACCATTTTCCTCAGTATCCTCCCATGAAAATGAGTATTTGAACAAGATCAGAACTTTCCCAACTTTGCAGTAGCACAAAGCTCTCTTCAAAGAAAACATTGCATAAAAGCTCAACAGATAGGGAGAACTTCTCCAGTTAAAGGGAAAGTGTGGTCAGAGCATTGCCAACCTGAACCTTCATCTACTTCCCAGCCAATCCTGACATACCCTAAAAGAATAAAATAGTGTGCAATCCAAAAAAAATATGATGTCTTAGATCTTTTCCAACTCCAGAAATTCTATGAAAACTCTATAATGTGTTCCTACTGTTTGGGTTGTTCAATTGGACCGAATGAAAATTCATACAATAAAGGCTAAACTAGTACAAACACACCACAGAGGACATTGTGTTATTCATGATAGAACAGAAATGACCCAAAGTAGGCAAAGTTATGCCATCATAACTCAGTATCAATCCTTTCACACCTCATGATATAATCCAAACCGGGTATCAACTGCAATAAACAGCAGAAAAAGTAAATAATTGTAAAATAACTCATGTTGACTGTGACCATTTATAATTATATGTTCATATATACTCTCACATTCACACATACTCATGCATACAACATATATTCATACATATTTCTCTTCCAAAGTTTCTTTTGATTGTTCCGTTTTGGGGACTTCTTTGTCCCTAACTAGGTTCTAGGTTAGATCCTCAAAGCCACTGCTCCTATACAACAATTTCAATTATTTTTGGTGACCATTACTAATCCAATGATTTGAACAACTTGAAAAAAGTTGGAAACTTTGCAAAATTGGACCCATGTTATATTGCACAAGGTAACAAGAATTATCTGTTAAAAATGTAAATCACATATGAGTGTGCTTAAACACTTCATGGCTTCTCACCTCTCCTAGACGCAATATGAAATCCAATGTCACTTCTGTGGACCTCACCAGCTTCCTCTTGTCCCACTCCCCCTGCCCACTTCTCCCGACGTCAGCTTCACCCTCTCTCAGTTCCATGTTCTCTCCCATGTCATTGGAACCTTAATTATGCCATTCCTTTGCCTGGAAAACACATCTTTTCAGCCAGCTGCTTTAACAATCTATTCATCCTTCAGACTTCAGCTTGAGCCTCACCTTCTCAGCAGAGCCATACTTGATGCAGTCTACACTAGGTAACCTGATATATATTCCAATAGCATCTTATATCTTTTCACAAAACTCGACATATTTGAAACTGTTTAAGTTATCATTTGTAATTATTTACTTCATTTCTGAGTTTTTGTTGCTGGTAAATCCCCTGTGGACAAGGCCATGTCTATCTTACTCACTCCTACAGACCCATTACCTCTCATAGTACCTGGCATTTAGCAGATATTTGACAAATATTTATTGACGACAAAGGGCACCTAGAAAATGTACAAAATTCTGAATTCACGCCTTAATAGCTAATAGTGGTTTTAAAATCATTTTCTTATACCTAAAAAAAAATTAATTTTCTTTTGTTATCAAAGATTTTATGATGCCTTCAAGTTCTTCAATTAAATGGAGTATTCTGAATATATATGCTTTTATAGAGCCATCTAGTGTCCATTTTGTTTAGTGAAACTTAAAATTAAATAAGACCAAAATAAAGCCCATAATATATATACTTAACAGCGAGAAAGGCATAATCTCCATCTGGCAGAGCAATTTAATGCACCAACTCGGCACTTGAAAAGCTTTTTTTTTTTTTTTTTTTCCTGAGCCTCCCCTGCCCTTCACCTTATGACAGCGTATTAGTCGTTCAACAATTTTGGTAACTAAAACTTTGATGAGAGATCTGTTTAAGGTGGAATATTGAACAAATATGCTGCTACCTCCTCCCTCCTAAATGTCAGGAAAAGAATAAAATATGTATAAACACATAAAGATAAATAAAGCAGGATAGGAAACAACAGCAAATAAGATATGTATTAAAATTTTGGAACTTAGAAAGGAGAAGAATGGATAGTAACTGACATCGCTATTAGAGAAAGCTAAAAGCCAAGGAAGACCATGCGGGAACCAATAAGAAGATGAACCTCACAACATCTCAAAAACTGAAAGCACTAATAAAGTTACAGCCCTTCTCAGGAAGTTCCTATAGGATATATACCAGCAGAGAATAAACCACGAAAATATAAAATAAAAACATCATATCCAGGACACAGAATATCCAACAAAGGTAAAACGTAAAGGGAATTCCCAGAATCATCAAAAAAGGGAAGTCTCAGGACTCCAGTTATGAAGTAGGATAGAAAGTAAACAGTGTAGATTGGAGCAGAAGGAGGGAGGTCTCTAAGAAATATAAAAAGAGAAGGAAGAAAGGAAGGAAGGGAGGGAGGGAGGGTGGAAGGAAGGAAGGAAGCAAGGAAGGAAGCAAGGAAGGAAGGAAGGTAGAGGAGCAAAAAAAAAAAAATGTTTAAATATACAGTGAGGATATTGAAACTCTGCCAAAATATTTGGGGATGAATGTCATAGGTACACAAAAGAGTTTAGAAAAGTTTTTATTTATTTTTTTAATTTTTTTTAATGTTTATTTTTGACACAGAGACAGAGCGTGGGTGGGAGAAGGGAAGAGAGAGAGGGAGACACAGAATCGGAAGCAGGCTCCAGGCTCTGAGCTGTCAGCACAGAGCCCGATAAGGGACTCGAACCCACAAGCTGTGACATCATGACCTGAGCCGAAGTTGGGCACCTAGCCAACTGGGCCACCCAGGCGCCCCTAGAAAATTTTTTAAAAGACAAGAGAAAATATGGGCACAATAAAGCTGAGAATCCTATTGAAAAGGTAATAACGTAAAAACTAAATGTTGATTTAATCAACTGTGGCAGACATATACTAAAAAGATGGGAAGAGAGAAAATGGAGGGAGGTGTATATAAAAGAGCTAACTTTCTTTAGCTAAGTATTTTGATATGTAAACTAAAAATTTTTTTAAATAACAATAAAATTATATACAAAGACAAAGTTAGAAAAGAACAGAAAGTGGTTTCCTCTGGGAGAAGGCATCAGGAGTGATGGGAGTGTGACTGAAGATAGATTTTTTTAAATTATGTCCTGACTTTTAAAATATGACTGGATACATATATAATTTTAAGTAGTTCAACAAAAATATATATCTTATATATTTCTCTTTCTTTTCTTTCTTCTCATTTTGCATTCCCACACTGAGCAGTATGAGACAATACATTTTCAAGTTCTATCTGAAATGTACTAGTGTTAATTCACTCATTTAGTTTCATTTGGAACTCTGATTACATGATATTGATAACAAGACCTCTTAATGGTTTTTTGTTTATTATTTCAAGTTTATTTATTTATTTGAGAGAGAGAGAGAACAAGAAGTGGGCCAGAGAGAGAGGCAGAGAGAGAGAATCCCACACAGGTTCCACACTGACAGTATGGAGCCCAATGCAGGGCTCAAACTTCCAAATCCTGAGATCATGACCTGAGCCAAAACCAAGAGTTGGACTCTTAACCAACTGAGCCATTCAGGTGTCCCTCTGAATACTTGTTGTTGTTGTTGTTGTTGTTGTTGAATTTAAATTCGAGTTAGTTAACATACAGTGTCGTCTTGGCTTCAGGAGTAGAACCCAGTGATTCATCTCTTACATATGACCCCCAGTGCTCTCCCCAGAAATGGCCCTCCTTAATGCCCATCATCCATTTAACCCATCCCCCCATATACCTCCCCATCCAGCAACCCTCAGATTGTTCTCTGTGTTTAAGAGACTTTTATGGTTTTCCTTCCTCTCTGTTCTTATCATATTTTCCTTCCCTTCCCCTATGTTCATCTGTTGAGTTTCTCAAATTCCACATGTGAATGAAATAATATGATATCTGTCTTCCTCTAATTGACTTACTTCACTTAGCATAATACTCTCTATTTCCATCTACATTGTTGCAAATGGCAAGATTTTATTCTTTTTCATTGCCAAGTAATATTCCATAGTATGTATGTATATACACACATACAACATATTCTTTATCCATTTGTCAGTCAATGGGCATTTGGTCTCTTTCCATAATTTGGCTATTGTCAATAGTGCAAAAGAGTTTCCCTTTCTCCACATCCTTGCCAACATCTGTTTCCTGGTTGTTAGTTTTAGCCACTCTGACTGGTGTGATGTGGTATCTCAGTGTGGTTTTGATTTGCATTTCCCTGATGATGAATGATGTTGAGCATCTTTTTATGTGTCTGTTAGCCATCTAGATGTCTTCTTTGGAAAAGTGTTTATTCATGTCTTCTGCACATTTCTTCACTGGATTATTTGGTTTTGGGTGTTGAGTTTCATAAGTTCTTTATAGATTTTGGATATCAACCCTTTGTCAGATATGTCATTTGAAAATATATTCTCCCATTCTAAAGGTTACCTTTTAGTTTTGCTGATTGTTTCCTTTGCTGTGCAGAAGCTTTTTACTTGATGAGGTCCCTATAGTTCATTTTTGCTTTTGTTTTCCTTTTCTCCAGAAACATGTCAAGTAAGAAGTTGCTGCGGCTGAGGTCAAAGAGTTTGCTGCCTGTTTTCCCTTGTAGGATTTTGATGGTTTCCTGGTTTTTGATGGTTTTAACATTTAGGTCTTTCATCCACTTTGAATTTATTTTGGACCTCTTAATGTTTAGACATACACACACACACACACACACACACACACACACACACACAAACACACACACACACACAAACCTTCATCACTTTTGTAATGGTTTCCCACCAATGGTTGTTTGAGTATACTGGCTAGTGGGTTCTCTCTGTGGGGATATTTTTGTGATGCCTGGCATCACACAGCACCTGTTCTGAAACACCTACAGAGCTACATATCATCCTCACACAATTTTCTACCAGATTTTTTCCAAATAACTATTTTGAAATTGGGAGCCAATTGCTGGCTCTAAATAATCAGCTTTTTAGGGTACTATATGGACCAGTACTTTACTGAGTACTGCCTGTCAAGTATGATCAATCATCAGCTACAGCATTTCTTTTAGCCTCAATGTTCTGTCTTTTTCTATGGATCTATATTTATAGTCACTTCCGTAGGAAGCATTAAAGCACCTAAAAGTTAAATGGCTTGCATATATTTTCTCCCATTCTATGGGCTACAATTTCACTCTGTTGATAGTGTTTTTGATTCACACAATTTTATAATTTTGATGTAGCCCAATTTATCTATTTTTATCATTGTTGGTGGTGGCAGTGTTGCCTACATTTTTGAGATCATATCCAGGAAACCATTGCCAAATCCGATCTCATGAAATTTTGGCCTATGTTTTCTTCTAAGAGTTTTATAATTTTAATTCTCATGGTTAGGTCTTTGATCCATTTTGAGCTAACTTTCAATATGGTATAAAGTAAAGGTTCAGCTTTCTTGTGCTTTTGAATATACAGCTTTCCCAACACCATTTGTTGAAGACTGTCCTTTCCCCATTAAATGGAAATCTGATAGTGATTAGTATCCAGAATATATAAAGAACTCTTACATCTCACCAATTAAAAAAAAAACAAAAAAACAAAAAAAAAACCAAGACCATCTGATCAAATATGGGCAAAAGACTTGAATAGACATTTTTCCAAGGAAGAAATACAAATGGCCAAAAGGCATGTGCAAAGATGCTTAACTCACTAATCGTTAGGGAAATGTAAATCAAAACCACAGTGAGATAACACTTCACACCTATCAGGATAGCTGTTATGAAACAAACAAAACAAAACCCAGAAAACAGCAAGTATAGGGAAAGATGTAGATGAGGAGAAACTGGACCCTTGTGCACTCCTGGTGAAAATATAACCTGGTGCAGACTCAATGGAAAACAGTATGGCAGTTCCAACTCAATACCCCAAAAACAAGTAATCCAATAAAAAAAATGGGCAGAAGAAACAAATAGACATTTTTCTAAAGAAGATATACAGATGGCCAACAGATACATGAAAAGATGCTCAACATTACTCATCATGAGGGAAATACAAATCAAAAGTACAATGAGATATCACCTGACACTTGTCAGAATGGCTAAAATCAACAATACAAGAAACAACAGGTGTTGGTGAGGATGTGGAGAAAGGGGAACCTTCTTGCATTGTTGGTGGGAATACAAACTGGTACAGCCACTCTGGAAAACAGTTTGGAATTTCCTCATAAAGTTAAAGATAGAATTAATCTACAATCCAGCAATTGTACTACTAGGTATTTACCCAAAGGATACAAAAATACTGATTCAAAGGGATACACGAACACTGATGTTTATAACAGCATTATGTACAATAGCCAAATTACGGAAACAGCCCAAGTGTCCATCGATTGATAAATGGATAAAGAAGATGCGGTGTATGGGTACAATGGACTATTAGCCATAAAAACTAATAAAACCTTGTCATTTGCAACAACATGGATGGAACTAGAGAGTATTATGCTCAACAAAATAAGTCGGTCAAAAAAGACAAATACCATATAATTTCACTCATATGTGGAATTTAAGAATCAAAACAAAAAAGCAAAGGGAAAAAAAGAGTGAGAGAGAGAGAGAGGCAAACCAGGAAACAAACTCTTAATTATAGAGAACAAGCTGATGGTTACCAGAGAGGAGATTGGGGGTGGGGGGGCAGGGGCGGGGGGTAAAATAGGTGGTAGGATTAAGAAGTGCATTTGTGATGTGCACCAGGTGTGGTATGGAAGTGTTGAATCACTATATTGTACACCTGAGACCAGTATCACACTGTATGTTAACTAACTGGAATTTAAATAAAAACCTTTAAAAAGTTAAATGGATTGATCATTTTAAATTGAGATTCCTAGAGAGGTCAAAGGAAAAGTCTCTCATTTTTACAGCATTCTCAAACCACGGACTGCTCCAAAGGCATACCTACTCTCAATGTATATATTAACTCTATGATCACTTGCTAACTATAAAGTTTTGGTGAGTGTGATAAGTTCTGCCATCAGGGAGCTGGCCGGGGTGGCTCAGTCAGTAAAGCCTCCCATTCTTGATTTCAGCTTAGGTTATGATCTCACAGTTAGTGAGATTGGGCTCTGTGCAGTCTGCTTGAGATTCTCTCTCTCTCCCTCTCTCTCTGCCCCTATCCCATTTGCATGCATGGGAATGTTCTGTCTTTCAAAAATGAATAAACTTGGATAAATGCACACACACACACACACACACACAGATACACACACACACACATATATACAACTGAATACTACTTGGTGATCAAAAAGACATTGGTCAGAGAAAGATAAATATCATATGATTTCACTCACATGTGGAATTTAAGAAACAAAACAGATGAACATAGGGGAAGGGAAGGAAAAATAAGATAAAAACAGAGAGGGAAGCAAACCATAAGAGACTCTTAAATACAGAGAACAACCTGAGGGTTGCTGGAGGGGAGATTGTGGGGGATGGGTTAAATGGGTGATGGGCATTAAGGAGGGCACTTGTTGGGATGAGCACTGGGTGTTATATGTGAGGAATGAATCACTAAATTCTATTCCTGAAACCATTACTACTATATGTTAACCACCAGTATGATACTGGCACACAAAGAGACACATAGATCAATGAACAGAAATAGAGAGCCCAGAAATAAACTCAAGCATAATTAGTCAATTAGTTTACAGGAAAGGAGGAAAGAATATTTAGGAAAGGACAGTCCCTTCAATAAATGGTGTTGGGACAACTGGAAAGGCATATGGACAAAAATGAAACCGAATCGCTATCTTACACCAAACAGAAAAATTAACTCAAAATGGATTAAAGACTTGAACACAAGACCCAAGATGATAAAACTCCTAGAAGAAAACATAAGTGTTATGCTCCTTGACATTGGTTTTTGTGATGATTTTTTGGAATTGGCATTGAAATCAATGACAACAAAAACAAAAATAAATAATTGGACTTCATCAAACTAGAAAGCTTCTGCACAGCAAAGAAAACCATCAACAAAATGAAAAGTCAATGTACTGAATGAGAAAACAGTATTTGCAAATCATATATCTAATACAGGGTTAATATCCAAAACATGTAAATAACTCATACAATTCAATAACAAAAACAATCTGATTAAAAATTAGGTAGAAGAGGGGCACCTGGGTGGCTCAGTTGATTGAGCATCGGACTTTCACTCAGGTTATGATCTCTTGGTTCGTGGGTTCAAACCTGCATCGGGCTCTGTGCTGACAGTACAGAGCCTGGAGCCTGCTTTGGGTTCTCTGTCCCCCTCTCTCTGCCCCTTCCCCCTCTCACGCTCTGTCTGTCTGTCTGTCTCTCTCTCTCAAAAAATAAATAAATACTTAAAATTTTTTTTAAAAAACTGGGTAGAGGAACTGAATGGGTATCTTTCCAAATAAGAGATACAAGCGACCAACAGGAACATGAAAAGATGCTCAACATTACTAGTCATCAGAGAAAGGCAAATCAAAATCATAGCAACATATAACCTCACACCTATTAGAATAGTTATTACCAAAAAGACAAGAAATAACAAGCATTGGCAAGGATGTAGAGAAAAAGGAACCCTTGTGCACTATTTGTAAGAATGTAAATTGGTGCGGCCAACTATGGAAAACAAAATGGAGGTGCCTCAAAAAATTAAAAATAGAACTATCTTATGATCTAGCAATTATACTTCTGGGTATTCATCCAAGGAAATGAAAAAACTAATTTAAAAAGATATATGCACCACCATGTTGACTGCAGTATTATTTACAACAGCCAAAATATGGAAGCAATCCAAGTGTCCATCCATGAATAAATGGATAAAGAAAATGTGGTATACAGAGAAACAGACAGACAGACACACACACACAGAACATGGATGGATCTTGAGGGCATTATGCTAAATGAAATAAGTCAGACAGAGAGAAAAACAAATAGTACTTGTATGTGGAATCTAAAAACAAAACAAAACAAAAAACTAAAACATACAGATTGGTGGTTGCCAGAGGTGGGAGGTGGGGGTGGTCAATATTGGTGAAGGTACAAACTTCTAGCTGTGAAATAAATGTCATGGGACTGTAATGTACAGCATGGTCACCATAATTAATAACACTAGATTGTATATTTGGAAGTTGCTAAGAGAGTAAATCTTAAAAGTTCTCATCACACACAAACACACAAATTTGTAACTATGTGTGGTGATACATGCTACTTAGACTTATTGTGATGATCATTTCATAATATATACAAATATTGAATCAGGAGGTTGTTCACCTGAAACACATACAATGTTACGTCTATTACATCTATTAAAAACAAATAAGCAAAAACAACAGGACATTTTGGCATATTTCAAAATAGTTCCTTTCCTCTTTCCCCTGCTAGAAATATAAGGGGATTTTTTTCTCTGATACTCACTATGAGGACCTGGTAGAGCTCCCAGAAGTAAAACTCACAAAAGTGTGAGGACCCTCAGATGACTGAGTCCCCATGAATTTCTGTCTCAGACTTGTCCACATGGAGCTTCCAACAAGTCACCAAATACGTTTTAGGTTTACCTATCCTGGTACTGATCATTGCAGAGGTTTCTCCTCATGAATTTCCACTTGGATAAGTTGTGATTCTCTGTATCTGCCCATCTGTCTCTCCTATTTGGGGGGGCAACAGTTTTCTCTGTGACCTCAGTTCTCAGAGCTAAGAATAGTTGTTGATTTTTTTTTTCTTTTTTTTTAAGTTTATTTATTTTTTTAAGTGAGAGAGAGAGGGACAAAGAGAGGGAGAGAGAGAGAATCCCAAGAAGGCTCCACGCTGTCAGCACAGAGCCCATCGTGGAGCTCAAACTCATGAACTGTGAGATCATGACCTGAGCCAAAAGCAAGAGTCAGATGCTCAAATGAATGAGCCACCCAGGAGCCCCCAATTGTTGATTTTTAAGTTTGTTCCACTGTAAAAGCTGTTCTTAGGAGAAAGTGAAGACTTCTAAGATCTTTTTTACATGGCACACCAGAAACCAGAAGTCTTGAGGCAATCTTTTATTAACTTCCTGAGTTTCTTGGTCTAGGTGTCAGTTTATAGTTCAGAATCTGTTTCTGCTCAACTGAGTCGTTTAAGTGATGCAAAGATCATCATCCTTTCCCTCCTGATAGCAATGCAGCTAGATTTTCTGAACAGGTCTATTCCCCGACAGGATGAAGGCACATAGGAACCTTCAGGCCAAGCTCATTGCTCCTACTTCTCCCCCAAAGTTTCAGATCCCTGAGACCAGAACACATGTCATCTGGATCCAAGTAAACTAGATACTATCTTTTCCTGGTTCTCTTTCCAACCCTACACATACCCCTGTCCTGACTCCTCCAGTCCCTATTTTTCTCATCACTGTAGCTGGCCTTGAGATCAGCAAGACAGAGAAAATCGAAACAGGAACCACAATTTATCCCGTGCTCTCATCTCCAGCGATAGTGCTTCCACATGCAACTTTTATTGTCAGAACAAGATCATTTACAGAAACGAGAAGGGCAAGGTCTGTGTAACTCTAATATTTGTCCTTTTTCTACCATTCCATGATGTAGAAAGGAACACAGACCACCAGACCCAACTAGGAATAAGGGACTCAAAACACAGGCTCTCCTAAAGTTCTATATAAATTCTTCATTTGAATTTTGGAATGACAATAATAACAAGATTTACTTTGTTATCTTTAGTGTCACCAACTATGCCATCTCCTTTCTCACAGGACAGAGGTACTAGCATGGAGATCACAGACATGACCACTCCTCCATTAGAATGGTATATATTCTTTCTGTAGGAACTGATTTCAAATCAAGATAAAAATTTCCTGACACCCTCAAGCCTAGGATTTTAAACAATGCTAAAGAATTTAAGTGCTACAGTGTTGAAGTTTGTCTGTTCTGGGCACTGATTGTATTCTATCCAGAGCATCTGAAACAATGTTTATTTTAGACACTTCATAAATGTTTGTAGAATGATTGAATGAATGGCAGAGAGGATACCAGTTAATATATCAAAATTTGGAGTTGCTCTAGTGTTCTCTAGTGTTCTAGAGATACAGATCAAAGAAACACTCTAATAATGCAAAATGTTTAATCCATTTCTTAAAGAGGCTGACTTCACTTTGACGTTTGCCTGCTGACAGTTTTTAAGCCCCACTACTCCCTTTCCCTTAATGCCCACATCTGAGCAAGCTGACAAGAAAGCCTGGTGTTCTCTCCATTGTCACTGTCAGGAACTTAAAATCACACAAACCTCACCCCATTCATTCAACGCAAACTCTCATCCTAGCCCCACTGCCTAACCATCATAGAATCCCAAGCTAGTCACTCTTACCTGTCCTGTCAAGACATTTTTGGAACTGCTTGGGACCCTGCCCTGTCCCTCATGAAAAGTCTCAGAAGAATAATAAACCTTTCCATACCCTCTTAGTGCATGTGTGTCATTATCAATCTTAATAGCTGAACCAAATTTGGGGTGAGAGTGTGTAAGACAGGGATCCAATTTTGTAGTTTTGCATGTGAATATCCAGTGTTCCCATCACTTGTTGGAGAGACTATCCTTTCCCCCAATGAGTATTCTTGGCTTCTCTGTAAAATGGTAATTGATTATATATGTTTGTGTTTATTTCTGAGCTCTCAGTTCTGTCCCATTGGCCCATGTGTCTGTTTTTATGCCAGAAAAAGAACTATAGACTATTCCCAAGGAGTTTTGCTTGTAAGTATAGTAATATGTCTAGAGATCTTCAGAACACTGTTCCCACAGCCAAGACTTGAACTAAAATCTATTTATCTGACTGCAATAACCTGCACAGACAGGACTTCATAATCTTGCCACGTGTGACAGAATGGAGAAAGAGGCTAAGGATAAGCTTGTGGCTGTGAGTCAGATTTGAATGCTCTAATCCAGTCCCTGTAAAGGGGAGCACCTCTCAGGGTGGGTAAATATAGAATCTGTGGAAAAATCACCAAGAAAGAAGCCAAACCACTCTCATGGTTCATTCATCACTGAATTGTTTCTTGGCTTTTGTGGCCTTATGGATTTATTTATTTATAAGCATATATGTTATATATAATACATAATAAAATATATATTAATATATATGTATAAACATATATGTAAAGACATATAAATTTTAATTTCAATGAATGAATGAATTAAAGTGAATAGCTAGGTACTTGGCAAAATACTTAATTTCTTATACTTTCTTATACTTTTCCTCATCTATCTATACTATACCACAAGGTGGCTGATTTGATTAAATGAGTTAATGTAAATGTTAAACACAGTTCCGTGCATACAGTAGGTACCACATAAATTTTAGCTATTGTTAGTATTACCTTGTTGAAGCACACAACCAGTATATTAAAAGTCTCTGTTTTAGGTGTAGGCAAAAGAACTCATTCTAAACCAGGATACCTAAGGGAAGGTCAAGCTATGGGAAGCTGAGAAACGGTTTCCTAATTCCAAGAAAAACATACCAAGAGAGATAGTTTTCTTTTGGCCTTTGAAAGCTACTATGCCTGCCTGTGATGTCTGGAACTGCAGCAACCATATTGTAACTGTGAGTGGATCTGAGGCAGAACTGAGATCTAGAAAGGACCTGGGTTGTTGATGACACTGTTAAGTTACTGCATCAAACAACCCTAATATTGGTCTACTTGTGCATTTCTTAATGTATGCAATAATAAATTTCCCAGTTGTTTATGAAAAAACAGTTTTGGTTTATATATATTGTCTTCTCTAGACAGGAATGTCTGGAGAATAAGGGTCATCAATTCAACAGACTTACTGAGACATACTGTGTTCCCCAAGCCTGCCCAGATGCCAGGGTCAAAATGGTGAACTGGATCCAGACCGTGTCTTAATCATCCCTGTATGTTCATTGATTAGCATAGTTGAGCAAGAAGCAGATGCTCAAAACACTGTGCCTCAATCAATAAGTAGCTGGAAATATAAAAAAATAAGTAATGTTGAAAAGATGAATCATGCCTTTGTAAGAGTATTGAGAGAGGAAATGTAAAACCCTAAATATGTGTACTAAGTGACCCATTTGTCAAAATTAAGTCTGGTTTGCAATGAACTACAAAACGTTTTTAAAGCACCCTAGAGACGCTGAAGCATTCTCTATACAATTCAGGTAGTGATAATTAAAATAACCAGATTATAAAACTAACATTTATGGATCCCTAATGTACATTAAGCACCTTAGTCTAAGAAAGAAATACTACAGGAGCACCTGGGTGGCTCGGTCGGTTAAACACCCAGCTCTTGATTTTGGCTCAGGGCATGATCTCACGCTTTACAAGTTTGAGCCCTGCACTGGGCCCCATCGAGTCCCCCCATCGAGTTTCACATCAAGCCCCACATCGGGCTCCACAGCACTGACAGTACAGAGCCTGCTTGGGATTCTCTCTCTCTGTCTTTCTGCCCCTCCCACATGCACTCTCTCTCAAAGTAAATAAATAAACTTTAAAAAAAATACTACGTTGTTTTCATGTGATGGGTTTCTCTCTTACTTTATCAAATGGGTAAAAACACCGCAAACCCTCTACGAATGCAGCTTTCCAACTTTGGGAAACAGAGTATTTTCCAGGTTTTTATAATTAAAACAAGTGAACACAAAACTGTAGCAGCTTAAAGACTCGACAGCAATTGCATAGTTTCTTTTGAACAACTATATTTTTTTAATTTTTTATTGTTTATATATTTTTGAGAATGAGAGAGAAAGAGAGAGAGGGAGAGGGAGCACAAGTAGGGGAAGGGCAGAGACAGGGAGAAACAGAATCCGAAGCAGGCTCCAGGCTCTGAGCTGTGAGCACAGAGCCTGACATGGGGCTCAAACCCACGAACCAAGAGATCATGACCTGAGATGAACCCAGATGCTTAACCTACTGAGCCATCAGGCACCCCTCTATTGAACAAATATTTTAATGGTCTATATTTCCTAGTTATAACAGACTTTCATCAGGGAAAAAATTTTAAATACAGAAAATATAAATCAAAATAAAGATTGCTTGTAGCCAATTATCTTGTAAGTACACACATAGGGACCACACTGCACATACACTCTTATAACTGTGTTTATTTTGTTTTATTTAAAGTACACAGTGAGAATTTACAAATATTATTAAGCATAAATGGTTCTAATGAACACACATTTATCTACCATATGAAGTTTGATCATTACTTAAACATTTTCCCATTGTTGGTTCCCAGAGTTGTTTCCAATTTTTCACTTTAAAATTTTACACTTTTTGTTGCAATCAGCATCCTTCTATGTAAATCTCTGTGGATTTCTCATTGCTTTACTAGAAAAAAAATCTTAAAGTATAATTACTAAGTGAAGCATACAAATAGCATATAAATATTTAGAAATGTGTTGAGAAGTTGCCTTCCAGAAGGGCTCTACAAATCTATTAGTGTGAATTAAAATGACCACACTTGGCATCAGCATACTTTTTTCATTCTTTTGTCCCTTAGTCTATGGAAATCATATCTCAGCATTATAACTCACTTTTTCTTTGACTACTAATGGGAGGGAAGAATTTTGCAAATGTTCATAACTATTTATATTACTTCCTTTTAAGAAGACAGGCAAATATTTTTCCCAGTTTATTCTTCACTTTTAAATTTTGTTCATTTGAGAGGCGCCTGGGTGGCTCAGTTGGTTAAGCATCTGACTTCGGCTCAGGTCATGATCTCATGGTTCATGAGTTTGAGCCCTGTGTCAGGCTCAGTGCTGACAGCTCAGAGCCTGGAGCCTGCTTCGGATTCTGTGTCTCCCTCTCTCTCTCCCTTCCCCTGCTCATACTGTCTTTCTGTCTCTCAAAAATAAATAAACATTAAAATTTGTTTTTATTTTGTTCATTTGACTTTTTAAACCATAATTTTAATACTTATGGTATGACACTATCAATCTCTTACTTTTTCATTGTTTTCATACTTGAAAAGTCTTTCCCCATCTCAAGATTTAGACTAACATGTATTTATGCCTCTTTAAATCTTTATGGGCTTACTTTTTACATTTTACTCTTTATATGAATTATTTTGAGGGAGTTGTGTAATATAAATTAATAATATTACTTTATATTTTCCAAATAGTTAAACATCACAGTCAGTTTTAGTGTTGGCAATATACATTCAGGTTTAATCCAAGTTTTAACTAATGTACAGACATAATCCAAGCAATGAAAAGAGCAGTAGATGGGTCATCTGGGTGGCTCAGTCAGTTGCACATCCGACTTTGGTTCAGTTCATGATCTCGCGGTCTGTGGGTTTGAGTCCCACATCAGGCTCTGCTCACAGCTCAGAGCCTGGAGTCTGCTTTGAGTTCTGTGTTTCCATAGCTCTCTGCCCCTCCCCTGATCATGCTCTGTCTCTCTTGCTCTCAAAAATAAACATAAAAAAATAAAAAATAAAAAATAAAAAAAAGGAAAAAGAGCAGGAGAGTTTCCCCTTACATTCTACAATATTGTGGCCAAACAGATTTGCTATTCTAGCCCTTCATTAACAGGTAGTTACAATTCTACCACATTGACCACAGGTAGGAAAAGATTCACTCCAGTTCTCTTGGCCTAGAGTTTAGGGTTTCTGAACTGTTCTGTTCTCATCCAAAAGGCTCATGTCCAGTATCTCAAGGATACAGCACTGAAATCCTAGAATTTAACACAACTCTATAGCTACTAGAATCAACTCACCCAGGTCATGGTAAATAAACATTCAACAAAAATGAGCTCTTTTGCAGAATCACTTCCTTTTCTTACTATATGTTATATTGAAACCACTTTCAAACAGTATATAGTCATTTTTAAAAATGTATTTATTTTGAGACAGAGAGAGAGAGAGAGAGAAAAAGCGGGGAAGGGGCAGGGAGAGAGGGAGAAAGAGAATCCTGTCAGTGCGGAGCTCAACATGGGCCTCAAACCCACAAACCTTGAGATCATGACCTGAGCTGGAACCAAGAGTCAGATGTTTAACCAACTGAGCCACCCAGGCACTCCTATATAGACATTTTTTGTGACTGGCCTTTTTTTTTCCTTTTTCTGAGGCAGAGCTGAAAAACCCTAGTAACAATATCCCCAAATGTGTGATTACTGCACTTATCCTTGTGGCACTAATCTACATATTGGTTAACAATTCCTACCTAGTGGTACTGACTCCAAAGGAAATCATTCCCTCAGGTATGGCTACACAGAACCAGGGGAAAGACATTCTGTCTCATTCTCCTGAGTAAAGGGAATTTCTAATATACAGTGGATCTTTCTGCATACCTTAAGAGAATTATGATAAATTAGTTCATGTCTGGGTTATTTATTTATTTACTTACTTACTTATTTAAAGATAAAAGTTTAAAATTTAAAGATAAAAGATAAAGATAAAAGTTTAAAGATAATCTTTAATTTTGAGCATATTCTAAAAAGTAAAGTCTAGCAGCAGAAATATGGAAAGCATAAAGAATTAGAAAAGGAAAAAAGGCAGAACACAATAGATTAAGTTGATTAGAATACGATAGAAAAAATAGGAATATTTATTAAAATTCCTTAGAATATACTCCTTAAGGACATCATGGGCACTCTGGGTTAACATCTGCCCCTAGTAAATATATGTCATATGATTTGTCCCCAGGTATATCCCCAAAATCTACTGGGGATACAGAGCTTAATTATTTAACTTTTCCTATTGCTGAATGTATGAATCCTTCTGCAATATATCTCTAAGTACATAATTTCAGTTTACCATAAAAATTATTCAGATTTTCAAGATTTATTTTAATTACTACCTCATAGGTAAAGAAACTAAGTTTTTTGTCCAAAAAATAGGCCAACTGAAGAGCCTCAATTCTCGGTTAAGCTTAACATATGAACATAGATACACTAATAAAGTATTTATTTTTTAGCTTTACATTTCTAGTTATCATCAAGTCCTAAAAATAAAGGATAATCATTAATAAGCTGATTATACTATACACACTATGCTGCACCTCAGTTATTGCAACTCTTCAATGACATAAGGACGTGTTGTTTGCCCAGCTCACACACCGGTAGTGATAATCAAGTTTGAAAATATATATATGAAGGTACTCTGGAACTCCTAGAGCACACAAATGTTCTGCTATGGGAAGAGAGATGGCTTAATGAAAACAGCCATATATATGAAGTAAAATGACCTAATTGTAAAAAGTGCCTTTCAGACACTGCAGCTTTGTGAATTTGGTAAGGATTTCTATTTTTAATGTCAGTAAAATGGGAAGGAAAATTGTTGCTCTCATACTACATATGCAAATTAAGAGTAAGAAAAATCACTTTACAATATTTACAAAATCAAGTTATGGTAGTTATAGTTGTTGAAATACAAGGAACAAAAATACTCTGTTGTGATCCTAAATCTCCAGAGGAGAGTAACATTTTTCACTGAAGAGAGCCCTTTAGTGTTAGGAAATCAGACTTGTGAGTTGTCAGGGTTCATAGTGCAAAAAGATAATAAATAGTTTCACAAAAATTTTAGACATGTTAATATTAGTAGACCTGATTTGAGGCAGAAGGTAAAAAGCCACAGAGCTGCCTCCTTTGATGTAGTAAATTAAGTAGGAAACATACAGATAAAGTCTACATCTTTGCTAGCCTGGGTTTGCAGTCCAGTTTGGGGTTACTATAAATCAGCCAATTTTAAAAAAAAAAAAATTTAATGTTTAATTCTTCTTGAGAGACAGAGCATGTGCAGGGAGGGGCAGAGAGAGAGGGAGACACAGAATCCGAAGCAGGCTCCAGCCTCTGAGCTGTCAGCACAGAGCCCGATGTGGGGCTTGAACTCATGAACCACAAGATCATGACCTTACCGAAGTCAGATGCTTAACTGATTGAGCCACCTAGGCGCCTCCAAACCAGCCAATTTTTAATAAGAGTGTCAGACAGGACCTAGATTAGCTCTTTACACATCCTTGGATGACTGAAGAACTGCACACATTTGCAGGAGAAGACTATGAAAGTCAAGCAGTAAATAAAATCCAAGGTGACTCAAAAATTGGCTGAAGTTTTAATATGCTTCTCAACACACACAGAGATAGATTGTATGAGGGTAGTAGCCTTATGGGCTTGAGATGTTTGAGTGCAACATCTCAAATTATTAACTGACCACTAAGCTATGCAGCTACAGAAGCAATATCTAGGAATCCAAATGTAAAAATTTAAATTAAGAATTAAAATATGAGCTGGGGCACCTGGGTGGCTCAGTCAGTTAAGCGTCTGACTTTGGCTCAGGTCATGATCTCCTTGTCTGTGAGTTTGAGCCCCGTGTCAGGCTCTGTGCTGACAGCTCAGAGCCTGGACCCTGCTTCAGATTCTGTGTCTCCCTCTCTCTCTGCCCCTCCTTGGCGCTCTCTCTCTCTCTCTCTCTCAAAAAATAAACATAAAAAAAAGAATTAAAATATGAGCAGACACATCATTAGCTTTACGCTATGAGGGAAATGGGATTTTTCAGTTTAAGTCCAGGCAAGTTTAAAAAAAAAGAAGAAGAAAAGAAAACCTGGGAAAATATGTGAAGAAATAATGGCTTGTAAATGCCAGAAATTTATGAAAAACATCAGGAAGTGGAGCCAAGAAACTGAATGAACCCACAATGAACACAAAGAGAATCAAATCTAGATGTAGCAAAGCAAACTGTGAAAGCCAAAGCAGAGAAAAAGAGAAAGCAGCAAGAGAAAAAGTATTCATTATGTACAGGAAAACATCAATTAACAATTGACTTATTTAAAAAATGGAAACCAGAGGCAGTGGAATGACATAGTTAAAGTGCTGAAAGGGAAAAAACGCCTGTTAACCAAGAATTTGATATCCAGTGAAAACACCCTTCAGAAATGAAGTCAAAATAAAGACATTATCAGAAAAGCTAAGCAAATTCATTGCTAGCTGACTTGACCTATAAAAAATACTAAAGGAAATTCTTCAAGCTGAAAGAAACTAACTTGAATCGAGAGGAAGGAAGAAAGAGCACCAGAAACAGTAAATACATGGGTAAATATGCAGGGCTCTGAGTATATAATTGTATATACATTTCTCTTTTCTTTGAATTAAAAAGTAATACCTGAGATTACACTAAAGCATAGACTTTATAAACTATACAGATGTAATACATGACAATAACAACACAAAGAAACAAAGAGGAAATGAGCTATAAAAAGAGCAAAGTTACTATATTTTACTCAAATTAAGTAAGAATTAACTTGAAATCGATTTTGATGAATTTAAAGGTGTGTGTTGTAATTACCAGCCCAACCACTAAGAAAAATAACTCAAAAAGTGTAGATTTTAAAAAATCAACACAGGAATTTATATGGCACATTAAAAATATTTGTTTAACCCTTAAGGAGGTAGTAAAAGAACAGAGGAACAAAAAAGACATGACATTAAAAACAAATAGTAAAATGACAGATGTAAATACAATAGTATCAATAATTAAATTAAATGAGAATATGCTAAACACGCCAATAAAAAGGGAGACATTGGCTGAATGAATAAAATAATCCATCCAACTATAAACTGTCTAAATGAGACACACCTTAGATTCAAAGCACAATTAGGTTGAAAGTAAAAGGATGGGAAAAGATACATATGTAAATAGTAACCATAACAGAACTAGAATGGTGATATTAAAAAGAAACAAAATAACTTTAAGACAAAAAAAAGTTACTAGAGACAAAGAAAGGCATTTCACAATGATAAAATGGTCAGTGTATGAAAGAGATATAACAATTATAAATGTATACATACCTAAAAACAGAGTCCCAAAACACATTAAGCCATACTCATGTAACTGAAAGGAAAAACAAGCAATTCAACAATTGCAGTTGGAGATGTCAGGACATCACTCAAAAACTAGACAGAAAATCAACAAGGATACAGATCTGATCTAATTGACATTTATAGAATACTCCACAAACAGAAGTCAAATACACATTTATTTCAAGCACATATGAAACATTCTTAGGATAGACCAAACACTAAGATATACAACAAGTCTCAAAAAATTAGAAAAGATTTATATCATGCAAAGTATTTTTTTCAACCATGATGGATGGAATCAAAATAGAAATCAACAAACATAATGTAATTTGAGAAATCCTACATATTAGAAATTAAACAACACACTTCTAAATAACTCATGGGCCAAAGAAGAAATCACAAGACTCTCAAGAACTGTGACAAGTATGGGGCACCTGGGTGGCTCAGTCGGTTAAGTGTCCGACTTCCGCTCAGGTCGTGATCTTGCGGTCTGTGAGTTTGAGCCCCGCGTCGGGCTCTGTGCTGACAGCTCAGAGCCTGGAGCCTGTTTCAGATTCTGTGTCTCCCTCTCTCTGACCCTCCCCCATTCATGCTCTGTCTCTCTCTCTGTCTCAAAAATAAATAAACATTAAAAAAAAAAAAAAAAGAACTGTGACAAGCCTGCAATTTAACCCCGATTACAAGGTCACGTTATCCTCAGTTTCATGAATGCCAGCACTGGAGACAAAAACAATTTATTATTCATAGCAATATCAGTAGCAAAAATGCCATTTTTGTCCTGGTTCCCCAAACTTCAATTACCACAAGACAAAGTGAAAAAGGCCAGGTAATACACATGACAGTAGAGGAACCCCAAGCTATGGAATCCAAATCTTTTATAATAGGTAATAAGTCTCCCGTACCTTTACGCTAAAGGAAGGCACTGTCTTGATTATAGAGTAAACAAACCTTCCTTTTCTTCTAGATGGAAACACTATCTTTATGTCCCTAGCAGTTCACTACACAAACATCCTTGAAAATATAGTCTAGGACAAAGGCAATCATTGTCTCTGCTCACTAGTTGTACATAAGTGCAAGAAACCTCTGGAAAGTTGCCTCCCAATAATACCCACCCTTCATTTCTACATTTGGCTTCCAGCAAATTGTCCCACGAGCATACAAGTCCATCAATTATTCTAATAAACCTGACTAACAGAGGCTGGGGCCAAATACATTCAGCTGTCTCACAGAGCATTTAATTAAGGCTGCAATTAACAAGATCCCCATGAGGCAGTGTTGACCTCAACCTTGCTCCCTCTTCCCCCCATCAGGGTCCTGGACCTAACTAGATGAAAAAATCCCAACACAAAGGCTGAGTAATTATTATGGAAATTTAACATCTGGAGATGTTAAAAGTTGTTTTGCATAGGAGGTGCTGAATTGAGGCCATCACTTCCTGTTTCAGATAGACCTCTTGGTAATGTTAAGGGAGATAACAATCAAATAATAGTCAGCCGTCTGGCTTGGAGCACCAGGGTATATTCCTTCAAGAGAAAGGTTCCAAGAATGGCTCTGAAAAACAAAAGCTCATTATTGTCCGTCCATCCATATTTTCCAGAATCTAAAATATTCTCTCCTGGAAACCTACAGTGGCCACTGTAAGAAGATTCAGCAAACATTGTCTTTATAATCTAGGACCATTATCTTTATAATTCAGGACCATGTCAATCCAACAAGAGACTCCAGGTAAATGAACTAGAATTAATTTTGAATTCTCTAGGCTTCCTTTTGGCCAGGCTGCTACCCAGAGGATATACCAACCAGGTGAACTTGAGATTGGTGTGTCAAAGGAGAGTTTACAGTTGTGGATTCCCAAAGCTAAAGAGTATGTCACACCTTGCTGGACAGCTTCCAATACAACCTGTTGATTTTTGTTCCCTATTCAAATAATACTGATCTGGGAGTTATTATTCCCTCAGACTTAATCCTCTTAATAAACGATGTGGGATTCATAAACTAGATTCAACTTGGGCTAATGATGATAGGTTTACTTAAACTAAGATTCTAGGAGCCCAAACTGTCCAGATGTTACAAAGTGAATCAAACTCCAAAAATAAAATACCTCCTTCATCTTTGTAAAGAGCATTTTCTACTTTTAGCACATCTTTTCTCATATCTATATGTAAAATCTTTCAAGCCTTTGTGAGCCCATTTTAGGGGTATTTGATCAAGAGTACGGATTTTCTATTTATTGGTCTGTAAGTTTCTTAGGCTGTTTTCAATTTAAAATCTCAGGGGAAAAGAAGTACAAGACTGATCCTTGTTGTAAAAGGCTAAGGACCCAAATGATCTTTTTATATTATGACAGATACAACCAGTGAAATTTGAGTCAAAAAGGACCATAGGTGGAGTGTATAATGTTGTACTATATCTCAGTGAAGAAACTGACCAACGTTCGGGACCAATGATTATTTGAGTGCCCTCTTAATGATACTACCATAGCTGACCTAATAGAGGAACTAGACTTGCCAAGTATTTCTCAGATTTCTCAACTCAAATGTCTATCAGTACATAAATCTCCACCTTTAGTGGCCAATACAGAAGAGCTACAGTCTAGATATTTGTGAAGGAGTGTAATCTCAAACTCATTCATCTTTCAAAAACTTACTTCAGAGGCAAAATATCTATAGAGGACTGATGAAAATAGAAGTATTCTGCCGGTTCCTCAAACTACTAAAACCTCTCTATACATTTATTACATCTGAAATGTTTCATATAAGCCTGTGGAAGAATTTTTCTTCTAATTGTCTACTAGAAGATGGATGTCCTTCCATCTATATCGTTCATGTGACCAAAATATTGTATTTAACCAAACAACCTCTAGCAACTCATTCCAACACTTACTGCAAGTAGATTGTTAAGTGATATATATTTTACATTATACAATAGTCTCCCTATATGTAGACCTACTGAGGAAATTTTTTTCTAATATTTGTAATATTTGTATCAGGAATGCTTGTGTTTCTAGGCAGATTATTTAGTTTTCTTTACAGGTCCCCAGACTGTAGTAATATCATGCATTTCTTTTTACTTAGGTTGCTAGAAAGCTTAAAGCTAAATCAGTGGTCAGTCACTAAGTTGTAAATAGGCTTAGAGCGGGCATATCTTGCGATATAGCATTTATTATTGTTAGGTGTTTAAGGTTTTTTTGAAATGAGGTAGGTCACAAACAATCTTGATTTTATCAATGATCCCTATTCTATTTTTAATTTTTATTTATTTATTTATTTTATGTTTAAGTATAGTTGACAATGTTACAGTAGTTTCAGGTGATTCAACACAGTGATTCAACAACTCTATATGTTATGCTATGCTCACCACAAATACAGCTACCATCTCAATGAACCATATTCTAAAAGTAATCAAGGGTCTCTTTTATGGTGTATCCTGTATATGGCAAAAAGGGTAACAGAATATCCACAGCAATACACAAAGGTACAGTTTGGACTAGAAGGTTAAAAAAAAGAGAGAGAGAGCACACAGTTTATAGCTAAGGTTTTCAATATCTTTGGAATTTCTTTTCTAAATTCATATTCCTGGACTGCACCTTTAGAGATTCTAATTCTTGGGGTGAAGACCAGAAATCCACATTTCACAACTGAAAAAAAATGAAGTATAAATGATAATCTTGCATCTGAATCATTTAATGATTCAAAAAGTAGGTACTAGAGGCACCCGGGTGCCTCAGTTGGTGAAGCATCTGACTCTTGGTTTTGGCTCAGGTCACGATGCCAACAGTTCGTGGCTTTGAGCCCCGAGAGTCAGGCTCTGCACAGACAATGCAGAGCCTGCTTGGGATTCTCCCTCTTCCTCTCTCTTTCTGCCCCTCCCCTGTTCATGCTCCCTCTCTCTCTCAAAATAAATAGACTTTAAAAAAATATGTACCAAGCAACTAACATGCGGAAGACACTAAACACTTTGAAGGTACGTAGATAAATTGGCCATTAATAATGTCATCAACAACAACTCCATAGTCTAGTAGACAGGAGAAGAGAGTTACATAAAATACAGCAATAGAGTCAATAATCAATAACATTTAATTGAGCATTTACTGCTTGCAAGTACTGTACATGTATTATTTAATTACATATATAATTACGTGTGTACATAAATATATAAAAATATATATAGTCTTTAATTGCGCAAACTACTTTAAAAGACAGACATTGTTAAGAGCCATTTTAAGAAAAGGTGAGGATCAAAGAAAGTGAATCCAAACCTTGTAGTCCTTCTATGCCAAAAATGTACAAAAAGCAATTAAATACAGATAATATATTATTAGATTACATAATATATCAGGTGAGAGTGCAGGAAGTACTAACTTTGACATTGTCTGCTTGAAGATAGAAAAGTTAGAAACCTTTTGTAGTGAAAAAACTTTATGCTTAAATAGTACGAAATGTTTCTGAATGTTTCCTTCCAAGAGATTTGAATGCGCAAGTGGCACAGACTGATGAAAAATGAGAGGTTCAGCAAAATGGTGAAATTATTAAGTAAAAGTCTTCAGTTTTGCTATTTCCCATCCCTATCGAGATTTTTGTCAGGTTATTTTCTCATATAACAGGAAGAACTAGCAAATATTTTTTTTTCCTTTAAACTACTTCCTCAGTATTGAACAAATGTTTGTAGATAAGGGTTTTTTTTACATCATTATTTATAATAACCTCCATGTCAATTATTTTGTTTTTTTTTATTATTTTTGTTCTCTGGTATGTTTCCATTTTTATTTGGAATCATGGCCATGTCATCAAGTCTCCTAACACACACCATATATATGTTTTTCTTTTTATCATCAGTGGACTTTGGTTTTATTTGCCTTTTGTTCACCTAGTTTATGTCTACATACTTCAACAAGATAACTTGCTTTTCACAATTACTACTGAATGTTTCACCTGCCAAAAAAGAGATTAATCTATCTCAAGCAGATATACATCTCATTGATTAATATATTTCAGCAGAAGGAATAATATGGAAAAATCTACCTGAAACTGTAGCAAAAAAAAAAAATAATAAGTTATGCATATTTGGCAAATGATTGACTTATTAAAAGCATATTTATTTTTTAACCAGAGTAATACTCCTTATGTTTATGTACACAAATGCTGTGTGTGTTAAATACAACCAGAACAAGACATCTAATATCTAACACTTACATATTATAACTCTCTTTATTTGTAACCAAAGCCTTGCTTCCCAAATAGAGCATGCTAAACCCAATCCCCCAAGACTAATAATAGCAAATATTCCTCTTTTGTCCATCAATTTTTCTGGGCTTATTATGTCACAGTCCACACTCTTTTTCAATTGGTTACTTACTTAGCTTTCTTTTTCCCCCTAAAGACAGTGAGGTTTTCTAAAAAAGGATTCATTCCTTATTCACCCTCCAAGACAGTGTATAGATAAGAATAAACATAAAATAATGTCTGGTTGCACAAATGGTGTACAAATGGTGACTAAGTGAATGCACAGTAAGTATACAGGCCTTTAGGTGGCGTCTCCCTTGATATTCTATCTCAGCTTGGGTTCTTGACATTACCTCACAAATGTCCTGTTATTGATTGGGGCTCAACGTTTTTGCATGACTAAAGCCAAAATGTTATACAGAGATAATACCAAAGAAGAGTCTACACCAGTTCTTAACAATTACTTGTTCTCTTTCACACCTTAACTGACTGCTCGGAAACTGCTTTTGTCATTATGATCCTACTGGTCAACATTATCCATTTGTATTCATCACTCAGATCACTGCTGACCTGCATAGCTATTCTATACATAATTATATCCACTTTTAGTGCGAGCACAGAAAGGATTAACTCAGGATAAAAGATAAATCCTGCAGAAGGCAAAAAGGTATCAGAGAATTTAGGCTAAGAAAAAAATATGGGCAATTGAGGAGAAAACCGGATCTAGCATACACATGTGGGCTGTCTTACTACGGGAATAACACATGGAGAGTCTTGTGATCACCTAGTGAATAAGTAACAAATCAGAGTCCATCTTTTCCATTCAAAGGTTGTCTCAATGAGGTTTCTGGAAAAATGTGTCCGACAAAGAAACTCATAAATAGCAGGTATCTGAAGGTAGTATATATTCGGTTTGAAAATTGATTCAAATGCTCCAGAATCCAGGTCTTTGAGTTACAGTTTTGATGTTTTATAGTGACAAGTAAGAAGTCCGGTTTATAGAACACAGGTCAAAAGAAAACACCACGTTTGACACTTGTTACAGACTCAAAATAACTTATAAGCACAAAACTGGCAGATTACAGGTAATCTTATGGATTCTGTACAGCCCAGGGAGGCATGCTGGGCTGTGTATGGGGCAGATGGTGTGGATACACCAAGGATGACACTCTAGGAAAGGGACTGATGGCCTGCCACCCGACACTTTTTATAGAGAGGTTGGGAAAGGATGGGGATTATCTGACTGTGTAGAAAGACTCTGAGCTTGGCAGCTAAGCTGTCAATCCAGTAGGCATGAGCAAATACAAACTAGTTTACTGCTCCATGGTTCTCCCTTGGCCCCAGATCTCATAGCTTACTAAAAAGAAAAGAAGATCTTTGACCTGATATGGAATAAAAAGTTCAAAAGAGGTATTTACTCTTTAAATTCCACTTTAAAGTGCCTTGAAAGAGGCACTCCCTCCTCACCCCCCAAAAAAGAGGCACTTCCCAGGTCTGTGATACTTCCTTCCTTAGTCGAAGTCTATCATCCCACCCATCCTTTCCATGGAGTCATCCTCAGTCAGAGCAAGTGAAAGCCACATAGAGATCATTAAAAAACTATTCATCTGGATTTAGCTGAGGTCTCTATGACAATTTGACCCATATTTCTAACATGTAGGGAGAAAAGAAACTAATCTAATGTTGTGAAATCATTTTGTAAAAGTTCTTGTGTAGACAAATAATTCTTAAGTCTGAAAGAAAAGCAGATCAAATGACATATATTAACTTTCAGTCTTACCACTTATTGGGAAGGAGTTTTTGACCACTGTGGGGATGTAGGAAAGAGCAATCGTTTAGAGAATGAAATTTAGAATCAAAAGACCTAGGTTTAAATCTTGGCTTCAACATGATATGTGGACATTTCACAAGTTATAGAAGTTCTCTGAGCCTACTTACTATCTCTAAAATAAAGACAATAATAAGGTCAATTGGAGTAAAGGTAAATGAAATAATTCCTGGAAACTCAGCATAGACAGGCATGAAGTTACTATATGCCTTTACCTCTTTTTGGAGAGTCCACAGAACAAGAAAAAATGCAAACATTTGACTTTTGGAGATTAAATACTATATTGATTCCATAACTTCAAGTGGACACCAGAGCTGGACGAAACTAATTCACCTCAGCATAGCCAATCACTCCATTGGTCAGTTTCCAAGCCCAGTCATCTTAAATGGGAAGAGACTCGACAAGGAGTCACTAATGCTGAGAATTACAGTATTCTGAACTGTCCAGTTCCTAAAGCAACAAAAACAGGAATGTATTCACAATCTTTAATTCACCAGCTAGGAAGATGTAAAATAAATCCTCCTGTTAATTAAGTGCAGAGATACTTCCTGGGTACCTTATGGGACCTCTAATTTATTCCTTCCAATACCCACTACTACATCACACTCACCAGATCCCATCCATTTTGCCCTAGCTTTATTGAAGTTCCTACTGTAGCAATGCTGGGTACACTACTTATTTATTATTGTGTAACAAACCACCCTCAAAGCTCAGTGATTTGAAACCACAAACATTTATTATTTCATATTTCCTGCCTATTAGGAATTTGAGAGAGCATTAGCTGAATGGGTCTGAATATATCAAGATTTAAATCATGTGGGCCAGGACTTCAACCATCTGAAGGCTTGACTGGGGCTGGAAGCTCCTCTTCCAAGATGGCTCACTCACAAACTTTTGACAAGAGGCTTCAGTTCCTCACCTGGTGTGTTTCTGCATAAAATGTCCTCATGACCTGGCCAATGGCTCCCCCAAAGACAGGGAAAAAGAGAAAAAGAAGAGGAGAGGAGGGGACGGGAGGGGCCTAGAGGGGATGGGGAACAGAAGTTCATTGTCTTTTATAACATAATTTATCATATAATCTTAACATTGACATACCAACTCTTCTGTATCCTTTTGTCACACAGACCAACACTAGTGCTAGCACAATATGGGAGGAAACTACAGAAAAGTAGTGAATACCAGGAGGCAGGGATCATTATGGACCACTTCAGAGGTAAGTTACCCCAATCAGGACTTCCTGAGTTTACAGTACAAATACAACACCCATTATTATACAACTTTGTAAGCTATAAACTAAAAGACCCTACTTGATCATTCTTCTGTCACTTGCCCCTTCACTCACTAACACTCCAGCCACAATACCCATCTTTCAGTGCATGGGAACACCAAGTTGTTTTTCATCTAAGAGGGTTTTCATATGCTCTTCCTTCTGTCTAGAATTCTCCTCGGGGCACCTGGGCGGCTCAGTCGGTTAAGTGCCCGACTTCGGCTCAGGTCATGATCTCACGGTCCGTGAGTTTGAGCCCTGCGTCAGGCTATGTGCTGACAGCTCAAAGCCTGGAGTCTGCTTCAGATTCTGTGTCCCCCTCTCTCTCTGCCCCTCCCCTGCTCATGCTCTGTGTCTCTCTGTCTCAAAAATAAATAAAACATTAAAAATTTAAAAAGAAAATAGAATTCTCCTCTCTCTCAATCTCTGGCACTTAAATATCACTTCCTCTGAAAGGTCCTTCCAATTATGTCATCAGTGACCTTTAAGCATATTCTATATGCCAGGTACTGTTTCCAGAACTTTTTATATTCCAATACATTTAATCCTCACAACAACCCAACAACATAGGTACTTTTATTATCCACATTTTACAAATGAACATACATAAAAAAGTAACCTGCTTACAGCAAGAAAACTAGGAACTGGTGGAGGATGTGAGGAATAAAGTATTTGAAGTGTCTGAACAAGAGGAGAGGGGAATAAGAAGAGATTGGGCAGACAGGAAACTGATCTTATAGATTCTCATAGACCATCTATGTTGCTATTTTATTCTTTTTTTACTTTTTTTTAATGTTTATTTTTGAAGGAGAGAGAGAGAGAGCATGAGTGGGAGAGGGGCAGAGAGAGAAGTAGACACAGAATCTGAAGCAGGCTCCAGGCTCTGAGCTATCAGCACAGAGCCTGACGTGGGGTTTGAACCCATGAACCACGAGATCATGACCTGAGCAGAAGTTGGATGTTTTACCAACTGACCCACCCAGACACCCCTGATATATTATTCCAAGGGCAATAGGAAACCCCTGGAGTTGTAAGCTGGGACTATAACTGATGATTAAAGTAATAACTAAACATTTTTTTAATTTAGTAAATAATATAATAAATATCATAAACACTCAACTTAAGAAATTAAACATTACAAACATTATTGAAAAGCCCTATGCATCTCTCCCTTCCCATTTCCCCACATACCTCCAGAGGTAACCCTCATGTTGAATATCATATTTTTTATTACATATGTATATATGCATACATAATATATGGCTTTAATTTTAAAAATTTTAACATTATATAGTTACAAGCTATATATTATATATACTGTGAGACTTGTGGTGTTTTGGTTCAATTTTATGTTTTTCAAAACACACACATTAACACTAATCTCTAGTTCATTCATATTGACCACTTTGATATACTGCATTGGGTGAATATAGCAAAATTTATATTTTCATTCTCCTATTGATGGACATTTACGTGGCTTTAAAATTTTTACAGTGACAAACAACACTGCTATAACCATTCTTTTACATTTATCTCTACAAGGTAGGTCCTAGATATAAAAGGATTTAAAAACAATAGAAAGGAAAAGAGGGGCGCCTCGGTGGCTCAGTTGGTTAAGCATCCAACTCTTGATTTTGGCTCATGATCCCACAGATCATGTGTTCGAACCCCGTGTCGGGTTCTCCACTGAGCATGAAGCCTGTTTGGCTTCATACTCTCTCTCACTCTCTCTCTGCCTCTCCTTTGCACATGCTTTCTCTCTCTCAAAATAAGTAAACTTAAAAAAAAAAAGGAAAAGAAAAAAAAAACCCACCCAAACTGTCATTTTTTATGAACTAAATCATTATCAATATATTAGTATCATTAAGCAAATAATTATTAAGCAATAAAGCTGAGTTTAAGATCAGTTATTAATTATACACCAACAAAGAATAGTAAGAAAATGTTCAAATTTACAAGTGAATGTTTAGAATTCACAAGTGAATGTTTAGAATTCACAAGTGAAAATAAATATGATGTACTTAAGCTTCAATTTAACCAACAAAAGAAAAGACATTAGAAGATTTACTTGTAGACTATTCTCTTTTCCTATAGAGAATGGATCAGGAAAAGACAGGGGCTAAAGTATGAAGATATGAGTTTTTCTGCTGTTACCTAAAAGAAAAATGACAGTGGCTTAGACCAAGATACTTGTAGTAGAATCAGACATATGATCAGAAACAGATATGATTTGAAAATAGAATCAAGAAGACTTGGTGAGGGATTGGATATAGAGAGTAAAGTATCAAAGATATTGGGACATAGTTTTAATCAATTGAGCATGAGAATGAAATTTACTGAGGTTTGAGATGAAGAGACTTCTGCTTCCAACTGAGTGGACTAGCTTGGATCAAAACAACCCTGCCACCAAAAACAACAAAAAGCTGTATACAATATAAAAATGTCTATTTGAAAGAATTAGAAATGAATCAAAGCATCAAGGGTTTAAGGAGTCAGAGTCCTGGAGACAAAGGAAACCTAGAGAGGAGACCTTGCCATTTAGCACCACTTTTCCCTGAGAAGCACTTGACAACAAATAATTGGTGAACCAGAAGATGCATCAAAATAAAATACCTAGATAGGAACAGGGAAAGAGACATAAAAGATGGAAAATACAGAAAATAGAATAAACGTGGATAATATGGGCAAAGACTAATATACTTTTAAAATATAATTTTACATCCATCAAATCAGCAAAAACTTTAAGTCTGGCAATACTGTGTTGGCAAAGGAGTAAAATTTGAAACCATCCAATGAAACAGCAGTTTCGTGTCACCAGCAATTCCCCTCCTTATAAATATCCTAGAGAAACTCAAACTTGTATCTAAGAAGATATTGTAAAAGGTGTTCATTGCTGCACTGGATTTAATAGTGAAAAAATGCTCACCAAAAGGCAAATAGATGTATCTGTACAATAGAAAAGTATAAAGGCAACTCCATTCTTCCAGTTGCCAGGCCCACACACCTTGATAGGTTGTATTTCTGTCTATCTCTCACAAACCACATCTAACCCATCAGCAGTTGTGTGGGGTCTACTTTCAACATATATGACATATTCAATCACTTCAAACCTCCAATGCCAATATTCTTGTCCCTAAGCTTAAATACTTGCTAGTCTTATATACTTGGACTGGTTCGTATCCAGCTCTCTTATGCTTGAAACTCTAGTTAGAAAATTGCAAGTTATACAAGAAATAATCCAGTCAGCTACAGCATGCTTAAGAACATCCTTCAATCAGGAATCAGTAAACAGAAACGTCAGCAAGACACTCATTTACCTCCAACTGCACTAAGTTCAGTTAAAGTTAACACTTTTCTCAAGTGTCCCTGTACTTAGGAAACTATCATCTATTAATTGTTTACCCTTTCATTCCACACAAACACCACCATTGCCACCACCACTATCATCAGTCATCAGGAATCACCATCTGACATATTATGCACACGTGCTTCTTTTGTGTTTACTTCTTTTTCCCCTAAGGTACAAAAGTATTTCTGTCTGTCCTTTCTAGAATACAATAGGTCTTGGCCTGCTATGAGCTTTGCACATAGTAAGTGCTCAATAAATTTTTGTAGACTAAAATAAACAATATACCAAAACAAAAACAAATCGTAAATTAATGTCTCTGTACTTTATCTTGCTACAAATAATGGATGAATGAATGTGAGTTAATGAAAAAACATATGTCAGATGTACTAACACATATATAGTAGCACAAGCTACACATGTGACTCAGAGACAGTAGTGGCCTAAATAAATACATTTATTCAGGAAATACTGTATTTCCCTTAAAAGTGAGAAGTCATTTGTCGTGTAGCTTTCAATTTTTGCTGTTGATGTTGTTGTTGATGTTACCTTTGGTGTTTAGAAGTTTGATTATGATTTTCTTGGGAAATTTACATATTTATATATTTTGACAAAGTTGGGAAAGTTTCACCAGTTATTTCTTTGGATACTTTTCAGGCTTACCCTCTTTCTCCTCTTCTCTGGAACTCCAATGGCACAGATATTAGCTCTTGTGTTATATTCCCACAAAAATCACCGAGATAATATTCTTTTGTTTTGTTTTGTTTTAGTTCATTTTCTATTGTCAAATTGGGGGTTTCTACTGTTCTATTTTCATGTTCACTGATTCTTTCCCTATATTCTTCATTCTGCAGTTGAACACACCGAGTTTTTAATTTGTTTTATTTTTCGGTTCTAAAATTCCCACTTGGTTTCTCTTTATATATTCTATTTCTCTCCTGGCTCCTTCTACTTTTTCATTTCTTACATGCATGTTTGCACAAGCTGATTGCAGAATTTTTATGATGGCTACTTTAAAATCCTTGGCAGATAATTCAAAAACCTGCGTCATCTCAATATTGGTGTCTGTTGATTGTCTCTCCTCACTCAGGTTGAGATTGCCCAGGTTCTTGATATAACAAATGATTTTCTATTGTATCCTGGACATTTTGGATATTGCATTATTAAATTTGAGATCTTATCCAGGACTGGAAGCTCCTAAATATATTTATTAATAGGCTGGTTTGTGTCTATCCACAGGGACAATATTGATATCTAATTATAATAAAAGAGTGAGTGTTTCCACAAAATAATTTTATTTCATACAACTTAATTACTGCTAAGATGACCAAAATGATCTCTGCCTCCTGGTATTAATGCCTTAAAGTCATCCCCTCCCCTTGAGTATGGGCAGGACTTATGAATTCTCCTTTCCAATGAATGGAATACAGCAAACATGAGGAGATGTCACTTCCAAGGCTTTTGTCTTGTTAACACTCTCTCTCCCTGATGGAACAAGCAAGATGCCACACTACGATCTGCCCTATGAGGAGGCCCTCATAGGAAGAATGATGGCAGGTCTTCAGCCAATAGTTCAAGAGAGATTGAGGTCCTTAGTCCAGAAACCTGCAATAAACTGAAGCACAGCTGTATGAGTGACCTTGGAAGTGGATCGTTCCCCAGAGGAGCCTTGAGATGACTACAGTTCCAGTCAACAGATGATTGAAGCCTTATGAGACACTTAGAGCCAAAGGACCCAGCTACCAGCATCCAAATTCCTGACCCACAGGAACTGTGTGAGAATGTTTTTCAGGTCACTAACTTTTGGGGCAATTTGTTAGGCATCAGTACACACAAGTGAAATTATTAAGCCATGATAGGTCAGTACTCTAATAGATGTTTCACAGAGGTTATTTATTCAGCTCCATGGAAATGACTCTATGATAAAATGAAAATATTTTTTAGGGTTATTTATTTATTTTGAGAGAGAAAGAGAGAAAGCAGGGGAGGGGCAGAAAGTGAGAGGGAGAGGAAGAATCCCAAACAGGTTCCATGCTGTCAGCACAGAGCCCAATGCAGGGTTCGATCTCACAAATCATGAGATCATTACCTGAGCTGAAATCAAGAACCGCCAGGTGCCCCAAAATGAAATTATTATCCTCATTTTACAGATGAGGAAATAGGGATTCAAAGAAATAAAACAGCTTACTAAAAATCATGCAGCTACTAAATGTCAGATGTGGGATTCAATCCTGAGCCTACTTAAAGTTTACATTTTTTACATGAAGCTACAATTCCTCTGTTTGGAATACACTTTCAAAAGTATTAGCTCAGAGTTATATAATATCAACTTTTATACTTCCAAAGGAAAATTCTCTGGCCAAACTTAAATCTTTCTTTCGTAATTAGCTGTGACTAACTTGTTCAGCGACATATGTGTTTTCTTAAAGACCGATTTATTGAGATATAATTCATGTACCATATAACTCATCCCTTTAAATTGTACACTTGGGTGGGGCTATTTGGCATATTACATTAATAACTTTTTAAACCTTGTGATAAAATATGTATAACATAAAATTTGCCATTTGGACCATTCTTAAGAGTACAATTCAGTGGCATTAATTATAGTCACAGTGTTGTGCAACTATCACCAGGTATGTTTGAATTTTTAAATAATTAACATGTGAAACATTTTAACTCTGGCACTCTTTAAAAGAGTTTACAGAATCTTAGAACGATTCACAAGTTAATTATTTTTAAAACAAAGTTAAGTGCAATAAAATGCTTATGTAAATCAACAAAGCATGCTGCAGAAGAATCATGCAGAAATGTATAAAAGTTAGCAATCCACATGACATTTTTATATTACTTTTCAGGATAAAAAAAAAGAAAAAAGAAAAAATATGCAACTCCTGAGGTCAATAGGATTTTTCCATGGAAATATTTTATTATTTTGTGTCACAACAGGTGCAGGAATCTTTGTGTCTCCTAAAGGGGTATTAAAATACTCTTCACTGAACATAGCTGTCTCCCTGAGTATTTGGGCTGCTTGTGCTGTTCTGACTATCATCAGCGCTCTCAGTCTTGCAGAGCTGGGGACAACCTTCCCTAGAAGTGGAGCGCCTTACTATTTCCTCAAAAGATCTCTTGGATCCTCTGTTGCTTTCCTCAGTCTTTGGATCAAATTTTTTATGTATCCCTTAGGAATAGCTACGCAAAGCTTGATAATATCTACCTATATAATTCAGCCTTTCTATACCAGGTGTCCAGCTCCAGAGCTACCAAAGAAATGTCTAGCTTTGGCTATTTTGTGGTCACTGGGACTTCTAAATACTCGAGGGGTGCTAACAGTGGCTTGGTTTCAAACTATCAGTGTTTTGATGAAAATCACTATCCTCTGCTTCATTTCCCTTACTGGGATTGTACTGTTAGGGATTGGGAAAAAGGAGAACGTGGCCAAGTTTGAGAATTCTTTCGACGCTGAACTTCCTGGTGCCTCACAGATTGCAGAAGCCTTACTCCAAGGATTGTTTGCATATTCTGGTACATCAATCCTGATCAACATAGCAGGTAAATCCATCTCTGAAATACTTTTGTAGCAGGCTTAAAGTTTTGTCTACAGTTCTATAGAGAAAGATATAGCCGATTTGTTTGGTTTTTGGAATTCAATTTGATCTTCTTTGGACTAGTTGGTTATATCACAGTTTAGTCATCACCAAACCTCAGTATATTACCATTTATATGGAAAATATGGAATTTAGTATTCTTCAGGTCATGTCCCTTATTCAAAATGTGGGAATTTATAATATAAAGTTTTCAAAAGGAAATTAAGATCACTCTCATACATTACTACATTTTATTCTAGCATTTTTTTCAAGACATTTTGAGTTAAATATCAGTGATGTAAGAAATACATTAATATAATCTATTTGTAAAAAATAAGACTATCACAGATTTATATATATATATATATATATATATACACACACACACACACCCTACCAGCAATGATAAAATGCCACATCCTAATTTTGATTCCATGATATGTCTCAGGGATCTTTCTATATCAGTTCTTAGTGACCTAACACATTTTTTTAACTGCTGCATAACATTCTTTAGGATGGCTTTACCACACCTTCACATTAGTATGTGTTTAAAGTTCTTACAATTTTTCACAATTACAAGGAGTGTTGTAATGCCTATGTTTCCCTATGCACATGTACTATACGGCCATGTTGCCCCCTGCAATGTTATGGTACCAAGAGAATGTGGTAGTAGATGCATAGCACCCTAGAGTAAACAAAAGAATTAAATAGAAAACAATTCATGATATTTCATTTGCCTTATAAAATTATAAGAATATAAAATATTAAGAAATATAGTAAATAGCGAAGTTGTATAAAACTTCCAAGCAAAGTTTCTATAAGAAACTTGAACTTGGGGTGCCTGGGTGGCTCAGTCTATTAAGTGTCCAGTCATGATCTCGCCGTTCCTGAGTTCGAGCCCTGCAACAGGCTCTGTGCTGACAGCTCAGAGTGTGGAGCCTGTTTCAGATTCTGTGTCTCCCTCTCTCTCTGCCCCTCCCCCGCTTGTGCTCAGTCTCTCTCTCTCTCTCTCTCTCTCTCTCTCTCTCTCTCTCTGTCAAAAATAAATAAACATTAAAATTTTTTTAAAAATTTAAAAACCTTGAGCTTGTTCCCCTACATGTCACACTACTAGTATAGATTTTATGCTTAAAATGTCTGTAACATTTTATCAAAACTTTTCATTATGATTTCTTAGAAGCCCTGATTCTCAAATTATTGAAATCTGTGATATTCCTTGATTATTAAGATATTTGTTCTCTCATGTAGATTATTAAAAATTAAGATAATTTTTAAGGATTTTATCATTTTTCTTTTTTAATAATTGACAAAGGTAATGTTTTCATTTCTGGCAGTGAAATTAGTGAATTTTTAAACCAATATCAAGGTTTTCCAAATAATGATAAGGCTTTAATTTATCTAGCACAAATGAATTGTTATAGCAATCATCTTGCAGCTAGCTTGGACATTAAAAAAGCACATGAAATACTGGACATATGTGAAGGCCGAGTTTCATGGGTCACCGACTGGATCTGCATCCTTCAGGGGCCACTGAGTCACCTCACTTCCCCAGTCGTGTTGGGTTATGAGCCACGGTCCTTGGACAACTGAATCCAACTTCCTCCAGCAGTTTCTAAAAAGCCCTTTCCTACAGTGGGCAGTTATGTGTTCTGCAAAAGTAAATACCCAGATATTAGTATCTCTCTAAGGTAGAGCATCTCACTAGAGCAAGCGGGAAGGTTCTTGATAGTAATCATCACCTGAAGATACAGCATAATGCAGCTATAAACCCAATTTGGGATCTTTTTGGACTGCTCATCTCAACCTCCTACTCCCTGACTTGATTTGTTATCAAAACAAACTAAGCCTTGAATTAAGGATGAGCATCCCACACCTAGCACTGGTAATGAAATGTGAATGACTTCAGATCAACATGGTGTTTGAAAGGTCTACTGAAATTTTCTGGCTCTGCAGACTATTAAAGCAAAAGGCCCAATAAAACAAGTGTAATAATTCCATCAGATCTTGTGGCCAGTTGCATGGGACTGGCTACCATTACCCACTTTGTTAACTTTATTTGTAAGTCTACAACACCAAATTTATACATCTGGCTTCTTGTATACCAAAACAGGTTAATCCTTGTGGTGAGAAAGGAACCCGTGTGCATTGTTGGTGGGAATGCAAACTGGTACAGCCACCGTGGAAAACAGTATGGAAGTTCCTCAAAAAATTAAAAATAGAACTACCCTATGATCCAGTAATTTCACTACTGGGTATTTATCCAAAGAATACAAAAACACTAATTCAAAAAGATACATGCATCCCTATGTTTCTTGCAGCATTATTTACAATAGCCAAATTATGGAAGCAGTTCAAGTGTCCATCAATAGATGAATAGATAAAGAATATGTGGTATATATACACAATGGAATATTACTCAGCCTTAAAAAGAATGAAATCTTGCTGTTTGCAACAACATGAGTGGATCTAGGGAGTATAATGCTAAACTAAACAAGACAGAGAAACAAATACCACATGATTTCACTCAAATGTGGACTTTAAGAAACAAAACACATGAACAAATAAAAAAAGAGACAAATCAAAAAAACAGACTCTTAACTATAGAGAACAAACTGATGGTTACCAAAGTGGAAGTGGGGGGCAGGAGGGGTGAAATAGGTGAAGGGGATTAAGAATACATTTATCTTGATGAGCATTAAGTAATGTATAGAATTGTTGAATCTGTACACCCAAAACTAATATAACACTGTATTTTAACTATACTGGAATTAAAATTTTAAAATAAAAATAATTAAATTAATTTTTAAAATAAATAAATAAATAAGGATATTTAAAATTAAAAAAAAGAGAGGCATAACCCTGGCTAAAAATAACTATTTCTCTTGAGTTTGGTCCTCAGATTTTCTGATCTGTCATATTCCTGGCCAAGTATAAACAGAATAGACAGCTTATGTCCAGATTCGTATGCTAGGGCTTCCTAAAGGGACACCACTGAACCCCAAGCACCACCATACATCCTTTATATTTACGTCTGAAATAAGAAATTATATTGGCTCTCAAAACTATTAGTGCATCCATCTCAGTAACAGGTCTGACAAAATTAAAATGAGTCTCTAGTGACATAGACAACTGTCAGGAATTGAGTTCTATCCACATAACAGCAAAAGAACAAAAGTCCTCTGCTTCCATAACATGACTTGTGTGACTCTTGCAAGGGAGCATCAGGGAAGATGACATGGCATGCTGTGTAGAAAATCAGGATCACTTGACACACATTCATCTTCACAGCAATTTAAAGAAACTCTCAGATTTCGTAATCTGCTCCAAATTCCCATGGCACTAAGGAAATCCAGGAGATAACTGCAGCATTGGCTGACCCTCAGAGGAAGTTGCATTAATAATGGCACCACCGGCTCGGATTTGCATCCACTCCTCGTCCAAAGATCTGAAGAGCAAGATCTAGGGTAACTTTTAAAAAGGCCAGTTCCCCAGATCCGTGAGGAAGGTTTCTGAGAACAAATGGTAACTTTTGGCCCGAGCTAGAAATGTAAATAAGAGACGGGAAAAGGCCCATTAGACAAAACTTTCCCGTCACTTTATGGAAAACCTAAACAGGAGAGTCTAAGCAGGCAGGGCACCTACCACAGGCTGCTCTTCTGTCATTGGAGATCAGAAGACATGGTCTTAGTCTGCACTGAAGACAGGAATATGGTAGAAAACACAAACTAAGAATCCACTGCTTCCCTGGACACATTTAAAACTTGGTAATACTCCCTGGTCTTAAGGATGTGACCAAAGTTGGTCATGTTAGGGACAAAAGAAATTTTCCACATTAAAACCAAGCAAGTTGTAAGAGACAGTATTCCTAAAGGAATTTTTTACTGTTCATTTGAACAGTGGTGGGAAAAGAGTAAGATGAGAAAGAAAGCATTAATTTGGTACAAGTTAAAACTTTTTTATCTTTTACTCACTCTTTCTCAAAGAAAATAAAATGTTAGTGTTAATGTAACATTTTATAGTTTCCCAAAGTGACAGTTAAAATTATTAGTCACTTTTTATGGGGCATTTGGGTGGCTCAGTCGATTAAGCATCTGACTTGGGCTCAGGTCATGATCTCAAGGTTTGTGGGTTCAAGCCCTGGGTTGGGCTCTGTGTTTGACCACTGTGAGCCTAGAGCCTGCTTCGGATTCTGTGTCTCCCTCTCTCTCTGCCCCTTCCCTGCTCATGCTCTCTGTCTCTCTGTCTCTTGAAAATCAATAAACCCGTTAAAATTTTTTAAAAAATATATTAGTCTATTTATGGGATAACTTCGGAATAATAATTTTTAACAAAATAGTACAAAATAATGAGAAATCTAAGCTTTCAGGCACAATTTGTGCAGGACCAATGTAGAATCAGTCCATGTAGATAAGGAAGCATGGATCCATGAACAATACTTTCTCCTCTTTTTATTATAAAGAACTCTTCAAAAGTCCCACAATAATACTTCCTCTTCTGATAACTTTATTTGTGTTTTTTAGGAGAGATAAAAAATCCCGGTGAGAATATTCCCAAAGCTCTGATTACCGTTCTTCCCATGGTGGCTGTTGTTTACGTATTGGTGAATATATCCTACCTGGCAGTTTTGACCCCTCAGGAAATCATCTCTGCAGGTATGAATGTGTCTAGACAGAGAGAAACCAGTCACTACTACTACCTACTCTCAATAAACATTGACTCCTGTACACTGTAGATATGTTTGATACACCCCTAAGAATATAAACATGACGTATTCATGCTTTGGTTTTTATAAGGAAAGGAAAAATAATCACCTAAATGATCTATAAAGAAGGGGCATGTGCTAAGGGAAAGATCTAAGGATAGTAGAATGTGAAAAGCAAGAATTAGAAAGAGAAAGAGAAGGAGGAGAGGGCTGCAGAGGAGAAAGGGGAAAGAGATGAAGAGAACCAGGAGCAAGCACAGCAAGAAGCAAAGAAGAGATATTTTGTTAGAATTTCTACCCTTTAGGGCACACCCAGATACATATCCTCAAAATAACTGTTTGGAATAGGCAGTGCATTCTTCATTTTGTAGGTAGGGAAACTAGCTCAGGGAAGTTAAGTAATGGACAGAGTTAAGATCCAAAACTGGGTCTCCATCATGCTCTTCTTATGATAAAAGCATGTGTCTTGTCCAGGTTACTGAAGGTAGTGGGTTGTAAACGTGGACAGCAAGTTGCAATATCTGATCTTAAAAAAAATGCTCTTCCCAATACCTCTAGGTATGGTGCTCAAAGTTACATTCCTGGTAACTGACACACTCAAAACCAGGTGGTCCAACTCCAAAACCCATGTTCTCAACCACCGCACTAAAATGCCTCAATTTACAAACAAACCAAATCAAAGCCCTGTATTGCCACCACTAGGAGGGATTATTATCAATGCAAGTAATAGTATGTATATACATTAATATATATCAGATAATAAGGTATATTAAAACAAATAATGATATAGTAGACACCATAGATGTGACTAAACAGAGTTATATCAAAAGGTTAGTAGTAAATGGTGTCATGTGAATGATAAAATTACAGTTTTTATTTCCTTTTTTATATTGTTTCATATTGTTAATATTTTCCATGATTAGCATGTTGCACTTATGATCAGAAAAATATCATTTTTCTAATGCCAAATAACATTTCCACAGAACCAACTGGTAAACTTTTATGAAAACACCAAGCCTTTTTTTTTTTTTTTTGGAAACACCAAGCCTTTAAGAAAATGCTAAATTACTTTGTTTACTTTAAAAAGGCAGAGTAGTATTTGAAATATATTTTAAAAATTCCATCAAATTTTAATTTAAAAAAAGGCAGTTACTCCTGAAAGAAGAGAAGTTATCTAGAAAGTTCACTTACTGATACAACTCACTCTTTAAATATTCTAGATAAAGTCCAAGTAATACACCAATAAAAACATAAACTACAAAAATATTGTATAGAAAGACAGGAACAGAGGTATCTGACCGTGTACAAATATAGTGCATGTGGTTTGGGAGAAGCTGTGACTAGAGCCAACATACTGGGATACTCAGGTAACTAGAATTTCCCTGCAGTGGAGGGGTTTTCAAAGCAAAGGTCACAAAGAGGAGTAGTCTGATGTGCAAAGCCTTTACAAAAATAAGTTTTGAAATGTATTTTGAAAAAAAAAACTATACAAGTTTCAAAAAGTCAAAAGGTGGTTTTATGCATCTTCTCTGACACTAGTACAAAAAATGTTATGTTGCTTCTAAAAGGAAAATATAGGTGCACCTAGGTGGCTCAGTCAGTTAAGCATCTGACTCCTGATTTTGGCTCAGGTCATGATCTCATGGTTCATGGGTTCAAGCCTCCCATCAGGTTCTGTGCTGAAAGTGGTTGGAGCCTGCTTGGGATTCTCTCACTCTCCCTCTCTCTTCCCCTCCTCTCTCTCTCTCTCAAAATAAAAAATAAATAAATAAATAAATAAACATTAAAAAATAAATAAAAGGAAAATACAATTTTTTAAATGTTACATTAAAAAATAAATGAAAAGAAAATATAAGTTTTTAAATGTTTAACTTATTTTGAGGAGAAAGAGAGTGGGAGAGGGGGTGAGAGGCAGAGAGAGAGAGAGGGATAGTGAGAGAATCCCAAGCAGACCACACTGTCAGCATAAAGCCTGATGCAGGGCTTGAACTCATTAACTGTGAGATGATGACCTGAGCCAAAATCAAGAGTCAGATGCTTAACCAACTGAGCCACCCAGATGCCCCAAGAAAATATAAATTTTTTTAAGTTATTTATTTTTTAAGAGAGAGAGCACACACGCAGAGAGTGAGGGAGAGACAGAGAATCCCAAGCAGGCTCCACACTGTCCACACAGACCCTGATACAGGGCTCCAACCCACAAACCATGAGATCATTTCCTGAGACGATGATCAACCAGCTGAGACATCCAGGTGCCCCTAAATTTTGATAAGTTCATAATAACATGTTACTATTACACCTTCCCACAATTTGGTCTCACAGGAATACAGTAGTAACACTAAAGGGGATTTTGTTTTAACTATTAAAATGAGAGACAGAACTGTAATTTGCCTTACACCCACTTCCAAACTAATCAGCAAGTCCTGTAAAACTCTACCCCATTAACAGCTCGTCAGGTATTTCCCCCTTCCGCACGCCCACTCAGTGTCTAGACCCTCATTTTCCTCATCGGGCTACAGCAACAACCTCCTCATTTGTACACTCACTTCTGATCTCCCTCCAATCCAGCCTCCACTCAGTCTCTAGAGATGATGTTATAAAACATAAATCTAATCATGTCACTCTCCTGCTTAAACACTCTCTGTTTTGTGTCCTGCTGCAACCACCCCGTCACCACCAAATACACAAATACCAACTTCTAAACTGACCACCGCAGGTTCTCCAAGATCTAAGCAAGCCTAACTTTCTGTTAGGTGTGCACGAATACCCTCACCACATATCATCCTTTCTAAAGAACTTACCATTTCCAGGTTAGACACTATTATCTCTGCCTCCCCCACAATGCCACCTTACCAGCCTGACTTAGATGCCTACCTTGTGATGGATGTCACACTAGTAAGACTGATTCTAAGTTCAATATCCTTTGAGCCCTGACAAGTTCCTCCTAAGTCTCATTCCAGTCTTAGAAGGTTTGAAATGCAATTTAAAATCATGAAATGGAGTATAGTGAATAAACTTACAATATAATTGCAATCATCTCTCTGAATTTTAGGGTTGTTAACACTATTAATAAGAAATTGTCAGAATTTTAGAACCGAAATACCTACAAAACAAAGCTCAATGTTTTCAACTTCGCAAATAAATTATTAGAGGCAAAACTGTAGGTGTCAAAGCACTTGCAGTTGAAAAAAAGAAAAGAACTAAACCACCATCAATTCATCACATTATCAATGAAAACGACCAGTACATCATAGGTAGTAAAGATAACGCAATCGTATCATATAATTTTGAGCTCTACTTTAATTATAATCAATGGCCAATAATTTTGGAGAAATTTTGCAGTATAGTTGATGCCCTCACAACATAATTCCTTATGTTTCTAGTATCAGTTATTTGCCTTAGTTAAGCATCTATATTTACCCCCATTGAAAATCTTCTATTCTTATTTTTAATCATAGTATTTGTGACTATCACTCATCTGTTGTTGCCAAACAAGCCTCCCCAAAATGTACTGATTTACATCCACCACTTATTTGGTTCACAATTCTACAAGTTGGCAATTTATATTGCATTCAGCTAGGCAGTTCTGGTTCTCTGTTGGAGTCATATGTGTGTCTGCAGTCCCTTGCAGTTTGGGTAAGCAGCTTTATTGAGGTTGGCCATGATTTCCTGTTTCTTTGGGGACTCAGCTTGTAGGTTAGCTTGAGTCCTTGGAGAAGCAAATGCCAAGAAAGAATTAAATGTGCAATGAATTTAGTAAGAGAAATGCTTGTGTTAGAGAAACCAAGAAGGAAGCCAAGTAAGGCTGGAAGAGCCATGGGATCACAATGCGAGTGTGACCCAAAGTGAAGAAGAGAAAGAGGAAAAAATAAGTAAAAACACCCTGGACTCATATGCTGTATAGGAAAGGTTTGGCACATCTGCCAGGAAGCCCTTTAGCCAAAGTTGGCCATCAGATAAATAAGTACCTCTTAGTGCCTCTACCTCACAGATATTAGCTGGGAACAACCTGTGGGAGCATGGCTTTGGTAGAAATGCCACAATGTATTTCTTTGTGCAGTAGCCAGGGCCCTAGGTCAATTATGCTCCCTGTATTTGGAAGTCTGTAAGATGCATTTCCAGGCTCCAGAATTACTATGGTTTGTCTTTCACAGACTAGGTTGAGCTTGTTCACATGGTAGCTAAGCAGGGTTCAAGAGAGCAAGCAACATGTGATACTTCTCAAGGTATAGGCTCAGAGCTGGCAAACTACTACTTCCAATGCATTCTACTGGCCAAAATAGACCACGAGGCCATATTCAAGAATTGATAAAGAAACTCCCTCTCAGAAGAAGGGGCCAAGTCAGGTTACAAAGAGTACAGATGCAAGAAGAAGTGAATAATTTTTGCCATATTTGCAATGAAGCAAAAGTGACTGACTCTTTTGAAATTTTTTTTAGATGCTGTTGCTGTCACCTGGATGGATAAAGTAATCCCTTCCATGCAATGGGTCATTTCTTTTGGGATTTCAACTTCAATAGTTAGCAACATATGTTGTACAGTGCTTTCAGCATCGAGGCTGTTCTACACAGCAAGCCAAGAAGGACAACTGCCTTTGATCTTCTCCATGCTTAATAACTACTTCAGTCCAACTGTTGCTATCACCCAGATAATCATCTTAGCTTCTTGTCTTATTATAGCCTCAGATTTAATCAATTTAATAAAATATTCAGGATTAGCAACCTGGGTTTTAAGAGGGCTATATATGATAGGTTTACTTAAACTAAGGTACCAGGACCCCAATCTACCCAGACCTTATAAGGTAAATCAAGATAAAAATGTTAATATTAACTTTCTACTCTATTTCTAGGAATATAACTTTTTTAACCTATAGGGGATGCTTCTAATCAATTAGAGTCCAATTTATGAAACATCTGATCTGGATCTCTATGTTCCAGTTTACTGATGTATATAATTGGCTGTATGAGCTATTTTTGGCTTGTTTCTTATTGAGTAAAAGGTCAAAATTGATTCTCCACAAGGAATATAGTTATCACTTTTGTTATTTTCCAGGAGCTAGACAACAATGCTTTTGGGGTAAGGGGGGGAATATTGACCCAACTCAAAATCATCTCTTCAGTGCACAACCCAACATAGGTGATACGGCATTCCATTCTTAATCATATCCTTGATAGAGTCTTCATTTTCTACAATAAGATCAATAAGATGTTAATCTAAGCCTCAGTTTGGATTATTATAAACATTGTGAACCTGAACTTAACTTGCAAGATAAAATCACTACCTCCTAGGTAATGTCAGTAGGGCCCTGTAGGCTCCTAGAGTATCTTTATCCAAAATATACAAAAGCACCCCTTCCTCTAGGCAGACATAGCTCTGTGCCCAGGCACAGCCTAGTGAAGAAAGCACAAGCTAGATATTAGCCCCACGCTGCTCCATCAGATGGGAGCACTTGTGCATACAGTGACTACTTAAGCAATCATACATATAAGAAATTAAATTAGACTCATTTGAAAAGACCATTCTGACAATAGCATAGAAAGTGAATTAGAAGAAGGCATGAGTAGAGGCACCTGAGTGGCTCAGTTGGTTAAGTGTCCAAGTCTTGATCTTGGGGTTGTGAGTTCAAGCCTCAGGTTAAAAAATTAATTAGTTAAAAAGGAGGCATGAGCATATTCAGGTCAAACAGCCTGCAGAGGTTCATTTAGTCACCCAGTTTAACTAAAGAGAATTCTAAAACTTAGAGATTAAGTAAATTACTCTGGCTAAAAGATACCGGGCTGGAATTTAAACTAAACAGTCTGATTCCAGAGCCCATATTTTTGTTATATTTATTTTAAAAAGACTGGTGAATATTTTATTCTGTAAAGGACCTACTAAGGAAATTTTTTTCTGATCTTAGCATCAAGAATACTTGGGCCTCTCCTAAATAACTGATTTGCTTATACCTTATGATGGACAGCTTTCAGAATCTATATGGAGCTTTGTGGCATGTGTTTTGTGAAACAAATTCATTCTTTATCTATGTTTATTTCCCTCTCTCTTATTTTCATTTATTTTGCCTTGGTGTAATGTAAGACATACCTTGCTATAATGTAAATCCTAAGAGGTTTCAAATAGTGTTTGTTTAAGTCTTTAATTGTGTCATAAATACAATCAAAATGGCCCGTTTAAGATATTTTCTGCATGTAGAGATTGTGTACAAAGTAAAATGAGAGTCCCATGTTTCATGCCAGTGACCATAATAACCACTTAAGTGTGCTTTTTAAAATATGAATTCCCAGACTCACTCTTGAGAATTCTAATTTAGTCGATGTCAGTTGGGCCCTAAGAGTTTATGTTTATCAATTATCTTGGGGGTTCTTATGCAGAGAAGTCCACTGACTGACCGTATTTTAAGACACACTAGTCTAGACAATCTTCACTTTCTTCCCCTCAAAATGGCTCCCTCTTTGGCCATTTCTCCTCTTGAAAAAAGTGAATGACAATATCTTGGATTTGAGTCATCTATTTATTCAACAAATAAGCAGTAACTATCTGCTATGTTTCAGGTACTCTACTAGGCAGTTCAAAAAACCCATTAGCCTCAGAGAAGTGTAAGAAATGTATACAAATCACTGTTCTAAAGTTAATTAAGAAATGTCATTTTGTTGGGGCAACCTGGCTGGCTCAGTTGGTTGAGCATATGACTCTTGATCTCAGGGTTGTAGGTTTGAGCACTATTGGATGTAAAGATTACTTAAAAATAAAATCTTAAAAAAATATTTTTTTAAAAAAGAAATGCCATTTTGTTGAGCACGTTTTACTGAAGTGCCCTGTGTACAATGCTCACAAAGACTTCAAAAGACCAGCATTAGATAAAACCTCATTTTGCAAATGGGTTGGAAAAGACCCTTTTATCCCCCAACTTAAATGGCAACGACACACATATTTCAGGAATATTTGATTAAAAAGCTCTGAACACATTTATCTATCGTGGCTGCCTGCCCACCATGTAGCTTCCTTCAGTTGAAACAGGGTGCAGGGCCCCAAGGGTCTCACTGTGCAGTGACAGCAGCCCTGGACGCTGGTGCAATGGGCCCCACAGGACTCGCAGGGAGCCTCCTTCTGGCTCCCTTCTGCAAATAGGTCTGAGGACCAGATTAATTCAGTAGCCCAAAGTTAAACAGCTAAACAGTGGCACTAAGCTCCCTGGAGAGGAATCTTCTGTATCTGTCTTAAATACCTCTGTGTCCCTAGCATGGCAAGTGGCACATAGGGATTCAGTAGATATTTCTTGAAGGAATGAACAGTTAAGGTTGCAAAGCTTGCATTTCCAACCAGGCTTTTCTGATTCCAACATTTCTGCTGTTTTTATTATGTAATAGTGCTGCTCTAGGAAAAATTGGTATACGCCTAATTAAAGAGGCATTATAACCAAATATTACAGTTATGCCAAATTCCCAAAACTAAGAATGCTTCAATGACTAATACTAGAACGGAATAGTTAATTTTTTATTTTTGACAATGATTTCTTATAATGTATCTTTTTTCCCATGCTTGAAAATAAAGCACTTATTTTAGTAATAAGTTGACAATATCTGATGAATAGAGTAGGCATTCATAACAACTATAGAATAAATATAAATAAATAAATACTGTTCCACTTTTTACACTCATTTAGTCTGCCATTGATGTACTTTCTATAATATACTACCGAGACTGTCTCTTTAAATATATTTGAAAATATATTTGCAGTTTTCTCCCTGGTGTTTTGAAACATTTGTTCCAAACAGAAAGAGAATGTTCTTACATTGTTTATAGAAATTTTGAACTTTTGAGGAAAAAGTCATCACTAATCTTAATCTTAATCCTTTTTTTTTTTTTTTTTTTACTTTCAGGTGCGTTTGCCATTTGTATTTGGATCCATAGCTATATCTTTGTTTCTAATTTTGACACCAATGATTCATTCTCCTAAAGTAGAGTATATCTATGGGTTTATCTTTATTTTCAGTGGACTTCTGGGTTACAGGCTTCATGTTCACCTTAATCAACGTTCTGTTTGTTTTGATAAAATCACTTGTTATTTACAATTATTATTTAATGTTTCACCACCTGAAGACCAAGATGAACGTATTTCAACAGGAAAAAAACATCTTGAAGAAATCTTTTTGTAAATAGGCAACCCTAAATCTGTAAGTGGTTAATGACTAAGCACATTCAATCTTTGCTTTAAAATGTATACACCCAGGGGCACCTGGGTGGCTCAGTTGGTTAAGCATCTGACTCTTGATTTTGTCTCAGATCATGATCCCATGGTTTGTGAGACTGAGCCCCATGTCATACTCTGTGCTGACAGCATGGAGTCTGTTTTTCTCCCTCTCCCTTTCTCTCTGCCCCTCCCCTGCTCATGCACATGCATGCACATGAGCTCTCTCTCTTTCTCTCTCTCAAAATAAATAAATAAACATTAAAAAAATAAAAATTATATATATATATATATATATATATATATATATACCCTCATAGATACAAAACCTCCCCCTTCATACCCAATCCCCAACTACATATATCAAATCCCCGCCCAGCTACGTATTCAAATTCTTTAAAAAAATTTTTTTTAATGTTTATTTATTCTTGACAAAGAGACAGTGGAAGCGGGGGAGGGGCAGAGAGAGAGGGAGACACAGACTCTGAAGCAGGCTCCAGGCTCTAAGCTGTCAGCACAGAGACCAATGTGGGACTTGAACCCACGAGCCCTGAGATCATGACCTGAACCGAAGTCGGATGCTCAACCGAATGAGCCACCCAAGAGCCCTCAAATTGTTTACAATTCTAATTCTTTTGCTTGTAATTGAAGCCTTAGTTCCCTAGTGCCCAACATGTTTTTCACCACTTTCCTCCAACAACCATCAAACAAACAAAATAAAAGAGTCATTGTCAGGAAGACGAGTACATGGGTAAACAGTAGATAACAGATATTTAATCAACATTCATTGAATGAATGTAAGATGCATCCACAAAAACAAAAAAAGAATATTATAAATCTGAGATTTATATTAATAAAAACTACATATTGCTTCCTACTCACTGGTCTAAACACTTCACAGTGATATCAATCAAAAGAATGTGTTTCACTTTCAAACCCTTGTGTTTACCTCTACAAAGTGTGAAGGCTAAATAATGATGCTGAAAAATATGTTCAAGTCCAGATGGTAACTACACTTATCATGGTGAGCACTGCATAATGTACAGAACTGTTGAATCACTATATTGTACACCTAAAACTAATATAATATGGTATATAGAACTACACTTCTATTAAAAAAAAATGTCTAGGTCCTAATCCTCAGAACTTCTGTATCTAACTTTATATGGAAAAAAGAGTCTTTACAGATGTGATTAAAGATCTTGAGACAAGGGACATCTAACTAGATTATCTGCATAGGCCCTAAATGCAATCACATATATCTTTCTAAAAGAGAAGTAGAGGGATAGTAGACAAGACAGAAGAGAAGGCAATGTAACCCTGGAGGTAGAGACAGGAATAATGAGGCCACAAGCCAAGGAATGACAGCAGCCACCAGATGCTAGAAGCAAGCAAACAATGGATTTTTCCCTAGAATATCTGGAGGCAGTGTGGCCCTGCCAAAACTTTGATTTCAGCCCAGTGAAACTGATTTTGGCCTCTAGCCTCCAGTATTGTGAGAGAATAAACTTCCGTTGTTGTAAACCACCAGGCTGTGGTAATTTGTTACAGCAGCTCCAGGAAACTTATATATAAGGTATTTGCCAAAAATACTCATGCAATTTCCATAATATGGAAAGGAAGGCTTTCTTCTAAACTCACATACTAAATATTTTTGCATGTGTAGTACACAGACATATGACTCCACTGAAATTGTCTACTATATAGAGAAAACTAAAAATGTAAGTTCCCAACTGAGAGAGGATATTCTTACTGCTATTCCTCCCTAAAATCATATTATCTAACCTCCAAGACAGCCTAAGTACTTCTCACCCCTTGAAATTCATGCTCTGAGGCAGTTCTCTCCCACACTGAGTCCAGGTTGCTCTTGAGCAATGAAATATGAAGGAAGCAATGGTGTGTCACCTGCAAGTCTAGGTCATAAGTGGCGTTGCTGCTGAGGCCTTCTTCTCTTGGATTGCTTGCTCTGGTCACAACCACAGGCCTTTGTTGGAAGAACAATCAAGTAGTCCCACAGAGAGGACACAGTGGAGAAAAACCAATTTGCCAGCATCAACATGATAGTCATTTCAGGAAGCTACCTTCACACTGGATCCTACAACACCAGGGAAACGTTTATATGACGGTAGCCCAGCCAAGACCTGACTGCAACTTCATGAGAGACTCCAAGTCAGAACTGTCCAACCATGTTTCTATGTTTCTTCTGAATTCCTTTTATTTTTTATTTTTTAAAAAACTTTATTGTGATAAGAACACTTAATATAAGATCTACTCTGTTAACACAATTTTAAGTATTAATACAGTATAAGTATAGGCACTTTGTTGTACAATTGATCTCTAAAATGTATTCTGAAATTTTATACCCATTAGTTAGCAATTTCCTGTTGCCCCCTACCCCAGCCCTTGGCAACCACAATTCTATTGTTTGCTTTCATGAGTTTGACTATTTTAGATAACCTCATTCATATACATGGAATCATGCAGTATTGTCCTTCTGTGACTGGCTTATTTCACTTAGCATAATGTTCTCCAGGTTCATGCATATTGTTGAATATGGCAGGGTTTCCTTCTTTTTAAAGACTCCATTCTCTGTATATATCACCTTTTTTATCCATTCATATGTCAGTGGGCATTTAGGTAGCTTCCACATTTTATATAATGAACATAAGAATACTAATGTCTCTTCCAGATCCTGATTTCAATTCTTTCCAGTAAGTCTTTAATCTATTTTTGAGTTAATTTTTGTATATGTTGTGAGATAAGGGTCCAATTTCATTATTTTACATGTGCGTATCCATCCTTCCCACCACCATTTGTTGAAGAGACCATCCTTTCCCCAATGTGTATTCTTGGCATCGTTACCAAAGATCAGTTTACCATATATGTGTGGATTTATTTCTAGGCTCTCTATTCACTGGTCTATGTGTCTGTCTTCATATGAATATCATACTGTTTTAATAACCATATCTTTGTGTAATAAACTTTGAAATCAGGAGTACAATGCCTCTAGCTTTGATCTTTTTCAATATTGTTTTGGCTATTTGAGGTCTTTTCTGGTTTCATATGAATTCTAGAATTGTTCTTTTTAACTCTGTAAAAAAATATTCTATGGGATTTTGATAGGGCTTGCAGTTGAATCTATTGGACAGTATGGATATTTAATAATATTGAGTCTTCATGAACATGAGCACGAGCATGAGATACCTCTCCATTTATTTGTGTTTTCTTTAATTTTTTTCATCAATGTTTTATAATTTTCAGTGTGCAAGTCCTTAATGTCTTTGGTTAAATCTATTCCTAAGTATTTTATTGTTTATGATGCTATTGAAATTGAGATTTTTTCCTAATTTCATTTGCAATTAGTTGATTATTAGTGTATAGTTGTATTCTGCAACTTTTCTAAACTCAATTATTAGTTCTAATAGTTTTGGGTAGAGCTTTTAAGATAATGTCATATGCAGAGAGAAGCAATTTTACTTCTTCCTTTCCAACATGGATGCTCTTTTTTTCCTTGGCTAACTGCTCTGGCTAGGACTTCCAGTAATATGTGAAAGAAGTGGTGAGACTGGACATCTTTGTCTTCTTCTTGATCTTAGTGGGAAAGCTTCTGGTTTTTAATTCTTGAGTATAATGTTACCTGTGAGCTTGTCATATATAGCTTTCGTGATGTTAAGGTAATCTCCTTGAGTCCTAGTTTTTATCATAATGTTGAATTTTATCAATTAGTTTGTTTTTGTTTGTTTGCATTTATTGAGATGATCATGCAATTTTTAGCCTTCACCCTGTTTATCTGGTGTATAGATCGCATTAATTAATTTGTGTATTGTTGTAGACTCTAAAGTTCTCTCTTGGCCAGCAAGAGAGCGGGATGGAGGATGAAAAGCAAGAGACAGCTAATGTCCAGGAAGAGACAAGAGCCCCAAATAAGGGTCCTTGCCCCGTTTTTATTAGAATCAGAAGGCTTATGAACATGGCAATGAATGTGCACAAAGAGACAATGAATCTGTGAACATTAACTTGAGGATGTGAGGGAAAGGGGATCTTGAAGATATTTGAAGTTAGGGGTTTGGGTTAATACAAAACAAAATCTGGGCACCAGGCAGTCGGGCAGAAGGTTGTTTACAGGGCACATGAGGCACCAACTCTGTTTATCTCAGCTAGCCTAGGGGATAAGACAGATAGTGGAAATAACCTCAGGGTTAACAAGGCACATTTTCTTTTGTTAATCATCTCCACTCTGGGCAACTTCACCCTGCAGCACAGTTCAGGGGTCTATAGCCCAAATTACCTGTTTACCTAACTTGGTCCTTCTCTCCTGTGAAAGCAGCTTTATGCTATCATACTAAGTTGGGAGGCGCCTCCACCCTGAATACCTAATCTCGCTTACCTCATACACCTTTGTATTGGGTGCCTTTGCACCCCGCTCCCTCTCTTGGGGTCCTAATCTTGTTTACCCAAACTCATTTGTGAGCATCCTATGGCTTTGTACTTCTTCATGCCTTGTTAACCCATTGGTATAACCCCGGGGGATTCCTAAGCTTATTCTCCACAGTGTATTTTGAATCATCTCTGCATTCCAAGAATAAATCCTGCTTGGTTGAAGTGGATGATCCTTTTAATATGCTGTTGAATTCAGTTTACTAGTATTTTGCTAAGAATATTTGTATCTATGTTCATCAGGGACATTGGCCTATAGGTTCCTTTTGTTGTAGTTTCTTGTCTGGTTTTGGTATCAGGTTAATTGTCTCACAAAATGAGTCTGCAAGTGTCCCCTCTTCTTTGACTTTTTTTGAACAATTTTAGTTGGCATTAATTCTTTAAATGTTTGGTAGAATGTGTTAGTGAAGCCATCTAGTCCTGGGCTGTTCTTTGTTGGGAGGTTTTTGATTACTGATTTTCTGATTTCAGATTTTCTATTTCCTCATGATTGTATATTTCTAGGAATTTACCCATTTCTTTTAGGTTATCTAGTTTTATTGGGTATAATTGTTCATACTAGTCTCTTATGGTTCTCGGTATTTCTGTGGCATCACTTATAGTGTCTCCTCTTTCATTTCTGATTTTATTTAAGTTTTCTCTCTTTCTTTCATAATCAAGATAAAGGGTTTTAATTTTGTTTTCAAAAACCCAGCTCTCAGTTTCATTGATTTCTTCTATTGTTTTTCTAGCTCTCTATTTCCCTCCTGGACTACAAGGTTTCTGCTGAAAAATCTGCTGATAGCCTAATGGGTACTTCCTTGTGTGAAATTTTTTTTCTCTTATTGTTTTTAAAATTATCTCTTTGTCTTTAATTTTAGACAGTTTTATTATTTGTCTTGGATAAGATCATTTTGGATTGAAATTCTGGGATACATACTACCTTTGTGAACTTGGATGCTGAAATATCTCCCCAGATTTAAGAAGTTCTCAGTCATTAGTTCTTTATATAAGTTTTATGCCCCCTTCTCCATCTCTTGTTCTTGGATTCTAATAATTCATAGATTATTTCTCTAATGGTATCCTATAGTTCACATAGGTTTTCTTTGCTCCTTTTCAGTTTTTTTTTTCTCTTTGTTCTCTTCTAAGGGGATAATTTCAAAAGAACTACCTTCTTCTTCACAGACTTTTTCTTCTGATTAATCTATTATGCTGGTAATACGCTCTATTGCATTTTTCATTTTATTCATTGTATTCTTCAGTTCCAGAATTTCTGTTTGGCTCTCTTAATGATTTCTATCTATATGTTTAACCTTTCATTTTATTCATTTATTGTTTCCCTGATTTTGTTGAACTTTTTATTATAACTCATTAAGCTTCCTTAAAACTGCTATTTTGAATTCTGTATCAGGTAAATCACAGATCTCCAATCTCCGGATTACTGGAACATGATTGTATTCCCTTGGTGGAGTCATCATTCCTTCTTTTTTCATGTTCTTTGAACCTTAAATTTCTGTCTTTGCATTTAAAATAGTCACCTCTCTCAGTCTTTATTAACTGGCTTTGGGAGAGAAATACTTTGTCAGCCCTACTAGAGGTTTTAAGGTTTTCTCAGCCCTTTTCTATGGGTACACCTGCTCCACACTCTTACTCCCTCTCATGGCAGAATTGTTAAATTTGTATGCATTTTCTTGATCTTGAAAATCCAGGCTGTGTGCTAACAGTCTCCCCTTTGCTTTCCCTAGCACAATGCTAAGTGCTCAAGCTTGTAGTTTCTCCCTGGCCCACATATTTGAGCCAGCTGTCTGCACATGCTCACTAGCTGTCTGAAAAAGTTCATTCTCTCAACTCTCAAGAGGATGGCCAGGGAGCCAAGGAATGGGATTGGGCATAAGTGAGGTACACAAAGCACTAGGGATACTTGTTAGTGAGTTGGAAGATTCCCAGTAGCTCGTGGCAGACCTCCTGATGGGGACTGTGATGTTTTTTAGCAGGATCCACATCCCTGTGATATGTTCCATTCTGGGCCCTGGTTGTGGTGCTCCCAGCCACTTACCACTCCCCATCACCCTGCCCACCACTCAGCACCTGGATATGGCAAGAGAGAGGTGGGCCTCTTTGGCAGTATCTTGAAGCTAGACATTTACTCATACTTTCACTTTCCCCTGTGGGAGAAATCACAGGTCAAGAAGGCCTGAGCTATGGGGGAGATACTGGGGGAGGGATGATGTGGGCAAAGTCAAGCTGTTTGCCTTACCTTCTTCAATGTGTCCAATATTGAAATTTTTTGCTCCAGCAGTGTGCTAGAACTTCATTACTGGACTACTGGACTTCCACAAAGGTTCTGTCATCTGTGGATGATTGCAACATTGGGTTCTTTAAGGGGAAGATGGTAGAGAAATCCTGTTCCACCATTTTCATGACAACACTCTCCTTTTGGTTAGTTACAATTCTAACATGTTGGCCACAGGTCAGAGTTTCGCTGCAGCTCCAGCTCCTCTCAGATAGCCCAGCCTTCAGTATTTCTGAGCTGCTGTATTCTCATCTAAGAGGCTCATGTTAGGATCAGGGATATAGCATGGAGACATCAGAACAAAATGTAATTCCATTGCTTCTTGAATAATTAAATTCACCCAGGACATGATAAGCATTCACCAAAAATGTTCAAATATGTTTATGATGTTTGCAAGGTCACTTTCTTTTCTATTATATGTTATAGTGAAGCCACTTTCAAAGGTTATGTAAGAAGTTACTTTTTATAAATGGTCTTGGGGCACCTGGGTGGCTCAGTTGGTTAAGCTCCAACTTCAGCTTAGGTCACAATCTCATAGTTTGTGGGTTCAAGCCCCACGTCAAGCTCTGTGCTGACTGCTCAGAGCCTGAAGCCTGCTTCAGATTCTGTGTCTCCTTCTCTCTCTGCCCCTCCCCTGCTCATGCTGTCTCTCAAAAATAAATAAATGTCGGGGCGCCTGGGTGGCGCAGTCGGTTAAGCGTCCGACTTCAGCTAGGTCACGATCTCGCGGTCCGTGAGTTCGAGCCCCGCCTCAGGCTCTGGGCTGATGGGTCGGAGCCTGGAGCCTGTTTCCGATTCTGTGTCTCCCTCTCTCTCTGCCCCTCCCCCGTTCATGCTCTGTCTCTCTCTGTCCCAAAAATAAATAAAAAACGTTGAAAAAAAAAATTAAAAAAAAAAATAATAAATAAATAAATAAATAAATGTTAAAAAATATATATATACTATGAATGGTCTAATTTTTTTTTTTTTTTACGGGAGAGCTAAAATACCTAGGGAAAATATCCCCAAATGTAGATTATTGCACTTACACTTGTGGCTAATTTACTTCACTGATTTACTTATTGGTTAACATTTCCTTCTTAGAAGTCCTGATGCCAAAGGAAATCATGTCCTCAGGCATGGCTACACAGAACCAGAGGGAAGACACTGTCCCATTCTCATAAAGAAAGTAGCTCTCTAATACACAATATGTCTCTTTGCAAACCTTAAGAGAAACATGCTGCATTGGTTCATATTTGAGTTAACTATTTATTTAAAGATAAACATTTAAAAGTTCTAAGCAATCTTTAACTTTGAGTATATACTAAAGGGTAAAGTGTAGCAGCAAAAATAGGAATAAAAAAAGAATACAATAAATTAAATTGAATAGAATTGAATAAAAAATATAAATCAAGAGGAGAGTTATATAAAACATAATAACACAAACAATACTAGAAAATATTTAATTTTAAAATCTAGTGCCTCCAGGTAATTTATATATATTGTCTTTAATTGTCAAAACAACTTTCAGAAAATAGGCATTACTAACCACCATTTTTTTTTCATGTTTATTTTGAGAGACCGGGGGGGGGGGGGGGGGGGGGGGGGAAGGGGGGCGGGGGGCATGTGTGCATGTGTGGAGGAGGGGCAGAGAGAGGAGACAGAGAATCTCAAGCAGGCTCTGCACTGTTAGCAAAGAGCCTGATGTGAGGCTCAATCTCACGAACCCTGGGATCATAACCTGAGCCAAAATCAAGAGTTGGACAATTAACCAACTGAGCCACCCAGGCGCCCCACTACCCACCATTTTAAAGGTAAAGAAACAGGATAAGAGAAAGTTCAATCACTTGAATGAGCTCACAGAGGCAGTAAGTGATAAAGTTTGTATTAAAAACCAGTTTGTCTGAATCAAAACCCTACAGTTTTTCTACATCAAATATGTGTAAAACTAGATTTGCAGACTATTTTATTTCCAAACCAAAATACATAGCATTAGGACAATTGCTTATTCACATGGATGAAATAAAATTGGATTCCTAACTCACATCACATGCCATTAAAAAAAAAAAAAAATCCAGATGCAAGGCCTAAATGTGAAAAGTATACATTTTAAATTTAGAAATACTTAAGAGAATAAGTTTAATACATTAAAATAGGGATCAGCTAATTAAACCTAAAAAAGCACAAGTCATAAAAAAGATATAGAATGTACACCTAAATTTTTAAATTTTCAAAAAAATAAGTATCATAAGCATAGTAAAAATACAAGCCACAAGCTAGCAAATTTGTGATTAAAACCAAAACAGATTGTGTAATGGCAGCAAAACAGAAGAGTAGTCAGCTCCAAGCTCTCATTGTCTTACAGAAATATCAAAAAACAAGCTGAAACTATCAGAACCAACAAGACAGTCATATTTGCCCCCAAAGGATACAATCCTTTAGTTCGTATTGCAAAAAGACCAACTGAAGGTGAATTTCTCATATGTCACCGTGGTTGGGAAATATTTTTCTGCCAAATATTAACCCTTTGCTTCCACACAAACATCACCACCATCATTACTACTCTACCTCAGTAAACATCCCTCATTCATCACTACCTGACATACTATATATGCATGTGAATTTGTTTATGTATCTCTTCTGAGTAGAATACTTTGTCCTGACTAGAATATAAAAGGTCTTTATCTGTTTTGATCCTTCATATAGTAGGTGCTAGATAAATTTGTTGCATTTTAGGGGGTTCCAGAGATTTTGAGGCTGATCAAGAAAAAAAGATAAGATCAGGAGGTGGTGGTAGCACACATGAGCTTTATTTAGCAACACTTGAGCTGGTTTGCATATAGAGGAAATCACTCACAGCATGAGACTTCCCAGAGGCCATGGCAAGCCACCATCCAAAAGGGGAGGAAGACAGGAGAATCCCTGGGGAAAAGGAGACTCCCAGATGGAGGGTTTGTATATTTAGGTGTTGTCACTCAGCAGCAAGTAGGCAGACTTGGAGGCAGACAGCCCCTAAGGGCAGCAGTGGCTTGGGGTCTTTATTGCCCCGGGCTTACCTTACCTGTGGCTAACATAGGTTAAATGCAGTTTTACAGGGTATGCAAAGTAAGCAAGCTCTAAATGGCTAATAATATGTTTATTTGGACTATGTTTAAAACAACTGGATGTGTAAAAGTTTGAAGTAATAGGTCTTAGTCTGCTCTGAAGAAGTAAACAACCTAGGGTCCAATGTACAGAGACCATCTTTGGCTTATTATATAATATGCATGAAATGAACAACACAACAACAAAAATAAACAAAACACAAGTTAATTTCTCCATCGCTCATCCTGCTACAAAAGTAATGAATGAATAAATGTTTGAATTAATGAATACATGTTGGGTGGACTAATACCTATAGATTAAGTTAAATTAGAGGAAGAGTAGTTGCCTGTATACAATTAATACTAGATGGGTTTACATATATCCCCATGGACAATATAGATATACAAATTAATCCCAATATACGTTTCACATGTATGCTGTCACTCAGCAGTACATCACTGATCCTACAATATGAAATTATTATCCTCATTTATAAAATGAGGAAATGTGGATCCCAAAAAAATAACACAACTTGCTATAAACCACACCAAGAGTAAGTGACACAATGGGATTCAAACCTTTGCCCACTTAAATGCAAAGTTTACATTCTTTCCATTAAACTACAATTTCTTCTTTTGGTACTCATCTACAAATTATTCTTTCAGAGTTAAATAATATCAATGTTACACCCCCAGAGGAGACTTCTCTTCCCAGAACTTTTGAAACCTTCCTTTCTTAATTAGCTGTGACTAACTTGTTCACTGGCATATGTGATTTTTTAAAAAATAGTTAACATGTGAAACACTTTAACTCTGGCCTTAAAAGAAGTCACAAAATCGCAGGACAATTCACAAGTTAATCAGTCATTTATAAACCAAATTAGATTCAGTAACAAAATGCTTGTGAAGGGATGAGATGGCTAAATTAAGGAAAACTTCCAGAAACATGGAGGGAAAGTGGAAAAAAAAAAAAAAGGCAATCCTTGTGAAGTTTCAAAATTACTTTTCAGGATTTAAAAAATGGAAAAAGGCAAAAAATCATGCAACTCCCAAGAGCAATAGAACTTTCCCATGGAAATATTTTAATATTTAGTGCCACAACAGGGACAGGAATCTTTAGGTCTTATATCAGTGGTATTAAAATATTCTTCACTGAACTTACCTGTATTCTGAGCATTTGAGCTGCTTGTGCCATGGTGATTATTCTTGCCATTCTTAATCACACAGGGCTGGGGATGATCTTCCCTAAAAGCAGAGGACCAATTTATTTTTTCAAAAGATTTCTTGGAGCCTCTGTTTCTCTCCTCAATCTTTGGATCAAACTTTTTGTTTATCTTTTAAGAATGGCTGCTCATCAAACTTATTACTTACTATCTGGCTGTATAATTCAGCTTTTTTATGCAGGATTCTAGGTGTCCATGGAGCGGTAGTAGAGAGGCTAGAATACTAAATGGTAGAGGCACACAACAGAGGACTGTGAAAAAAGTAATTTTGTAAATTTATTTTATTGTTTACCTGTGTTAAGTAGTTTCTCATTGACGGTGACCATCAAGAACTTGAAGACATCATCATTAAAATCATTAAATCAAAATGTATAGTCATTTCAAATATAAAATCTCTTTTCACCTTCCAATTTAATTTTTGAAATCATACACATTTTAGAATAATTTTGTCAAGTTCCATAAAAGATTCAGTTGGGATTCTTACTGTGATGGAATTTTAGTTGAGGTATACACGGGGAGAACTGACATCTTTATAATAATGATTATAGCTTTCTCTAAATTAAACATTTTTGGGAAAGAGAGGAATCCTTCTATAAGCTTTAGTGTTCTCCATAAAATTTTGCATATTTCCTGTTATACTCACTCCATAACCACTTATAATTATTTTGCTATGTCTTTAGAAAATCCAAGAGAATATATGAAGAAAACCACGTTGTCTGCAAAAGAAGCAGTTTATTTCTTCTTTTTAAATTCTTAAAACACATTTTTCTTTCTTACAACATTGGTTCATCTTAAAAGAGCAGGAATCCTTATCTTGCTCATCACTCTAATGAGCATACTTCCAATGTTTTATATTAATGATGATATTTGCTATAGGTGGGAGATGCCCTTTACTTAATTAAGGCATCATCATCTACTCTCAACTTGCTAAGATTTTAATTATGAGAGACTATTGAATATACCAAATGACCTTTTGCTTCTTTTAAGTTGATTACATTTTCTTCTCTCATCATCTAATTTGGGGTATATTTTTCTCTTTTTCTAGCTTATTTTTTCTCTTTTTTTCTGTTAATCTAGATAACAGTTTATCAATTTTGTCTATCTTTTAAAAAAACCAACTCTTGGTTTTGTTGTGTTTTTTTCTATTGCTTTTCTAGTCTGTCTTTTTCTTCAGCAACCCATAATTTGTTCCCTCTGGTGTCAAGAGGTACTGCTGTATCAGAGGCCAGGCCACGGAAGGATTCTCCATTGTTCTCCTTTCTTTCCTGTAAAGAAGTCTCAAGTTCTGCAACTTCTCCCTCTCTAGCAGAGCTGTATGGGGCATGCAGCAAGCCATTCTTTTCTGTTCCTTTGTTCTTAGCTGCCCTCACCAAACTACACCAGTTCCATCAGTGTTCCATGTGAGGTGACACAGAAACCAGCCCTTCAGACAGCTCCCAGAAAGGCCAGGACCTTCATCCTGAGTAGGCCAAAGGCTCTACTCTTGCCTCTGAGAGAGGCCAGGTGATCTCTTTTGGCACTGAGCTGTACGGGCTTTGGGAGGGGCTGAAGTAGATAAAGTCGAATTGTTCTTCTAAGACTTTTCAATGTGACTGTTCTTGGTTTGTACTAGTCTGAAGTATTGCAACTACTTAACTGGATTCTGGGCTCTTCCTAAAGGTATTTTGGGTATGTATCATTGTTAAATCAGTGTTTCTATGAGGAAATGAGGGCTGGAACTTCCTTTTCCACTATCTTGCTGATGTCATTCTCCTCTCTAGCTTACTGAATTAAAAGTTTGTTCATTAATTTTCAGTCTTCTGTTGTGTTACTGTTATGTAATAACTCATTCAAATTTCTAGCTTTCTCCTGAAATATTTTTGGTCAAATGCCACAGATCTTGATATGGATTGCTTCAATTACACAGCTATAAACTGTGATTTACATTTATTTAGGAGTATGATTTTCAAATGTCAAGTTACATACACTTTTTTTGATGAGCATTTCTTTATTTTGTTCAAGTACATTATTGTGGTCAATGAATGTAAACTGTTGGGAGGAAAAATTTTCCTCTACCCTTCAAAGATTCTTCCCATTGGTCTAAGAGTTAAATTGACATGATACAAATTAACAGAAGAAAATCAAATTTAATTTTGTATATATGGGAACCTCACAAACATGAGAGGTTCAAAGACAGAAAGATAAAATGAGGCTTATATTGCAATCCTGAAGCTAAGGAATGGAAGAGGAGCCTAGGGCTTCAAAGGAGAGGAGGTCAATGCACAAGGCAATAAGAAGAAGAACAGATGTTTGGTAACTGGATGGATATTTGCCTGCCATACAGATGGGCAATTCAGATAAAATGTATCTTCGGTCACAACTCTGATTCAGGAAAAGAACCCCCCGCAATTTAGATTGTTCTAGGTAGTTAAGGAAATGGCACATTTTGGGGAGACTTGTCCTAAATTCCTTCAGTCTCACCTTTAAAACTTTGAAGAAGTATCCAGAAGCCAAACTGATAGATAACTCCATAGCTCAAAGAATCAGCCTCAGTCTTGGGAATAGGTCAGTTCAGTTAAATAGTTGTGTCTCATTTCAGGAGGCAATCTTGCAGATGGGCTTCCAAAGTTAGGCCTATATTGTGCAAGCAATCAGGTAATTAATATGAAGCATCTCTATAGAATTAAAAGGAAAACAGAGGTTAATGGTTGGAGCAAAGTATAAACCTAGTGTCTGAGTGCTGCCAGTGAGATTTCTAGACGTCAGCCTTGAAGCATATTCAGATAGAGTGATGGCAGACAGTGACAATCTGATAAATTTTCCTGGTTCGCAGTTTGAATGTCTCTGGTGATCTTTCTTAGTGGCCCATAGAGCAACAGGCACAAAGATCGTCTAAATATGGTCAGTTGGGATGATTTCTCTGACATCAATATCATGTCATCTAGCTTCAGTTTGCAGGACTTCAGGAAAAAGGGCAGCTTTAGTTCTCAATGATTACAAGTCAAAAGAAGGGAGAAATTTGCAAATTTTAGTTTGGAGAGTCTTAGCCAGATACTTGAGGAAACCAAAATTCAGGATACAGTCCACTTTATAAGCAAAAAATAAACTGTCAAAGACAATGGAACTAGAATCTAATATCCACAAAGGTGTGCTATTGAATTTCATTTTTCTAAAATCACCCTCATTTCCACCAAAGATAGCCAAATTAAGACTAATTTGTTTGAAAAATAAGTCTGGTTTCAAAAAAACTTGGCCTGATTGTTTGCGTAAGTGCAGCAAGAATAGTGATTGACCATATAGGCTCTTTTTGTTTTAAGTTTATGTATTTATTTTGAGAGAGAGAGAGAGAGAGAGAGAGAGAGAGAAAGAGAAAGGGAATAAGCAGGGAAGGGGCAGAGAAAGGGGGAGAGAAAGAGAGTACCAAACAGGCTCTGCACTATCAGCATGGAGCCTGATGGGGGGCTCCATCTCACGAACAGCAAGATCATGACCTGAGTTGAATCCAAGAGTTGGACACTTAACCAACTGAGCCACAGAGGTGCCCTGGGCTCTTTAAAATCTGTTTTGCTAGAACTTTTCAGAAGGAATCTTCAGACTGAACTTTTAACAGTCTCTAAGGCAAAGAAGCTGAGCCAAACACTTGCTATCAGACTTGCCTACAATTATCTATATATGTGAGTAAATTCCTCTATTCTCAAGGATGCCAAAATATCCTGAGGTTACTGCAGCTGCAAGAAGTGACCTTCCTTTCTCACCTGGTGAGGACCCTAGAAGCAAGGTACCAGGCTGATTTTTCCAAGGGGCTTCATTGGCTCTGTAAAGTCAACTTTAGTTCCTTAAAGCTGTCCGGTCATATCTGAGTCTATGTATCTCTCTCAAAAACGACATTGTAGGCAAGTCTTGGCAATATAACCAATGTTTCCAATTATATCCTATTATAAAGAGAACACATTCTTATTGAACTTATGCAAATAACTATATTGCCATGAAGATAAGAAAACTCACTGAGAGTGTCCAAATTCTGGAGGGATCAAGTAGGGAGAAAAAGATAAAACCTTCATATTTGTTTACAAAAATATGTTTTACCAAATTGCTGTAAGTCATAGACAGATTAAATGAAAATGTTTCCTTAAATCTGAAAAAACAAACATTAGAAAACCAGCAATGTTTCAAATAAGAAGTCATAAAAATTATAATCCTCTTCTTCAGTTCATTCAGTCCCATGTTATTAATTCTTGTTCTGCTTGAATCCAGTTTTCCCACCAGTTCTGGAAATTCTTACCCAGTTGAGTTATATGACCTTAAGTTTATCAGAAACTTATATTTGTCAAAAGTACTTTTCATGAATCTCCTTGAGGATGAAGCACTTTTGCAGGGAACCTTCTATAAAAGCATCAGAGTAAAACAATAACTGTCTGTAAATGACCAAAGACTTTTTAAAAAATGTTCATCATTAGAGAACTGATGAGAACTCATTATAATGGACTTGACAAGGAAATGTGGTTATTTCCATGACACACAGTACTTCAATAATTAGCAGTACAAGTGATAACATTCATTATACCAGGACAAATCAAAATTTTAAGAATTTTATATACATTCTAGAACAGTTATATTAATAGTATTCACCCATATAATCTAACCTAAGAAAGTTTATCATCATTTATTTGACAGTGCTTCCCATGTAATTTAGCATACAAAATAAGTCTAACTAGTTTAACATCTCTCATTATAAGGAGAGAAAACAAATCTTTTGGGATGTTTCAGGGCCCTCTAGAATATGTCATATCTCAATAGTAAGTTCTAAATGAAAAAGACTTCAGTTAGAACTGAACAGACATGGGATTCTCTCTCTCCCTCGTTCCTGCCCCTTTCCCAGGCTCTCTCTTTCTCTCTCTTTCAAAATAAACAAATAATTTTTTTAAAAATTAAGAAAAAAAAGAAATTCGGATATCTAAAACATTCAATTTTTTGAGAACTAACTCTTCAAATATTCTGGATAAATAAAATATCACACCAAAAAAATACAAATTACAAAAATATTGTATATAATGGTTGACAAAGAGAGATATACAAGCACAGCATGTGTTTGGAGGGGGTGATATATACAATTAAGTAACTGGAATTCATGAGTAATGCAATATTTTCAAGGCCAGAGGTCACAAAGGGGATGATTCTATGGGCCCACATTACTGACCTGATATTCCGTAGTGAGATCCATATGTAGAAAGTCATTGTAAAATTTTAAAAGCTTTGGGTTTTTATCTTTAAGTTTACATATATTTAGTTGGTTAAAAAGCCATTGTGCATCTCATCTGAGAAATTAGCATAAAAGTGCTACATTGATTCGAATAGAAAAAGACAAATACAAATTATAGCATATAATACCACTATTCCATTTTGATCCCACAGGAATGCAGTAAAACACTAAAGGCTATTCAAAAACTATTAAGATGAAGAAAAAGGAGAAAAAACCATAGCTGCCTTATACCCCACATCCAAATCAGTAAACAAAACTTATAAAACCTAACTTACTAACACCTCCTCAGGTGTTCTCGCCTCATCATTCCTTCCCTTGTCCAGGCCTTCATTTTTCTCACTCAGTTTACTGCAACAACCTCCTAATTTATATAGTCACTTCTAATCTCCCTCCAAACCACCTCCACTCAGTCTCTAGAGATAATGTTATAAAACACAAATCTAGTCCTGTCACTCTCCTGCTTAATAAATACTCTGCTATCTTGTGTTCTTGCATCTCCTCCCAACCTCACTCTGACAACTGCTGCAACCAACACACCATCAATCCATCACTACCTTCCTTTACCAAATGCCAACTTGTAAACAAACTGTTGCGGGTTCTCCAAGATCTGAGTCAAGCCTACCTTTCTATTCTCACCTCTTGCTTTGTCACTTGCACACACCTTCGTCCCACATTTAGCCTTTCTAAATAAATATTCCCAGAGTAGACAGTATTCATTCTGTCTCCCTCACAATGCTAACTTGCTGCCCAGTCTGACTGCCTATCTCATCTTGATCTCACACTAATAAGACTGACGCCAAATATATGGCCCATTTTGCACCCACCCCATGAATACTTTATAGACAGCATGTAAAGCAAGTCCAAAACAAACTGAAGTGCCATTTAAAAATACAAAACTACAGACTACAGTAATTGAAAAGTGTTAATTACATATTATTTAGAATATTAATGATAGGCTCTTTGAAACTTAGGATTTAGGTCTTCTATAGAAACTTAGTTAACAAATTTTGGTGTGCACATAAAGAATTTCAAAGCAAAACTGCAGTTTCTAAGCATTTGTGCTAAACAACAACAACAACAACAACAACCAGACAAACGATAGAAGTAGTTCATCAAACTATCATTTTAAAAAGTCAATTCTTTTTTACTGAGAGAGAGTGCACACGTGCAGAAGCACTCTAGTGGAGTGGGCGAGAGGGAGGGAGAGAGAGAGAATCTTAAGGAGTCTCCATGCCCAGGGCAGAGCAAAGGCAGGGCTCACTCTCATGACCCTAAGATCACAACCTGAACCGAAATCAAGTCGGAGGCTTAAACTGACTGAGCCACCCAGGTGCCCCTAAAAAGTCAATTCTTGGGGCGCCTGGGTGGCTCAGTCAGTTAAGCGTCCGATTTCGGCTCAGGTCATGATCTCACGGTCTGTGGGTTCGAGCCCTGTGTCGGGTTCTGTGCTGACAGCTTGGAGCCTGGAGCCTGCTTCAGATTCTGTGTCTCCCTCCTTCTCTGACCCTTTCCTGTTCATGCTCTCTCTCTCTCTGTCTCAAAAATAAATAAACGTTAAAAAAAAATTATAAAAAAAAAAAAGTCAATTCTTAAGTGCTAAGATTTTTTAACTCCAGTGACCATAATCAATATATTAATTAATTATAATGTCCATGATTTTGGAGGAAAGATCCAATACACTTAATACCATTACAACATAATTTATTTCTTTTTAATTTTTTTTTAATGCTTATTCATTTTTGAGAGACAGAGCGTGAGTGGGAGAGGGGCAGAGAGAAGGGGAGACACAGGATCGTTAGTAGGCTCCAGGCTCTGAACTGTGAGCACAGAACCCCTCCCAGGGCTCAAATCCACAACCATGACTTCACAACTGTGAGATCATGACCTGAGCCAAGGTTGGACACTTAACCAACTGAGCCACCCAGGCACCCATAACATAATTTGTTTCTTACATCAGCTATTTGTATTAGGTAAGACTATATAATACTCCTCCCCATTGAAAATCTGTATTTTAATGGATATTCAGAGATTAGTGACTTATCAATCATCTAATCCTACATAACACATTTCCGGAATTTACTGGCTTAATACAAAACACTTTATTTAACTACCATTTAACTACCATATTTTGCAATTTGGGATGGGTTCAGCTAAGCACTTCTGGGCTCATGTATGTATCTGTGTGCTGTGTGTCCTTAGCTAGAGTAACTTGTTTCTGCCCAGCACTAGAATTAAATGCATTGCCCCCCTCCAAAAAAAGGCAAAAGCAAGCCCAGAATCGAGGAACCGTTAAAGAGATTCTACCTCCATTTCTGGTTAGAAAGAGCTGCAGACATATGACAAAGCACATGATTAACAGGAAGTAGTGAATGGTGGCTACAAATTTTAGAACGTGATAGGTATAGCTAAACAGTAGGAGACCGATTAACATTTAAGACTGGAAATATCTTCAATATTAGATTAGAAAGTTAGGCTTTTATTTGACTGCTAATGAGGGACCACCAAAGAGTTTAGTTCAAGACAGTGACAGGTTCAGAGCTGACATACCTTTTGTCTCCATTTTTAAATATTCCCATGAGTTAGAGAGCAAGCCTACCAGGTGGCCTCTTCGACCTTCTGGTATTGTTTTGCTACCTGAAACGTCATTCATTTCCAGAATTCCCTTTGACCTAGTAAGACTCTGCTCAGTCATCAATAACTGTTTAGAAAACTTTCCCACTACCCACATCTCTATACATTTTGCACAAATGCTCCAGTGCTATTCCTAGCACTCACCCTGTTGCACGTCAATTGTTTCCTCCATTGAACTGTGAATGCTTCCAGGAACGAGAATGGGTTTCAACTTATTCCTCATGGCACAGGTAAGTGCCTGGCATATGTAAAGGCATCCCATAAATGTTTACTGACTGAATCAACAACAGTAGGTGCAATGGCCGGTGGGGGAACAACTAACTTAGTTCTGTAAAGACAAACTGCTATCAAATCGGCTTCAGAAGTCAGCCACCTAAAACGCAAAAATCATACAGAACAGCTTCAAAGGAAAAACTCATTCTTTCCCCAACAGCTACCACGCGGAATGATGTTTCCCTTTACGGCAAGTCTCGAGAGTTGCGCCCTAGATACCGTAAAAGGGAGGGAAGCCCTTGGGGAAGAAAATCAGGTTTCCCTCTTTGCGGCACCGTAAGGGCGGGAAAGTGCCCGGCTGTCGGTTGGAAGACGGGCGGGTGGGGGGATCATCGCCCCGCCCTCTCGGGCTGGACTTCCGCTCACCAAGGAGGCGTGTTCCGGGCTCTCCGACCCAGCTCTGGGCGCCGGTTAAGATCAAGGTTCCCGTCGCCGGTTCCATGGAGGCGCCGGTGGAGGCGGAAGTTGAAAATGGGGACGGCGACAGCAGCTGCGGGGACTTGTGCTTCATGGACAAAGGCCTGCGAAGGTAAAGGGTGCTGCTCAGCCAGAAGCAGCCCGCGCATTCCCCGGACGGCAGTTGTGGGTAGGTGGCTGCCTCGGTGCAGCGGAGGCGGCACAGCTTTACCCTGACCACACACAAATGCTGTCCGGCTTTCTCCCGCCTTAGAGCTGCAGAATTGCTCTGAAGTACCTCGTCCCACGAATTGTCCTTATTCCTTTCCACTTGGACTTCTGAGCAACCTGGAAACTGCCCTACGACCTGACTCTACCAGCCTTTAACCATCCTCCCTCCTTTACTGGTTCTCCTCGTTTTTCTAATTATTCTTTTTTTTACTTGTTCTGTAATTGTTAGCATTCTCCGGTTCTGTCTTGTCTTTTCTGCTCCTTCTCTTACTTTGACAAAAAGTGGCACCGTGGTATCTCTAGCAGCTGTGGAGCGAAGTTTTACTGCTCTTCATTAGTTTTGCCTCAATTCTCTACACCTGCATTCTAATTTCTCCTTTGCAGAACACTACGATACCTATATCCATATACTTTTTGAAAGTGCTAAACATCATATTTAGCTAGTCGTTTCCCTCTTTCATGTAACCCGTTTATGCATGACATACTAAGTTCTTTGTTCTGCTTTACTGACTGGTCCTTGCCTACCTTTTCGGTCTCCCCTCTTAACCATTTCTTCATTTTACTCTATGATTAGCCATACTGCGCTACTGGCAGTTCCATAGTAGGCTTCTCTGTGCTTTTGCACATGCTGTTCCTTTGTGGCATGCCCTGCCATATGCAGAACCTTGCTGCTGATAATTAAACCATCTTGTTCTGGATTCTGATCTAAAATTTGCTACAAGACCCCAAGGAGATGTGTTTTAAAGGAATATTTACATTTATATTTAATAATAGCTGTTATTTACTGAATGCCATTTATGTGTACATATTATATACGTTATCACTAATCCTCACAATTATTCTGCAAGAGGGCAATTTTATAAGTGACAGGAGGCTTAAAGGATCTAAACAGCTCTTCAGCTTCACACAGCTTGTGAGTGATTAAGTTCAAATTTAAACCCTATTTCTGTCTAATTTCAGGGTCTGCTTTTTCTCTTGTACCACATTATCTGCAAAGTACTAATTTCCAAAAAGTAAAATGTGTCAGAAAATAAATGTACATCATTATGAGCATGTGTTAATAGCATAAGGCCTGGCACTAAATGATACCTCAGTAAATGACAGTAGCTAATTTTCTGCCACGAGTTATTAGGTGCTTCAGTCTGAATTCTAAGGGAGGAGCTGAATGATCTTATGGCATATTTAAAGTGTTTTTGTGTTTTAATTTTGAATTTGAAATTCTTGATGCTAATTTGGAAGCACACCAGAATCCCTTGTTTTTTATTTTACTCCCTGAGTACTAAACCTGCACTTTCACCAGTTAGGTTTCCTCTATGGTAGCTGCTACAGAACATAGAACAGATGCCTGTAACATTGTGTGTTCCTATTCCCAACTGTTCCTCCACCCAGCATCTCTGAACTATGTGCACTGTAGTTTTTATTCCTGGAACTACTATCTTCAGGAAAGGTTCTGGTAATAAATGGCAGTAATTGAGAGAATGAAGAGATGAGTTCTATTTAGAGAAGGTGCATTCCAAATTTATAGAAGGGAGGATGGAATTCACTAGAAATAGCACTAGAAATAGACTTTCACTACAGATAGCAATAACTAATGGTTTCTTTTGAAACCAACTACTTTCTGGTTAAATAGCTGTCGGAAATGGTAAATAAGGCAAGATTATAAACTCCAGTGCCAGATCTGGATTTATACTGCCTCAGGTAATAACTATAGGAACTTGGACAACTTATTTAATATCTGCAAACTTCAGTATCTTTATTCAGTATCTCAGAATACTGAGGATATTCAGTATTCTCTGCAATACTGGTTGCTGAGAATTGTTGTGAGGGTTAAATGAAATGAAGAAACTGGGGGTTAGAGAGGTTAACTCACTTAAGTAATTTAGCAAAAGAAAATGGTGGAATGCAGATTTGAACTGGGGTATTATGATTCCAGGGCCTTTACAATTACAGCCTTCATTATATGCTGATGTATGTACAAGCTAGAAATGCCTAGGGTCACTTGCCTCTGTTGAATGGATTTCTTGTTTATCTCTATGGTCCAAAATACTGATTAGTGGTAAGAAGCACTGTACCTTATGAGATATTAAAATGTTACCATAAGTAGGAAGGATTTCATTATAGAATGAGTAGAGCACATAATTATCATCTACATGGTATTTGGTTGATTTTAATTATTTGGTCATGATTTTAAAATCTGTTCCTTAATTATTTTTGATAACATATATTTTCTCTTGTAGCATATCAGAGTTATCTTTAGATTCAACCCTTCATGCCATCAATCTTCATTGCAATAACATCTCAAAAATTGAAGCCATTGATCATGTTTGGAATTTACAACACTTAGATCTGTCATCTAATCAAATAACTCAAATTGAAGGGCTAAATACACTGACAAAACTATGCACTTTAAATTTGTCCTGCAATATGATCACAAGAATAGAAGGTTTGTAAGTGATTTTCATGTGATACTTTGCATAAAAAAGATGATTTAAATGCTTTTCTTCTTCCCAAAAGAATGGAATAAAATATAAACCTTTGAAAACTGAGCCTAACTTTTACTACATAAAGAGTTTTCTTCAAGAAAAGTTATCAGTTTTTTAAGTATTTTGTAAAATGCCAATAAAATTGATTTCACTGCTATCTGACTGGATTTGCTTCAAACTGTCTGAAATAGCAATACTGTGTAGCTCTAAATAATTATTTTAATTCCTTAAAGGCTTTATTTTATTTTATTTTATTTTAGGACTTGAAACACTAATTAATCTGACTAGATTGAATTTATCTTATAACCACATCAATGATCTTAGTGGTAAGTAGATAATCTTATATTTTCTATAATGCTGAATGTTTGCTACCTGTGATGAGTTAGGCTGAGCTCAGCATGCTGAAAACTGAATAATCCCATTTTTGACCAAAATATCATCTAGAGAGTGTACTTCAGTCATAATTCTTTTTTTTTGGTGCCAAAGCTACAGCTAAAATAAAAAAATAGGAACATAAACTAGGGTGCTCGGCAACAGAAAAAACTTGGATGGGAAAGACTTAGTTTGGGAGAATAATAATGTTTTAATCGTAAATAAGTAATATACTATCATATAAAGAAGAATAGTTATAATAGAACTTTTTACAATGATGAAAATATTATATATCTATGCTGTGTGGTATGACAACTAATTGCCAGATGTATCCTTTTGGAACACTTAAAATGTGGCTAGTGCAGTGAGGAACTAAATTTGCAATTTAATTTTAACTTAATTTTAAAAAGCCGTATGTGGCTAGTGCTAAGATATTGGGCCATATGGGTATACAGCATTCTAAAGGCTATTGCGAATTGAAGATCAAATAATTTTTTTTCTTTTTGACTTTTAGCATGTCTACAAAGTTAAACATTGTTACCTATTTTTAATTGAGTAAAGTGATACACTGATAAAATGAACAAAGTTTCATGATTATTCTTAGAATTATCTGTTAGAACTGGCGGATTTCTTCTAATTATCTTCACAATTCTATCAGTATTTGAAACAATTTTATTCATGTGTTTATTTTTCTCCCAGTACTACAAAAATACTGCCCTATGCCAGGTATTTCATATACAGAAAATTAAAGAGAACCCTACCATTAAGCTGGAATGGCAAGAATATTTTAATTTTTTAATGTTTATTTATCTTTGAAAGAGAGAGAGAGACTGAGTACGAGTTGGGGGAGGGGCAGGGAGAGAGGGAGACAAAATCCAAAGCAGGCTCTAGGCTCTGCACTATCAGCATAGAGCCTGATACATGGCTCAAACCCACGAACTGTGTCATGACCTAACCTGAAGCTGGATGATTAACCAACTGAGCCACCCAGGTGCCTCAAGAATACTTTAATTTTTTAAAACCTTTTTTCCCTGGGATGCCTGAATGGCTCAGTCAGTTGAACATCCCACTCTTGGTTTCGCCTCAGGTCATGATCCCAGGGTCTTGAGATAGAACCCTGGGTTGGGCATGAAGCCTACTTGAGATTCCCTCTTTCTCTCCCACTGCCCCTCTCTCCTGCTTGCTCTCTCTTTTTCTCTCTCCAAAAAAAAAAAAATTAAAAAATAAACGTTTTTTCCCAACGATGTGAAAATATTAGAATTGAGTATTAACCCTAGCTTTGTCACTGCTACATGCTGTTGAGCAAAGTATATTATTACTATTTGGATGCAGTTTCCTTATCTGAAGAATGTGACTCTTGGATAAGATTTGCTCGTTCATTCACTCAACAAATATTTATTGACGATCACTATATCACATACTGTTCTATAGTGATGAAAAACAACAACAACAAATAGATTAGGTTCTGGTCATAGGGCTTACATTGTAGTGAGGAAGAAAAACAAAAAATATGATTATGTCAACCCCTTGAAAATAAGCAAAAGATTTGAGCAGACGCTTCCCCAAGAGGATATCCAAATGGCAAATAAGCACATGAAAAATATATGTATATATTTAGCATCCTTAGTGATTAAGAAAATGCAAATTACAATTGTAATCAGATCTACTTCATACCTGCTAGAATAGATAGTTTTAAAAACTTACAGTACAAAAGACTGGTGAGATTGTACAGCAGCTAGAACTTGCATACACTATGGGGAGAACTGAAATGATACAACTATTTTGGAAAGCAGTTTGAAGGTTTCTTATAATCTTAAACATACACTCACCATATAATCATGCAGTCCTTCTAGGTATTTACCTAAGAGAAATGAAAACATGTCTATTCAAAACCCTGTACATGAATGTTTATATGATTATATAGCTGTTTATATAATGATGTTTATATGATTCTTTATAATCTCCCCAAACTGGAAACAGTCTATACGTTTACCACTTAGTAAACAATAAACAAATAATAAACAAATTGTGATTCATCCACATGATGGAATATGCTTGGGAGCAAAAAGGAATGAACTATTGATACATGCAGTCATATGGATAAATCTAAAAAGAAATAGGCTAAGTGCAGGGAGTAAGACACAGAAGGTTGCACTGTATGATTTCATTTATGTGGCATTCTGACAAAGGCAAGTTTTAGTGGCAGAAATTAGATCATTAGTTGCCAGGGGTTGAAAATGGGAACAGAGACATGTTGATTGGAGGGATGGAAATGTTCTGCATCTTATTATAGTAGTGGTTATACAACTGTATATGCTTGTTAGAATACATTGATATGTATACCTAAAAAGAGTGTGTTTTAGTGACTTCATATCAGATTGTAATAAGGAGTATGAAGAAAATATAGGAAACCATGTAAGTTCTAATGGATAATTCTTAGAATGATAATATTTTATGTGTTCAATAAATGAAGGCACTTTATATAAGAGCATGCAAAAACAGTAAGGCACCTCACCTTCAAGCCTGTCCTGATAAAAGAACAGAAAGAAGGGTAATGTGCTAGAGCATAGTAATGAGGGGTTAATGTGCTAAGAAAACAGATGAGAAAGTAGGCAAAGGCCAGATCACAGCTTCATACTCAGGGTAAAAGTTTGCATATTATTCTAGGTGCAATAGGAAGCCATAGGAGGGCTTTAAACAAGTAAGTGATATATGTGTTTTTAAAGGATCGCTTTGGGGGCGCCTGGGTGGCTCAGTCGGTTGAGCGTCTGACTTCAGCTCAGGTCGCGATCTCACGGTTCGTGAGTTCGAGCCCCGTGTCAGGCTCTGGGCTGATGGCTCAGAGCCTAGAGCCTGCTTCCGATTCTGTGTCTCTCTCTCTGCCCCTCCCCCATTCATGCTCTGTCTCTCTCTGTCTCAAAAATAAATAAACATTAAAAAAAAATTAAAAAAAAATAAAGGATCACTTTGGTTGCTGAGTAAGAATGAATGTTAGAAGGATAGGAGTGGAAGTCAAGTGATTGGTTAGGAGAGACTCGGATTAAGGTGAAAATAGTGTAGAGGAGCAAATGGATATATTTTGGGGGTAGAGTTCATAGGATTTGCTGATGGATTGAGATAAGGAAATGAAGAAAAAAGGAATCAAAGGTAATTAGCTGTGAGTTTTTTCTGTAGTTACAGGCGGATGATGGTACTGTGTGGGAAAGATTGGGGGAAAAACCAGAGTTGAGGGGGTGAGACGTAAGGATTCTGTCTTAAATTTGAGAACCCTATTAGACATATGTGTTTATGTATTTGTATAACGTGCAGTTTAGAGATTGGGAATCATAGTTGGAGTTGTAGATTTGGCACATCAATGGTATTTGTAACCATGAAACTGTAGGACATCCTGGAAAGCATATGAATAGAGAAGGCAGACCAGGAATGAGCCTTTAAAATTGAAAAGTAAGAGGAACATAAAGTTAAAACATGAGAGGAAGAACCAGTAACGTGGAACAAGGACTTAGAAACGTCACAGGAAATTAAGAAGAAATGCTGAGTACTTACAAGAACGCATGAGAGAAAATCTGATCTTGTAGAGAGTTGTCAGAGAAGACTTTTCTGAGGACATGAGGGATGAGTTGAAGTCAGTGATGAGGACTGTGAACAAAAGAAGAGGCAACCCTGTAAGGAACAGAAGTAGAAATTAGCCCAATAAAGATGGAGAAGAGAAGAGTATACCAGTCAGGTTGAAGAAATTGAAGGAAAAAAAAAAGGTGGGTAAAGTTGAATTTATATATGGAGAGTACTAAACCAAGCAAAATTGTATATAAGACCTCAGGAGGAACAATATAGAGTACACCTCTGAATGGTCTTTCCAAAAGAAGGGAGACTAGGGCATTCATCCACTGACAGTCCCCCTTCTGTTGGGAATATCCCTGGAGGTTTTAACTCCCTTACATTTCCAGGCTGCACCTTTGCTCAAAAGCTCCATTTTGAAGGGAGCTCTGAGGCAAGAAAAGAGAAACATGAAGTGCTCCGGGGAGACACTGGCAGTGTACATGGCCACATTCATCACAGCTGCAGCTCAAGTCCGAGGCTGGTCAATGAGAATGGTACCAGGCAGCAGTCGCCTCTGCTACAAACCTAGTTCCTAACATTACCATGCTCTAGGTGCACTCATGTAAGAATTAGTACCAGGGAACGAAATCAAATGGGTGCTATTTGTATTTTATGCTCAAACCAACAAAATTGAAGGATATTGCAGTGTTTGCTTATGTCTACTAATCAAAAATATGTATTGATCGAGAGCCTTAAGTCATGCCTTTATGCTTCTCATAGAAGTACATAACATTGGCCTTGGGAGGTACATTGTTGTGTTTGAAGAAAACCAGAGACCTCCAGGCTAGGGCCTCAAAGAGATGCTAAACCTGTGTTCCTTCAAAACAAAAATTGACTTTACGGATACCTTATTTATTAGCTGTAGCTATATGCAGAGTCTTATTAATGCTGCTCCTTTGTCTCAATATCTAACCCATGTAAAAATTATTTTTTAATTAGTTCTTGGAAAAATGACTTTGGTGGTATCAAAAAATTTGTTTTTTTTCCCCCCGTACTCCAGGTTTGATCCCCCTTCATGGAATTAAACATAAACTCAGATATATTGACTTACATAGTAATTGTATAGATAGTATCCATCACTTACTTCAGTGTATGGTAGGATTGCACTTCTTGACTAATCTCATTTTGGAGACAAATGGAGAAGATAACCCTGTCTGTCGTGTACCAGGTATGAGCAATTAATTTAATACTTTTTGTAATAGTTAATATTCAAAGATCCTTTATTTCCAGCAACTGGTGTTGATGACCTCCTTTTATTTGTCTTAAGCTTTGCAACTTTTTATTACATGTTTGGAAAAAACCATAATCGCAAATAATTTTTAAGACAAATTGCCATTAAAAGAACACAGGATGAACAGATAAGTAATTCTATATAAACAGCTTTATGCTTGATAAGTGAATGCCTCAAAATTAAATTATGTTATGTTATATTCTTACAGTATAATGCTGTGCAGGCATAAAAAAATAAAAAACAGAATCTTTAGCTACTGGTATGCACTTATCTCCAAGATATACTGTTAAGAGAAAGAAAAGCAAGCCGATTACAAAACATTGCAAATAATAGGTTGCCATTTGTACGCAAAGGGTAACGTGTGTATTTGCTGAGTATATATGTAAAATATCTAGAAGGCTACACCAAAAACTGGTAATAATGGCTAACTCCGGTATTAAGTAGCTGGAGGTCAGGAAATGCAGAAATAGTGGAAAGGGTAGCTGCAAATCAGGAAATGTTAGGAAAATTTTTTCCTGTATACTTTTTCTTTTTTTTTTCTTTTTTTTTTTTTTAATTTTTTTTTTAACGTTTTATTTATTTTTGAGACAGGGAGAGACAGAGCATGAACAGGGGAGGGTCAGAGAGAGGGAGACACAGAATCTGAAACAGGCGCCAGGCTCTGAGCTGTCAGCACAGAGCCCGACACGGGGCTCGAACTCACGGACCAAGAGATCATGACCTGAGCTGAAGTCGGACGCTTAACCGACTGAGCCACCCAGGCGCCCCTCCTGTATACTTTTTAAATTTTATCTGTGAATGTGTCAAATAATTAATAAATAAATGATTTTTGTAAGAAAGAAAGCTTAAACTGAATATGATATATAGAAGACACTGCTGAAATGCCATTTGAGCTAATTCAGAATCCCTGAAAGCTGGCAAATACAAAGCAGACCAGACTGCAGTTTCTAGAACTCACTAATCTCAAGTTGCTTAACCAAGCAATAAGATGACAAATGTAGAATATGAATATATATTCTAAAGATCTGCTTGGGTAGAAGTTGGCTATAGAGTTGGCTTCATTCTGTTATTAATATGCAACTGTATGAAGGCTTTTCCCAGAATGGAAACCTGTTTTGATAATTTTACTTCAGACAAGAATATAATAGATTTGAGATTAACTATTTTCCTCAGGCGATATAATATAGAGTCTCCCTAACAATCAGGATAGTGAACTTCAGTTTTCTTTTCTTGAAAGGAAACCTTATTGCTAAAACAACTTTATTTTTTCTCTACTTACCCAAGTTGGATTTTTTCTTAACAGTTTGTCTTAAGAGTCTCTAGTTACTACAGTTTGAACCTTTGTTTTTCACTTTATTTGATGAGGTATTATAACATGATTGCCATCCCCCTAGAATTGAAGGGATACTTATTACTAAAATTACTTAATCTCCCTTCAAAATTTCTAGTATTAATTTGCCAGACCTCCTTCTTTATTTTGGAGTTTTCCCAACCATTTCATTGCCCTTTGTTTAAAATTATGGTTAAGTAAAATTAAAGTGTTTCTTTTAGCCAAAACACAAATTAATGGTGATTTATCAGATTTCTCATATTTAATTGTACTTAGGGAAAATAAACATATTCTTGAATAGTTGACACATTGCCTATCTTAATCTTAGTTATATGTAATTTAAGGGGGACAGTTGGGGATGTTTAATTGTACTAATGCTTGAGGCTTCATTAGCAAAATTCTGGATTTCTGGTTGTTACCCACATTACCTGATTTATATTTATACTAATCATATTACAAATAAAAGACATGTTTGGCTTTCTGTTCAGAATAAACTGTTACTTGGGAATGCAAGCTGGTGTAGCCACTCTGGAAAACAGTATGGAAGTTCCTCAAAAAACTAAAAATAGAACTACCCTACGACCCAGCAATTGCACTACTAGGCATTTATCCAAGGGATACAGGTGTGCTGTTTTGAAGGGACACATGCACCCCCATGTTTATAGCAGCACTATCAACAATAGCCAAAGGATGGAAAGAGCCCAAATGTCCACTGATGGATGAATGCATAAAGAAGATGTGGTATATATATATATATATATGTACATACAATGGAGTATTACTTGGCAGTCAAAAAGAATGACATCTTGCCATTTGCAACTATGTGGATGGAACTGGAGGGTATTATGCTAAGTGAAATTAGTCAGAGAAAGGCAAAAATCATAGGACTTCATTCATATGAAGACTTTAAGAGACAAAACAGATGAACATAAGGGAAGGGAAACAAAAATAATATAAAAACAGGGAGGGAGACAAAGCATAAGAGACTTATAAATGTGGAGAACAAACTGAGGGTTACGGGAGGGGTTGTGGGAGGGGAGATGGCTAAATGGGTAAGGGGCACTAAGGAATCTACTCCTGAAATCATTGTTGTACTATGTGCTAACTAATTTGCATGTAAATTTTAAAAAATAAAAAAACAAGTTAAAAAAATAAACTGTTACTGGTATCATGCAGATATAACTTTAAAGCAATTTTATGAAAGATAAATCCAGCAATGGTGATTTTTAACTTTCTGATCTTCACCAGGAGGATTTTGTGGGATGGGTGGTGGGTACTATTTGTTTGTTTTGTATTTAATGATTACATATTAGAGAAGGACCAAGGAGCTTTTATTACAAGTTTATTTGTTGCATTCCAGGACTAATTTTATCATTTAGATATATCTGGTAGCTGATAAATTTACTGTATTCTAGAAATAACTAACTTTTTAATGCCTGGACTTTTCACTTTGAATATGTTGTTTCCAAGGGTACAGAGCAATTCTGCTCCAGACGTTGCCACAGCTTAGAATCCTAGATTGCAAGAACATATTTGGTGAGCCAGTAAATTTGTCAAAAATAAATTCATCACGCCTACAGTGCTTAGAAGGTCTTTTGGATAACTTATTTTCTTCAGATTCTCCACTAAATATAAGTGAAGATGAGGTATGGTATTGTTTTTTTTTTTTTTTAATATAAAAGATAACTTCAAATTTTGACTAATAATATAAATTTAAAAGATTTTGGTTTGTTTCTGTATCATAGATAATTGATAGTATGCCAGTGGTAACACCACCCATCGATGAGATAGTTCCCTTGGATCAGTTTGCATCACCAACAGATACTGGTTTGACATCCTTTATATCTGTGTGTCCATCTTCTGAGCCAGAGAAAGTTAATCATGAAAACAATTTTAATAATGACATGAAACTTCAGAAAATAGATGATCAAATTTTACAGCTTCTCAATGACGTAACTATTTTTCCTATTTTTCTAAGCAGTGTGTTTGTTGAAAAAAATAGTTAAGAGTACGTAAAATAAAAATACCATACAAGCTAACCAACCAGAAACACTTTACAGTTAACATATTGGTATGTATGTATTTTTTTTCCTTTGCAGAAATAGGATTTGTAATAATAGTTTATAATAGTAGTAGTAGAAAAAGGTAACACAATTTTTTCACTCATTTTCCTTTTTGTCCTTCAAATGTTTATTATGTAATTCCTTTGTTCTGCTGTACTTCATATTATTTCCACCCACCCACATTTTATTTCAACCTTAAATAAACTCAGAACTCTTTGGACTCAATGTTTATTATCATACAGGTTATGTGAATTTCTTTATTATCTATTATCCTCTATTATCTAATTGCCTCTATTATGTTCACTTGTTTAATGATCAAAACCACTTCTAGAACTTAGAGCTGAATGACAAGTGAATTTACATAGTTCCTGCTTCAATTTCTGTTTACAGCAGACCCTCACCAGATTAATCTCTACTTTCCTGAGATATTAATTCTTTTTTTACCCCTACTACTGGTACCCTGGCTTTTAGAATATTTGAACTATGTGGATGAACTACAATTCCTAGATTTATTTTTGTTCAGGTCTCCAACCCTTGCTCTAGCATTCTTGGCTGTGATCTACAGTAGCAGCTGTTTTCTTAAATATCACACCTCCCAGAATGCAGTAGATTATTACTTAACCCCTACCTGGATGTAAGGTAGAAATACTGTGGTACAGCCCAAAGAGGCTATTAGTCAAAAGTCTGTTTGACCTAGATATTTGTAATTAAATTTTAATCAAAAATTTTTCCTCCAAGTGAGGTGGGTGTGGGGAGTAGAAAACGCTAATGGACTTATGCTTCAAAAGATTTTTAATCTGAATTGTTATCATACTTAAAATACTAACAGTGCTTCAATAAACAAGAGATCTACCTTAGGTCAGTGAATTAATAAGGATGAAAGGATTTTGTTTGCCAGAAATCTCTAGAGATTTCATTTGGGCCACATAGGTAGATTGTAATAGAACTGGGACAACAATGCCAGCCTATACATTCTTTGATATTGTTGATAACATGTCACTGAGCTTTCAGACGTCTCCATTTACTCAGATTTCATCGTACATCTTTTCTAATGGCTGATTCTTCTACCAATGTCAGAACTTAGATTTAAGTTGAGTAACTTAAATATGAAGTGAACTTTTGCGGCTTTTCTTATGCCATCCTCCTTTCATTTTCACAACAACCCAATCAAGTAGATAGGGATTAACATATCATTCTTATTTTATGGAAAAGAAACTTGGGACTTGAGGCATCCTTATTAGTAAGAGAATTGAGCTTCAGACCCAAATCTCTAATAACCAGTCTGGTATTCTCTCCACCATCATGCTTTTTACTCAGTTATGGTGACAGTTCTTCCTACCTTGTAACCAAAAATAGGACTCTAGCTAACGGGGAAAAAACATGACTCATTGCTCCACATATTAAAAACAAAATTAGGTAAATAACTTCTTATCTGCTAATCTTGGTGTGGAAGGTAAACGTAAAATTTAATTTCAGTTGATGTATACACTCTGTTATTTCAAAAGTAGTAATTTATAAGTGAAGTCATTAAATTACTGAAAATGTGTTATACTACAATGATACTTTTAACTATGGGACTTAGAATTATTATACTGATTTTGAGAGTTCTCTGTGAAGACTTGTCTTTTAGTTTTTCCCTATCATTTTATGATGAAATTTTCAAATTTAGAGCAAACTTGAAAGAATTTATTAGTGAATACCAGTATACCCACCAACTAGATTCCGCCACCAACATTTTACTTTACTTATTCCATCATATAACTATCCATTTATTTATTTATCAAACTGTCTTATGACATGGGGCACCTGGGTGGATCAGTCAGTTGAGCATCTGACTCTTGGTTTAAGCTCAGGTCATGATCCCAGGGGTGTGGGATCGAGCCCCACGTCGGGCTCCCTGCCGAGCATGGAGCCTGCTTAAGATTCTCTTTCCTTCTACCCCTTTCCCTTGCTTGGGTGTGTGCTCTCTCTCTCTCTCTCAAATAAAAAAAATTAAAATAAATTTTGAAAAAGTACCTTATGACACATTTCAAAGTAAATTACATGTATTGGTATACTTCCCCCAAAACACTTAAGCATTGGTATACTTCCCCCAAAATAACTAACTATAGAGTTCAGTATTTTTTTTAACCATCATCTCTTTTGATGTAAAATATAGATGTGTGTTTTCCCTGAATTGACAGTATATATATATCTGTTACCCAAACTTCTAAGAAGATAAACATTACCGTGCTCAGCATTACCCTTTCTCACTGTCTTCTGATCCCCCAAGGCAATCACTTTTCTCACTTTTTCATCATAGATTATTGAATGCTTCTTCCAGAACCTAATATAAATGCAGTCATACAGTATATATACTCTTTTGTGTAAGGTCTCTTTCACTCAGCATAACTTTTTTTTTTTTCTTAATGTTTATTTTTGAGAGAGAGAGACTGAGACAGAGCACAAGCAGGGAAGGGGCAAAGAGAGAGGGAGACACAGAATCTGAAGCATGCTCCAGCCTCTGAGCTGTCAGCACAGAGCCCAACATGGGGCTTGAACTCAAAAATGGTGAGATCATGACCTGAAGTCGATCGTTTAACCCACTGAGCCACCCAGGCACCCCACACTCAGCATAACTTTGAAATCATTCTATATATGTCTTTCTATTATTTAGATCTTTTTCATTGCTCTCAGCAGTAGTTTTAGTATACAAGTTTTGCATATCTTTTATTAAATTTATTCCTAAATGTTTTATGTTTTACAGTATCACAAATCAAACAGTTTTTGTGGTTTCAGATCCCATGATTGCTGCTTATTTGTGAAATATAATTTATGTGTATATATATATGTATATATGTGTATATATATACACATATATACATATATATATACACACACATATAGCGCTTGGGTCCTGTGACCTTGGTAAATTTACTTATTAGTTCTAGTACTTGTTTTTATATTCCTGGTGATTTTCTACATAAATGATCATATGGAGACAGTTTTCTTTCTTCTCTGATCTTTATGCTATTCCTTTTTGCTTTGTTGCAAGAGCTAGGATCTCCATTGCGATACTGATGATAAATAGAGTGGGCACTTTCGTCTTGTTTCTCATCTTAGGAGAGCCTTCAATATTTCACAATTCAGTATGATGTTAGTCTTATGTTTTTCATAATTGCCTTTTTATCAACTTAAGGAGTTTACTTCTGTCCCAAATTTGCTGAGTTTTCTGATGTTGTTGATATTTTTTTGTCAAATGCTTTTTCTGATCTTATGGTTTTCTTTTTTACTCACATAATAGTGTAAATTACATTGATTAATTTCCAAGTGTTAAACAAACATTGCATTTTTTAAACCTCATTTAATTATGATATAGGATCCTTTTGTATATTCTTGGATTTAGTTTCTAATCAATGTTTTATGAGGGTTTTACATATTTGCTCATGAGGAATATTTCTTTTTACTTTAATTATAGCATGAGGATTTGTGTCTTCTCTCTCCCTCTCTCTCTCTCTTATTTCATGTATTTTTTTTTTTCTTGGTCTTGGTCAGTTTACCAAGGGCTTTGTTTTTCTTTACAAAAATCAGTTTTGTTAGTTTTTCTTAAGTTTATTTATTTGACAGAGAGAGAGAGAGAGCGAGCAGGGAAGGGGCAGAGAGAGAGAGAGACAGAGTATCCCAAGCAGGCTCAGCGCTGTCAGCCCAGAGCCCGATGCTGGGCTTGATCCTGCGAACCATGAGATCAGAGCTGAAATCAAGAGACACTCAACCAACTGAGCCACCCAGGTGCCCCAGTTTTGTTAATTTTATCTGCTTTCTGTTTTCTGTATTATTGATTCCTACATTTTTTTATTTCTTCTATTTACTTTTGAGTATACCCTTCATTTTTCAGCTCTTTTTTTCCCTTTTTTTTTTTAACTTAAATTTTGGTTAATTAACGTAGTGCAGTATTGGTTTCAGGAATAGAATTCAGTGATTCATCACCTGCATACAACACTCAGTGCTCATCACAAGTTCCCTTATTAGTACCCATGACCCATCTAGGCCCTCTCCCACCCACCTCCCTCTGTCAACCCGTAGTTTGTTCTCTGTCATTAAGACTCTCTTGTGGTTTATTTCCCTCCCTTCTCTCCCCCTTCCATATGTTCATGTTTTGTTTCTTTAATTCCACAAATGAGTGAGATCATATGGTATTCATCTTTTCTCTGATTGACTTATTTTGCTTAGCATAATACATTCTAACTCCAGCCACCTTGTTGCAAATGGCAAGATTTCATTCATTTTGATGTCTGAGTAATATTGCATTGAATATATATATACCACCTCTTTATTCATCAGTCGGTAGACATTTGGGCTCTCTCCATAGTTTGGCTATTGTTGATAATGCTGCTATAAATATCCGAGTCGTGTGTGTGTGTCCTTTGGGTAAATACCTAATAGTCCCATTGCTGGATTGTAGAGTAGTTCTATTTTTAGTTTCTTGAGGAACCTTCATACTGTTCTTCAGCGTGGCCGCACCAGTTTGCATTCCCACCAACAGTATAAGAGAGCTCCCCTTTCTCTGCATCCCCCCAATACCTGATGTTTCTTTTTTTAATTTTTAATTTTTTAATTTACATCCCAATTAGTTAGTATATAGTACAACGGTGATTTCAGGAGTAGATTCCTTAATGCCCCTTACCCATTTAGCCCATCCCCCTTCCAGCAACTCTCTGTTCTCCATATTTAAGAGTCTCTTATGCTTTGTTCCCCTCCCTGTTTTTATATTATTTTTGCTTCCCTTCCCTTATATTCATCTGTTCTGTGTCTTAAAGCCCTTATATGAGTTAAGTCATATGATTTTTGTCTTTCTCTGACTAATGTCACTTAGCATAATACCCTCTAGTTGTATCCACGTAGTTGCAAATGGCAAGATGTCATTCTTTTTGATTGCCAAGTAATACTCCATTGTATATATATACCACATCTTCTTTATCCATTCATCCATCGATGGACATTTGGGCTCTTTCCATACTTTGGCTATTGTTGATAGTGCTGCTATAAACATGGGGGTGTGGGCGCCTGGGTGGCGCAGTCGGTTAAGCGTCCGACTTCAGCCAGGTCACGATCTCGTGGTCCGTGAGTTCGAGCCCCGCGTCAGGCTCTGGGCTGATGGCTCGGAGCCTGGAGCCTGTTTCCGATTCTGTGTCTCCCTCTCTCTCTGCCCCTCCCCCGTTCATGCTCTCTCTCTGTCCCAAAAATAAATAAAAAACGTTGAAAAAAAAAAATTTAAAAAAAAAAAAAACAAAAAACAAAAAACATGGGGGTGCATGTGTCCCTTCAAAACAGCGCACCTGTATCCCTTGGATAAATGCCTAGTAGTGCAATTGCTGGGTCATAGGGTAGTTCTATTTTTAATTTTTTGAGGAACCTCTATACTGTTTTCCAGAGTGGCTGCACTGGTTTGCATTCCCACCAGCAATGCAAAAGAGATCCTCTTTCTCCACATCCTCGCCAACGTCTATTGTTGCCTGAGTTGTTAACGTTAGCCATGCTGACAGGTGTGAGGTGGTATCTCACTGTGGTTTTGATTTGTATTTCCCTGATGATGAATGACGTTGAGCATCTTTTCATGTGTCTGTTAGCCACCTGGATGTCTTTGGAAAATTGTCTATTCATGTCTTCTGCCCATTTCTTACTAGGTTATTTGTTTTTGGGTGTTGCATTTGGGTGTTGTTTGTAAGTTTTTTACAGATTTTGGATACTAACCCCTTATTAGATTTGTCTTTCACAGATACCTTCTCGCATTCTGTAGACTGCCTTTTAGTTTTGTTGATTGTTTCCTTTGCCGTGCAGAAGCTTATCTTGATTAAGTCCCAATAGTTGACGTTTGCTTTCCTTTCCCTTGCCTTCGGCGATGTGTCTGCTAAGAAGCTGCCTAGCCGAGGTGAAAGAGGTTGCTGCCTGTGTTCTCCTCTAGGATTTTAATGGTTTCCTGTCTCACATTTAGGTCTTTCATCACATTTAGGTCTTATTTATGTGTATGGTGTAAGAAAGTGGTCCATGGGCACCTGGGTGGCTCAGTTGGTTAGACGTCTGACTCTTGATTTTGGCTCAGGTTACGATCTCATGGTTTTTGAGTTCAAGCCTTGTATTGGGCTTTGCAGTGACAGTGCGGAGGCTGCTTGTGGTTCTGTCTGCCACTCCCCTGCTTGCTGTCTCTTCGGAAGTAAACATTAAAAAACGAAAAAAAGGAAAGTGGTCCAGTTTCATTCTTCTGCATGTAGCCATCCAGTTATCCCAACACCATTTGTTGAAGAGACTTTTTTCCATTGGATGTTCTTTCCTGCTTCGTCAAGGATGAGTTGACCTTATAGTTCTGGATCTATTTCTGGGTTTTCTATTCTGTTGCATTGATCTGTGTGTCTCTTCTTGTGCCAATACCATACTGCCTTCATCACTACAGCTTTGTAATATAGCTTGAAATCTGGAATTGTGACCCCTTTAGTTTTGTTTTTCTTTTTCAGGATTGCTTTGGTTATTTGGGGTCTTTTGTGGTTCCATACAAATTTTAGGGTTGTTCTAGCTCTGTGAAGAATGCTGGTGGTATTTTGATAGGGATTGCATTAAGTGGGTAGATTGCTTTGGGTAGTACAGATATTTTAACAATGTTTGTTCTTCCAACTCATGAGCATGGAATGCTTTTCCATTTCTTTATGTTCTCTTCTATTTCTTTCATAAGTGTTTTATAGTTTTCAGAGTGTAGATCTTTTACCTCTTTAGTTAGGCTTATTCCTAGGTATCTTCCTGTTTTTGGTGTAATTGCACATGGGATCAATTTCTTGATTTCTTTTTCTGCTGTTCGTTATTGGTATATAGAAATGCAATAGATTTCTGCATGTTGATTTTATATCCTTTGACTTTGCTGAATTAATGTATTAGTTCTAGCACTTTTTAGTAGGGTTTCGGGTTTTCTGCATTGAGTATTATGTCACCTTTAAATAATGGAAGTTTGGGGCGCCTGGGTGGCTCAGTCGGTTAAGCGGCCGACTTCAGCTCAGGTCACGATCTCGCGGTCCGTGAGTTCGAGCCCCGCGTCGGGCTCTGGGCTGATGGCTCAGAGCCTGGAGCCTGCTTCCCATTCTGTGTCTCCCTCTCTCTCTCTGCCCCTCCCCCGTTCATGCTCTGTCTCTGTCTCAAAAATAAAATAAAACGTTAAAAAAAAATTTTAAATAATGGAAGTTTGACTTCTTCATTACCAGTTTGGATGTCTTTTATTTCTTTTTGTTGTCTGATTACTGAGGCTAAGACTTCCCGTACTATGTTAACTAGTAATGGTGAAAATGGACTTTTTAAAAAAATTTTATTTATTAATTTGAGAGAGAGTGTGAGAGGCAAAGAGAGGGAAAGAAAGAATCCCAAGTAGGCCCCATTCTGTCAGCACATGCAGGGTTCAGTCCCACAAATCATGAGATCATGACCTGAGCTGAAATCAAGAGTTGGTCCCTTAACCAGTTGAATCAGTCACGTGCCCAAGAGTGAACATCCTTGTCTTATTCCTGATTGTATGGAAAAGGCTCTCAGTTTTTCCCCATTGAGGATGATATTAGCTGTGGGTCTTTTGTATATGGTCTTTATGATATTGAGGTATGTTCCATCTCTCCCTACTTTGTTCATGGTTTTTATTAACAATGGTGGCTGTATTTTGTCAAATACTTTTCCTGCATCTGTTGACAGAATCATATGGTTCTTAGCCTTTCTTTTATTAATGTGGTGTATCACATTGATTGATTTACATATGTTGAACCAGCCCCACAGCCTAGGAGTAAACCCTACTTGATCATGGTGAATAATTCTTTTAATGTACTGTTGAATTTGATTTGCTAGTATCTTGTTGAGAATTTTTGCATCCAAGCTCATCAGGGATATTGGCCTGTAATTCTCCTTTTCGTGGGGTCTTTGTCAGGTTTTGGAATCAAGGTAATGCTGGCTATGTAGAATGAGTTTGGAAGTTTTCCTTCTATTTCTATTTCTTGGAACAGTTTGAGAATAGGTATTAGCTCTTCTTTAAATGTCTGGTATAATATGCCTGAGAAGCCATGTGGCCCAGGATTCTTGTTTGTTGGAAGATTTTTTTTTTTTTTAATGTTATTTATTTTGAGGGAGAGAGGGAGGGAGAGAGAATAGGGGAGGGGTGGAGAGAGGGAGAGACAGAATTCCAAGCAGTCTCCACACTGTCCATGCAGAACTTGACGGGGAGGCTCAAACTCATGAACCGTGAGATCATGACATGAGCCGAAATCAAGAGTCAGATGCCCATAGGCACCCTGTTGGGAGATTTTTGATTACTGATTCAATTTCTTTGCTGGTTATGGGTCTGTTCAAATTTTCTATTTCTTCCTGTTTCTGTTTTGCAGGAAATTTTTTCCAGATTGCACAGTTTTTTGGCATATAATTTTTCATAGTATTCTCTTACAATTGTATTTCTGTGGTGTTGGTTGTGATCTCTTCCATTCATGATTTTATCTATTTGGATCCTTTCTCTCTTCTTTTTGGTAAGTCTGGCTAGGGTTTTATCAATGTCATTAGTCCTTTCAAAGAACCAACTCTTAGTTTCGTTGATCTGCTCTACTGTTTTTGTTGCTGTTTGTTTGTTTCTGTATCATTTATTTCTCCTCTAATCTTTATTATTTCCCTTCTGCTGGCTTTAGGCTGCATTTGCTGTTCCATTTCTAGCTCCTTTAGGTTTAAGGTTAGGTTTGGGACCTTTCTTGCTTCTTGAGGTAGGCCTGATTTGCAATATAATTCCCTCTTAGGACTTCCTTTGCTGCATCCCAAAGGTTTTGGACAGTCCATCTTTTTATTTTCATTTGCTTCCATGTATTTTTTTATTTCTTTAATTTTCTGGTTAACCCATTCATTCTTTAGTAGGATGTTCTTTAACATCCATGTATTTGAGGGATTTCCAAATTTTTTCTTGTGGTTGACTTCAAGTTTCATAGCATTATATTCCAGAAATAGGCATGGTACGATCTTGATCTTTTTGTACTTGTTGAGGGCTGATTCGTGACCCAGTATGTGATCTATTCTGGAGAATGTTCCATGTGCACTCGAAAGGAATGTGTATTCTGTTGCTTTAGGAAGAAATGTTCTGAATATATCTGTTAAGTCCATCCTGTCCGGTGTGTCATTCAAAGCCATTGTTTCCTTGTTGATTTTCTGCCTAAGCGAATTGTTCATTGCTGTTACGTGAGGTGTTAAAGTCCCTTACTATTATTGTATTATTATCAATGAGTTTCCTTCTGTTTGTTATTCATTGCTTTATATATTTGGGTGTTCTCAGGTTGGGTCATAAATATAGCCCTCTTAATTATGATATAATGCCCTCCTTCATCTCTTTGTACAGTCTTTGTTTTAAAATCTACTTTGTCTGATATAAGTAGGGCTACTCCCACTTTCTTTTGACATTCATTAGCATGCTAGATGGTTCTCCATCCCCTCACTTTGAATCTGCAAGTGTCTTTAGGTCTAAAATGAGTCTCTTCTAGGTAGCATATAGATGGATCTTGTTTTGTTTATCCATTCTGGCACCTTTTGTCTTTTGATTGGAGCATGTAGTCCATTTACATCCAGAGTAATTATTGAAAGATATGAATTTAGTGCCATTGTGTTACCTGTTCCTGGTGATGCTCTTTGGTCCTTTCTAATCTTCGTTGCTTTTGGTCTTTTTTTTTTCCTCAAAGAATTCCCCTTAAAATTTCTTACACAGTTGATTTAGTGGTCACAAACTCCTTTAGTTCTTGTTTGTCTGGGAAACTATTTCTCTTTGTATTTTGAATGACAGCCTTGCCAGATACAGTATTCTTGGCTGAATATTTTTCCATTCAGCACATTGAATATATCTTGCCACTCCTTTCTGACCTGCCAAGTTTCTATGGACAGTTCTGCTGCAAATCTGATCTATCTTCCCTTGTAGGTTAAGGACTTTTTTTCCCTTGCTGTTTGCAGGATTCTTTCCTTATCAGTGGATTTTGTGAATTTGACTACATGTGTTGGCAATGCCTGGCTTTTGTTGAATTTAATGAAGGTTCTCTGTGCTTTTGGATTTTAATGTCTGTGTCCTTCGCCAGATTAGGGAAGTTTTTAGCTATAATTTGCTCATGTAAACCTTCTGCCACTCTTTCTCTCTTTTCATCTTCTGGGACTCTTATGATACAAATGTTGTTATATTTTAATAAATCACTGTGTTATAAGTCTTTGTGATCCCTGACCTTTGTTTCCCTCTTTTCAGCTTCATTATTTTCCATAATTTTATCTTCTGTATTGCTAATTTGCTCCTCTGCCTTGTTCCATCCTTGTTTTTGTGGCCTCCATTTGGGTTTGTATCTCGGTTTTAGCATTTTTAATTTTGGCCTGACAAGATTTTAGTTCTTTTATCTCTGCAGAAAGGGATTCTCTGATGTCTTCTATGCTTTTTTCAAACCCAACTAGTATCCTTATAGTTAGTTCAGACACCTTACTTATGTCTACATTGATTAAATCCCTGGCTGGCATTTCTTCCTGTTCTTTCTTTTGAGGTAAATTCCTCTGTCTTGTCATTTTAGAGGAAGAAAAACAATAATAATAATAACAGGATGAAATAAAAATTTTAAATTAAATTTCTATCAAATAAAGGAAGGTAGGCCTAAGCTTGTTTTGGTCTGCTTAAGAGAAGCTTGAAGAAAAAAGAAAAGAGAAAAAAAATTAAAAATTAAAAAAATAATAAATTTTGTTCATTCTGCATCCAAGAAATAAAAGAAAAAAAACAACAAAAAAACAGAAGCAACAACAGCAAATGAACAACAACAAAAAAAACCCAAACGAAGCTAGATCACCTAGAGCTGAAATTTTGCAGCAGTCTATGATCAGCAGACTGAGCTCATGGAAGGCATTGGTGTTCTTCTGGGGGAGTGGCCTGTTTCTCTGATTCTCCAATGGACTTAATCCTAGTGGAGATGTGCCTGGAAGGCACAGGTGGCCGGTACTTGGTTTAACAGTTCTGTTCTCCACTTGGTGGCGTTGTTTATCTCACTGGGGTAGATACTTATTGGCGGGCTAATGGTAAAAATGGCTTCACTCTGCTCTCTAGTCTCCAGAGTGGGATGTTTGTGCCCACACAGATGGACGATCAGTCTCCCCTCCTGTGTCCTCAGCTCCCCGCCTTTCCCGTCTGTGTCCTAGCTGTCTGCCTACCAGGAAGCACCTCTCCAGAGTTTTGTCTCAGGTGAGGCTCTGTTTTGGAACCCCACACTTCAGAGACCCCCACGGTTTGAAACCACAGTGATCTGAGGGAGCATCTCACCATCCTGTGGCCAGGGCCACCTTGTCACTGGAAATGGTCGCATCACCATGCCGTGGCAGTGGCTCAGTTTATGGTAAATCACAACACACAGCTGGCACCAGGATTTGCTGCCCTCAGCTGACTTCATTGTTCTTATATGGGTGAATGTGGTAGCGTGATAGCACCCACTAGGTCTTTTGCCTGGGGAGAGAGCTTATCACCTGTACCAAATGCACTCCAAGCAGGGGAACTGCTTCTCCCCGGGGGACCCAGGGGATCCTTGGACACTGCTGCCTGCTCCTGGTGTTCCACCCTGCTTCTTTGCCAGAGCACCAGCCAGGCTGAGCTCTGAAACTTTAGACACTGCTGTGTATAAAAACGGATAGTAGTGATACCTTCTCCTTTTTCCTTTGTCATTGCTTTTGGGGAACAGTCTTCTTGTGCAGACCCCTGTTCATGTTTTCACTCCCCCTCTAGCGGCTTTCAGGGGGAGTGTCTTCTTGCACAAACTCAATATGCTGCTCTCTCTCACCCTGTGACTTTCTCCTCTCTGTGAAAATGGCTCCTTCCCCTCTGCTGCACCACAGCTCTTCTCTCCCTCAATTCACCTCTCTGTGCTGTACCTGCAGTGTTCTCTCCCTTAAATTACGTAGGTTGTTCTATTAATCCTCAGATCGATTTCCTAGGTGTTCAGAATGGTTTAATGTTGATCTAGCTGTATTTAGGGGACAAGTCCAGAGTCCTCTTACTACTCCACGGTCTTAACTCCCAATTTTTTAGATTCTTAATGTGCTTAGATTACTGATTTTACACCAGTCGTCTAGTTAAATTAATTAAACATTTAAAGCAATAAAAAATTTTAAACACTGCGTTAGCTACATTTCACAAATTTTTAGACATCTGTTTTCATCATCTAGCTGTAAGTATTTTCTAATTTCTCTTGTGATTTCTTCCTTCATCCAAGGATTATTTAGAACTGTCTTATTTAATTTTCAAATATTTGTGGTTCCTAGACATGTTTATTGCTAGTAACTTCTAATTTCCTTCCATTTTGTCAGAGAACATTCTGGATAATTTTACTCTTTAAATTTACTGAGACTTATTTTATAGCCCAGCATATGGTCTATCTTGGTGGATCTTTGTGCACTTGAACAGAATGTGTATTGTAAACTTGTTAAGTCAGGATGACTAATAGTATTTTAAGATGACTTGTATCATTACTGATTTTTGTGTCTAGTTCTATCAGTTGCTGATAGTGATTTTTTAAAAATTTATTTGTTGTCTGGTTCTAGCCCTTGCATGCAAGGTGTTGAAATCTCCATCTAAGAGTGTAGATTGGTCTGTTTCTTACTTTAATTCTCTGAACATTTGCTTATTATATTTTGAAGCTCTGGTATTAAGCATGTACGTGTTTACAACTGCTTTGTCTTCCTAATGAAATGTTCCTCTTTGTCTCTGGAAGTATTGTTTTCTCGAAGTCTGTTATATGTGATATTAATATAGCCATTCCAGCCTTCTTATGCTTGTAATTTATATGATAAATCTTTTTTCTTTAATCAGTTTTTAATAAGCACCTTATTGAGTTATAATTCACTTACTGTGCGATTCAATTGTACGCATTAGCAGTCACTACCATTTCCCTCCAGTCCTAGGCAGCCACTGGTAAATTTTATTTTTCTCTGGATTTGCCTATTTTGGAAATTTCATGTAAATAGAGTCATACAATATGTGGCCTTTTGTGACTATTTTTTCACTTAGTATAATGTTTTCAGGTTTTATCTATTTTGTAGCATGTATCAGTACTTCATTTTTTTGTGTGTCAGCTAATCTATTGAGTGAATATACCACATTTTATCCATTCTTTTTGGGTATTTTGGGTAATTTCCATTTTTTGACTCTTATGAGAAATGCTGCTATGAACATTCATGAGTAAGCTTTTGCGTAGACACAGGTTTTCATTTCTTTTTGCTATGTATCTAGTAGTGAAATTGCTAGGTCACATAGTAACTATGTGTATAAGCTTTGACCTCGCCAACTCTGTATATGCTCACCACAATTATGTCTACCATCTGTCATCATACAGTGTTACTGCAGTACCACTGACTGTATTCCCTATGCTGATTTATTCGTTCCATAACTAGAAACCTCTACCTTCTCATCTCTTTCACTCATTTCTCTCATCCCTCAGTCCCCTCCACTGTGGAAACCACCAGTTTGTTCTCTGTATTTATGGGTCACTTGATGATTTTTTTGTACGTTTGTTCGTTAGTTTTGATTTTTAGATTCCACATATGGGTGAAATCATATGGTGTTGTCTTTCTCTGACTTACTTCACTTAGCAAAATACCTAGGTCCATCCATGTTGTCATAAATGGCAATATCTCATTCTTTTTTTATACCCAAGTAATAGTCTGTTGTTTTTTGCTTATTTAAATATTTGAGTCCTCTCAAGTTAGGTCTCTACTGATTGCATTTTCCCTTGAGAATAGGTCATATTTTGTTGGTTTTTCCTATGGTGAATAATTTTGGATTTTATCCTGGACATTGTGAATGTTAGGTTGTGGAGACTTCAGATGCTATTACAGCCCTCCAAAGACTGATACTTCAGATGTAGAAACATTTAACTTGCTTTCACTCGAACTATAAATTTGTCTGTCTTGGACAGCAGTTTATTTTTTCTTATGTTTTACTGGCTTCTTGTAGTCTGTACTAGCCTGTGATTCTTTAGGCCCAAAGGTGTATGGTTTTTCTACCTGAAACTTCAGATTCCCTACGTACTGCTGATTGTGTTAAGCTCTCAAGTGAAAAAAACCATAAAAATAGAAACACCCTGTTCTGGTCATTTTTTCTAAGTGTCAGCTATAGAATAAGCCAGCTTTTGTTCACTTTCTAGGGTATCCAAATAGTTTTTGTTTATTGTTGTTTATATTTTTCCTAGAGTTTGTGATTGCTGTCTTGAGAATCAACCTTGTTGGAACTTATTTGTCCATACAGAAGCTGAATTTCCTGTCTTTAATTCTAAACATACCTAGTTTATAAACTCTTAATCTTGTAAAAAATCATAACGTTTTAGGAAATATCACATTTAAATCTTTTATACTGAATTGAACTTTAACAAACCTTGTTGGTTCTTTTATTCTAGACTTCTGATTCTTTAATAAGTAATGTGCCCGAGAAAGATCTCAGACCAAAAAGAGATACGGATGTGACTTCTGAAAGCGAATATGGAAACAGAAAAGAATGTAATAGGAGAATTCCTCGAAGATCAAAAATCCCATACTATTCCAAAACTATTCAGACTATTAAGCACCACAACAAAAACAACCCTTTTATGAGGTAATTGTTTTAGTTTTAGAAATATGAATAAGGCGCAGAGATACAAGTTAATACTGTTGGCTTGTTCCTTTAAAGCTTAGAGCGATATTTCTTACTTTTCTAATGTCAGAGATTTGACTTTTCAGCCTTGCTGGCTCAGATTTGATCAGCACGTTTATATACATTTACACAAAAGGATCCCTTTCTCTGATAGACCGTCATTACCTAAGTTGTGTAAAGTAGAATAAATACTATACATTTCCGAGTTATTACCTGTGTTTTTCTCTTTGCAGTTGTAATCGTAAAATGAAACAACCTTTCTTTAAAGACTTATGTGTAAGATCATCTTTAGCAAACTGTAATACATTAGAAGAATCAGAAGAACAGAAAAAGGAGCTCATTAAAGTAGACAATAGTAGCTCAGAAGACACCACTTACCGGGTATGGCATAGGAGATTAAGAAAAAATGAATGTGAATAATCTTAGTTTTAAATGTAGAATTAGTCCTAGTAAAATAATGCATGTTTTTATGAGCAAAAAATACTGCATATAATTTTATTAGGGTGATGGTTTGGGTTGTTTTTCCCTTCCTGATTTACAGATTTTGTGTAACACTATTTTTGAAAATTGTAAAGGAATGAAAATTATGCATTTATCTAAGGTCAGATTTTGGTGAAATCATTTGTTATATGCTTATGGAGAAAAAAACATCAGAATTTTCAAAGTCTTATTTCTTAAAACAGTGGTTCCTTTCTTTTGGGTCTCAGACCCTTTTAAATTTCTAAGGAAATTTATGGGTCTTCTCTGAGAAGTCTACTTTACACACTCAAAAAATGTGTATAATTTCAAGGTTTTCACATACTCTGCTGAAACCCAATTTTGGATGCATAGATCCCAGATTAAGAGGGCTTTAAGGGCACCCAGTAGAGCGTACAACTCTTTATCTCGGGGTCGTGAATTTGAGCCCTGCGTTGGGCAGGGATCTTAACTTAAAAAGAAAAAAAAAAGGCCTTTAGAAATTTAAATATTCTTCAGTATTTGCCTTAATCAGTCTCATGTTAAGAATTTTAGTACACATTGATTTATGTTTTCCATCAATTTGCCCTTGCTTTATTTGTGAAGTGCTACTTACACTTTCAATTGTAATGTGCATTGTTGTTCCAGTAGAATAATTGCTTTTTAACCTGTATCACACCTTTCATGCCATTGGTTTCCTCCCCCTATTCTCAAGTATAGAGGCTTTAATGTTTGAAAGATAATAATCACTAGGACAATAATAATACCAGCTAACATTTATTGAGTGGCTATTATGTACCAGGCACTGTTCTCCACTGTTCTATATAGTGCTTTACTTCCATTAGTTTGTTTAATTCTTACCACAGCCCTTTAAATTAGATAACTATTGGGGCGCCTGGGTGGCTCAGTCAGCTAAGCATCCGACTTCAGCTCAGGTCACGATCTCACGGTCTGTGAGTTTGAGCCCCGCGTCGGGCTCTGGGCTGATGGCTCAGAGCCTGGAGCCTGCTTCCAATTCTGTGTCTCCCTCTCTCTCTGCCCCTCCCCCATTCATGCTCTCTCTCTGTCTCAAAAAGAAATAAAATGTTAAAAAAAATTTTTTTAATTAGATAACTATTATTTCTATATTACAAATGATAAAATTGAGGCAGTGAAAGGTTAGGTAACTTTTCTAGGTTCACATAACCCTATTGTTTCTTTTCAGACACTCCTTCAACAATTAGACCAAGAGAGAGAGAAGAGGTGGAAAGCTGAACAAGCTGAAAAGAAACTTAGGAATTATATTGATGAACTGCACAAACATGCAAAGGAGAAAAAAGGTTTTCATGCCCTGGCTATGCTCACCACAGATAGGTAAGGGCAAAGTCTGTAAATCTAACTTGGAACTGGAGTACCTCAGTTTACACTAGCTGTAGTAAGACCAAAAACAATGTATGTGGTTTTAGTTTGTTTTGAACTCATTTTATATAAAGATTTAATGCTTTATAAGTTTTTTTTGTAAATGAAGGATTCAGGGTACACTTATTTGCCGTCAAGCTGCTGCCCTCAAGCTGAGAAGTGTTAGATAAGTTTAAGTATTATAAGTGAAGAAGAGCAAGAGACTGGAACAGGGATTGGCAGTTTTTTCCTGTAAAGTGTTGGTTTCTGTTAAGGGTAGGGATTGGCGAACTTTCAGCTTTGGAGGTCATATTTGGTCTCTGTTGCATTTTCTCTTCTGCAGTGGGCTTTGGTACCAGATAGCCCAAGTTTCTTATTCTGGTATTTCTGTTTTTCCATCTTATCCATTTCCATTTCCCATTTTGTCTGTTTTTTTGTTTTTGTTTTTGTTTTTGTTTTTTTTGTCCTGTACGTATTCTTTAATGCAGGTTTGTCTTACTCCATTCTGTAAGAATACCAGTTTTCTGAAATTATAGTAACGTCATCTTCTGTTTCCTGTAGGTAATTATTTCTAAAGTGATACTTTTCCTCAAACGGTTACAAGACTTTTCTCCATAGTTCTTGTTGATTTATGTGTCTTATCCTTGAATGAGCACACTGTTTCTAGATTCAGTATTTGCCAACAGATAGCGTTTGGGAAGTTGTTCTCAGTTCCATTTCCTATCTGTTTGTACAGTGGATAAATTCCCTTCTACGATCTTAATAGATTAGTTAAGTTGATGTACACAGCTCCTAGCCCAATTCCCAGGTTCTTTTAGGCATTTAACTCATAAAATGTTGTGGTACTTGTGTGTTATTTTTCATTCCCCACTACCTACTTCTCTCATACTTTGTACCCACGCATTATAAGGAAAATTATGATACTCATCATGTGTTCTCTGAGAACCTCTGTTATATAAGCATGATGCATTATAGTATTACTATTACTATTACTATTACCACCACCCACCAACTTCCTGCCTTATTTGTTTTGGGACATGCTGTCTTTGACATAAGAAGATGCTGGTCAGGGGTAAAGAAACAGAATGGATAAATTAACAGTCTATGACGGCCTCAGAAAAACAGTACTCTTATTTGCATTAGGTGCATACTTAGCTAACAGAGTGCAGTGGTAGATTTACAGAGCCCCTGGGACCCTGAGGATATATCCTCCCCCCCGCCCTCCCCACACACACTTTTATGAAGTTGTAGTTTTATGAGGCAAAGCGTGAGTGTTTTAGGGGTGGTTTTTATTTTAGCTTAGTTTTGTTTTTCTTCTAATCAAAATTTCTTCCAGACTTTGACATTATGTTTTCTTTTGTTTTTAATTGTAGGTGTATGAATTTTTGCTTTATTCTGTATTGTAGGTATTATTTAATGGGATTTTTGAAGAAGCAGTGTCTGGGGCTGCTAGCCAGCTTCCATTTAAATTGAAAGGCTTTGGGCACACTTCATCTTTATCCTTGCTTAACTTCTCCATTGTTGTCCATGTTTACCATGTTATATATTCGTTATTTTCTTAAAAATTCAGCTTCAATCATTTCTGATTTGCCTTTTATTTATACCTCAAATGTTCGTTTGGCATTAGATCCTCACACACTTTCATATCCCCTTAAGGGACTTGGTAGGTACTCTGCATTCCTCATCCCTAATAGAGTCTAACATCTAGGTGCCATGTTCTGAATATACATTATTTCAGAAACTCAATCTTCTCTACTATGCTTTGAACACATAACCTATAAACCCCCAAATCTTTATATGTCATCCAGATCTCCTTGATGAACAACAGATCTGATCATCTGATTATTTACCAGAAATACCTTGTGTACCTTGCTCATAAGTGTCTTAAATCAGCACGTCCACAAGTAGACTTACCCTGCTCCCTTATTTTATATTCTCTGTTCTAATAAATGATGTGTCTCATCCAGTCAGCCACCAAAGCTAGCAATTTAGGAATCATTTTTTTTTTGCTTCTTTCTTGTTCTCATATCCCATAACCAGTTGGTATTGGTATCTTCTTTATTCTACTTGCTAAAAGATGTTGAACTATCTTTTCTTTATCCTGAGACTGTCACCTTAGTTTAGGCCCTTATCTCTTGCTTGGATGGTTCTGATTGTACTGATCCGTAGCTGCTCTGCCTCATTCACCAAATATGGTGGTCCACAGAATAAAGGCTAATGCTCTTTCACACCAAACTGGCGTTGAGAAAGTAAACAAAGGAAGACCAGTTCGGAGACTACTCTCAAAGGGAAGAGGAGACATAGTAAGGATAAGAATTGGAGAAATGACTTCTATAGCACCTGATGGATATATGTACTTTTTTCAGTTGTGGCTTGGAAATTATAGTAAATATATATAGGAGTGGCTGCCTAGCTCAGTAATTTATTCATGAGGCTGTGTCTTTGCTGTTTGTTGTCCCATTTTCTTTTTTAAAAAATTTTTTTAAGTTTATTTATTTTGAGAGAGACAGTGCAAGTGAGGGAGGAGCAGAAAGAGAGTGGAATTGGGGAGAGACAGAATTCCAAGCAGGCTCCACACTGTCAGTGCAGAGCCTGATGCGGGGCTTGAACTCATGAAACCATGAGATCATGACCGGAGCCAAAACCAAGAGTCAGAGGACGCTCAGCTGACTGAGCCACCAGGCACCCATGTTGTACCATTTTCAAACACCAGACTTGTATTCTTTCATCATTTGCCTCTCTGCCTATATAATATTGGTCAAGAGATGAACATCTGACCCAAGCTGGGTAAACGAAATGCCTTAGTCCATGGCCACAGTGATTGGTGCATACAGTGGGCATATGAACCAAATTGGACTAATCAGACCTTTCCTAGAACTCTCTTCTAAGTTGAACTAGAGAAAGATAATCTTTTCTATTTGGTTCTCAGGGCTGTTAGGATGTGAACCCATTTCCTTCTCTCCATACTTACAAGGAATCCTACATTAGGAAAACAGAAACCAGCCTGTAGAGAATTACAAATAGCCCTTATGGTCTTCATGTCCTTGGTTTCAGGGGCTCCTCAGAATAGTGCACCCCATTCTCTGAATGGTCATGTAGGTCAACAGATTCTCTCTTTTAACTTAGTTAAGAGTTTTCAGTTGTAATCAAACGGTTCCAACTATTACAAAGCTGGGATCAATACTTTGTCAAAGTTAACTTCCAGGTATCTATTTATATATCAATTCTCTCTTACAGCTTTGTAACTGTATCCATGTCTCTTCCCTCTCCTTGAACTCCTTGAAGGCACAGGCTGTATCTTAATCCATCTAGCTTGCTTTTAAGCCCATACCTAGCATAATGTCTGAAACAAATTAGGTGTTTAATAAAGTTTTGCTGTTGAATAGCAAAGTTCATATAAGATAAAATTTTATTAATTTGTATGGAGTGTTTCCCTTTTGGCACAGTGTTTTCAGGGATGGGAGAGAGTTGTATTATATTGTTTTTCAGCCATTTTTACCTAATGAGGATTTGAAACCTACTTCAAATTTCCTCTTTACTGTAACCTTTAATATTTACTACAATTTTTAACCTTTTGTATGTGTAATATACTTAAAACCACATTCAATTTCGCTTTAGGTTAAAGGAAATTATATATAAAGAGAGAAATTCCAAAGCACAACTCGAAGTTATGGTTCACAAACTTCAAAATGAAGTAAAAAATCTAAGTATTGAATTAATCAAAGCAAGAGATCAACAAGAGTATCACATTAGACACTTAAGAACCCTGGAAAAAGCATTAGAAAAAATGGAGAGGCAGAAGGGACAACAGCAAGCAGCACAGGTATTTCTCTTTAAATCCATCAACCATGTGAATTAACACAAATTCATAGCTTTCATCTTGAAACAAGTTTTATTGTTATAGAGTAAACTTCAAAGATGTTAGACTATATGCAAAAATTAATTTAAATGTAACAATTCCTGTGGAATTCTTTCTTTCCTTTTTCTTTTTTTTTTTTAAAGATTTTATTTTGGGCACTTGGGTGGCTCAGTCGGTTAAGTGTCAGACTCTTGATTTCGTCTCAGGTTATGATCTCACGGTTCAGGGGTACAAGCCCCCACATCTGGCTCTGTGCTGACAGTGCAGAGCCTACTAGGGATTCTCTCTCCCTCTCTCTCTGACCCTCCACCCCACGTCACTTTCATGCTGAAAATAAAAGTAATCTCTACACCCAATGTAGGGTTTGAACTTAGCAACCCCCCGATCAAGAGTCGGATGCTCTACCAACTGAGCCAATCAGGCCCCCCACTCCCCACCATGGAGTTATTTCTGACTAGCACTTGCAAAGCAGTTTTAAGAATAGTTGGTGGAAATATTGGAGGTTATTAGGCTTATGTTCTGGGAGCCAAGTTTTAAAAGTCTCTTTGGGGATCCCGAAGATATTTCATTTTCATGCCTTTTGAGTGGAAGTTATTAAGGTCTATGATGTAACTAAACAATAGTTAATGCTAGTCCGATGCTTCTAAGACTGTACTTTTATGTGACCATGGCATCATTAATTTAATAAATTTGGAAAAAAATCAACTTAGTCACCAGGTTCTATTTAGAAGTCCGTTTTCTTTGGGGAAGTAGCATTAAAATAGAAGCAGGGAGGGGCGCCTGGGTGGCGCAGTCGGTTAAGCGTCCGACTTCAGCCAGGTCACGATCTCGCGGTCCGTGAGTTCGAGCCCCGCGTCGGGCTCTGGGCTGATGGCTCGGAGCCTGGAGCCTGTTTCCGATTCTGTGTCTCCCTCGCTCTCTCTGCCCCTCCCCCGTTCATGCTCTGTCTCTCTCTGTCCCAAAAATAAATAAAAAACGTTGAAAAAAAAAATTAAAAAAAAAAAAAAAAAAAAATAGAAGCAGGGAGAGTATTATCTAAATACTGTAATGTATATATTTACTCAGATACGACTTATCCAAGAGATGGAGCTCAAAGCTGCTGCTGCTGATAGAGAAATAAACTTACTTAGAACTTCTCTTCATCAAGAAAAGGAACAAGTACAACAACTTCATGAAGTTCTTACATTGAAAGAACAAGAACACAGGTAAATGAAAAATACATCAGGAAAATTACTTTTAAAAATAGAGAAAGAAAGCTTCTTGGTTCCTCCCTACCTTATTCACTTACCGAAAACTAGACTGATTGATCAGTGCTGAAGTCTGACAAAATCAGCTCATGGAAAATAACATGTTTAGGTATGCATTAAAATCAGTCTTACAGAAAGAACTGATAGCTTAAAAACAAATAGGTGGCTTTATTGAGGTAAGAACTTATAATAATGAAGCTCATTTTGCATTTTTTCAAGCCCAACCAAAAGTCAGTCATTGTAGTAGAGAAAACTATTTTTTTTTTAATTTTTTTTTTTAATGTTTATTTATTTTTGAGAGACAGAGACAGAGTGTGAGCAGGGGAGGGGCGGAGAGAGAGGGAGACACAGAATCTGAAGCAGGCTCCAGGCTCCGAGCTGTCAGCAAGGAGCCCGACGTGGGGCTCGAACTCAGAGTGTGAGGTCATGACCTGAGCTGAAGTCGGACGCTTAACCGACTGAGCCACCCAGGTGCCCCGAGAAAACTATTTTAATTGACCTCCAGGTAACTACCTGTTAAATTAATCAATAGTCTTTATTCCTCTGTAGTGCAGGAGTCAACAAACTTTTTCTTTGAAGGGCCAGATAGAAAATATTTTAGGCTTTGCAGGCCATACCTAACTATATTTTTGTAGTAATAAAGTAGCCATAAGCAATATGTAAATGAATGGGCATGGCTATGTTCCAATAAAAGTTTATTTCCAAAAAAAAGAGTCTCCGGCCAGATTTGGTCCATCACTTATAGTTTGCCAGCCCTGCTCTGTGGAGTCCACAATAATTTGAACACTTGCAGCTAGTTATCTACTTACTGCCCTACCAGTTGAATTGTGTATTTGCATGAGTTAATTGTGTTTGTTACCAAACCTGTTTTGTTTTTGCCCTTATGTAAATGAAATTTTTACTGTATAAATTAAATTTTGATGCACCGGGGAAAATTGTCAACATGTGCAGGGGCAGAACGACTATAAAAGATGAGGGGGGAAATAATTGTAAAAATCTAAAATTTTGCACTTAGTTTCCTTCACAGATATCTTTTAACTTCTTGTTCTGATTTAAAGAAACCAAAACTAGAAATAATGGATTTTGTATTATGGGTTTGACTTATTCAGGAAAAATAGTGGAAAACTGTAAAGAATTAACTCATATTTAAATAAACTTGCCCTATATATCAAAAGACCAGTGAATACTTTCACACTTTAACTGATCTTTTTCTCTTAACCAACCACCAGTACCAGTCAGACTATATTAGTTGTATGTCACAGTTGTATGTCAAAGAAGATACAGTGAAGTAGAACTTGACTTCTACAAATGCACCTGAAGAATTTCAGAAATCATAAAATGATTCTGAACTATCTCAGTGAAGTTAAGATACAGTAGACCCCTTTTATCCCCATCACCACTGAATATATATAGTCTTCGTCTAACTACCATCCTCCGCTAGGTTGTTTTTGAAAGTGAGAAGCTGATTTTAAGTTAACAATAGAGAATATAGAATATTTAATAACTATTTAAACAGCCTTAAAGTTTTTCTTTCCAGATGAATAGCATCCTGCGATTTTTATTTGTATTTCATTCCAGGAAAGAACTTGAAACAAGGGAGTTTCTCAGTGATGCTGAGTTCCAAGAAGCCTTAGCTAAAGAAGTAGCTAAAGAAGAAAGAAAGCATGAACAAGATATAAAAGAGTACCAAGAAAAAATTGATACATTAAACCAACAGTATATGGATTTAGAAAATGAATTCCGTATTGCTTTAACTGTTGAAGCCAGAAGATTTAAAGATGTAAGAATTGGCATCTAGCTTTTTATTGAAAACAAAATCAGCAAGATATGGTTGGATGAGAGGACTACATTTTAGAATTCTAGCTTTATTTACATGTTGCCTCTATGATTTTAAGCAAATTACTTAAATTCTTAGAGCCTTAGTTTCTTCACAAAAATATAGCTACTCTTCAGTGCTGTTGCAAAAACTGAGTGAGATTATAAATGGTCAAGTAAAGACAGCACCGGAATAAGAATTGGGAAGCCTGAACTCTCCTATTTCTATAGAGCAGGGATTGGCAAACTAAAGACCCTAGGCCTATTTTTGTAAATAAAGTTTTATTAGAACACAGCCACAGAAACAAATAGTTTCTAAATATTTGGAGAACTGCTATTTATAATGCAATTTTGAAATATAGGTTAAAGATGGTTTTGAAAATGTTGCAACTGAGTTAGCAAAGAGCAAGCATGCTCTTGTTTGGGCTCAACGAAAAGAAAATGAATCTTCCTCTTTAATTAAAGATTTGACCTGTATGGTGAAGGAGCAAAAAACAAAACTTGCAGAAGTTTCGAAATTGAAACAGGAAACAGCAGCAAATTTACAGGTAAAACATTGAAACATTTTATTTCCTCTTTAATTTTTTATATCATAGTCTCATGTATATTGTGATGATTTTAATGCTAAGTATATATATGATGCATATGAGAAAAGTAATATAACTAGGAGATTAAACAATAATTTCACAGATTGTATTGCTTACACTAAAATGGTATTTAAATAAAATAAGTGAATTTAAGAACTGTACTTAGGTAAATAGGTTCCAGTTGTCTGTGATACAGCAGAAATTGTGATGGTGATACTCAGATGGTTGAGGTTCGGGAAATGGCACACAAATTGCTGATAGTCTTGTGGTGGTGATGGTTGTCTTTAGATAGACCTAGCTATAGTAATTCTTAAATTAACCTTTTTAGTGCTGTTGTCTCAGTTTTAAACATTAGCGGTATTTTGCCCAAGAAAACTTAATTCCAGAAAGTGACCTTTAGATTATTGATATAAATGCTGGGTGAGAAATTTTGAGTATTACATGTGTAGTTGCTCTTTTAAGATAACTGATATTAGAATAAAATTCAGCGTTCTTAAAGGAATAGTCCCTTAAAATTTGACTTTTTATTTTATGACGTACACTTATCTTAAAATGAAAACCTTTGTAATGTAAAATTTAGGAGCATTTACTTTGTATTTGGTTAGATAACAATTTTTCTCCTAAAATGCAAAAAGTAAAAAATAGAGCACTTAAATGTAATACTGTGCTTTTTTTTTTTTTTTTGATGTTTTTTGGGGATATACAGAATCAAATCAACACCCTTGAAATCTTGATTGAAGATGACAAGCAGAAGAGTATTCAAATAGAACTTCTCAAGCATGAAAAAGTCCAGCTCATTTCTGAGCTAGCCGCCAAGGAATCACTAATTTATGGTTTAAGGACAGAAAGAAAAGTATGGGGGCATGAGCTGGCACAACAAGGTAAAATTTTCAAAGGGAAAATAGCTCATTCTTCTAAACCAACAATTCTGGGTATTGATGAGAAAAACAAGCGCTCATTAATTCTGCCTAAGACATACCAAAAAAAGGCAACACTTTATATGGAAGGATAAGTAAGCATTTGCCAGCCAAACAGCCAAATGAAATGCCTAAGATGTGAAATAGTTTATTACACTAGTTAGGAAGTTACAGCTCTGATTTTTTTCTTAATTTTGGTTTTCTTCCCAACATAATTTGGTTACTTTTCTGATCAGGTATACATTTACAGTGCTTCAACTAACTAAGTCATTGAAATAATTCTTACACAATTATTTTAAATTATTTGTATAGTATGCAGTATTCATGTTTTTTCCTAAAAATTTGGTAACACTTTTGTTATACATAGAGAAATGTGAGAATAGTGTATGAATGAAAACCACTTTAGGTGTAGGTATATTTACTCTTAGTCTCCTTTCTTTTCCAATCACTAAAGCAAGAGATAGACACTGTTTTATGGCCTTCATAGATTACAAATTATGAATAGCTAGATGTTGGTCTTAGTGGAGAATTGCTCATTTGTCCATTCCATATAAGAATCTTTAATATGATTGTTTGAATGTCATAAGTTGATCAATTAAATATCACATGTCTGAGTTACTTGTTTTTGGTTTGTGGCTTTAGGTTTTCCAAATAGCCACAGGTGTTTAAAGGGCCTTTTGGTTCTTTTCCTGTTTCCTTTTATATTATGCTTTATGTATTTTGGGTTTTTATTCAGTTTTTCTTTTTATTTACTTTTTATTTACATTGTTAAATTAGATATTCATAAAATACAAATCCTCCAAGATCTTTAAAAGTTTGTAACTCATGATGTTTATTTCTCAGGATCGTCTCTAGCCTTAAATCGTGGCAAATTAGAGGCTCAAAATGAAAGTTTATGTAGAGAGAATGAGTCTCTGAGAAAGGCAAATGAACGTGATAATGATGCATTAAGAATTAAGTGCAAAATCATAGAAGACCAAACTGAAACCATTGGAAAATTAAAAGTTGTAAGTTTGATACTTTATTTTGGGAAAAGAGCATGTGGCAGTTTTGTAAATCTGTGGATCAGAGTATCGAATAAATATCTGTCTCAGTGAATCCCAACTGTTGTGGAATTTGGGACAGATTATCAGATGTTTCCTTATGTAATCTATGCCCTTTGCCTTTTAAAATGACTGTATGGCCTTTATTAACTTTAAATTACTTTTACCTCAGAATTTTATGGGATGTTATCATGGTCCTGTGAAATAACTGAAAATAATGTCATTAAAGGGTTAGGAATCTTAAGAAAATTAATGTTTTATATGTTTAAAATATCCATTTAGAGCACTGTTTAGGATCTTCTAATATTGCTAAATTCTGAAAATTGTGACAAAACCCAACTATTCTGTATTTAAAAGTAGAAATAGTTTGTAAAACTATGCTTGTTCCCAGGGGAAACCATTTCACCTTCTTCTCCAATATGGCATATCTTAATAGAGAATACTACTAGGTTCACTTGTTTCAAAGTATGTTACATGAAAATTTTCCAGAGAAATTTTTTTGAAAGTTATCTTGAGTACTGAATCAAATTTGATCTCCAAAATTTTCTTCTAGAGATTATCTCTTAAAGTGTAAAACTGAGCCTGGCTGGCTCAGTGGGTTAAGTGTTCAACTCTTGATTTCAGCTCAAATCATAATCTCAGGGTTCGTGAGATTGAGCCCTGCATTGGGCTCCACACTAACAGTGAGGAGCCTGCTTGGGATTCTCTCTCTCCCTCTCCCTCTCTTTCTGCCCCTCCTCCACTCACACATGTTTTCTCTCTCTCTCTCTCTCTCTCTCTCTCTCTCTCTCTCTAAAAATAAATGTTTTTTTAAAAAGTGTAAAAACTGAGAAAGGAGTATTTAAAAAACTTCTAAATGAGATTAAGTAGAAGTAACAACTTCTTCAGAGTAGCTATAACTGCCTAACATTTAATTTTCTTTTTCTTAGTCATTTTTAAGAAACTCCTTGAGAACTTGACTTTATCAAGTACAGAAAATAAATCTGTATCACCATGTTGCTATATCCTTAGCTAGGTTTAGGCCATGAATGCCTGAATTGTATCATTCTAAGCAATTACATTGTTGTTCACTCCATTGAAATTTGGTTTCAGTATATCCAAAATTTCAAATATATCTGTGATACATGCCAACTTACAGTGAAAATTATTGAAATTTTTTAGCAGTAAGCCTTTTTTCTTGTTTTAAAATTCTAGCCAAACATATTTTCCTTTGAGTTAAGCTAAGTATGAAACAGAAAGACTTGTGATTTGCTTTTTAAATTTCACAAAGCAAAGCAGGGGATACTATGGGTACAAGACATTGATCTGACAAAGCTACTTCTACAGAAGACTACTGCCTTCTTGTCAGTCTCAGAGCAGGAAGGAAATGACTAGTAATGAATGATACAGTGGAGCCAAAACACTGTTGAGTTTTAGTTTTAGAGTTTTGGTTTTAAAAAAAAAGTTCAGATTTTTCAACCCATCATTCTTTTCCCATAACTTACTACATTTACTTTAGAGAACACTGCAGAGCCTCACAGGTGTGAGTATTAGGGTGCTTTCCCACCAACCATGTAACAGAGAGAGATAGTTAGGCATAATTTCTTTCAGCAGTAAATTCATCTAAAACCGATAATGACCTTTATCTATTGTTAAGTTGGATGTTCATAGAATAGAAAACCTTCAGGTCTTTTAAAGTTTGTCACTGATCGTGTTGTTTCTCAGGATTTTCTCTAGCCCAAAATCATGGGAAATTAGTGGCTCATATTGAAAGTTTATAGAGAGAGAACAAGTCTCTGCAAAAGGCAAATGAACCTGATACTGATGTTTGATGTTTTGGAGTGTGATATTTTCAATTAAATGGAATCTGTAGTTAGCTTCTGACTATGGAAATCAGAAGCAGAAGTTTTTTTAAAAATTCTGTTTCTGCCCCATATATTATTTTGGTATTTTTCAGTATATCTGGGTCATAGTACTCTCTGATGCTGCAATGTTTATCATTCTTTTTGATTAATAGGGTTATTTCATAATAATTTTTTATAGCTTTTGTGAACTCCCAGAACATATGTCAAGACTGTTCACTCTTAGTGCTTCAGAGAGTCAGGGGGACAAAATAAACAATTCATGACTTTTTTGCAAATGTTGGTCAAGACTAGGAGACTACCCAACATCTTTGCTTAGATTTTTGCATATGTAACACACTGAGGAATTGAACTGCATTGTTTATAATTCTTATGAATATATACTTAAATTGGCCTTTCCCAGTATTTGTGTGTTTGCCTCCATCTTCTTCCCAAAAGGAAAAAAGGCAAGGTGGAGTGGGGCAGAGGAAAAAATAAGAACTGCCAATTTCATCTTTTCTCACTTACAGAGACTGATACCAGTAGTCGGTATGTAGCAGACTGTTCCAGACATCCAGGCATGCCCCCACAAAGCAAAGAAATAGTCATTGGAATAAATCACCTATAGGAAGCCTAATCCCTGCAGACATTTAACGCTGCCTAAGGTGGTTTTGATCTTTCATTATCCTCTGATTTGTAGTATGCACATACAGGATAAAGTCTGGCTCATGGTATAGAAGATAGCATAAAAAGTTTGGGGAGATGTAAACCCTGTTCTTATGTGATATTTTAATAGTGATAAAATCATGCTTTGTTTTGAGGTAAAGCATTTATTTGCTCATCCTGATGCAGAAAGCACTTCTGTTGAATATAGTAGAAATAGCAGTTTAATTAGTGCCACACATGTACTGTGCATATCAGTCTTTGCTGTATCTGTCATCCACCTAGAGTTTTCTTTTTCTTTCTGTCATGCAAACATTTTTTCAAATGCAAAATTACAGTAATTGAAAATTTTTATTGTGCCGCTTTTCCTTCTCCATGATTGATAATTGCTAACTTACTGAAATAAAAAGTGTAAAGGGCATAAGAATTTTATCTTCCTTTTTCTTTTTTTTTTGTAATTTTTTAATGTTTATTGGTTTTTGAGAGAGACAGAGCATGAATAGGGGAGGGGCAGAGAGAGAGAGAGGGAGACATAGAATCTGACTGAAGCAGGCTTCAGGCTCTGAGCTGTCAGCAGAGCCTGACGTAGGGCTCGAACCCACAAACTGTGAGATCATGATCTGAGCAGAAGTCAGACACTTAACTGACTAAGCCACCCAGGTGCCCCTAGAATTTTATCTTTCTTAATAGCACTTAAAACAAAGTAGTAGTGATGTTTCTTGTTGATTGTTATTAAAAAATGTCCTGTAAATCTTTTTGAAAACACTTAGTGAATATTCAGTTTATTTTTTAATCTGTAGTTTTTAGAATCATTTTAAACCATTAAATCCAAATAGAAAATGAGACATCTGGGTTAATAAAAATAAAGTGCTGTTTTTTTGTTTCTCTAAGTGTGTACAAGAAAAAGAAGAACAAATCAAAGTATTACAAGAAAAGATCATTGAAATACAAAAATGTACCCAAGAACAACTTGATGAAAAATCTTTACAACTGGATGACGTAATTGAAAAACTGGAAAGACACAATGAAAGAAAAGAAAAACTAAAACAGCAGTTGAAAATAAAGGAATTAGAACTTGAAGAAATTAGAAAAGCTTATAGGTATTATATAGTATTTCCTATTGAGAAATAAAATGTGGCTTAATAGTTTCATATAACTAATTTTATTTTTTAAATTATTTCTTTTTGTATTAGTACACTTAGTCAGAAGTGGCATGATAAAGGAGAGCTTCTAAGTCATCTGGAAATGCAAGTAAAAGAAGTAAAAGAAAAATTTGAAGACAAGGAAAAGAAACTTAAAGCGGAAAGAGACAAAAGTATTGAACTACAAAAGTAAGTCCTAAAATATGTGGGAGATCTTTCTCTTTTTTTTTTATTTTTTTAATATGAAATTTACTGTCAAATTGGTTTCCATAAAACACCCAGTGCTCATCCCAACAGGTGCCCTCTTCAATGCCCATCACCCACTTTCCCCTCCCTCCCACCCCCCATCAACCCTCAGTTTATTCTCAGTTTTTACGAGTCTCTTACGGTTTGGCTCCCTCCCTCTCTAACTTTTTTTTCCCCTTCCCCTCCCCCATGGTCTTCTGTTAGGTTTCTCAGGATCCACGTAAGAGTGAAAACATATGGTATCTGTCTTTCCCTGTATGCCTTATTTCACTTAGCATCACACTCTCCAGTTCCATCCACATTGCTACAAAAGGCCATATTTCATTCTTTCTCATTGCCAAGTAGTATTCCATTGTATATATAAACCACAACTTCTTTATCCATTCATCAGTTGATGGACATTTAGGCTCTTTCCATAATTTGGTTATTGTTGAAAGTGCTGCTATAAACATTGGGGTTCATGTGCCCCTATGCATCAGCACTCCTGGATCCCTTGGGTAAATTCCTAGGAGTGCTATTGCTGCGTCATAGGGTAGATCTATTTTTAACTGTTTGAGGAACCTTCACACTGTTTTCCAGAGCGGCTGCACCAGTTTGCATTCTCACCAACAGTGCAAGAGGGTTCCCGTTTCTCCACATCCTCTCCAGCATCTATAGTCTTCTGATTTGTTCATTTTAGCCACTCTGACTGGCGTGAGGTGATATCTCAGTGTGGTTTTGACTTGTATTTCCCTGATGATGAGGAGTGACATTGAGCATCTTTTCACGTGCCTGTTGGCCATCTGGATGTCTTCTTTAGAGAAGTGTCTGTTCATGTCTTCTGCCCATTTCTTCACTGGATTATTCGTTTTTCAGGTGTGGAGTTTGGTGAGTTCTTTATAGATTTTGGATACTAGCCCTTTGTCCGATATGTCATTTGCAAATATCTTTTCCCATTCCATCGGTTGTCTTTTAGTTTTGTTGATTGTTTCCTTTGCAGTGCAGAAGCTTTTTATCTTGATGAGGTCCCAATAGTTCATTTCTGCTTTTAATTCCCTTGCCTTTGGAGATGTGTCAAGTAAGAAATTGCTGAGGTCAGAGAGGTTTTTTCCTTTCTCCTCTAGGGTTTTGATAGTTTCCTGTCTCGCATTCAGGTCCTTCATCCATTTTGAGTTTATTTTTGTGAATGGTATAAGCAAGTGATCTGGTTTCATTCTTCTGCATGTTGCTGTCCAGTTCTCCCAGCACCATTTGTTAAAGAGACTGTCTTTTTTCCATTGGATGTTCTTTCCTGCTTTGTCAAAGATCAGTTGGCCATACTTTTGTGGGTCTAGTTCTGGGGTTTCTATTCTATTCCTTTGGTCTATGTGTCTGTTTTTGTGCCAATACCATGCTGTCTTGATGATTACAGCTTTGCAGTAGAGGCTAAAGTCTAGGATTGTGTTGCCTCTGTGGGAGATCTTTTGATGTAAACACTGAATTGGGATGGGTGAGATGTAAAAAGCATATGTAAATGTATTTATGTGTATATATGGCTTGTATGAGTTATTTGGTACTTAGTGCCTAACACATAGTAGTAATTGTTGGGTGAATATTTTTTTTTATGACTGTGATTATTTTCAAACTGATTGAAAATCTAGTGATATTTTTGGCTCTTCTGTGTGGAGTTTAGAATGGGCAGTCCCTTAACTACCAGGGGCAGTGAACTCCTGAAGAAGCTAGAACGGATTTCAGTAGCAGGCCTGCACAAACTGAGGATGAGAGCTAATTTGAAAGAAGGGGAAGAAAATGTATACCTGGGTGCCATCGGTGTGTAGATTTTATGAAATCCCATAGAGGAAATGAAGGCTTCACCTTGTAAACTATGTAACTGGACTTCTTAAAATAATTTATAAAGTTGGCTGCCTTGAAAAATAGGTAACACAGTTTAATGATCAGTTAAACTCTGGTCAGGATTAAAGAGTGGTATGGATAAACAGCAAAATCTCATGTAGGGGTCAGTTCCCATTATATCAAATCTAATAGAACCTGGAATTTGATTTCTTATATTTTAACTCAGTGTAAATGGAAAAGGTTTTGACTGACAGTAGTCTTGTTTGTCTGCTAATGGACCCTGCTCCACTTTGCTTTCAACCAGCACTAATACAGGGACTTTGGCTTGGAACCTGTTGAAATTTTCTCTCCTGCCTGTCACAATTGGGAGTCTCTTATATCCTGAAAGAAATAATCATTTCCTATAAATAGCAGTTCCTAAAGTTAATATAAATCATAAAGCCTGACAGTTTTCAAAATCTCTTATATTGCATTGTTTGTCATGTTGTTAATAGCAAAACAGTAAAGACCTGATTGTATACATTAATGCTTTTATGCATTGTAGACTAAGATTAGTATGTAAGATAGAATATTTTTAACTTAATAGAATTTTAATAAAAACAGATTTTATTTATATAGCCTTTTATAATACATAAATTGGGGTGCCTGGCTGGCTCAGTCAGAAGAGCATGTGACTCGTGATCTTGGGGTTGTGGGTTTGAGCCCCATATTGGATATAGAGATCACTTAAATAAATAAATTTTTTAAAAAATACATAATTGGTTTTTTTCTTATATCTTATTTTGCAACCAACAATAATTCTGTGAGGTTGGCAGAACAGGTAGGATTATCCTGTTTGTATAGTTTAAAAAACTTAAAAGCAGAGTTTTGTGACTTGCCCTTAAGTCATACAGCTACTAAGGGTTGCTTGCATCTGGGAACATAAGAAAGACTTGATTCACGGACCCAGTGTTCAGTCTATTACTATGGGCTATGCCAAAAGCAGAAAATATGTTCATTGTGGACTTAACTTTTTTAAATGAAATTATTCATACTTAATATAAAGGAATTGGTTTTTTGCCTCTAAGAAACTTATAGCACTAAAATTTTGTGAATACAGTACTGTTTAATGTGTTTATTAACACAGGGTTTTATCTGTTAAACATTAGCATAGAAAAGTCAGATCTACATGTTCATAAACCTAAACCTGCCTATAGCGTACACTTCTCAAATTATCACACTACAAACACATAGAGAAAAAAAATTGATAGCAATCATCTGTGAATGTGCTTATATATCATACCATGAGACTCAAAATAAATGGGAACCAGAGTACTCTGACTTTTAGAGGATAAAAGGGTAACAAATTTTCATTGATGTTATCCTGCCCTGTTCTGTTACTAACAGATTCTGCTGGGTGAACTACTTATGTCTTTTATTACCCAGGATACCTTCTTCTATTTAATGGAGTTATATATACTTCCATTAAAATGTGAATGTAAGATGGGGTGCCTGGGTGGTTCAGTTGGTTAAGCATCTGACTCGATTTCTGCTCAGGTCATGATCTCACAGTTTGTGAGATCAAGCCCCATGTCGGGCTCTGTGCTTACAGCGTAGAGCCTGCTTGGGATTCCCTCTCTCCCTCTCTCTGCCCCTCTCCCATGCACGTGCTCCCTCTCTCTCCCTCTCAATAAAAATAAATAAACATTTTTTAAAAAGTGAGTGTAAGAGCTGCCATCTAAGAAGAAAAGAAAGCCTAATTTTTATAAACAAAGATAATACGGTTTTTGTGCTTTTTTTTAAGGGATGCTGTGGAAAAGCTTCATAGTATGGATGATGCCTTTAAAAAACAAGTTGATGCAATTGTTGAAGCTCATCAAGCTGAAATAATACAACTAGCAAGTGAAAAGCAGAAATACATTGATTCTGCAAATTTCAAGGTACTATTAATAAAATTTGCTTTGATAATCAGTATTAAATTATTATAGCTAAATAAATTATATCTTTGAGAATTATAAAGAGAAAAGGCACTATGATTTAATGACTGAATAGATATGAAGAATGTTGCCAAAACTATTGTGCAATCAGGCCAAAATGCTAGTAATACTTAGACTAGTTGTAGAATTCTAAGGAAACCAAAATTAGAAGTTTGATTCTGATGTGCACCTGCTGCATGATCTCTGAATAAAAATTGACGTATTCCTGATCAGTCTCATATGGAAGCACCTTTGGTTACACATAGGCAGGGTAAGAATGTGAATAAGTACAATTCATCACTACCTTGGAAATAACTCCCAAGATGTGTTTTGTTAATTAGGGTTTAAGACTATCTTTGATAATCTTGAATGATATTTAATATCATCGACAGGAATTTTAGGTGTTATTAAATCAGAAGCAACATCAGAATCACCTTATAGAGCTTGTTGGTTTTGTTTTGTTTTTTAATATTTATTTTGAGAGCGAGTGCACATATGCTAGTTGGGGAGGGGCAGAAAGAGGAGCCCAAGCAGGCTCCATGCTCAGCACAGAGCCTGATGCAGGGCTTGATCTCAAGACTACGAGATCACCACTTGAGCTGATATCAAGAGTAGAATGCAGGGGCGCCTGGGTGGCTCAGTGGGTTAAGTGTCCGACTCTTGGTTTCCGCTTAGGTCATGATCTCACGGTTTGTGAGCTCGAGCCCCATGTCAAGCTCCGTGCTGACAGTGCAGAGCCTGCTTAGGATTCTCTCTCTTCCTCTTTATCTGCCCTTCCCCCTCTCACTTTCTCTGTCTCTCTCAAAAATAAATAAAAAAAAAAAAGGTAGAGCACTTAACTGACTGAGCCACCCAGATGCCCCTAGAGCTTTTTAATAATACATATGCATGAGCTTCCCCCCCTCCCCGAGACTTTGATTTCCTAAGTCTCTTGTATTTTAGTTAGACCCAGTTATTTTAAAACTCAGCAGGTAACACCTGTTTGGTTTGATATGTCCCCTCTTTTGAGACCTACTAGATCAGTGGAACAGTTGTAAATTTCCATTTTTCCTTGATTTTGAAGTGGCAATAAGAAAGTGAGATACCTGTACGACTAGAGACTCAGAAACCAGTGACTGGGAAAGAGTTCATAAACAGAAAGAGTGACTCCATATAATTATTACAGTTGTGTGATTAGGTGACATTACCCTCAGGAGTCTATGTGCAAAGAAGGAAGCAACAAGGTCTTTGGAAATAATGAATAAGGAAGTATAACTTGTTCAAAATGTAGTTCTTTATTTTATTTCATGTCAACAGATGTTTCAGAAGTTTTCTTTAAAATCTACCAAGTTTAACAGGGGTGTATCAGGTAATACCAAATAAAACCTAAGATTAGGCCCTTAGTTGAAAGGGAAATAATAAGTTTGATATTGGACCTCTAGTGCCGATGACTTAATAATATCAAAGGGATGTGTCTGTTTGAGAGTTAGAGAAATGGCACCAGAGCTTAAATGTTATAATCATGAAAACATTGTAAATTATCACATGAATATAATTTAAATTAGGAGAAATACTAATTTTCTCAGGGAAAAAAAATTAGGAAATCTATGTTAGAGATTAGGAAGAGGGAGATAAACAGAAAGGAATGGTCATATTGATAGTACTGTCAGGAATGTTGTATCATAGGAGAATTTCAAGCAGAAATTAGTAGGATCAAATACAAAGAATCCTAGGAGAATATTGGTTAGGAAGAAATGATAAAATTATCTTTCAAAAAGATGGTAGTTTATAACCCACAGCAATTTTAGAAATGAGATAGACTAAATTAAAGCATTTCTTTAGGAAGGGAGGTTATTTGTTTTGAAAGTTTATAAGGAACTGATATTTTACTTGAACTCATGATTCCTTATTCATACGTAGTACAGGACAGTGGAAAGATTAAGTCAAAAGAATGGTTTCTGTCCATATACGCTACTGAGAAGCTGTATAACTTGAACAAATTTTCTAAGCTCTAAAATAGAGTTAAAATAAATGCCTATGTGCTCATCACAAGCACCCATGAGATATAGACAATATACATGTAAGTACTTTGTGTACAGTATACACATTGATTTCCCTATTAGTATTTGAACAAGTTACATTTTACTAACCTCTTTGCTTTAAATGAATACCACAAGTTACAAAATTGAAGAGAGTAAAGTGTTGACTTTTTGTTTCAGAATACATTTTTAAAATATATTTTCTTTAAAAAGTGAATTTATATGTTGATTTAGGTTCATCTAGTTGAAGAAGAAATGCGTGAACTTCTGCAAGAAACATGCAAGAACAAAAAAGCAATGGAAGAAAAAATTAAGCAACTTGCTTTTGCTCTAACTGAAATTCAGCGAGAAATGTGATGTTTCTGAGAATGAATTTAATTGAAATGGAACAGCAGACCTATTGTAAAAATGATTAAATATTGTAATAGTAGTAACTGCTACGACTTTGAAATGTCTCTTTGTACACATTTCATTCTGATTATATTTTAAAAGACTTTTGATCAAGTATTTTTTAATTGTATCTGTAGGTTTCTATAATAAATTGTTGATAATATGTGTATTAGAAAAACCTATCAACCAGATTTATGACACTTTCTTGTTTCTGTGCTATATATACATTGTTTGGCAATTACACATTTGCCTACAAATATGTAAATAGAAATTAAGATTAGTATTTAGACTATATGAGGTAAAATATTTTCATCATTGTTGTTACATTATTGTGTTGATGAAAAACTAATATATATATTGGTCATCCTTTAGTTGATGTAGCTCCATTTTTTTCGTAAGTGTAGCTGAAAAGCTTTGAAGTCTGTATGATAAAGATGTGGCATTCTTAACAAAGCACAGGTAACCATCTCCACATCACTCATAATGACCCCTTTTTTAGAATGCATATGACTTTTTCATTAAAGATTATACTTAAGGTTTTATGAACATTGTCTGTTCCTCAGCAGCAACACTACTGTTCCATGCTCATTTTCCCTTCTTATCACTGTATATAAAAGAATTCTTATTTTAACTTTTGTCATCTCTTATGCTCCTATGCATGCAGAAAAAGGAAAAAACCTAAATACTATTTCTAAAAGAAAGAATATTTTGAACTAACAGCCACTGAAGTAAGTTTTAAAAATTAAATGCAATCAGAAAAAAATGCAAATGCTTCTAAAAGAGAGGGCTCCATTTCATTAGAGGCAAGATTCCTACTGAAATCTGTGGGACAACATCAAGCATACAAACATGCACAATGAGGTCAGGAGGAAAAATAATGGCTGACAATTTCCTAAATTTGATGAAAAAGATTAACCTACAGATCCAAGATCTTCAGTAAAAGCCAGGATAAACACAAAGAGAACCACACCTGGGAACTATAGTCAAACTCTTGGGAAATTCTTGAAAGCAGCAAGAAAATACGATTCATGTAGAGGAACGATTGACTGCTCATCAGAAGCAGTAGAGGCCAGAGGGCAGTCAGTCACACAGTTGATATGGGAAGAAGAGGAACTGTCAATCAAAAATTTTATATCCAGCAAAACTCTCAAGATAAATGCAAAATAATGGCATTCCCAGACAATTGATAGAATTTATTGCTAGCCAACCCACCTTAAAAGAAATGTTCAATTTCTAAAAGGCTGAAAGGAAGTGATACCAGACATTAACTTAAACCCACTGGAAGAAATGAAGACTATTGGGAACAATAAACATGTAGGTAAGTTTCTTTTTTTTTTTTTTTTTTTTTTTTTTTTTTTTTAAGTTTATTCATTTTGAGAGAGAGCTAGAGAGCAAGCGGGGAGAGGGGCAGAGAGAATACCAAGCAAGCTCTGTGCTGTCAGCGCAGAGCCCGATGCAGGGCTTAAACCCATGAACTGTGAGATCATGACGTGAGCCAACGTCAAGAGTTGGACACTTAACTGACTGAGCCACTCAGGCATCCCTGTGGGTAAGTTTTCATAGGACTATATAAATACATTTTTTCTTCTGTTAATTAAAAGACATTTATGGCAATAATTGTAACACTATATTGAATTTACAGCATATATATTGGGATATGTGTGACAAAAAAACACAAAGTTGGGAGGAAATACAGCCATACTCGAGTTTATTTTGTCAGATTAATCTAAAGATGACTGATAAATTAAAATGCATATTGTAATTCCTACAACAGCCATTAAGAAAACCCAAACATTATTCCTGAAAAATCAGAGTAGGTTCCACTTCTGGAATGGCAGTGCAAGGAACTCTGTGGACCTGGTTTACAGCCACAGCTGGTGAAAAGTATTTTAAAACACCCATTTAAAGTCTGAAAATTTTCCTATGAGCATGCAGCAAATGAAACATTTCTTCAAGAAAATTTGCTAAATCCCCATAAGAACAGCAAAAGCTTACAATAGATTCCTTAAAATGCCCAGTTTTTATCAAAAAAAATACATAAGACATACAAAGAAATAGAAAAGTGGAACTGATACACAGTATAAAGGAAAAGTAGTTGCAAGGGGACCCAGATGTTAGCCTTAAAAAGGACTTCAAAGCAACCACCATATATTCAAAGGACTAAAGGAAACCATGCTTTAAAAGTAAAGTAAGGTATGTTAACAGTGCTCACCAATAGTAGATACACAAATATTTTTAAATTAACGATTTTACTATAGGGTCTCTACAGTGCATTTGAACTGGCAGAAGTATCTGTGAACTTTGAGGTTGATGGAGATTATCTGAAGAAGAGAAAAAACCTGAGGGAAAATAAGCAGAACCTCAGAAACATGGATTGCATGAAGTGCACCAACGTACAGCGAAGTACCAAAGGAGAGGGGAGAGACATGAGTGATCTATATAAATTCTAAATAAGATATATATAAAATGTAACTAACCTATATATTAGAAGAAATAATGGTTCTAAGCTTGTCAAACTTTATGACAATCAGAAATTTATACCCCCAAGAAGCTAACTTCAAGTGGGAAAAGTTGATGACAGCCACTACCCAGAGTAAAAATATTAAAATTGAAAGAAATGTGAGGAGTCCACAAATATTTTCAAGTTAAACAGCAACTTCTAAATCTATGAGTCAAATAAGAAATCACAAAGAAAAGGTGTGATAGAGAAATGGGCTCCATATTGACCCATGATCGGTGTATGTGGAGGCCAGGGCTGTGTGGGGAGGGGAGGTTTGCATAGATAAGATTCAAAGATCAGAGGTTTAAAAAATCATGTGGCTTTCTGAAGTATGGAGCCCAAGAAGGACTGCCTATACTGTAACCTATCTCTGGATCCAAAATCTTTTTGCCCCCAGTTTTATCGAGATTAATTGACATGTAACATTCTGTAAGTTTAAGGTGTACAAAATTATGATAGGATGTATGTATATATTGTGAAATGATTACAATCAACTTAGTAACATCCATCACCACACAGTACAATTTTTTTCTCATGATGAAAACTTTTTTTAAAGTTTTATTTATTTATAACTAATCTCTACACCCAATGTGGGGCTTGAACTCACAACCCCAATATCAAGAGTCACATGCTCCTTCAACTGATCCAGCTAGGCGCCCTCTTGTGATGAGAACTTTTATGATATACTCTGAGCAACTTTCAAATACATAATATAGAACTGTTAACTATAATCATGTACACTACATCCCCAGAATTTATATATATTATAACTGGAAACTTATACCTTTTGACCACCTTAGTCCAATTCCCCCACCCTGGGTCCAAAATCTTGATTTGAAAGTACCTCAACTTAAACTCACTAGTCTAGCTTATCTTAGCACATATAACACACCAAATTCCTAAAGTAAAGATATGCTGTCTTCAATACTCCTGAGCTCCTACAAAGTTAAGATGTTAGGTATAGAGGTTCCAGTTTATTATTCTGAAGGGTAATTGGAAAAGATACTCTACCTGCTCTCATCCTTTGGAATTCCAAAATGCTCACCCACATGGCCAGAGTGTTTAGGGGAATAGCAATTTATCTCTATTTTATTAGAAAATAAGCAGTTGCTACCCTTCTTCGTTAAACCCTACTAATATTTAAAGATCATGAATGTAGTGGATGATGCAGTAATGTCCTTAGGTTGATCTCATCATTGCAAGTTCCAGTAAGTAAATCTGCAACAATAGATGAATCCACATTTTATGGAGTAGGAGAATAACACTGCCAAAGTTGTGACTACTCATTGGGAAGATTGTCATCAAGAAGACTGATGTCCCATCTGATTTGTGATTTATGGGCTAGCAATACCACCACTAATGGTGGTCCCTAATTATCTTCTCTATTTCTTTACTTCCTTTGGAGATATGAGATTGCTGCTCATGCCTAATTTAAGGCTTAAATCACAATGATCCAGGGAGACACAAGTTGCTGAACATATTAGTATAATTGACTTATTTATAGATTAAGTGGATGTGTGACCACCATTTTTGTCCAAGTGCCTGTTCGAGAATACATAACTTAGTTCTTTCAGAGTGCCTGGAGTCTAACTGTATTCTTTCCTTATGGTTCTGTCATACTGGTGTTTCCAACATTTATTACCACATCCTGGGGTGTAAATCACAGTGTGATCTAACTGCTTCTCATCGGAAGCCCCTAGAGCCCCTTGCCCAATCTCTCACCCCATTGTCACTCCCTGAAACAGGTCTTGAGTCAGGCACACAGCCACCTACAATCAAAACAATAGCAAGCATGCTTTCTTTGGTTGGATATACCTACTGAGAATGAATTTGGGGAGGATCAATCCATGGGGTCTTCTCTGAGACTCATCAAATCAGAATGTTCTTTTCCGAACATTCTTTTCCAAGAGGCTACTGTGCAATTTTCCAGCATGACCCCTACCAGGCTTTGGAAAGGCTAGAAGTAGTTACATCTGTTAGTTAATTGTTAACTATAACATCTGTAATTACACTAAATTTTGCATTATCTTCCTCCAAGAAGTGTACAAATTGCAGTCTTCTCATACAACAATCTAATTAAGCAGTACTTTATAAATGAAGTTGGATATTTTTTATTCCATAAACGTCTTGGAATATACTTTTATTCAATCCTAAAGAGATGGTTGTTTTTACAACCTTGAAAATTTAAAGCCTAAATATCATAAGAATCTTTGAAATCTTTCCAGGATTTTATTATTGTAGGGAAAAATTGCCCGTAGTAGATAATTATTTAACACTTCATGGGTGTAAGAATCCTCCTGTTCCCCAACCCACCTTGCCATAGGCTGCCCTTGTAGCTGCCACAGCTCTGAATGGATTACTTTATTTTTGTTAGCCAGTTTTTCACTTTCATCTCCATACTGCGGTACTTGTTGGTAATGTAACTGTCTCACTTTTAGATTCTGTTTTCTTAGCATATGGATCATGGCGGGACACTGAGGATCTGTCTGTGCCACTTCTTCCCATTATTTTTAAATCTTTGAGGTGGAGAGGCTTCCTGATTGGCAGATACTTTCTTCTGAACAGTAGTGTAAACAACATTGGTGTCCACTTTTACAGTCCTGGGATGCCCTTTCTGCTCCCAGTGTTTACAATGCTGACATGCATCACCTACTATTTTGTAAATACTATTGAGCCTATGAAATCTTGCTCTGTGTTCTTGCTCTGTTTACTAATATAACCCACATAAATATTCTGAACTTTTAGAGCAAATTCTCCTTGATGCACAACTGGCTGAAGACTAGAAGGATACCCAGGGTGCAATGGCTGCAAATAGTACCTCTTTGGTAGTGTATGCAGCCTGTTGATTGTATGGGTTCCCCAAGGGACCTTGGAGACAGGCCTTTCCAGTGGACATTGATGTCTGACTTCATGCTATCTAGGCTCCAGACAGGTATGCGGGATATTTTGGAAAGCTCTAGGGCGGTGGCCAGGGTCCACATCGACCAAGTCATCATGTCCATCCATACTAACCTGCAGAACGAGGCACATGTGACTGAGACCCTATGCAAGGCCAACTTCAAGTTCCCTAGCCACCAGAAGATCCACATTTCTAAGGAGTGAAGCTTTATTAAGTTTAATGTGGAAGAATTTGAAGGTATGGTGCTGAAAAGTGGCTCATCCCAGATGGGTGGGGGTCAAATACATCCCTAATTGTGGCCCCTTGGGACAAATGTTGGACTCTGCACTCATGAGAGCTCAGCAGTGCCCCCTCCTTATTCATGTCCACCAATAAATTCTACTTCCTGTCAAAAAGAAAAAGAAAAAAAGACTAGAAGAGCAAAATGGTTTTCTTCCTGTCAACTAAAAGATAAATGTTTACTGGGGTGCCTGGTTGGTTCAGTTGGTTGGGCAGCTGACTTCAGCTCAGGTCATGATCTCGCAGTCTGTAGGTTTGAGCCCTGCATCAGGCTCTGTGCTGGCAGCTCAGAGCCTGGAGCCTGCTTCCAATTCTGTGTCTCCCTCTCTCTCTACCCTCCCCTGCTCACTCGCTCTCTCTCTCTCTCTCTCTCTCTCAAATAATAAACATTAAAGAATTTTTTTAAAAAAGATAAATGTTTACCAAACTATAACTGATTATGGTCACTAAATAAACTAATACACTTAAAAACCGGTATCACATAAGTTTTATCATCATGATTTTCATCACATTTTCACACCACACAAATTGTTAGTTTCTTGTTAGTTTTTTATTTACTTTTGAAACTAACTTACTTTTAAAAATTACATCCCTTTATCAGCCACAATTTAAATAACATAAGTCACTAGTTTGATGTTCTGGTTATGTTTATTTAAAATTTTTCCTAATCCGTATTAGTCATGCAAGTATTATAATGAAGAAGTTCTTGACCATGTATCAGCTACAATCATTCTGTGTGATACCAGTAGTATGTGCACACGTTGAAAAAGATAAGTTATTGGATGGTCCACTGACTGATGAAAGATTCCCAAAAGTATTATTTTGACTTTTCCATTTTTTTCCATTTTACAAAGCATTTTTTTCTCAGAGATTCTAAAAGAACATATTATTTGATTTGGTAGTGTTCATGGCTAACATGACTTAGCTGGAAAATATTTGCTGATGAGCCTGAATTTCATTTTTGCTGAATAAATTATTTTTGTTAAAAATGGCATACATATAATTATGTAAGTGTGTATTTTTATAAATAAAACAGTTTGCAGTAGACGAAGATAGTATGCTGCATATTTTAAGGTTAGATAATTTTTGGGTACCTCTTGTCATATTGAAGGATTTGCTTATTTGTTTGTTTATTTAGAGTACTTTTGTTTTTCATTCTAGGGAATAGGTGTCCTGGCATTGCACAAGGAATTGAATGACGTGGGGATCATCAGTGGTGAGAAATTATCTTTCGACAGCAACACTTTTGACTTGGAAAAGTCCCTCTTGGTGATAAATCCAAAAATTTTCAACAGTCTTTTGACATGAGGTTTTAGTTGCCGAAGGGTCTGTATCTGAGGGTAAGATGTATAAGTTTTTGTCTTAATTGGGGCAACATATTATAATCAAGAAGCCTTTATGTGATGGCTCGTTATTTGCACAAGCTGTCTTCTTAAGCTTTGGTAGTTTGGTGATAAGCATTTTTATCTTACTAAAACTTCACAGAAATGGTATTAGCAACCATGTTTCCAAGGAAGAGGGTTGCTAAGCAACTTGATTTTTCAGGAAGGTATAAATGACATTCAGTTTCAGTAAATGTTTGACCCTATTTGCCTTCCCTTTTTATCTACAAGAGCAGTTAGAGGACTGTTAATGTATAATAGAAGTTTGCAGTGTATACTAGTTGAATTATACTTTGTTATAACAAACTTGGATCTCTTATTCTTATATTTGAACATGTATGGTTGAAATTCAGACCCCACATATCAGATCATAAGCATTAACTTTTTTAGAATTCTTTATTTTTTAAATTTTTTTTCTTAAAAAATTTTTTTAATGTTTATTTTTGAGAGAGAGTGAGAGACAGAGTGTGAGCAGGGGAGGGGGAGAGAGAGAGGGAGACACAGAATCTGAAGCAGGCTCCAGGCTCTGAGCAGCCAGCATAGAGCTCACGTGGGGCTCAAACCCACAGACTGATCTGAGCTGAAGTCGACGCTTAACCAACTGAACCACCCAGGCACCCTGAGAATTAGAATTCTTAATACCACTCTTCAAGGAGCTTTGGAGGCAATTCTTTTTGTTTCTTTTAATGTCATCCCATATTTTTGATACATGTGCTCTTTCTGTAAACTGCCTTGATAGGGCAGTATGGTAGAATACAAGTCACCATATAAAATTTAAATTCTCTCAAATCTGTGTGAATTCTATTTCTATATATGTTTAAATGTACTTGGCATTTCTTGTTTCTACTTATAGGGCACAAGCTTGTGAAGACAAGGTCTTTACATTACTTATCCTATTTTGTAACACGCAGGTTTTAGATGGACAAAGAATATGTTTATCATAATGAGGGGATTAATAATCCTTGAAACATATTTTTTAACTAAGTTTGTTGTTTTTTGGTAGTATTGTTTTGTTTGTTTGCTTATTTTACCTAGAAAATACAGAAGATAGATGTTTGTGTGTTGCAAAGTTTGGGAAGGAAAAATAAGAAGCCAAATTTTATTCTTACTAATTCAGAACAGATTAAGTAAGGGAGAAATAAAGCTGATGAAGGCAGCCTTTCAATGGAAGTTTGTTACTTTCCAGGAGACCTGAGAGTTGGAAGTTATAACCAATCATGACCACTAAATAGGCTCATGCATTTAAAAATCAGTATGCCATCACCAGTGACCAGAATAAAATTTGGTTGAGGGATGGGACTCCTGGTCTTGAGGTTACGTGTTTGACCCCACACTGGGTGTAGAGATTACTTAAAAATAAAAAATATTTGGGGCGCCTGGATGGCTCAGTCAGTTAAGCCTCTGACTTGGACTCAGTTCATAATCTCATAGTTAGTGAGTTCGAGCCCCATGATGGGCTCTGTGCTGACAGCTCAGAGCCTGGAGCCTGCTTTGGATTCTGTGTCCCTGTCTTTCTCTGCCTTTTCCCAGCTCGTGTTCTGTCTCTCTCTCAATAATAAATAAACATTAAATTAAAAAAAATTTTTTTTTAATAAAAAAAATCTTTAAAAAATTTAAAACTTGGTTTGATTTTCTTAAATATTTAACTACCATATTATGACACAATTCTGCACATTTGGGTTTTTTTTTTTCCTTTTTTTTTTTTTAAGATTTTATTTTTTAGGTAATCTCTATACCCAACAGGGGGCTCAAACTCATAACCCTGAGATCAAGAGTTGTATGTTCTATCCACTGAGCCAACCAGGCACCCCTCTTAATGATTATTTGTATTTTGATTTTTTAACTTCATGTTTCTTAAAGTTTCCTTAGCAGAAATTTCAAAAAAATAAGAAGACTTTTGTATTATCAGCCTTTGATTTTTAGCTGTTTTTAGGGAAAAGGATAATTTCATTATTTTTTATGGTGTTATTCATTTTTTCACAAAGTGTATTTCACCAGGTGTGTGAGAATTACCTGAAACCAAAACCTGCAGATCTCCAAGTCAAATTCTCATATCAATACTGATTTCATCTCTGAGGTTTGGATCCAACAGTCTGCATTTTTAACAAATACCATAGATGATTTTTCTCAGTAAAGTTTGGGAACAAGTGGTATAAGTGAATTTTAGCTTCTCTAACAGACATAACATTTTGAAGACTAACTGAAATGGCTAATTTGTGAATATTTTCTAGTTGAACGCCAGCTAATTTAAACAAAGGAAAAATTTACTGTGAAAAATACAAAAGCACTGCAAAATAAATTTCAAGTTGTTGCAGGATTTTTTTTTTTTTCACCTCAATATCCGGGGTTCGTTGTCTCTCCTCTTTGAAGAATGAAGAGGTGGACACAAAATAAGCAACAGGCAAAAGTTTATTAGAGTATAAGATCAGAAAGTAAGAGTAGTAGGAAGTCTCTTTTTACAGAGAGGGGACATTCAAAGTGAATGACCAAAGACTATAGGCGAGGGTCCTTGTTTTATAAGGTTCTGGTCAACCTCCTTCCCTTCCCACTTGTTCCTTCTCAGGTTTCTTCTCCCTTATTGGCTGGACAATTCTAGGTGCTGGGTTGTCCATTACTGATTGACTTGTTTCCATTCTATGAGGGGTAGTCTATGGCCATATCATTCCTTGTGGGTCATATGTTTCATGGTCTACTACTTCTTTTCAGTTAGGTCTTTTGTCAAATTCCTGAGGGAAGCCTGAAGGGGAGTAAGTGTGGTCTGTTACTTTCTTAAGAGGAACCTTAAGCGTGAGGGGGTTTGCTGTGGTCTGACACTCCCAGCATTGTTCCAAAATATGTGTTTTTCCCCACCCAGGGACCTCAGGTCCTAATTATTTCCCTCTCTGCCTGTTTTATCCTATTTTTTCCTATCATAAAGTGACTTATTAGCATCATTAACAGTATAATAATTGCTTTTTAAAAAAACCTTTAAAAACTGAAATAAAAAACACACAATTTTCAAAATTTCCAAAATAGCTTTTATGAAGCGATACTCCATGCTATGGAATGAATTGTGTCTTCCCCAAATTCATATGTTAAAGCCTGAATCCCCAGTATGATGGTATTTCAGGAGGGAGACTTTGGAAGGTATTAGGTTTAGATGAGGTCATGATAGTAGGGCCCTCAGGATGGAATTAGGGTTCTTGTAAGAGACATTAGAGATCTTTCTAGCTCTTTCTGTCTCTGCCTTGTGAGGACATGGAGAGAAAGTCTGTAAGCCAGTAAGAGAGCTCTCACTAGAACCTGACCATGTTGTCACCTTGATCTTGAACTTCCCAGGCTTCAGAACTGTGAGAATTACTACACTATTTTTGTTATGGCACCCTTAGCTGACTAAAGCACAACATAAATGTAAGGGGTTTTTTTTTATTACAATAATTTTGTTTTTTATCAATTCCCATCCCAGCATTTATGGCAGAATGTTCCCTCTTCAAATTAAAAGTAAAACCTTCTTAGTAAGCACTATAGTGTCTAATTCTATTAATAAAATCAATTTGCAAAATGTGTCTTTGATTTTGCTAATGCCAAATCCACAGGAAAAGCTATTTTCAGATAAATTGTTCAACTTTTTTTAGTTGCAGTTTTCATGTTTTACTTCAGATTTTTAATTTCACATTTTGCTTATAGATTTCTTGGATTTTTGGCTTAAAATGAAGACTATCTCGTTATTTATAAAGCTCTGTACCTATGGGGGTGCCTGGGTGGCTCAGTCGGTTAAGCGTCAGACTTCAGCTCAGGTCATGATCTCGAAGTCTGTGAGTTTGAGCCCCAAGTTGGGCCCTGTGCTGACAGCTCAGAGCCTGGAGCCTGCTTCTGATTCTGTGTCTCCCTCTCTCTCTGCCCCTCCCCCGCTCATGCTCTGTCTCTCTCACTCTCAAAAATGAATAAATGTTAAAAAAATAAAGCTCTGTACCTATGAAAAGGAAACAAATTTTTTATTATAAATGGTCTGTATAGTTTTACTTGTTAATGATGCTGTCTGAATATTTCACTTCATTTTTGGTCTGTATAGTTTTACTTGTTAATGTCGCTGTCTGAATATTTCACTTCATTTTAGTGAGCCGCTTTTGCTAGCTTATTGTTATTTTAAATTAAGTAAAATCTTGCATGAAGCTTTCTTAATTATTGTCATATAGAATTTCCATTCACCTAGTATATATTGAGCATTTATTCCAAGTGTGAAAAAAAAAACTCATTTAAAATTTAGACCTGATTCTCAAAAATGTGTAATCGAATGACAAATTTTTTTTTTTTTTTTTTTTTTTTTTACTCAGAACTGTGTGCCATCTCATTTACCATAAATGGTTTGGGCTATCACCGTAGCACACAAACTTATGAGCGCCAAGTAGTCTAAGTAACACAGTATATGATTCCAATAAGGCATTAAGAACACTTCTAAATGCAGGAGATCTGGGGTCTAGTTGTGAGTCTGGCAATTCACTGCCTCCCTGACTACACTTCAGTTTCTCTGTTTACAAAGTTGATTGCTGATTGTGGGACCCAAGGAATTTAACAAAAATCCCCTACCCCTGGACAAGCAGAGCAAGACTAACTCCATTTTGTGCTATACCCACCATCTCATGTATAACCCCCATATGACCTACTTATTGCTTAAGACACTCCCCCACCCTAGTCAAGCCACTGAGCACACCCTTACTGGAAACCCGCTCATATAGGAAGGCAGAACCCCTAACCGCCAAAGAATGTAAACCCCGCCTTTTGCCCGCCAATTCTGACCAGAGTGATAGGCTAGTTCAAATGGTTACTATAGGGTAAGTTGTAATTCAATTGGCCACCTGCATGTGGACTGACATGACTATGCAACTTTCTGTGTGTGTTACAATCTCATTGGCCACCGGCCCCTATAAAACTGCTACACCTCTTAACCTAGGGGTCCAAGTCCCTGCTCTGCTGTGTCGGGTATACTTGGGCCCAAGCTCGAGCTTGCAAATAAACCCTCGTGCGTTTGCATGGGTATCGGCACCTTGGTCGTCTGTTGGATTCGAAATTGGGGGCATTACACTGATGAGGACAAAACCCTAACTCCAGGATTTTGCTTTTCCTGCGTTACAAATCTAAAAGGACGATCTACTGAATAAAACCCAGCACTTGGTCCGAGTCACTGAAATGTTTGCAACTACTTTAAAGCTCGGCAAACGCGCTCAGCAGATAATACCCAAAGACCATAGGGGACCCGAAGCTGATCTCCCGCGGCTCTACAAATGGAGAAACCAACCACCTTCACAGCTCAGAAGCTAATGGCCACTGGCCATAGTGATTTTCTGCCGCAGAGAAGTCCTTGCTTTCTCCTGAGGTGGCTGCGGGAAGTCGTCCTTCCTCGAGGCAGCTCACCAACTGTAGGGAGGCGAGTGTGAAACACAGTAGCTACGCTCCCCCTCCTCCCGGCGCGCTCCTCCTTCCCACAGAAAAATGCGTTTCCAGGCAACCGCGGGCCACGACGTCACTTCCTGCCATTTAAACTCGTGTCCCCACCCCTCGCTGCCCCTTCTCTGCGCTTCCACTCCCCCTCCCCTCGGTCGTGGGCTCCATTCACGCTTCCAGGGGCTTGGGGAGGGGGCGGAGGCCCGGCGCGCCAGCCGCCCCGAGTCCGGTGGGCGCCGCGCGCGCACCTGTTGTTTGCAGGCGCCCGCGCCCCTCCGCCCTGCTCTCGGCCGGCGGCGGCTGGAGCGGCCGCTGCACAGCGGGCCCGGCAGGTGGCCGCGGGCGGGGACGGACGAGCGGCCGCACCGCCGCGGCGTGGGGACGCGATGGCGGCGGCGGAGCCGGCGAGCTCGGGCCAGCAGGCGCCGCAGGGGCAGGGCCAGGGCCAGCGGCCGCAGCCACAGCCTTCCCAGGCGCAGCCTCCGCAGCAGCCGCCGCCGCCGCAGCTCGGGGGCGGCGGGGGCGGCAGCAGCAGGCACGAGAAGAGCCTGGGGCTGCTCACCACCAAGTTCGTGTCGCTGCTGCAGGAGGCCAAGGACGGCGTCCTGGATCTCAAAGCGGTGAGCGCGGGAGGCGGGGATGGGGGCGGACTAAGCTGCCCGCGGCCCCAGGAGAAGCCCACCCCCTTGAAGCGCGGGGTCGGGCGGCGCGGTGTGGGCGCGCCCCGCGGGGACCGGGCGACCCCCCCAGAGCCAGGGCCATGTGGCCGGTGCCCAGGCCCACGACTCCAGGATGGGGGAGGGACGAGGGACCGGGTGGCCCCGACCGGCCGCACGACCAATGGGGCCCGGCGCAGCGCCGGGCTCTCGACAAAGAGCCCAGTACCTGGAGCGCGCCCGCGTGGCTTCTGCTGGCGCAGGAACCCGAGGGCGCCCGAGTGTCCTAGCTGCTCCGCGTCCACCTGTGGCAGAGGCGCAGGGGGGACCCTGGCACTCTGCCTGGAGACACCTGGGAATTGATTTTGCTGTTGGGAATTGGTGGTTTTCATAGGCTATTCTACTTGAGACGGTGTTCCCGTTGTTCAAAACAAAACAACCCGATTTTGCGGATGAAAGAAAAAAAAAAAGAACTTTCCACACTCATTCCGCGTTGAAAATAATAGTAATAAAGAAAAAAACCCTCTTCCTTGTACACTTCTTTTCATCATCCTGATGGGAGGGGGTATTTGATTTTAACTTAATTTGATATATGGTACAGATTTCTAAAAGTGAGATATGCCATCACACAAAAAGGGGATGTTTTATAGCTTTCCCTCAAAGAGGGGGAAGCGCTCAGTAAGCTCCCCTGTTTCTTGAGAATGTGTGCTTCCGTCGTGGACTACAGTTCACATTTTTCAAACAACAACATGCATCGAAAGCTGTTGGGTTAAACAAAATGACTTAACCGTTCCAAGCAGGATTTGGAAGGATTCCACAACGCTGAGGAGCAGGAGACTGTGATTACTTGAATTAAAATTCAACCAGTGCCCCAAGTTTAAGTAAGAACCAAAGCTTTGAAAGCAGAAATTACTAATGAGTCGTTAATCACTGCAGACATCTCCTAGCCATGTCCCTGATATCTGAAATCCGATTTTACCCTGATGATTGGTCCCAACAGCCAGAGGAGTGCAGGAGGGACCACCTCACCTGGCTTGAAAGAGTGACAGAGACCATCAAGGCTGTGCCTAGAGCAAGAGAAGGGGCATCTGAGAGCATTTTATAGTACTTCCTGAAGGTAGAGAGGAAGGAAGACTCAAGGGCCTTCCCGACTGTAGCCCAGAGGGTGCTGTTTTGTCTGAGAATGCCCATTTCTTTCCCTGAGCACAGTAGGTGTTCCTTAAGTGATTGGGGAATTGAATTATTCGGATTCCAATGAGGCATGGTAGGTGCGTTTTGCATTTGGGGAAGTAGTTTCTACTATCCTCTTTTTTGAAGTGTAGTTGCTGGAATTTCCCAACTCTGGAAATTCCTTGTTTTTTCTACAGCCTCTTCCTCCCTTGCTTCCTCCCTGAAAGTACTTTATGGCATATATAGTATTTAGATTGTCAAGAACTAAAATGGATTTGGTTTAAAGGATTTCAAAGGAAGCCATGAGGTTATCAGAGTGCCAGACATGCTACAAAACACGGCTTGTAAACTATCGTTCAAAATCTAGACATTCAGTTGTATCATGAATTTACTGTGTAAATGGACTGTGCTTTCAGTAGAGGGAATCAGGGAACTTTGGGGTTTTCCAGATACAGCTGCACTCTGAGGGTTTAACTTTGAGGACTTTCTTTCTTTCTTTCTTTCTTTCTTTCTTTCTTTCTTTTTATTTTATTTTTTTTTTAACATTTATTATTGAGAGACAGAGAGACACAGATGGTGAGCAGGGGATGGGCAGAAAGAGGGGGAGACACAGAATCTGAGTTAGGCTTCAGGCTCTGAGCTGTCACCACAGAGCCCCACACGGGGCTCGACCCGGAGCTCGACACGGGGCTCGACACGGGGCTCGACATGGGGCTCGACATGGGGCTTGACATGGGGCTTGAACTCACAGACTGCGAGATCATGACCTGAGCTGAAGTCAATCGCTCAACCAACTTAGCCACCCAGGCGCCCCAAACTTTGAGGGCTTCTTTCTCAACTCACCTGGCAAAATGATGGAACTTTGCATTTCTTGCTTTTAAATTCTTAAGACTTCCTCCTGTTTCATCTATGGCCATTGCATTGTTCTCCAGAAGTCACAGGAACAGTGAGTAGAGAGAGTGGAGTTTACATAACAACATTGTTCCATTCATCCTGGAACTTTCCTTAAAAGTTTCAAAAGTTTTTGCAGTTACGTTTTGTCTCTTTATATCAGTGATTTTTTTTTTTTTTTACTCCTAAGGTACACTTTGAGTATCATTCTTTTTCACATATACATGAAAAATATACGTACTTCATTTATTTACATATATTTTTTTCAATTATTTTCATATATGTGTAAAATCTTACTCATGTAAAAATCTTGCAGTGAAATCTTTCCAGTGATGCTTCTTACTGTGAACCATGACATACATTATTGAAAAATAACATAATGCTCCATCTTGGTGATGCATTTCTTCTTCATAATATAACTGAGAACGTAGACCAATAAAGCAAATAAATTCTAATAAAGCTGTTCAAGTATAAGTTAACAATTAGAAGGGATTAGAAACACCTCGAAAGTGTTTTGAGAAATTTAATCATATCTCCTTCCCACACCACATAGTTTCGTTTATAAAAGTGGGTACAGTAGTCACATCTCTTTATTCCAGTGAGATGACACATTACCTCATGCTCCTCAAGCTTTATCTGGTTTGCCAGTTTATGCTGTTAATAGCTACCATTTATTGAGAGTTTGTTCCAGGCTTTTTACAGATCTTAACTAATTTTATCATCTTAACAACTTGGAAACTTGAGCCTAACTAACGCCCCCATTTCACAGGTGAGAAAACTGACATGTTAAGTAGCTTGCCCAATATGAAGCAGAAAGTGACAGAGCTGAGATTTGAATGTAGACCATTTTTCTTACTATGCTATAATTCCTTTTAGTATTCCTTAAAACAAAACAAAAAACTTCTCATTTAAGTTTTTCATCTGTGTAAGAACATGGAATGTTTCTTGTAACAAAACATGAGTTTTTGCATGATTATTTTTATCCCTTTACCCATGACGGAAGAGAGAGGTATTGAGCTATCACTTGAAAAATGAGGGTATTGATGGCGAATTCCACGTTATTTTACAAATTAAACTAGGGTTCTACTTTTCCAGAAGTAAGGATTTAAAGAACTGTTAAGATAGTCAGAACTGTCTATCTATTGTTTTGGAAACTCCTATTAAATATAATTTCTAACTGAGTTTCTTTACTTGCCATTTTGGTACCGTCTTGAACTTTTTAAAGCATGATTAAGATGGCTTATCTCTTATAATTATGTTACAAATTGACTGCATGGTACCTAGGTTAAAATGATAAAGTATTTATGATGTTTCTTATCTCACAGGTCCCTGACTCATACCCATTTATGATTAGCTAATTAATATATGCCCTGGATGAAATAAATAATTTAACATAACATCTTACTTTGTGGCATAAAGCAAAGATTTGGTGTCACAGAATAAAGACAGAATTAGCCTGAGGAAAGATATATTAGTAGTACAGCCAGAACTTTAGTGCATGCTTAAAAATTCTCAGGACAGGTTCACTTCTAAGTGTATAGCCCAAAGATTTGGAAAGCAGGTCTTAAACAGATACTTCTATACCCCGTGTTCATAGCAGCATTATTCATAATAGCCGAAAGATAGAAGCAGTGCAAATGTCTATCAACAGATGAATAAACAAACAAAATGTGATATGTACACACAATGGAAGATTATTCAGCCTTCAAAAGGAAGGAAATTCCCAAACATGCTACAACATAGATGAACCTTGAAGACATGCCAGTTACAAAAAGGTAAATACTGTGTAATTCCTCTTATATGAAGTAACTAGAGTGGTCAAGTTCATAGAGACAGAAAATAAAAGATTGCCAGGAGCTAGGAGGAAGGGGAGAGAGGGAAGTTTCATGGGTCAACACATTATGGGCTGAACTATGTTCTCAAAATCCATATGGTGAAGCCCTAATTCTCGTACCTCAGAATGTGACTGTATTTGGAGATAGGGCCTTTAAAGAGATGATGAAGTTAAAATGAAGTCATTGGGATGGGGACTAATCCGATCAGAATGGTGTTCTTAGAAGAAAGGAAATTTGGACACACAGATGCCAGGATGCATGTCCACAGAGGGAAGCCTGTGAGAGGACACGATGAGAGGGTGACCATCTGCCAAGAAGAGAGGCTGCATGAGAAACCAAACTTGCCAACAGCTTGATCCTGCACTTCTAGCCTCCAAAAGTGTCAGAAAATAAATTTCTGTTGTTTAAGCCACCCGGTCTGCAGTCCTTTGTTACGGCAGCCCCAGCAAACTAATGCTATGGATTTGGAGTTTGTCGGATGAGAAGAGTAGTGGGGTCTGGTTGCACATCAGTGTGAATATACTTAAAACTACTGAACTGCACACTTAAAAATGGTTAAGGTGATAAATTTTATACGACGTGTATTTTACCAGAATTTAAAAAAACATATAAAACAACAGCGATACTACGACATCCCTACTAGAATGGCAAAATAACACAAAACACTGAATACTGGTGTGAATGTGGGACAACAGGAACTCTCATTACTGGTGGGAATGTAAATGGTACAGACCCCTTGGAAGACCATTTGGCAGTTTTTAGGAAACTGAACATATTCCCATGCGATTCAGTAATCACACTACTTGGCATTTACCCAAATGAGTTGGAAACGTGGGTCTGCCTGCATATGGATGTAGATACCAGGTTTCTTTATAATTGCCCAAACTTGGAAGTAACCAAGATGTTCTTTGGTAGGTGAATGGATAAATAAACTGGCATGTTCCGACAAAGAAATACTATTCAGTGTTTTTTTGTTTGTTTGTTTTGTTTTTTTAAAAAAAAGCTATCAAGCCATGAAAAGACATGGGAGAACTTTAAATGTATATTACTTAGTGAGAGAAGCTGATATGAAAAGGCCACATACTATAAAATTCCAACTTTATAGCTTTCTGGAAAAGGCAAAACTATGGAGACAGGGAGAGATCAGGAGTTGCTGGAAGTTCTCTAGAGGGCAGAGCACAAGAGAATGTTTGGGGCAATGAAACTACTGTGTATGACACTGTAATGGTGGATATATGTCATTACATATTTGTTAAAACCCACAGAACGTGTAACACCAAGAATGAACCCTAATGTAAACTCTGGACTTTGAGTGATATGACATGTTAATGTAGACTCATCATTTTATTTTTTAATTTTTTCAACGTTTATTCATTTTTGAGAGACAGAGGCAGAGCATGAGTGGGGGATGAGCAGAGAGAGAGAGGGAGACACAGAATCTGAAGCAGGTTCCAGGCTCCCAGCTGTCCGCACAGAGCCCGACTTGGGGCTCAAACCTACAAACCTGAAGATCATGATTCGAGCCGAAGTCGGACGCTTAACCGACTGAGCCACCCAGGTGCCCCTAGATTCATCAGTTTTAACAAATGTCTCTGGTGAGAGATAATGATAGTGGGGGAGGCTATGCCTGTGCGGTGGCAGGGGTCTATGGGGAACTCTGCTTTCTGCTCAGTTTTGCTGAGAACCTAAATCTCCTCTAAAAAAATAAAATTATTAAAAATGCACATAAAAAGGTGATCTGGATACATCTATTCCAATGACTAATTATTCAACACCAACCCAATATCAATAATCCTCATAACAAAAGTGTAAAGGAGATCTATCTCCATTTTGCTGATAGGAAAGTGAGGTGTGATGAGGTTAAGTGGCAATCGGTATCCATAGTATCTAAAGCCCCACGTTGGATGTAGAGCTTACTTTTAAAAAAGAAGAAGAAAGAAAAGGAAAAGAAAGAAGAAAAGTTTTGGAGTGCCTGGCTGGCTCAGGCAGTGGTGCATGCAACTCTTGATCTCGGTCGGGGTCATGAGTTCTAGCCCCACATTGGGCACAGAACTTTCTTAAAAAAAAAAGTATCCACAGAATTGACATATAAATGCCAGAACTGACACCCTGAACCACCGCGGTAAGCAAAACATGTACCCACCTCCGAAGTTTTGGTGTCATTTCAAAAACAACTTCATTCAGTACAAAAAAGAAGAAGAAGAAAAAAGAAAAAGAAGTCCGTCATCTCGCTTTTCCATCTCTGGACAGGATAAATAGGCTTGTATCCAAGACAGTAGTTCTGAGTTCCCGGTCCCAGCAGTGTGTCCTTGGGCAAGCCTCATAAGCTGTATATCTTACTGAAATGGAATGTACAAACTGCATATAGTTGCCCCAAGGAGGAGGAAGTGATGTAGCCACCATAACTAGAGGCAGTGTCTTGTGTGAAAAGTACCAGGCAAGTTTTATTTTTGCACTAAGCTAACAGCCCCTCCCCCCCTTTGAAGAAAGGTGGGGGCCTGAAAGGGGTTATAACAGTATTTCTCAATGTGTAGATGGAATAGCCATCTACATTGGAATAGCCAATGTGTAGATGGTATTTCTCAATGTGTAGATGTATCAGACTCTCCTGGATCTTACTAAAAATACAGATTCTAATGTTGGACCTGAGAGATCGGGTTATGTAGGGCTAGAGAAGGGGCCTAAGAATTTGCATTTTTTTTTTTTTAATTTTTTTTTTAACGTTTATTTTTGAGACAGAGAGAGACAGAGCATGAACAGGGGAGGGGCAGAGAGAGAGGGAGACACAGAATCGGAAACAGGCTCCAGGCTCTGAGCCATCAGCCCAGACCCTGACACGGGGCTCGAACTCACGGACCATGAGATCATGACCTGAGCCAAAGTGGGACGCTCAACCAACCAAGCCACCCAGGCGCCCCAGAATTTGCATTTTAAACAGATACCCCATGGGATTCTGATTCCTGCTGGCATTTGAGAGCCATGGAATGAATCCTGCTGCCTCTCTTTTTCCCATCCTATTCACAAATCAGAAATAGCTTCTAGTGTTAGGAGCTAAGATTGGTGAGTTCTGCATTTGGGAAAATGTGAGAAGTTGGGGATTGAAAAGGTCCCCCTTTCATATGCTCTGATATAGTTACTGCTCATATCTTTGAATTGCAACATAATATGTTGCTCTTAAATCTTACACTGCTAATTAAAGGGCCTAATTTCAAGTGGAAATTAAACAGTTTTGAGAATTATTCTATAATAGAATAAAGGAAAATCCACTTTTACAGTACAATTCTCGACTTTTAGGAAGAAGAGAATCCCAAGATTTTGAAAGTTTGCATTTAATGTTGAAAAAGAGCAAAATCAGCACAACTTTGGCCAAATCTCCATTACGTGTGTTCCAGGGGACTAAGCAACAAATGCAGTGATGCTCAAAAGGGTGAAAGGGCCTCAGTGAGTGGGGAAGGGTTCTTTCCTAGAGTGAAGAGCTTGTAGAGTCAGGAACATACACATTTGGGGAGCATTCTTAACAAGGCTAGGAAGGAGTTTCCAGTTGACAGCCGCTGTTAACTGAGATTATATTAGCAGTGTCCTGGTGTGGTAGTTAGGCTTTCACTGATTTTATACCTCATTGTCTTTCTATAACTATGTTATTCAAAGTTTAAAAGGTAACTGTTAACTGACCAGAAACACACTTTGAACTGCTGTCACACTTTAAGGGGGGAGGAAATAACACAGAAAGCTTAACAAATCCATGAAAAGGTAACACCATGAAAGCATAATACACAAAATACATCAAATGAGTAATAACCTGTTTCTATAGTACATGTGAATGTATGCAATTCCTTTTTCTTTTTAATAGAGTTGTGTAGTGGAAAATGAATTCAGACAATTCTGGTGTTGACAAACTTGCCAACAAAGGACTCAAAAAGTTGAAGGCAGACCAGCAAAAAAGAAAGAGAAAAGAAATTAGGGGTGAAAGTAGTAACTTTCAGATGAAGTCTACCTTAATATCAAGAGTACTAGGGGAGCCTGGGTGGCTCAGTTGGTTAAGTGTCCGACTTTGGCTCAGGTCATGATCTCACAGTCTGTGAGTTTGAGCCCCGTGTCAGGCCCTGTGCTGACAGCTCAGAGCCTGGAGCCTGTTTCAGATTCTGTGTCTCCCTCTCTCTCTGCCCCTCCCCTGTTCATGCTCTGTCTCTCTCTGTCTCAAAAATAAATAAACGTTAAAAAAAAAAAAAAAAAACTTAAAAAAAAAAAGAGTACTAAATGGTATAAGCCATTAGGAATCCTAGAAAAGAAGGAGTCAATAGGATCCAAATGGGGTGAATGTTTTGAGTAGGGAAATACATTTTTTATATCTATTTTTACTCTTCAGAACCTTTTTTTCATACTTCATTGTGCTTGACTATCTTCCCAAATGTTAAAGTTAGTTCACAGGTTGGGGTGTTTTATTATGATATACCTTTCCAAGAACAAAGTTTCCTTATTACTTTAAGGGAGAAATTGGATCAATAATAGTGATAATAGCTAATACAACTGTAATGCCTACCATGTGCCAGGCACTCTTCTAAGTGTTTCAGATATGCTCATTTAATCCTTACAATAGTAACATCTTAGGGACTCCTGGGTGGCTCATTTGGTTAAGTGTCCAACTTCTGCTGAGGTCATGATCTCACGGTTCAGGAGTTTGAGTCCCATGTCAGGCTCTGTCCTGACAGCTCAGAGCCTGCTTCAGATTCTGTGTCTCCCTCTCTCTCTGCCCCTCCCCCACTTGCCCTCTGTCTCTTTTTCAAAAATAAATAAGAAACAAAAAATTCATACAAGCCAGGAAATTGAGGCACAGAGAGGCTAAGTAACTTGCCCAGGGTCATAAAGTTAAAGCTGGGCCTGGCGGTGCCTGGGTGGCTCAAGTTGGTTGAGTATGTGACACTTGACTTTGGCTCAGGCTGTGATTCCCCAGGGTCGGGGGATTGAGCCCCATGTCAGGCTCCGTGCTGAGCATGGAGCTTGTTTAAGATATTCTCTCTCTCTCTCTCTCTCTCTCTCTCTCTCTCTCTCTCTCTTTCTCTCTCCCTCCCTCCCTCCCTCCCTCATCTCTCTCTTCCCCCTGAACCCTCCTCCCCCACTGGTGCTCTTTCTCTAAAAAAGAAATAAAGTCGGGCCAATCTCCGAGCATATTCCCTCACTTCTGTGCCTTACGTCAGCAGGAAGATATAAAATGTGCAGAGGCAAATCCAAATGGTAGAAGAGCAAATGCACACTTGATTTTGTTCTTGTTCTAAAAAGTTAATACTTATGAGAAAAGAATTTCCAAAGCAGTTGAAGACTTAGACGAGATCTAGAGTTTCCAATTTATAGATTTCAGAATTTCATCAGGCTTTTCCTACTTAAATAGATACTTTATCAAATACCTTCTTTTCTTCTTTTGAGTAATCTTTGGTGACTTGAGTAAAACAATAAAACTGAAGTTCCTTATTATTTTAAACATTTATTTATTTTGGGAGGTAGGGAGAGAGAGAGAGAGAGAGAGCAAGCAGGGGAGGAGCAGAGAGAGAGGGAGAGAGAATCTCAAGCAGGCTCTGCAGCTGTCAGCTCAGAGACTGATGCGGACTCGAACTCATGAACCATGAGATCATGACCTGAGCTGAAACCAGAAGTCAGACACTGAGCCACCCAGGCACCCCTGAAGTTCCTTTTTAAAAGTGTATGCAGAATTTATTCAAAGGTTCAAGCTTCCAGTTATAAAATAAATAAGACATGGGAATACAAAGTATAACATAGGGGATATAGTCACTAATATGTAACAACTTTGTATGGTGACAGGTGGTAGCTGGGTTTATCATGGTGATCAGAATGAATATAAATGTTGAGTCACTGAGTTGTACACTTGAAACTAATAAATTATTGTATGTCAACTATACTGCAATAAAAACAAATATAAGGGGCGCCTGGGAGGCTCAGTCAGTTAAGTGTCTGACTTCAGCTCAGGTCATGATCTCATGTTTTGTGAGTTTGAGTCCCGCATCGGGCTCTGTGCTGATAGCTCAGAGCCTGGAGCCTGCTTCAGATTCTGTGTCTCCCTCTCTCTCTCTGTCCCCACCCCCCCACTCATATTCTGTCTCTCTCTGTCTCCCAAAAACTGAATAAACATTTGAAAAATTAAAAATATATATATATATATAAATAAAAATTAGAACAAATTTAAAGCTCAAGCAATTGCACTACTAGGTATTTATCCAAAGGATAAAAAAAAAATGCTGATTCAAAGGGGCACATGCACCCCAGTGTTTATAGCAGCGCTATGAACAATAGCCGAATTATGGAGACAGCCCAAATGTTCATCGACTGACAAATGGATAAAGAAGATGTGGTGTGTGTGTGTGTGTGCGCGCGCGCGCGCGCGCGTGTGTGTGTGTGTGTGTGTGTGTGTGTGTGTGTGTGTGTGGAGAGAGAGAGAGAGAAATACTACTCGGCAATCAAAAAGAATAAAATCTTGAATTTGCAACAACATGGATGGAACTAGAATATATTATGCCAGGCAAATTAAGTCAGTCAGAGAAAGATAAATATATGATTTCACTCATGTGAAATTTAAGAAACAAAACATGAACACAGTGCAAGGAAAGGAAAAATAAGATAAAAACAGAGGGAGGCAAACCATATGAGACTGTTAAATACAGAGAACAAACTGAGGATTGCTGTAGGGATGTTGGGTGGGGGGATGGGCTAAATGGGTGATGGGGAACTCCCCTACAAGAGGAGGGCCCTTGTGATGAGCACTGGGTGTTATATATAAGTGATGAATCACTAAATTCTACTCCTGAAACCATTATAACACTATATGTTAATTAACTTGGATTTAAATAAAGTTAGACACGATACTGGTATATGTATCAATATCATATTTATGGATGACAGTTTAAGGTAGTTGAAAGGACTGGAGATTTTTTAGGAGAAATTCCTTTGGGGCAGGATACTGAGTGGGAATTAGAATACTATGTGCTTAGTGCTGCTTCTTGAGGGAGGCTTTTGTATCCTTAAAGTAAGTTCTTTATTTTTGGTATTTCATTTCCTTATTGATTTAACATCCATCCCCTCCAGATCCATTGTACACAATGGCAGCCTCTTCCAGGAACTCTCCTTCTTGCCTCCACCTTAAGTAAGCTCTCTTTTATTCAGCCTCTTGTAACACTTTATCTCTACTGTATGGGGCTGTTCAATTTTTAGACCTCATTCTCTAGCACAAGGTGTTACCCACAGCCTTAGATACCTACACAGTTCTTGTGTTACAAGTACCAGTGGCGCTTTGCTTATTCAGTGCAATTTTTACAGCTTGGGAATTTTGATGGCACACCGCACTTATTTAAACTCTTGAAATTATAGAGCCCATTTGAAAAATTCTGCCACAAACTTATTTCATGAATATGTAATTAATGCCAAATTCCATTTGGTTATCCATTAGCTTTCTGAATCTGTATCCTATCAAAGGGGGAAAATGGTAACTACTTTGCAAAATGGTGTGAGCCTTAAATTAGGTAACATTTTCAGAAGATCCTCTTACACAGTTATCTCATTACTGGCTTATCAATGGTCTTAACTGTGGGTCGAAATCAAACATTCTACATGTTAATTACCTCTGGCAGTATATGAAATTAGCTAATAATTTCATATCCCACACCTTATAGGATAGACCAAGAGAAAATCCATGTGGCACAGTTGAAAGGCAGTTCACTCAGTTTTTAAAATTTCTTAAAAATATTTTATGGGCACTCTGGGTGGTGTATCACTTGAGTTCTTTTCACCTCATTGTTGGCATCCCATCATCTGTATGTGTCTGTGCATGTGCATTTATATGCGCAATTCGTTATCGAATTGGTTTTATATAGTATTTCCATAGCACCTTCTTTACTTTTGGATTCTGGCCCAATTTCGTGTAGTGTTAGTTTCTGAAACACAGTAGCTAAAACACTGAGTACACATGTATTGACGGTTATGGGCCGGGAAGAGAGTCAAGTACCTGCTTTGCAGATGGAGAACCTGAAAGACAGGATGTTTCCCATAGTTATTGTTTTTATGTTAGTGCTTTTGAATGCAACATCATGCTCCATCAGGAGAACATTCTTGAACAAATGAGCTGCAACTAATCTTAACTCAAATAAACCTACCACATAATCTCTCCCTCCCAGAGTTAACACAGGGTCTTAGTGGACTCATTTGTTAAGGTGAAGGGGTGGGGCCAGGAAATTCTTTAAGCTCTTAGCACTTATATGCGATCTCAGCTGTCCTGATTTAGCTTGCCCACCTCTTAATGGTATCACAAGCTTTAATTTTTTTCCATGTATTGATACCAAACTGTTTACAACTGGTGACATATTTTTAAATTTCTTTTTAAACATTTATTTATTTTTGAGAGAGAGAGAGACAGACAGAATGAATGGGGGAGGGGCAGAGAGAAGGGGAGACCCAGAATCCCAAGCAGGCTCCAGCCTCAGAGCTGTCAGCACAGAGCCGGACATGAGACTCAAACCCATGAACTGTGAGATCATGACCTGAGCCAAAGTCGTATGCTTAATCAACTGAGCCACCCAGGTACCCCAGTGGTGACATTTTTAGAAAAAGATTTAGTATTTGGAGGGGAGATGTATTTCTTTCAGAGGATTATGTTTATTTTTCTCTCAACTTGAGTTGGTTTGGTACAAATAGATGCTTCCTTTATGTTTTATAGGTCAGATCTATAATAGCAAATGTAACCTTCTTAAGTACATTTGATGCATGCACATGTGCGTGTCTTCAATAGCTAATTGCCAACATGGGATGAGGATGTACTCTTATTGCACATGGGTCTCACTTTAAATTCACCACCACTAACTTCAAAAGTAGTGATGGGTCCAGCATTCCTTTTACACTACTTACTCTCTTACTCTCCTAGATGAATATTTTACACTTTCTCCTTTTTTCTAAACCATTAAATGCCCCCTCCTCCCTTTCTCCCCCACCCCCCTCCCTCCACTAGCCTCCACTTAGGAAAAAATAGAAAGCAAACAGGAGGAAATGTCTAGTCTCTCTTCCTATCTTGTCTATTACCGTACCTACATCTGCGCTGGTCACTCGGCTGGACTTCAATTATTAATATGCCTCATTATTATCTAAGGCTATTCCTCAGCCTGATTCACATTCCCCTGTACCTACCGGCAGCTGTCCCTTCTCTCCTGCATGGTTAATTATCCCTCTTCCTCCATTACCGGGCAGTTCTTATCAGCACAACTCACATGTTGAATTAGCTCCCATCTTTAAAAGAAAAGAGAAAGGAAGGGGAAAAACTTCCTGACCGGACCCCACAACTCCCTGCTGCTACTGCCCCATTGTTCTATTCTGTTCCTCTTTGCAGCAGAACTCTTCAAAAGAGTTGTCCTCTCTAGCTTTCTTTCCACTCTGGTGGAATTTCTCCGTTAAGTCTTTGACTCCATTACTCTGCCAAGACAGCTCTGACCAAGGTCACCAGTGACCTTGCCAAAGTCAAATCCGTGATCAGGTCTCATGCTCATCTGACTCACCCTGACAGCAGTACTTGACATGGTCACTCTTACTTATACTCTTCCCTTGGCCTCCAAGACCCCACTCTTCCTACTTCTCTGTCTTCAGTGGCAAGTTGCTCCTCCCTTCCCAGATCTTAAACACTGGAGTGTGCTGGGCTAAGCCTTTAGATGTCTTCTCTTTCTGTGCTTACCTGCTAGGTGAATCCAGTGGGTTCCATCCCTGTGACCTAAAATGTCTATTTACTGATGACTACTGAATTTGTATCTCTAGCTTGGACTTGTCCTACCCCACACTCTCGTGTCCAGTGGTCTTCCGAACTACTCCCCTTGGAGGTCAAATTGTTCAAAGCCAAGTTCCTGAGCCAAAGGAGGAAACCAATAGGTTTCCTCAAACCTGTTCTTCTGCAGTCTTCCTCATGGCCAGTTGCTCATGTCATAAACTGTGGAGTTACCCTTAACTCTGCTCTCAGATCTACTACCTGCTATATCTTCAAAATATATTCTGAATCTCAGCATTTCTCACAACGCCCACAGCTGCCTCCTTCATCCAAGCAGCTAACCATCTCTTGAATGGATTATTGCCATTGCCTTCTCGCTGGCCTCTTTTTTTCTACCCAGAACAGCCAGAATGAACCTGTTCTATGCTAAAGCATAGCACCAAATCACCATGTGCTCGGAGCCTTCCAGTAGCTTTCCATTTCACTGGGAGTAAGAGCGGAAGTCTTTATGATGGCCTGCAAGACCCCAGTGATCTGGCCCCTTGGCATATGGTGTTACTGTCTTTATCTCTCTCACTTCCCTTCCCACCCTCCCTCCCATCTTCTCTCCCTTCTTTCCTTTTCCCCCTTTTCTCTCACTCTTCTCCCTCTCACTCACTGTTCTGGCCATACTGACTTCCTGTCTTTCCCTGAAGGAAGTAAGCATATTCCCATTTCAGAGCCTTTCTTTGTTCTTGCTGCTGCTTGTCAGATGTTCTGACTGCTGCTTGTCAGCACTTTCTCCATTCAATTCAAATGCTTCCTTATTCAGGGAGCTTTAAAATTCTGTTAAATATAGTCCCTACATGCATTCCTCCTAACATAATTATTTGTTTATTATTACCTTCTTTCCCTTCTTTGAAGGCAGGGACTTTGTTCTGTTACTACTCTATCCATGAGACACAGAACCAGCTTGGCACATCACAGGTGCTAAACGAATGAAGGTGGTGGTTGTGATTCATTTTTATGATTTTTATGATTTTATGATTCCATTAAGTACGATGTCTTGAATTACTTCATAAAACTATAAGAATTCATACAATTTTTCAAAATACTACATATAACGTGATAGGTCAAGATACACAAAAACTCTAAATCACCTCCATGATCCCCTGCTTCAATCTGTATCTGATGATGAGGCTATTACTTACCAGCATTGAAGTATTAATTATGCAGCAGACATTGTGCTTAGATTATCTAGTTGAGTCTCTACAATTCAGGTATGTTATTACTCCATTTTACCAAAAGGGAAATGAGGCTTAATGAGTTTGAGACCAGCTGAAGATGGGAAGTGTCAGCACTGGGACTGGATCTCTGTGTGCCTAACTCCAGAAGCTAACATCCAAAGGAGATGGGGCTGCTAAATAAAAGCCTCCAGGAGATCCCCCCCCCTTTTTTTTTTCTTCCAATGTTTATTTTTGACAGACAGAGAGAGACAGAGCATGAGGGGGGGGGCGGAGGGGTAGAGAGAGAAGGAGACACAGAATCCAAAGCAGGCTCCAGGCTCTGAGCTGTCAGCACAGAGCCCGATGTGGGGCTTGAATCCACCAACCGTGAGATCATGACCTGAGCCGAAGTCAGATGCTTAATCAACTGAGCCACCCAGGCGCCCCAGGAGATCCTTTTTAAGACATATGTTCTGTATATGCTGGTCCTTTATGTGTTTATATACTTAAATAGAAAAGTATTTAAGAAATAATGTTTAGTTTTGGAAATTAAAGGACTAAAATTTGTAATTGTTAAACCATAATAAATTATAAACTAGATAGATTATAAGCTTTATTCTTTGTTTAAAAAAATGTTTATTTATTTTTGGTGGGGAGGGAGAGAGAGAGAGAGAATCCCGACATGGGACTCGATCCCACAACTGTGAGATCATCACCTGAACTGAGATCAAGAGTCTGATGCTTAACCGACTGAGCCACCCAGACACCCTGATAGATTATCAACTTTAAAAAGTCTTGAGCTAAAAGTGAGCATTGATGGCTCTCTGCCTGATGACTGATTGCTCTTGCAATCTAATTTATACAAACGTGTCCTAATACCCTAACCAGTGAGCTATTGCTATGGTTGTGAAGGCTTTTGTGTGTGAGGTAGAGCTGGCTTGGAGTGCTCTGGGTTACTTCTTAAGAGGGCCTCTTCAGAGGGAAGTGAGATGAATTCTCAACTTCAGATTTTTATAGTTAACTTTGCAGGAGATTATTGCTCTTTAGAAAAACAGCTTCGAACTCAAGAAACTTTATGAAGGGGAGGAAACTGCTAAGCTAAGTGCAAGGAAAGAGGAAATCAACAAAACCATGCCTAGTCCTTTTAATTTTCTGGTTCTCTAGAAGAGATGGAACTAAACTAGTCAGAGTTGGGAACTCAGAGCTTCAGTTTCCGGTTCTTCATTCTCTCTGTCATATCCTACTTACTCTCCTGGCTCATTGACTGAGGCATGGATCCCCTTCCTGAAGATCTGAATAATTGCACAGTGGTAACTTGGTATTTTGGTAGCACAAGAAATGGATTGGTAGAATTGACATTAAATGCCCGTGAAGTTGGTCACACTTGCTCCCTGTAGAAAGTAAGTCCAGATTGCAAAAATATGCTTTCCTGGATTGTGTGTGTGTGTGTGTAGAGCTATGTTTTTAAAGAATTAAGAAAGTAATAATGCTTTGGGAGAGCTGGCAAACAATAATGTGAAGCTAAAATCTGTTCATTAATTTGGATAATGTGCTGAATATTGTAAGGATATGAATGTGTTTTTTCATTATTACCATGACTCTTACAGTGTGACTCCACATTCAAGATACGTTATTGTCTAACTCACCCCGAAAAAGAGCTGTAGGATAACCTCTTTTTTTTTTTTTTTTAACTTTTTAACACTTATTTATTTTTGAGACAGAGAGAGAGCATGAACAGGGGAGGGTCAGAGAGAGAGGGAGACACAGAATCTGAAACAGACTCCAGGCTCTGAGCTGTCAGCACAGAGCCTGACGCAGGGCTTGAACTCACGGACCACGAGATCATGACCTGAGCCGAAGTCAGACGCTTAACCGACTGAGCCACCCAGGTGCCCCAGGATAACCTCTTTTTTAAGATTGTGTCTGTTCCATTGGGGACCAAAGCTCATAAATGTGAGTGGGAACCAATCAGAGAAACAGTACAACATTCCTGCATTTATTGATGTCATGGTGGCATGAAATATTTTTGTTGACCTTACTTTTGTTTAGTCAGACTACCAGGTTTTTGGATAATATTTGCTGGTACCACAACTTAGTGCTATGAATTTTGATTTCTTTTTGATTTCTTGTTTATGCTTTGTGTTGGGATGGCATGATTCACTCCTCCATTTTCATTGTGAGTTTAAAAAATGCAGATAGCGTATTTCAAAGTACTGAAGTGTGTGTATAATTTAGAACTCCCCAAATATCTTAATTACTAACAAGCTGCTGAGATATAATTTTTCAAAGTTTCAAAAAACAATAAAGGCTGTTTTTAGGTGACTGTATATGAACAGATAAAGTAGGAAGTGATGTGGGTAGATAATCAGGAGCTCCTTCTCAGGATTAGTCCATAAGGTGACATGAAGTATTCTCACTGTGTTCTTTTATTTTTGTGGGCTTTGTGTCATGACCCTTTATATATTTTTTTCCCATTCTAACATCTGCTGGCTTTTAAATGGGATAATTTCTTTGGTATTTGCAATGTTTGAGAGATACTTTGAACATACTGGTTAAATTTGGCATTGGGTTCTCATGCTGTGAACTTCATAATCAACCTTTTTTTAATTTTAAAATAGGAATTGCCCTTTATTTCATTGTTCTTTGTCTCCCCCCTCCCCTTTTTAAAAACAGGCTGCAGATACTTTGGCTGTGAGGCAAAAAAGAAGAATTTATGATATCACCAATGTCTTAGAGGGAATTGACCTGATTGAAAAAAAGTCAAAAAATAGTATACAATGGAAGTAAGTTACAAACCAATACCCTACTCTAAAACCTATATTTTTCTTCCTGATGCTGTATAAAATCTGACCTTTATACCGTCTGGCTCTCCCTCTCATTTGGCCTGGTATTCTCAACAGGCCCCTCATCTTTCCCTGGACACTGCTCTGGGCCTCTGTATGTGACTCCTGTGTTGGGATATTCCCTTGCTGTCTCCACTGTCTGATTTACACTCTGAAAATTCAAATCTTATTTTCTCCCTCAAGCTACTCATTTGGCACACATTGCATACTGCTTTGTATTATTGATCCCTTTCTGCGTGAGCATTTAGCTTCCCAACTAATAGAAACTCCTTAAGAATAGGAACTATGTCGTATATATAGGAATATGACCTTGTGTATAGTAGTTGATTGAAATGCATGTTGTCATTCATTAACTGTTGTATGGTTGTATGTTTGAATGTGAAAAATACTTTCGGTCCTGCAAATTCGTCCTCTTTGGCCCTAGTTTTTTCTTTTGTTTTGTTCTGTTTTAAAGCCAGAGTCTCACCAAAATATTAAAAGGTTGTAATTTACCAGCATCTCAGTCTATATCATGCGACTTCCAGGTGTAACTATGTAGCTTTGACATCCTTTTCTTTCTTTCTTTTTTTAAGTTTATTTACTTTGAGACAGAGAGAGACACAAATGGGGGAGGGACAGAGAGAGAGAATCTCAAGCAGGCTCTGCGCTGCCAGCACAGAGCCCAATATGGGACTCGAACCCATGAACCATGAGATCACGACCTGAGCCAAACTCAGACGCTCAGCTGACTAAGCCACCTACATGCCTCAGCTTTGACATCCTTTTGGTGCCAGTCACTAGCCCGTCCTTTTAGATGAAAAACACCATTAGAACATAGAACTTTTTTTGACTTTATAAAAATTTTTATTTTCTGTATGGCAAAAACACTGAGAATTTTTGTGATTTGATTGTTCTTGCCAATAAATTTTCTAAGCAAATATGTTCAGAGGTACGATGTTTAAATTTTCTAAGGATTTTAATGCTTGATTTTTTAGAAGAGTGTAAAGATTTTTGTCTTGAATAAATTACTAGTTCAGTTCTATTACTATAAAAATTAAGTGATGTTAACCTGGGTCTGATACTGGAGATACTGATTCTCATACGTTTTTAAGAGGTGTAGGTGCTGGCTGTAATACTAAAGAAGTCATAGATAGATTAAGATATCTTAAAGCTGAAATTGAAGATCTAGAACTGAAGGAAAGAGAACTTGATCAGCAGAAGTTGTGGCTACAGCAAAGCATCAAAAATGTGATGGACGACTCGATTAACAATAGATATCCTTTTAAATAAGTTACACATGTAGCTGTAGTATATGTATGTATATAATGCATTCTTCCAGTCTGAAGATCAGTTACTTTATTCTAATGTTTCACAAAGTTTTCTAAGTGGATAAAGTATTTTAATTTTATAATATTCTAATAATTTATACTAATATTTGAAAAGTTTTTACCTCTTAAAATTACAAAGTACATCTATTAACATTGTTCCTTTGTTGCACTGAGGAAAAAAAGTCATTACTTTAAATCTACCATTAATAGGATGCCACATGCTAGCTAAAATGTGCTTAGGGGGTCTCTGAATATTAGAAGGAATTGTTAAATGCACAGGTATATTTAAATAATTGTGCTCAGTGTTCTGAAGTGGTAAAAATTCAGTTACCTCTCAAGTTTTGAAAAATTAATTTTGGCTTGAAACTATCAAGCCAAACTATCATGGGCTGGCAATCAATCCAGGATACATTTTTGCCTAATATTAACTGAAAGATACAACCTACTTGAGGTTGGGGACCAAGGCTTATGTATCCATCATATTAAGTTGTGGGAAAAAATTAGTGATGTACTTCATGTGTTTCCTAAAAATCACTGTTCTCTTAGATACACATGATACTCTTGATTTGTAAACTTACCTAGATACTTATGGAATCTCTTAATTGCATTTATCTTCTACTACCTCTCATGAATTTTTGACTACTGTATCCAATTTCTTATGTTTTGTAATTTGTTGAATAAGTCCATGATCTCATTTGTTATTTCTTTTCTATGGACCAAAGCTCCTTAACAATTTGATAACTTAAGTGGGGTTTTCAGGCTGTACCTTGTGGAGCCCCAAAACACAAAAACCATTGAACTAGCTGATCATAGACTTTGCTGCACTGCTTTCCAAGATTCTGGCCATTCCCAGACCCCTAAACCATAACCAGGAAAATTCTTAATGTGGAGGCATGTATGGTTGCTCTCCTCTCCTGCTGACCGCATCCTTTTCCCCATCGCTCTTTCCCCACCCCAGAAGCCCTGTCTCCATGAGGAATATGGAGGACTCAAATGTCACAAAAATCAAAAGTGGCTTCTTAGAGCAAAGGATGGGTACCCCTCTTATGGACCTTTATCTTTGCCTTTTCAGACTAAAGACGTCTTTATCTGACCATGTGTGGCAACACCTTCATGCACTTGGTCATTTTGTTTATTTTGGCCTGCAGATTTATTATCTTAATTTAAATGCCGAGACCTTGGTATACATGTTGTTCCTTAACTCTTATGGCAGTACATTTTCCTATGTAACTCATGAAGACATCTGTAATTGCTTTAATGGTAAGTACTATTAGTTTGTCCTAACATTCTTCCTCTGGTCAACCTATTTAGCGGAGAGTGAGTCAAAATTCCCCCACACACTCACCCTAAGTCATTAGTTTCAGGAACTGTGGACGTTCTGTGTTACTCTACAGTGCTCTGTAGTGATAGGCTGCCTTTGTTTCCGTTCTCATGACAGTAACTGCTTTGCACAGTTTTCACTTCATTGCCTGCATTGGTGGGTGTAAACTGTGTGTGGGAGGGGCAGCTAAATCAGAGGGAGATTAAACAGTTTCAAAGTCACAGAGTTGCAGGGTCAGTGATTAAATTTGATCAAATATATTTCTCACTGGCACCGTTTAGAAACCATGTGCAGTGTGCTGGTCACAAATGAACTCAAAGAAAGCGTGAGGGCAGAGTTAGGTTAATCCATTTTATAACCAGGACAGTTACTCCTAACCCTGTTCCATCCCATCCCCTGCCTCCATGTTTTCCCCTTGACAGGACAATACAGTGTATTAATAACATTGGTGTGTGTGTGTTGGGGGGGGGGGGGGAGGAGGCTGTACCCCATAATTATAATACAAGTAAAATGAAATTTTGTATACATATTTATATTAGTCATGTATGGCCTGTTAAACAGTCATGCATATTATGCACATAAAAAAAAAAAAATCTGCCAAGCACCTTGCCAAGTGAAATCTGACTTTCCAAGGCTATGTTGACAATATGTGTGGCCTTATTGCTTTACTCTGCCACCATATATCCTGAGCTTTCTAAGAAAGTTTGAGAAAGTATTTTTAATTTTCAGCTCAACAGTCTGCTATAGAATTTAGCTTTAAAATTAAGTTCACTTAAGCTCAAGATTTCACACTATCATACCTAATTTCTAGTATCCCTAGTCACTTAAGTAATTTAAAAATCTCAAGTAAACAGTGTTGAGGCTAACAGTTTCAGGAATTTCAGACTTTATGCAAGACTGAATGAAAGCAAAATTAACTTAATCCGAATTTGTTCATGAGAATAGAAACTAACGATGAGTATTTACCCTCTTCTCAGATCTATTACATATATTACCTCATCTAATCCTCAAAAGAAATCTATGCAATAAGGTTTATTCCCCCCATTTTACAGAATTAGGAACCAAAGCCCAAGGTTACCCAGCCTGGGATTCAGACCCAAGCATCTGATTCCAGAGCTCACACTCTTGCCACTGTATTCCAAGATCAATAGTATTTTCTAAACTTAGAAATTTTTTTCATCAGGTGATACACTTTTGGCCATTCAAGCACCTTCTGGTACACAGCTGGAGGTACCTATTCCAGAAATGGTATGCAGGGTAACTTTTCTTAATGTGGATCTGCTGTCTTAAGAAGGACAAATGTATTATCTTTAGCTGAACAAGAGCTAATTGTGTGTAAACACTTTCAAATACTGCTTTTAAGTTTTCTATCTGAAAGTATTTATATATGAGTTTGTATGTCTTTAGTACTTTAGTAAAATTATAGAAGTGACTGAATAAATCATTTAACATCTTGAGTATAAAAGTTTTTTTATGTGATTTTTTGAGCTAGAAAATATTAAGGAATGAGTAATGATATAATCAATAATCTTTTAAAAAGTCAGTTAAAATGACTATATCTATAACTGATACAGCAATCCTAGCTGAGGAAAAAGTTCAACTTAAATACCCACCATACCAGATTGCTTGAAATTGGGTCTTTTTCAAAACATTCTCTAGTTGAGTCAAAGACATTTATTGACTCTATTCTATGTATAATTCTATGTTATATATACAATTAGTCCTTTATAGCTTTGCTTATCTTAATTTTTGGTGTTCCAAAGTAGTTAGAAATGTTAATATTTATTCATTTGTTTATACCCAATAACCTTAAAGGGTCAGAATGGACAAAAGAAATACCAGATCAATCTAAAGAGTCATTCAGGACCTATCCACGTGCTGCTTATAAATAAAGAATCCAATTCATCTAAGCCTGTGGTTTTTCCTGTTCCCCCACCTGATGACCTCACACAACCCTCCTCTCAGCCCTCCACTCCAGTGACTCCACAGAAATCCAACATAGCAACTCAGAATCTGCCTGAGCAACATGTCTCTGAAAGAAGCCAAAATCTTCAACAGACTCCAGCCACAGACTTGTCATCAGGTGAGTCTAGAGCCTTTGTTTTAAAAAGTAGAGAAGGAAAAATATGAAAAACGTATTAAGTAAATTGGAGAGCTTTTCTGAATTTGTCAGCCATGGTCATTCTATTACCAAACACAGGAGGAAAAATGGTAAGCTTAAGAAGTATATAGTGTCTCCTACACAGGACACACTGGGATAGGTATTATGAGGAAAATTTAAAAACAGATCCTGCTTTAATTCTGTTACTACGGATTTATTTTTTAGGTGATATACACACACAATCGGATTGTATATTCAGCATATATAATTGGATACAGTATAATGTGGCTAAGACCGTGTAGCATTATGAATAGTGTGAGCAAGGAAAAGATAGTTAATGGACTTACGTATGCAGTTTTCCTTAGAATTCCATGTTCAGAATTGATCGAAATTTGCTCATTCCCCCCTCCCCCCCCCCATTAATATTTGCATGTCAACTTTTTTTTTTAATGTTTATTTATTTTTGAGAGAGAGAGATACAGTGTGAGCAGGGGAGGGGCCAAGAGAGAGGGAGACACAGAATCTGAAGCAGGCTCCAGGCTCTGAGCTGTCAGCACAGGGCCAGACATGGGGCTCGAACTCACGAGCGGTTAGATCATGACCTTCTGAAGTCAGAAGTTCAACCGACTGAGCCATCCAGGTGCCCCACATATCAACTTTTTTATCAGAGGTTTACTTTGTAAACCTTAGTCACTCATCTCTTAGTCACTCTAGGATGAATTATTGAAACTATTGAACTAGCGATGAGTATTTACCCTCTTCTCCAATTACCTTTAAGAAAAATCAAACTACTGTAGAATATAGTGACATTTGCCTCTTCATATTCCTTGTTATACTTTTTATTTGGAAAGTTTAGTTTTATAGCTGATAAATGGTCTCAACTCCAAGTTAGGAAATCCTGCCTTCCTAAATTGTTTAATCTGAAATGAAAATAGCTAAATCTCCAAAAACTGGGCATTAGGAGTACTGTCCACATCTAAATTTGATTCCAAATAAAGGGCCCATGGCAGATATTCTCTCAATATCTGAAAGAGTTGCTGAATGAAGTCGTGCCAGTCTAGATGTAATATTGCAGATCATTAAAAGCTACATTGTACACAATCCAATTTGTTTATTTTTACCTTTGGGATGTGTCTCATTAGAATGTGGCATGAGTCTTACTACTGTGGGAATTCACAATACTTAAGAGTGAGGCTATAAAGATCTAACTGGACACGGTATTTTTCCTCCTTTCCTTCCTCCAGAAGTATTTCTATACTTAAGATATAGAATGGGGTGTGCACAACAAAGTGTACTCCTTAAAAAGTTTATGATCTAATTATAATTAATGGGGGCAAATCTAAAGACAGACAAGCTCTCTGTGGTTTAATTTAGACACCATTAGTAAGTCAGCTTCCACAAAGCATTAAACATTTTTTTTCAGCAGTTTCTGTATATAGTTTTGTATTTGGAAATAGTAGAGAAAGTAATTTGGGGTCAGATTTTAGAGAGGACCTTGAATATCAGACTGAGTTGGAACTTTAGCCAATAAGACAAAGATTTGTGAGCAGGGAAGTAGCAAGTTAGAAACTGCACACTGGTGAGTACAGGAGTAACAAGAAGATGCTTTTGGCCTGGGAAACAGAAGAGATTAGAGGCAATGGAGAATGAATATATGGTGTCTGCAGTTATGTAACTATAAAAGAACATTATGGCTAAGATGGGTGATAACAATGGGATTGGAAAGAGGAAGAAGAGATTTGAGAAGTATTGTTTAGGTAAAATAAAATAAGTAACTTTGATGTGTGAGATCCGGAGATAAATTGGAGGAATGGAAAGTAATGTTGAAGTTTCGAGATTGGGTAACTGGGAGAATTACAGTACTACTGACTTTGTAAAACCAAGGAGTCAGTTTTGGGAGAATGATGAGGAGTCTTTTGATCTACATCTTGAGTTTAGAAGTTAAAAGTAATGCGAAGCAGAGTAGGTGCTCATGAAAATGGTATCTTTCTGTAAAGTTCTATACTTTAATAAAAGCTGCTAGTGTTTAACTTTTTAAACACTACTGTTTAAATATATGCTGTTTTTTAAATAACTGCCCTTTTTTTGATGTTTATTTTTGAGAGAGAGAGAGAGAGAAGGGCAGAGAGAGACACACACAGAATCTGAAGCAGGCTCTAGGATCTGAGCTGTCAGCTCATATGGGGCTTGAACTCATTCATGAACCACAAGATCATGACCTGAGCTGAAGTTGGATGCTTGACTGACTGAGCCACCCAGGAGCCCCATAACTGCCTTTTAAAAAATTTTGAGAGAGAGAGAGAAAATGTGCATATGTGCATGCGTGTGAGTGGGGGAGGTGCAGAGAGGGAGAGAGAGAATCCCAAGCAGGCTCTGTGCTGTCAGCGCAGAGCCCAATGTGAGATTAGATCCCATGAATAGTGAGATCATGACCTGAGCCAAAATCAAGAGTTGGATGCTTAACTGACTGAGCCACCCAAGCTTCCTAAAGTAACTGCCTTTTACTGTCAAAATATATAAATAGAACTGTAACAAAACTTTATTATCATATTTGTTTCCAGCAGGATCTATTAGTGGAGATATCATTGATGAGTTAATGTCTTCTGATGGTAAGTAGTTTAAAATTTTACTACTTAAATATCAATAATGCTTCTCTAGAGTTTGTAAGTGGCAAAAGATTGAAAAGAAATGCAGAATGTGTATTTTTTTAACTGCTTAACATCCTATGATGATTCATGAAAAATCTCCCACTTTAAAGTAAATCATAGGCATCCTTCAATTTTTATTTTACTGCATTTCAAGAAAAGAAAAAGGCCAATAAGGGGATACTTATCACTTTCACTGAATAAATTTCTAAACTGTTAGCCCACTAGTCTTTTTCATGTCTGAAGAATTTGGCCAAGAAAAGTAAAATAATATATAGGTAATCTCAAAACCCAGTTTTGTAAATATCCCCACAAAGGCCAATGTCAAGCTACCAATGTGAACTATTACTAACATTACCCATGTCATCATCTAATCTGAAATAATCCTTAAAAATCAATTGCTACAAAATATTATAATTACTTTAATAACTCTCTTGGGCTTTCACCTTCCTGTAAATTCTTGGATTCAGTCCTGTTTCCTAACAAATATAGCCGAACCTAGGAAACTGCAACTGTTAAATTAGCAAATGGTACAATAACCACTTAGAGAATAAACATTTCTGTAGAAACAAAACATCAGCATATTTATGAAGTCTAGTTCCTATTTCTCTTTTCAAAGTAGGAGCTTATTTAGCAGAGATCAGAGGAAATACTTTGACACTGTTTTTGAATCATACATTTTAGTGTATGATTCAACCAACAAAAATTTTAACCTCAGGGCGCCTGGGTGGCTCAGTCGGTTGAGCTTCCGACTTCGGCTCAGTTCATGATCTCACAGTTTGTGAGTTCGAGTCCTGCGTCAGGCTCTGTGTTGACAGCTGAGAGCCTGGAGCCTGCTTCAGAGTCTGAGTTTCCCTCTCTCTGCCCTTCCCCCGCTCATGATCTGTCTCTCTCTGTCCCTCAAAAATGAATAAATGTTAAAACAAATTTTTTTTAAATAAAAAAAATTTTTAACCTCTATTTCTTAAGCTATACCAATGCATAAATTATCTTTAAATGAGAATCTTTCAAAATATACACTAAACAGAAGTCGTTAATTTGATTACAACTTTTTCTATTATTTCCTAAAAATTCTTATATAACATTAAGAAACATAGTTTCTTTAGATATTTAGATAGATGTATTTGAGAGTATTCTGTGAAACATCATTAACTGTATATAAAACCCATGTTTAACACTGAATTTGTTTTACTTGCAGTGTTTCCTCTTTTACGGCTTTCTCCTACCCCGGCAGATGACTACAACTTTAATTTAGATGATAATGAAGGAGTTTGTGATCTGTTTGATGTCCAGATACTAAATTATTAGATTCCATGGAAACTTGGGACTGTTATCTACCTCTAACTGTAACATTTTAGACTTCTTAATAACCTAAGTATTTAAAATAATGAATGTAACACCTTTTTAGTTCACTGATTCTGAAGTGTTCTCTAATAATTTCTTTTTTACTTCACAAAACTTCAACCATAAAAACAAAGGGCTCTTTTCAACCATAAAAACAAAGGCTTTTTTTCAGGGGAAAAAGTGATTTAATACCCACAAATCCCCTCCCTTCCCCCTTAAGTGATTACATTCTGGGATTTCACCTTTTCTTCCAATTCTGAATCCTTCTGTTTTTTTCCCTCTTATGAGAGGAAATTTAAAATAGACTAAGGTCATCAAAAACAAACAAAGTTGGCCAGCAGCTCATCCCTTGTCTTATATTTTTTTACTGCCACGAAACTGTCCGTATTTCTGTGTGTCCTCCAATCCAAAAACACATTCACTGCCACTTATAAAGTGAAGGATGTAAACTAGGATATATTAACTGTTTCAGTGAACAGATTTTGTGAAGTGCCTTCTGTTTTAGCACTTTAAGTTTATCACATTTTGTTGACTTCTGACATTCCACTTTCCTAGATTATAGGAAAGATCTGTTTATGTAGTTTGTTTTTAAAATGTGCCAATGCTTGTACATTAACAAGATTTTTAAAAATAAAACTGTATAAAACATTTAATTTATTGGTCTTCTTGGGGTATTTGATGTATCACCAGTGTATTACAATTGAGCCATCAATCTTGTCGCTTCATCAACATTAACTGATTCGTTTTCATGACACTGCTGAGGAATCTGAAGGGAGAAAAATATTGTATTTAAAAATGTAGATAACAACAGTCAACAAAAATGACTTGTATATAATATATTACCTAATTTAATATCTTCTAGTCATACCTTTGGAAACGGAACAGTAAATTCTCGTATTCGGACTCAATGTTTTAGAGTCTGAATGACTCAATATGCTATATATTGAGTATATATATATATATACTACAGAGCCAAGGATAGTAGAGAGCCAAATACTAAAAATTATATTCAAATCACAGGCTTTAAAAAGTTAGAGTTTAGCTTATTAGCCGTAACAAAAGGAAATGATTCACACTCACCAGCTGTTTCTGCAGAGGTTCAAGGGAAAGTCCTTTGGAGAAATGTGCAAGTTCCTTTTGTATATCTACAAAAGCTTTATTCACTCTGTTAACTTTTTCATCATTCACAATGTTTATCTTTTAAAAAAGAAAAAAAGGTTATTAATCTACAATCTTGTAACCATAAATAATAAAATATATCCAACTTTAATTTAATCTTGTTAAACCTAAAAATGTAAAAATTCATCAACCCTACCCATTTGTGGGGATAATTTACACAAAAATTCTTATGGTCTTATTGGGAAGTTTTAGACAAAAGGTTCTGTGTTTTTAAAAATAAGAATTATGTGGACATACATCATATTTAGACATGGTATAGGCACATTAAAATACATGACCACAATCCTAGGCTACAGTCATCTCTCATTGTAAAACGAGGAACCTGGATCAAATGCTTTACTTTTTTTTTTTAATTAATTTTTTTTTAAAGTAAGCTCTGTGCCTGGTGTGGGGCTTAAACTCACGACCCTGACGGCCAGAGTCACAGGCCTTACTGGTTGAGCCAACCAGGTGCTCCACTTTAGACTCCTTCTAACAGTCCATCTCAGAATCCTTCCTTGACCTCCTTGCCTTAACAGAAGTCCCTTCCAGTCTCCTGAGGACAATTTCCCTTACAACCCTCCTCTCTTTAAATCTGGTTTTTCACTGCTGCTCTGAAACCATTTCTCCTTAAAAACTCTGCCTCTAATGCATCAGAATATTCTAATACCTCTTTCCTCATTACTGTCACCTGCCAACACATTTACTTGCTCCCTCACGAAAGATCTCAAAACTCAGCTCACTGACCTCTCTCATGCCTGGTGAGGGGCTTCAACAAAAACCTAACCCTCTAGTTTCTTAGTCTGTTCAGGTCCTCAACTCCCAGATTCTTTCCCACTACCTACCTCAGCCATCCACTTCCATGGATTACCTTTGGCTGCAACTTGTAACACCTCCTGTTCTTCAAGTTCACTTGGCTTATTAACAATTCTTCAATCTTCCTGAAATCTCCCACCAATTTCACTATTTTTCACTTTCCGTATCGTCACTTTTTCCTTTAGCCAGCCCAGATTCCGTGACCATTATTTAATCAATCACTCCTTTACTCTCTTAACCTTCCTTCTGTTCCTTAATCAAACCTACTTGACAAACTAGTTAAACTCAACTGACAGCTTTTTCTGAGCCTAAAACTGAATCTGCAGAAAATCTAACTGGCTGGCTTCACTTTAAATTCATGATCACAAACTTCAATTTACCATGTATATAGTGCCTGGCAATCTTAAGACCTCCAGTTAGTAAATTAGGCCACTTTTCTGAGAAAACTATCTGACACCTTCCCCAACCAGGCGGCCTACCCAGATTTCCCTCCCTTATATATCTTTCCATTAGCATACGTAAAGTGGCTAGCACTTCTATGCAAACAATATGATCTCCTGTCAGTCAAATACACCAAGTTTTTCCCCAGCATGGGGCCTTCACATTTGTTATTCTCTCTGCGTAAAGTGTGCTGCTCCCAACACTTTCCAGAGCTTTATATTACTATGATAAGGAAAAGATAGGGTTCAGTAGGCAGAGAGGTAAAGATTAGGACCTGAGGTCCCTGGTAGGGAAAAACACTTACTTTGGAACAACGTTGGGAGTGTCTGACCCGAGCAAACCCTTCAGGCATAAGGTTCCTCTTAAAGTAACAGACCCCACCTACTCCCCTTCAGGCTTCCTTCAGGAATTTGACAAAAGACCTAAGTATGACCATAGGCCACCCCCTGGTACAATGGAAATGAGCCAATCAGGAATGGACAATCCAGCACCAAGACCTGCAAGCCAGTAAGGGTATAAAACCTGAGAAGGAACAAGGGGGAAGGGCTGGGGGGTGACAAGAACCTTATATAACAAGGACCCTTGCCTACAGTCCTTAGGCATTCACTTTGAATGCTCCCTCTCTGTAAAGACAGCTTTCCTACTTACTACTCTTACACTCCAATCTTATACTCTAATAATAAACCTTTGCCTGCTGCTCATTTTGTATGTACACCTCTTCATTCTTTGAAGAGGTGAGACGACGAACCCAGGGTCCTGAGGTAAAAAATCCTGCGGCATTACTTGCTCCCCACCATCTGGATCTTGGCTTGAATGTCAACTTTGAAAGCAATCCTGTGTAAAACTGTCACTCCCTACCCCATCATATCACCTAGCTTTATTTCCTTTATAGCATTTACTAAGTAAGTCATAAAAATGCTCCATCAAAATGCTTAACTTAGCTAGTTCATGAAAACTGAAAGATACAATGTTACATATCTTTGACTATTTTGCCAATTACAAAGTCCTGGAGACCTGACTCCACCTACTACTTAAACTTGAAAACATTTTCTTGAAGAATTTCCTGAAAGAATCTACTTAATCTTGAAGAAGAAATTTCCCATTTCCCAAATATTTTGAGGAAAAAAACACAAAAAACAAAAACAATAAACTCCTTTCTTTCCCAATTTTGCACTTTAAGAAAGTATCTTATCTTCATTTTATAGGTTTTTGTTTGAGTTCTAGATATCAGGGAGATAAGAATTACTGAGAAGAAAAAGAATGGGTGCCGATCAGCATTTCATGTCTCAATTCTGTCAGGAGGTTCTTGAATATATTTGGGGTCAGAGATAAGAACTGTTTCCCACACCATGGTTTTGGATAATTTCTATGCTCTGATAAAAAAGCTTTTAAAACTGTTCTTTGGAGCCTCATGCATTTGCAGTTAAAGTGCTTTTTTCTTGGGGTGCCTCTGTTGGTTGAGAGTCTGACTCTTGATTTTACCTCAGGTCATGATCCCAGGGCTGTGGGATCGAGCCCTGTGTCAGGCTCTGCGCTGAGTGTGCAGCCTGCTTAGGGTTCTCTCTCTCCCTCTGGCCCTCTTCCCCCACTCACGTGCTTTCTCTCTCTTTAAAAAGAAAACAAAAAAAAAGTGCTTTTTTCTTTTCATACATATACATCAAGAAAGGGGGGGTAATTTTCATTTAAAAAAAAATAAATGTTTAAAATTATCTTGCCTTTGTGAGGAAGGCTAAGAACCTGTTTTAAATAATAGCTTTCAGTTTTTCAGTGGCTTTACAACTATGCTTGGCTTGCAAACAATACTGTCAGAGTACTTAAATAATACTCACCTTCTTAAGATTAGTGGTAACCGGTTTTGCTTTGCTTTTAGTCTTAAAGTTTTTTTGGCTGGCTATATGAAATACATTTCTGGACCTCTGTCCTCTTAGTTTGCTCTTGGCCATTGTCTAGGGAAAAAAGAAACAGAACTCAATTAAGCTCAATTTAAGTTTTTAAAATAAAGGTACCAATTTAGTGTAAGAAATTCCATCTTACTCCGGATTTTTTAAAGTTGCTGTACGTATTAAATTATTTCAATGTCTTTCGTCACTACTAAGTTTTCTGCTGTTTAATGCAGAGTATGTGCCTAATTCTTTTCTGTATCTCCAATACTTGGCCCATAGGAAGTACCATGTTAATTTCTGCGGGTTGAATTCATTAATACTATCAACACAATTGTTTTCTCAGCTCTCTGCAGCATATGACAACATTAACCACCACCATCCATCCTTCTGTTGGTTTATATACTACTATACCACTCTGGTTCCTATCATACTTTAGGATGGACTCCTCTCCCCTTCTTCCTTTTTCATTCCTTTTTACTTGCCTTTCTCTCCTATGTACACTTCTTCAAAATCAGTCCTTAATTCTGCACTTCCTACCTTACTTTCACAACTTCCATGTCACCTGTATGTGAATCGCTCTTGTTGTGAAATTTTACATATTTTCTTTGCTCTATAGTTAAACATGCACGTAGCCTGTAAATTTTACCTTAGAAATGTCTTTCAAATCTGCTTTAACAATGCATATGAGGAAAATTTTAAAAATATTAATAGTTAAGATTTATTGAGGTTTTAAAATGTGTATAAGCACTATGTGAACATTTTATTGCTTTAGCCAATTTACTCTGCACAACACTGTGGGAGGTACTATTATCTCCATTTTATAGATAAAACTGATGAAAAAGGCTAATTTGCCCAATGTCACACTGTTAGTAATCAAGAAATGTCAGGATTCAAAGCCAGGAAGATTAGATCCAGAGCTAACATCATGTGATTTGGTCTCTCATATACAAATAAAGCCAATACAGAAACATAGTATAGTACTGCCTAGTTCAGGACTGTATTACCAGCATGGTCCCTAGGTCCATTTGGTTGGACCATAGATTGGCAAACTATACCAATGGATCAAATGAGATCAGGCACCTGTCTCTGTAAGTAAAGTTTTAGTAGAACACAGCTATGTCAGCCTGGTCATGTATTGTCTGTGGCTACCTTCCTGCTACAACAATAGTCCACAAAGCCTGAAGTATTTATTATCTGGCCTTTTGCAGAAAGAGTGCCAACCCCTGGCTTAAGCCATCGGCATTCAAGTCTATGCATAGTGCTGTGCGATGAACCTCTCCAATATTAAAAGTTTCCAGTGACTTTTCCCATGCCTTAGGGACAGTGAGCTTTGTCCTGGTATATTGCCAGAACCCCAAATCTAGCATAAATATGTCAAACACATCTCTTGCTACCTCTCTATACATACCTATCCTAGCCTACAAATTGCTGTTTGAAGACACTTTGCACATTCTTTCTTTCCTTTCCTCAACTTTTATCTCTGGACTTAAATTTATATTCTCCTTCAATGTCTAGCCTCAGTAAACTACTTAGGGACAGCAATGCTTTTAAACACCAACGGTACTCCTCCTACTTATAAAAAAAAGCCAGACATGAACACAATAGGAAATTCATGATTACTAAAGAGGAAGTAGAAAATACACATCATATCCCCCCAATTAAATAATCTAAAATCCTTCTTCCAATAGTAACCAAAAATCCAATCACTCATCTAGAATTTATTAATAACGTACTATGTGCCAGCTGTGCTATAAATGTGACAATACAAAAACATGTATGTGATACAAACACGGACACATGATATGTGTCGCTACATGAAGCATACAAATGGACACAAGAGGGAGAGGTCTACTAGAGTCGTGGACTTGAGAAAGGTTCGTGGAGAAGGGAATACCGTGGTGGCTGAGGCAATACTGAAATTTTGTTGACAACAACGTGAAAATTGGGATGACGAGAGACAACGAAAAACTGGTACCCTGACAAGGGCTTAAGGCCCAAAGGCACCTTGGTTTCAGGCCTCGGCCAGCAGGCACGCCGCTGCCCAGTAGGATTGCCCTGAGGCCGCGCGCGATGGAACCCAGCCACCGGGCCTCAGCGGTACAAGACCCACCGGTCCTGTCCCAAGCCCCTGAAACTTCACGACAGTTTGCCAGAAAATTTATCAACATCTTACCATACCTTCGATAACCTCGTGCAGCACGTCAAACTCCAAGCGACGCCATCTGCACGCACACGATCCAGGAAGTTCCGGGGGGAAAGGAGCCAGTCAAAATTCCTCCCACAGGCCATAGTTCCGCCCACCGAGCGGAGTCCCACCCACAGAGCACGGCCTGACACAGACGAAGCCCCGCCTACCAAACGTAGTTCCGCTCAGGAGCGGGTTCCCACCCTCGTAACGTAGTCCCGCCCATAGAGCCTGCTCAAATGCTGAGCTCCTTCCAAACCTAGCGAAGCCCCGCCCACAGGGTGAAGTTCCACCCGCCATGGGAAATCCCGCCCCTAGAGCATCCCTTACTTTAGGCAGCATTGAGGAGCCGTACTCTGCTCCGGCAAACTGGAGGCATCGGAGACGCAGCCAAGCAGGACTTCAGGGCTGATGGGTATGTGCACAGAAAGCACTGAGGCGTTTCTGAGGTTTCGAGCCTTAAAGACTGTCACCAAGGGGTCGGCCCTCAGCCGCAGACTCCTGACTGGCTCTGCCCAAGCTCCCAGGAGGTGGCGCTGCGCACCTCTGGGTGGCGTTCGGGGCTTGGCTGGAGGTGCAAAGAACCTTGTTGGCTGGAGAGATGGGGGCTATAACCTCGAAAGGGGACGTTTGGAATGAGCGAGGAGATGGAAGGCTTTTCTCGTGTAGTTTCCTTGCTCCAAAAAGAGAATTTCTAACAGCACAGCCGAGGTACAAGAAAATATAAAAAGAAAATAATTATCAGGGAACTTAGAAAAACTTAGAAGAAACATTTTTTGCCTTCTAGTTGTGAGTTCGTGTGTATTTCTCAATTAAGACATTTTGGGTTGAGTTTTCTAGAAAACTGATTCAATTCTACTAAGAGGAACTCCTCATTAAGTTTTTACATGTTTATTTTGATGAGTTCATAGGAAAATCCAGATTTTAAACGCATGTAGAAGTACTAACATTCATATATCAATTTAATACTTTCAAGAGTTTAGCCTACACTAAGTATCAAAATAAAGCCAGAATTCCACTCTCCTTTTGCACGGAAGATACTAGCTACCAAGGTTCATATTTTAAGCTGTTGACACGCATTCGCAAAACTAGTACTGAACAAAACCAAACTAGGATCTTTGTGGGTTGGCTCTGGGTCAGATTTTCTGCCCAAACAGCCACTTGCCTGCTTATAGGAAGATGAGCCGCTTATACAATAAATCGTGTTATTATGTTAATATTCATCACAAAAAACTAGGGGATATATTAAGGAAAGAAATAATTACTGTCAGTGTGTTTATTCGAATATTGTATTCTAAGACTGACTTTTTAAAAAAAAATTTAACGTTTATTTCTTGAGAGAGAGACAGAGCGTGAGCAGGGAAGGGGCAGAGAGCGAGGGAGACAGAGAATCCGAAGCAGGCTCCAGGATCTGAGCTGTCAGCACAGAGCCTGATGTGGGGCTCAAACTGGTGATCAGGACCTGAGCCGAGGTGGGTCGCTTAACTGACCAAGCCGCTCAGGTGCCCCTAAGAGTGACTTTTAAAAAACAACTTAAAATGCTGGTATAAAATACCAGTAATGTGCGGGGGCAAAACCAAAATTACAGAAAATCATCAGAATCTTTTACAAGGCCCGAGTTATCCACAAGTACTGAAGCAAATAAGGCAGGTTTAATTATGGTTACTTGAATGTGAAGTTACTGATGTATATGAGGAAGACAAATAGGTGTAATAGAATGACATCATAGTGTTTATGAAAACTTATGGGACTGGCTCTTTTATTTGAAACGGTGAGATAAAGATACATCCAGCAAAGAAATAGCATGGTTATACAGGCAAAAGCAGAAGCATTGTATGAGGTGTGAGTGAGAAGTCATGGATTTCTGTTTGACCTTTCTCACCAACCAGTAGTGTGATTATGAAAAAGTTACTTCATTTCTCTGTGCTTCCCTTTCCCATATGTAGATGGCCATTCATAGAGTATGCCCACTTCAGAGAATGTCCATTCTGTTCAGCATCCTTTCTGAGGAACCATTCTTCTCCCATTAAGTGGTCCTGGTTGAGCTGATAATTACAGTCCTCCTTGAAAGATTTTCCAACTAGAGCTGGTGAGGAATGCTGTTTCCTGCATTTAGTGTCTTTGTATTGGGATGATGTGAAATTAGGGCTGCTATTAGCCATCTCCTCCAGCAACTTGCAGGAGGCCTGTCTGCAGTGGGAGGGAACGAGGGCAAATTACAAAATAGAATAGATCTGACTGAACAATAGAACACAGGACCCTGATGATGTCATTTGAATCTTTGGATTCAGCCATAGATGCAAGAAAGATGTATCCCTAGACTTCTCAGTTACCTAAGCAAAAACATTGTGTTTTTTTGGCTTCAGTGGTCTGGGGTTATTATTATTTTTTTAAATTGTACCTAAAAGAGTCTTTATTCCTGTCCAACCTACTTCACAAGACTATTGTGCAGAGTTAATAAAATACAAAGCAGGAAAGCATAAGATATTACTAGGACAAAAGAAAGGATCATGCTAATTTTCTAAAAGCTATTTACCTATGAACCAAATGAATCATATATAAAGAAAAAAATAACTTCAAGTTTTCTAATCTTTAAAAATACATGCAAACATCATTTCACATTTTTCCGACAACCTTAAAAATAAAATCATAAGTAGAAAAAACATTTTTCGGAAACACTAGTTTTCCTGTTGAAACTTAGCAATGCAGAGTTCTGTATACAGATCTGGTCCTCAAAGAACTGTCTTAAAAGTAATTCAACGAATAAACAGGGATAGTTAGGGGGAATAAGAAAATGAGAGCACACACAGATAATTACAAACCATTCATAAGAAATCTCATAGCCCTTTACTGGAACAAAGCCAGTCTTGTATAAATGATACGCTATGATAAACTTGTTTTATCGGTTCAACTTTATTCTCCCCAGTGCTCAGTTTCATTTGATCACAATAGTTTGAACACCTAGGCTCTGTGGGAGCTCAGAGAAGTACATGATCATTGCTTCCTCTCAAAGGGAGCACAGGCACCTGGGAGAGACAGATGTGTGCAGATGGAGTAATCATTGAAGACAGAAAGTGGTAAGGACAGTGATAAATGCAAAATGATAAATATAAAAATGCATTATTTAAGGAAGAAAATAATTTTGCACTCTGGAGACCTTCATGTTAAAGTTCTCATCTGACTGTCGTAAAGCAGAAATCAAACTACAGTTCAAAGGCCAGATCTAGCCCACTGCTTATTTTTGTACAACCCATGAGCTAAGAAAGGCTTTACATTTTAAAATGGGAGGAAAAATCAAAATAAGGACAATTTATTGAGACACATAAACATTCTATTAATATTTCAGTGTCTGTAAGTATAATTTGATGGAACACAGCTACACTTACTTGTTTACATATTATATATGACTGCTTTCACACTACAACAGCAGAATTGAGTAGTTGTGACAGAGATTGCGTAGTCTGCAAAGCCTAAAATATTTGCTATCTAGCCCTTTACCAATTTTAAAACTTTTAAAAACTTGACCAACCCATCTTAGAGGATGAGCAGCACGGTGGTGTAACTGGTTGTACTAGCATTAGTATTTTATATTCAAAGCAATACAAGTCTTAGAAGAATGAAGGTCACTTTTCCTCCCAGCATTCTTGGGTAGCTAGATCTTTTACATCATGAGTCTGAGTTTCTTTGTCTCTAATGGTTATCGATGGTTTTCATGTGTCTGGGCTGAAAATTGAAGTTTCCAGATATTTTCCAGACATCCCCACCTGGATCTTCCTTAGGGAAAGGAAAAGGGAAATGGCTTAATCTTAGGAGAGAAGATGAGCTTCTGGAAATTGAAGAAATGTTCAGGGGAGAGGGTGGTTAACAGTTTTCTGTAAGTGCCTGAGACTTTTGTCCCTCTGGCACATGGCTTGAGGAGAAGTAGCATAAGATCTCTCTACCAACAAGGGTTACAGAAAGGATGGAGCTTTCTGTCTGCAAAGGAAATCTAGGCATTGATATTGACAATTGTAGCAGCCACTGTGATGGACTGAAGACCAAAAAAGTTTCTGTTTTCTGGGTTTGGGATAAGCCATTCACTTCCCGTGTACTTGAGAGTGAGATGAAATTTTTATACCTAGTCCATGTACTCTTCAAGGGCTCGTCTATTACTCAGTCACCTTTGCATCCCCGTATAGGATTCTCTATTTCCAGTTCATAGGAGGTGTGGCATAAACATTTGCTAAATGAAATAAAATTCCCTGAATTATAAACAGGTGAGCAAGGTATTGTAGCCAATATACTAAAAATGACTTTAAAGCTCTATTATCTTTACCATGACAGAAAAATACCTAGAGGAACACTTCTTTTTATCTTCGTGTAGCACTATTCCTTGGAAATGATAGGTGCTCAATTAATATGTTTTTAATTTAATTAAACAGATTTTTATCCAGAGTTATCTCCTAGCCAAGTACCTAGGAATCCTGAAATCCAGTCACAAAGGAATGCTTGTATGTGAAATATTTGAAGGTTAACGGTCAGGGGTGCCTGGGTAGCTCAGTCAGTTAAGGACTCTTGCTTTTAGCTCAGCTCATGATCTCACCATTGTGAGATAAAGTCCTGTCAGGCTCCATGCTGGCAGCACAGAGCCTGCTTGGGATTCTCTGTCTTTCTGTCTCCCTGTGCCCCTCCCCTGCTCACACGTGCAAATGTACATGCCTGCTCTCTCTCTCTCAAAAAAAAAATTAAAACTAAAATTGAAAAAGAATGGTCAAATACATAGCACAAAGGCAATGAAAATATTCAAAGGGTACATGAAGTCCTTTCACATTTGTTTTTCAGCTGATATTGTTATGTTCAAAGTCTGCACAGACTAAAGTCAACAGTTTTTGACTCTCATCTTTGTGTTGTTTTATAGCAACCCTGTTGTGCTGAAATCTTACTAAGAATTCCACGGGCATCTATATTTTAATAAAACCAAAAAATGATGAGGACTAAAAGTTCTCACAAACATTTGGCTCCTTAAAGACTTTTGTTTTTCTTTTGGATTAGAAAATCATGAAGAGTCAATGTAGAAATGGAAAATTCAGAAAAGTATAAAGAAGAAAACAAATAACCAGCAATTATTACATTCTGATTTTCTTCTCCATCTATATTCTCTCATTTGGATTATTGTAATAGCTTCCTATCTGGTTTCCCTGCTTTAATCTCTATGCAAGCCCAGCGGCCAGAGGAATCCTGCTAAAATGTTAATCAGTTCGTGTCATTCCTCGGCTCAAAATCCTCAATGTTCCCCACATGATTCAGAATAAAAGCCAAGTTCTTTAAAAGCCTGTGAAGCCATGTGTGACCCCCCCCCCCCCCGCCCCACTTTGCTCCCACTGCTCTATAATCCTGGCCAGGTGTGTTCCTCCTTCTCAACCCTTCTGCCCCTAAATATCTGCAAGGCTCCTCTCTCATGTCTTTCAGATCTTCTCTCAGATGTCTTCTTTTCAGTGAGGGCTTCCATGACTGTAAAGTTCCAAGTCCTCCTACATCCCTTCTCTGCTATCCCATTATTGTCACATAGCCTACCATATATGTATTCATTTTGTTTTTTTATCTCTCTGCCTGCTAGAATGTAAGCTCCATAAAGGCAGAGCTTTCGGGGCACCTGCGTGGCTCAGTCGGTTAAGTGTCCGACTTCCGCTCAGGTCATGATCTTACAGTTCGTGGGTTTGAGCCCCCCATCAGGCTCTGTGCTAGACAGCTCAGAGCCTAGAGCCTGCTTCAGATTCTGTGTCTCCCTCTTTCTCTCTGCCCCTCCCCCGCTCACATTCTGGCTCTCTCTCTCGAAAATAAACATTAAAAATTAAAAAAAAAAAAGGCAGATCTTTCCATCTGGTTTTGTTTGCTACTATATTAGCTTCCTAACGTGTAACAAATCACCCCAAAATTTAGTCACTCGCAACAACAACCCTCATTTATTATTTCATAATTTTAGTGGGTATGGAATTCGGGAGGGGTTCTGCTTGACAGTTCTGGCTCAGGGTCTTTGCTGAGGGTTCACTTAGATGTTTGCTGGGACTGTAGTCATCTGAAGGCTTGACTGGGGCTGAGGGATCTACTTGCAAAGCAACTCACTCATGCAGCTGCAGGTTGGTGCTGGCTAGTGCCAGGATGCTTGAAATCATCTCCAGGAGGACCTCTCCACAGGACTGTTTGATATTCTCATGATGTGGAAGCTGGCTACCTCCAGACTAAGTGATCCCAGAGAGCAAGGGAGAAACTACAATGTCTTTTACAACCTCGACTCAGAAATCACACCCTACCACTTCCATTCTATTTTATTAATTACGTATGCCCATCCTACTCAGTAAGGAAAGAGACTACACAAAGAATTAAATCCCAGGAGGTGAGGATCATTGGAGATTATCTTGGAGGCTGACTAGTACAGCTGCTATATTCCCTGTGCCTAAAACTGCCTAGCATCTAAAGGTAATCTGATAAATATTTGGAACAATGAACAAGTTCCACCACTCAGATTTTCAAAAATATATTTCTTTGCAGCTTTTTTTAGAGCAATTATGCTATGTTATTTATTAAAAATTGGAGTTTCTCTCAGGATAAAAATTTATAACCTATAGATACAAATATCTACTTATTAATAAGTATATTGAAAATATATTTATGTCTTTCTAAAATTACATCTTTTTGATCTATAATAAATTATTTCAACTCTCTTCTTAACATTGACATTTCTGTTGTTTCTGGATGTTTTTCTAATATAAATACATTATGATGAACATCTTTGTACATAAATCTTTGAGAAGATCTAATATTTTAGGGAGCATAGTTTAAGAAGAAGATCTCAGGTTATGAACACTTAAAGTACTTGATTTAAATTACCAATTGTTTTCAGAAAGACCGTATATTTTACAATTCTACCAACAGTGTGTGAACGTGCCCAGTTCACCATGTCCTTATTGATATGGAGTCTTTATACTTTTTAAGAAGCTGAGATTTTGATTAGGAAGACATAGCATGAAGACCTCTTAACAATTTCTCATCTTTTGAATTTTGTTTCATGTTTATAGCTTAGTTTTCTTTTTTTCTTTTGTCATATTAACTGGTTATTTAGGAGTTAAAATAGACAAAATTTAGAGGTAAAGGGAGAAAGAGAAAAGCAGGAATCGGTATGAGTATTAAATGTTTTTAAATGTTTATTTTTCAGAGAGACAGAGTGCAAGCAGGGGAGGGACAGAGAGAGAGGGAGACACAGGACCTGAAGCAGGCTCCAGGCTCTGAGCTGTCAGTACAAAGCCCGACGCAGGACTTGAAGTCGCAAACTGTGAGATCATGACCTGAACCAAAGTCAGACACTTTACCCACTGAGCCACCCAGGTGCCCCTGATTATTATGACTTGTGCAATTGGGTGGATCGTGGTGCTATTTAATAAGATAGAGAAAACTGTGGGAGGGAAACTGGGACAGGGAGGAAATAAATAATTCCATTTCAGACACCTTAAGTTGCAGCACTTGGATGCAATTCAGTGGATCTAGAGCTATCCTGCCCAATATAGTAGCCACTCACCACATGTGGCTATCAATCACTTGCATGCACTAGCCTGAACTGAGATATTCTGTAATAGTAAACTATGCATCAGACTTAAAGACCTAGTAAGACCAAAAAAAAAAAAAAGTAAAAGGTATAATTGTGTCAGTTAAGATTCATTCAAGAGACAGAAATCATATAATATTTTGAATAATAAAAGTTGATGTAAAGAATTGTTAACTATAACAAGGAATAAGATGTAAGAGAACTGTAAAGAATATCCTTAGGCTAATGGAGAGTCTCTAAGGAAGGACAAACTTGGAAGTTGGCCTCCTCTCCAAGACTGGGATTCAGATCACTGGAGAAGGTGTAGCTGCAGCCCATTGGATGGCAGAGAAGTTCATGGGGTGGCCCAGGCCAGAGCTGGTCCATAGTTGGCAGGCAAGCAGGAAACACCCCTCTGGGGTACAGTGAGCTAAATCTGGCATGCAGGTGTGCAAAGGGACTCAGACATTGGGAACCACCTCTCCAGCAGGGTGGTACACAAGCTAGAGGGCAGTGTCTGTTTCAGAAGCACCATGGGAAACACCATCCATGCTGCAGTCTGCCTGAGGCCGGTGGGCAGGTGTGGAGAGGGAATGGAGGCATCTACTTGCCAGAAGAGGAGCATGAGAGCCGGGGTGTTTGGCGTTTACTTCGGAAGTTACGATGAGAGGGTTACTGGGTTTGGGCTGGGGCTATGAACTTGCTGAGGGACTGCACACTCTTGGTGTAAGGCTGGGCCAGAGCGGCCCTGCATGTCCATCCACACACGTCTCTGCCAGGAGCCCAGCAGGAGCAAGAAGAAAACAAAAATGCAGCACACCAGAACCAGGAAACCGGTCCCTGTCGTGAAATGTCCCTCTACTGAAAAAAGGTTGGCATTGTGCTTGCTGCAAAGAAGAAATTCTTAAAGCTCCATTATCACAGAGCAGATAATGTGTGGTGAACTCAGAACTGAGGAAGAATGCATTGATCACTGGCACACTCATTAATATTTTTTATATTGATTCATGTTAAAACAGGAATATCTTGGGTATATGGGGTTAAATAAGATCTATCATTAAAACAAATTTTCACTTTTTTAAAACTTATTTTTAATGTAACTAGTTGAAAATTGAAAGTCAAAAATATGGATAACATATGTGACTCACACTACGTTTCTCTTGGATAGTGCTGGAATATATTTCTAAACTAGGTAGATTATGTCCATAGACGTTGGTGGAAATTCCTAAGAGAAGAGTGTAGAGAGAGAAGAGATCCTGGTAGAAAGTCCCAAACCCTTAAAATTTAAAGGTTGGTTTGATGGTTAATGTTGTGTCCCAACTTGACTGGGTCACAGGATGCTCAGATATTTGGTCAGCCATTATCTTGGGTGTTTCTGTGAGGGTGTTTGTCAAATGAAATTAGCATTTAAACCAGTAGACTGAGTAAAGCAGGGTGCTCTCCCTAATGTGGGTGGGTGTTATTCAATCAACTGAAGATCTGAATAGAATAAAAAGGCTGACCCTCTCCTGAGTAAAGCAGAATTCCTCCTGCCTGACTGCTTTTGAACTTGTACATCGGTTTTTTCCTGCCTTCAGACCTGAACTGAAACATTGGCTCTTCCAAGATCTCGAGCCTGCCAGTCTTCAGCCTGGCATTAGACCATTGACTTTCTCATTTCCAGCTTGCCAACTCATCCTGTGAATCTCAGGACTTGTCAGTTTCCATAACTGTGTGAGCCAATTCCTTATACTAAATCTCTTTTTTATTTTTTATTTTTCCCCACCCCTAAATCTCTTCTTAAACACACACAAACACGCACACACACGCACACACACTCACACACACTCACACACACACACATACACACGTGCACACACACACACACACACACACACACACAGAGTGTGGTTCTTTCTCTCTGGAGAAACCTTACTAATACAGTTGGGTATAGAAGAACCCAAGGAGCAGCAGACAGGATGATGGGCAGCAAATGGGAGCAGAACGTATGTTCAGGGGGGGATTTTTCCCTCTAAAAAGAGGAAATTCTAGAACATATTGGTATGCTGATGGCAATGATCAACAGGAAGTGGAGTTGGTAACTTGTGTTATAAAGGATATAATGGTATGTGTTTGGTGGGAGTAAGAAGTTTTGCTAGGTAGTGCTGGTGCATCAAATCTTTGGTGGTAAAATGGTGGTGTCCAGGCAGGGAACTTCTTGGAGCGGGGGTCTATCAAGCCTTTCTTGATGGTGAGATGGGGATTTGGGTACTGCTATTGAGAGAACAGACTGCCCTTTCCTAGAGGACAGAAGAGGGTAGATTAACATTATAAGTACTGATGACAGAATGCCTGTTAACACCCCTAATTTTCTCTGTTGTTATATTTCAAAGAGTTGACAGCAGTAGAGTAAACTTGACTTATTTCCAAATCAGCTTATTCCAAGCTAATAACAGTTAATTAAATTCTTCGATAGTTGAGTTATTTTGCCCTGAATTATCTAGGCTTTTCAACACTGATCTGACGTCTATACAACTTTATTTCCTTTTAAATAATCTCTGCTTTTCTCTTTCATGCTTTATCTACTTTTATAATATGCTATAAAATAGGGTGTGATAAATTTCTGTCAGAAGACTGCATGAGATTAAACAAAAGAACAAAAATGTAGAAGGTAGGGTTTTGGCAATGGAGGTTCTTGTCTGACAACACAGGACAAAATGTTTGGCTCCAGTTTCTGAAAGTTATTATCTGAAAAGAGACTTGAGAGGTGATACATTAAAGCTGTCTTTCCAATTCTGGTCTGAGAATTCCCATCTTGGCATGAAACCTAAGTCATTTGGGCAAGTCCTGAAGCCCCTTTGGGAGATGCATTATGCAGTCCTAACCTTAGGATAACTTTAGGAATGGAAACTAAAGAAATCGAAACCCCCATATATCAGGCTCCATAAAACCTACACGCTCCACAAGATATCAAATGATAAGACAGTCCTGTGGTTAATAAATCCCAGCTGTGCAAATCACAGGGCTTGAATGAAGGAAATGGTCACAGACTGGGGAGCACCTTGGACTTGGGACTCTGCAGACTGGGGCTATGTCCCCAACTATGTGGCCTGCCTCTCTAGGTAACTGAGGAACCTTGCTCATCTCAGTTTACTACTCAGGAAAAATCAGATGACAATGGCCACTTGGGTTCACATTCAGAGTTTCTTAAAAAGAATCCCTGAAAAAAAAAATGCATCTCAAAGAGAGTCCATATATATGTCCTAATAGAATAAGATTGATTCATACTTTGATAGTTTCTGAATATGTTACCATCCTTAATTAAATATTTTTATGGCTAGAGTTCTGACTTACAAGTGCTGCTCATAACATACAGTGTCTGATTCACTGAAGAGGAGAGCTGACTTAACCGTGCTTTGCGGCAGAGGAAGCTTGAACTGGATGTAATTGTATCGAGAGTGAAGTAGAGCTGATGCACATATGTCCGGTCAGGATTCCTGGGTTCTCTGGTCAGTGTTAATCTTCCTCTACTTGTTTACACTTGATGGTATTGAACCTGGAGACAGGGGCTCTTTGTTAAGGAGAACACCCACACCTAGCTATAAAGGTTATTTAGCAAACTAATGGCTCATTGATTTGAGAAAGCAGGTTTCTGTTGCCCTAGATGATTTTGGAAAAATTAAAAACCTACAAAAAGTTGTGAGAGTAGTAACATGAGCACCCAAATATCCTTTAGCTAGAGTCTCCAGTTATTGACTGAGACATCTGAGAGTCAGTAGCAAACATAAAGGACTTCAGCCCTATTGCTTTGGCATTTATCTCCTAAAGTATGGCCAGTACCGTCACCACGCCTATGCAAATGAATATCAGTTCAATAGTATCACCTATATGCTGTCCATGTTTACATTTCCTTGTCCCCAAGGCATGTACTGCACCTTTTTTTCCAACCTAGGATCTAATTGAGGGTCACACATTATGTTTGGCTGTAACATATATTTTTGTCTCTTAATTCCAGGCTGTGGGAATATCCTATTCCCCAGGAGCCTTTCACCTGGAAGTTTTAACACCCATTATTGATCCTTGCCTGAACCAAATATTACATTGGCCTTGCAAAAGTTATTGCTTTATAATTCTATCACTTTATCTGTATTTAGTGGCTTGCATTCTCTCATAAAGGAACATTTTTTCTCTTTTTCTTTCAGTATCACTATGGACTCATGGATATTTTGTGGAGTGGAAGTTATAATCTATTACTATCATTATTCTTTTTGATGGCCAAATTGTCCCCAATTTGGCAGCAGGACCTCTTACATGCTACCTCCTGTTTCTCTCTCTCTCTCTCTCTCTCTCTCTCTCTCTCGTGTGTGTGTGTGTGTGTGTGTGTGTGTGTGTGTGTATTTTACATGAGTCCATTAGTATTTTGTGGGTTTATTTTGCCTATTTTTTAAAAAAAGACTATTTATTAGAGTAATTTTGGGTTCACAACAAAATTGACAGGAATGTATAGAGAGTTCCCATATACCCTCTACCCCCTGCTCCAACATGGAGGCTAACCTCCTCCATTATCAACTTGTTCTTCCAGAGTCTTTTTTTTAATTACAAATGATGAACATACATTGATACATCCTACTCACCCAAAGTTCATAGTTTATCTTAGGGTTCACTGTTGGTGTTTTATAGTCAATAGGTTTGGACAAATGTATAATGACATGTATTCATCATTGTAATAGCATACAGAGTATTTTATTGCCCTAAAAATCCTCTGTGTTCTGCCTACTCAGCACCTGCCTCCCCTCACCCTTCTTGGCAAGCACTGATCTTTGTACTCTCTCTATGGTTTTGCCATTTTCAGTATGTCCTACAGTTGGGATCATACAGTATGTGGTCTTTTCAAATTGGCTTCTTTCACTTACCAATATGGCATTTAAGTTTCCTTCATGTTTTTTCATGGCTTGATAGCTTATTTCCTATTAGTACTAAATAATATTCAGTTGTCTGGAAGTACCATTCACTTACTGAAGGACATCTTGGTTGCTTTCAAGTTCTGGCCATTATGAATAAAGCTGCTATAAGCGTCCATATGCAGATTTTTATGTGGACGTAAGTTTTCAACTTATTAGGATAAATACTGAGTAGCGTGATAGCTGGATCATATGGTAAGAGTGTGTTTAGTTCTGTAAGAAACCGCCAACTGTTTTCTAAAGCGGCAGTACCTTTTTGCATTCCCATCATGAATGAATGAGAGTTCCTGTTGCTCCACAGCCAACATTTGGTGTTGCCGGTGTTCTGGATTTTTGCTATTCTAGTAGGTGTGTAATAGTATCTCATTTTGTTTTCATTTGCATTTTCCTGGTGACATATGATGTGGAATGTCTTTCACGTGCTTGTTTGCAATCTGTATATCTTCTTTGGGAAGACATCTGTTAAGGTCTTTGGGCCATTTTTTAATCAGGTTGTTTTCTTGTTGAGTTTTAAGAATTTTTTGTATATTTTGGATAACAGTACTTTATTATATATTTGTATATAAATATATACATATATCTATTTTGTGTTCTGTAGTGAAAGTGAACATAAATAAAACTTTTATTATTGTAAGTTTGGCCACGGGGTGCCTGTGTGGCTCAGTCGTTAAGTGTCCGACTTAGGCTCAGATCACATCTCGTGTCCATGGGTTCAAGCCCCGCGTCAGGCTCTGTGCTGACTGCTCAGAGCCTGGAGCCTACTTCAGATTCTGTGTCTCCCTCTCTTTCTGCCCCTCCCCTGCTTTGTGCTCTGTCTCTCAAAAATAAATAAATGTTAAAAAATAAAATAAAATAAAGTTTGACTACTACTATACTGGCATAAATGAACCCAACGGTACCAGAGAATATGGAAGAGAAAACTTGGGCTTTCCCTTAGATGTAAGAGGAGCATAAAATTTATTGTACTTATGGCTGTATAAAAACTTTTTTTCTGTTGCATTCTAACCTCATTAAGAATTACAGAAGCAGAAGGAGGTGCAGGCTGCACTATGAAGTATTTAGGTCAGGTCTAAAGAATAGTTCAAACTGATCCCTATTTAGTGGTCCCTAAACAATACGGTGGTTACCAAAAGAGGTACCTCCTGGGACTTTCAATTACCACATTAGGCAGCTGCTGTGTGGATTGCAAGAGAAAGTGAAAGATGATAGTTAAACAGCCATCCTTACATCTTTTATGGAAGGTTCATGACCATTAAGAAACTATTTGCATTGGCTTGACCATAAATAACACCGCACAGTTCAATTTGAAATTTCTTTTTTTTTTTTTTATTTTTTTATTTTTTTTTAATTTATTTTTGGGACAGAGAGAGACAGAGCATGAACGGGGGAGGGGCAGAGAGAGAGGGAGACACAGAATCGGAAACAGGCTCCAGGCTCCGAGCCATCAGCCCAGAGCCCGACGCGGGGCTCGAACTCACGGACCGCGAGATCGTGACCTGGCTGAAGTCGGACGCTTAACCGACTGCGCCACCCAGGCGCCCCTCAATTTGAAATTTCAAATTGACCCAATTCAAACCCTTCTGCAGCCGGAACAGTACTTATAATCCTGGCAGGTCACAGAGTTCTCTTTATTTTTCACTCTGAGCCCAGAACACCTACTACTCCAGGACAGAAATTCAAGGCTCTGCAGACAGTTCAGCTTTCAGTCATAGGGCAGCAAGCCTACTGTGCATCCAAACCAACGATGGAATGAACACCTTCCTGTCTCTGCTGGGACAAAAGGGCAGCATTATTTCGGGACCAAGAATCAATATTAGATTGGTTCCCTAATTCCTCCAGCCACAGTGAGCAAGGGTGAGAGTCAGGAAGGAGATGGGATGAATGGGCTGGTGCAACCAGGCTGGGTAAGGGAGGGGTCAGGGGTCCTTTTTTAGTAAGAACTCTAGGCCCCTTTTGGCTGTGTGACCTGGGAGGGTTACTCAGCTTGTCTTAAGACTCTAGGGCAATTATAGGATCTAGTGGCAAAATGTGGGTAAAAGTCTTAGTTCAGACACTGGCCCATGGTAAGCCTTTAGTAAATAGCAGCTAAATTATTTTTGTAGCTATTACCATTGTCACTATTATTTTGTACTTTAATACCACCACCACCAACGACTTGACTTCATGTCTCCACCAGCAGCCCCTCCCAGCCCGGCAGCTTCAGGCCCAGGTGACTCATTTATTCCCAGGATAGACCTCCAAGCAATACTTTCGGGGGTGACTACTTCTCAGGAGGCAGAAAATCTCCTCTGGAAACTCTTCTCTCGTTCTTCCCTCTTTCCTCCCGTCCTCCCCGCCTCTCTATCAAACCCACTCTCCTTTTCTGGAGTTCAAGCTGTTAGTGCAAGGGACTCTCGCCCCAGGACCTAGCTCAGCTCCGCCGCCCGAGGTCGCCCAGACATGTGCGGGCGCCTTCCTGCAAGCCACTGCCCCCTGGCGGACGAAGCCGAGAGCGACCTGGCCCCGGGGTTGTAGCGCACCCCTGCTGCCAGGCGGCGCGGGGCGGACCCCGTCCAGGCTGGCCGCCGCCTTTGCCAACTCGCGCGCCCGCCCGGCTCCGTCCCTCCTCTCGCTGTCCTGCCACATCTTCCTCTGCCTCCCATTCGAGGGACCATGTCGCGGCTCAGCTGGGGATACGGCGAACACAACGGTGAGCGAGGGAGGGCTTTGCTCCAGGGGGCGGCCGTGGGGGACAGACCACACACTGCTGATCTCGCACTTGCGAGAAACTTTTTGGTTCCTCTTTAAATTGAGCAGCTTTCCCCTGAGCCGAATGCAGGAAGTAAAGAGAGGGCTCAGTCTTGTGAAGACAGGAAAAGCGTCTTTTGGAGGGTGTTGATAGTGAGGGTGAAAGTTGGTGTGTGTTATGTGTTAGCCCTGTGAAGATTCCCCCAGACCACGAAATCTTCGTATATGTCCATTCACTTTCACTTGAAAAGCCGAGGACTTTCCCTAGTAACAACTACTTATCAATTAAAGGCACGGAGATTAGAAGTCTGATGACATACTTTAATGAATCGAGGGCAAGTTCGCTTTCAGTTTTTTGAGTTCATTATTCGCAGGAAACAAATCATGGAAAACATTTGAAGGTATACTTAAGAAATTTTAATAATTGAATCACAATCCTGAAGATTGAAGTTGCCTTCCTGGCAAATGAAATACTGCAAATATCTTAATAGCTGTTACTATAAAATATTGCCACGGTAATTTGCAGTTGGTTGACTGGTACTGTTAGCTTTAGGAGGTTTCAGGTTCTTTCTAAAAAAATAAAGTTATGCTTTGGGCCACTTCACTCTTTCTCCCTCTCCCACAATCATCCTTGCATAGATAGAGGATTAGCAAAGGATTATTCAAATTTTATCATATTGGCAAACATGGATTTATTGATGGGAGCAGCAGTAATAATATGTATACTTGTCTTCTTCTATATACTAAATCACCAAAATAACCATTATTTGAAATAACTGCACAGTGAACCAAGAAGCCTTACAGTGAATCAGTGTCAAAATTAGATCTGTTACTCAGAGCCTGGAGCCTGCTTCGGATTCTGTGTCTCCCTCTCTCTCTGACCCTCCCCTGTTCATGCTCTGTCTCTCTCTGTCTCAAAAATAAATAAACTTTAAAAAAAAATGAAACAGTTTAAAAAAATAATAAAAAAAATTAGATCTGTGAATAATAATAATAATTATAATTATACTTTCCTTGGATTAATGTGCATATTATTGAATAGTACCATATAGTCAAATTTTAGAGAAAGTTTACTTTCACAAAGAAACTTTCACAAAGAAAGCTTTTCAGCTTCATTTCTAATTGCAGCCTTCTTGAGGTTATGATTAACTTGCCAGTTTAAAAAGGCAGCAGGTGAAATTTAGACCTTTAATAATAAAACATATAATTTAGGCGAATTTCTTTTTGACTGAGACTGTAATTATAATCTCACACTTTGCTAATTTCCAATTTATGTTTGGGAAAAAAACCCACAAAAAATTTCTTTTAATTTCCCTCTCTGCTGGAATAATTTTAATTTTTGTCATTTCATAGTTACTGGGTGTCAACCGTGCCCTCACAATAGTTAGGAAGAAGAAGCGTCTTTTCAATCAATGAGTACTGATTACTCTTTAATACATTTATTTGTTAGAAAATGTTGGCCCCAGTGAAACTCATCTTCAGAAATGTAAAAAATCTATCTTTGAAAAGCCATTACTAAGGAGTGATTTTGTATTTCTGCTAAGAATTGTAGGGCCATTTCCTGGTTTTTGATGCAATAGCTTTCTGAGGACTATGCCTGTAAGTAAATCAACTGTGGCAAAATGCTACTGGAGATGTGTTGTATCCTGACCGGGCAAGTTTAGTTGCTTGTTTTCTGTTTAGGCTGGCAAAAGCAGTGAATGAGCAGATAAAAGGAAATTTAAACAAGGTGTAGTAGCAACAATAAAATGGAACACCAAGAGTTGAGCCATTGGAAGGGGGTTCCACCTTCACCAAATACTTAAAAGTTCTTCCACTAACCTGTGGTAGTTTTATTGGTTTAGTTTAGGGAATGTAACAGTTACTGAAAACTGCATATCTGTAGATATTTAAAAGTTCTAAAGTCAATGGAAGAATCACCATTTATTTCTACTTAAGAACTGTGTTTAAATGGGTTTAAAGTTGAATGTTTTGGAAACATTCATTAAAAAGGAGCTTGTTTAAGAGGCAGGAAAATGAACCGACTATAGCGGTTAATAAATAATATTGAGTAATTTATGCAAAGCATTATTATTATTACTTTTAAAATCTTTATTTTTGAGAGAGAGAGAGACAGAGCGTGAGTGGAGGAGGAACAGAGAGAGGGAGACACAGAATCCGAAGCAGGCTTCAGGCTCTGAGCTGTCAGCACAGAGCATGATGCGGGGCTCGAACTCACAAACGGTGAGATCATAACCTGATGCTGAAGTCAGACGCTTAACCAACTGAGCCACCCAGGCACCCCAAAGTGTTATTATTTTTGTTTTATTTTGGTTTGCCTCTGCTTTTCAAAATTATTCTTGTTATAAAGGACTGGAAATAGGAGAGTAAAGGAATTAGGAGGAGACAGAAACTCTTTCCTAGTTGGAAAAAAGTCAACAACAACATTTCATGATACATGCATTACACATTTGAAATCTAATTCTGGTTAGGTTGACTCATACTTGGTGGCAGTGAAATAGAAAACTTTTTTTCACTTAAAGAAAGGACTAGATTGTACACAGAAAGAGTACTAGAAAGGTAAATGAGAGTACTCAATAAACCAGGAAATGTAATGCCTTCTCTGTAATAAGTAGGCAAAGACTTTTGATGTTCAAGTTGTTTTGAAGTCCAAAATGTCAGATTCCCTAGAGAAGAGCTTTTAAGTTATGTGAATGGTTGTATATTCATGCTTTGAGTTTTTGTAACTGATGCACATGTGAAGGAAAGACCTTAAGCTTTCTCCTTTGCAAAATTTAAGAGTAATGAGGAGTGTTAGATTTAGAGATTGAAGCTGTTCATAATTGCGATATGTTTGTATTTCTTGAAGTTTCGTTCTAAATCTTTAAAAATATTTGTTGTCAGTAACAAATGTTTAATTGTCATGCTGTCTCAGTAACATTTGTTTTAATGTTTATTTATTTATTTTGAGAGAGTGACAGCGTGCATGCAAGGGGTGGGCCACAGAGAGAGAGAGACAGAGAGAGAATCCCAAGCAGACTCCACCTTGTCAGAGCATGAAGCTCCATCTCACAAACTGTGAGATCATGGCCCGAGCAGAAATCGAGAGTTGGATGCTCAACCAGTTGAGCCACCCAGGCACCCCCAGGCTGTGTCATTTTAATAAGTACTTGAATATTAGAGAAATCAAGTTAGTGAAGTAGGGAAAAGCTTAGTCAGTAGCCCTGTGCTCTGCTGACCTGGTGGTAGCTGTATAAATTGCAGGCATAGTAGACAATAAGAACCTCTAACCTGTAAAGTGACTACACACACCTGTAAATGACTTAGAGATTTACCTGAAGCTGCAGTCTTGCTGTTGATTTGGGGAGGCAGAACTTGAATCAAGTCTCCCAGAGAAATGAACAGTCTAGACAAGGGAATTGCCTGCTTATTGGTTCATATCAATTTACCAAACGTGTGTCTGACTTGGGGACTTGTTCCAATTTTGACTTTTTTGAATAGAGGATCAGGATGACCATTTTCCCTTGTGTTGGAATTCAAATTTAACATTGGCAAAATAACCACAGAAAGAACTTCAGAAATGTTCAAAGAAAGAAAGAAATTGTTACCTGACTCCGCTGAAGATAATCAGCAATATTACATTTCCTGACATGGTGCCGCCATTTTATTTGGATTATACTATGTGAAAAATTTACATATTTCCTTAGTATGCCTGTTGGACATTGGAGGTAGCTGAGTTGAGGCCTGGGTGACACCTGAAGATACCAGTGAGTGATAGAAGAAAGAAGTAGGGATAGCATTTTTTTTTAAAGTTTATTTATTTATTTTGAGAGAGCAGGGGAGGGGCAGAGAGAGAGACAGAGAGAGAGAATCCCAAGCAGGCTTCACACTGCCAACATGGAGCCCGATGCAGGGCTCGAACCTATGAACCGTGGAATCATGACCTGAGCTAAAATCAAGAGTCAGATGCTTAATCAACTGAGCCACCCAGGCACCTCAGGGATAGCATTTTTAAGAACTGCACCCTTTTTTCGCTACACAGCTTTCTCAGTTTCATTCGTTCTTTCATCTTAAGAACTTGGAGACCTCTGGAGCTACCACAGATCTTTCTTGGAGCTGAGACTAAATCTCATTGTTTTCAATGATCAATTATGCTATTGTTTTTAGTTTGGTGGAAAGGCACCTTTGGAAAGTACTTTTTAACCCTTAAACGGTTTTTGTTGCAAGGGTTAGTTTAATGCTGCAAATGAGTTAAGCAAACCAGGAGGTTTTCATCCTATAATAAAAGCACCCAGCCTTGTAAAAAAAAAAAAAATTAGATGCAAAGGTCGTGAGGATGAAGATCTTATTTTATTCATCCTTTTTATTCCTTCAGCTCAAGCACAGTGCATTGTACTCAACAAATGTTTGGGGAATGAAGTAACTTACTTAATCCTTTTCTTTTGGTCCTATATATTTAAGGTCCTATTCATTGGAATAAATTTTTCCCGATTGCTGATGGGGATCAGCAATCTCCAATTGAGATTAAAACCAAAGAAGTGAAATATGACTCTTCCCTGCGACCTCTGAGTATCAAGTATGATGCAAACTCAGCCAAAATCATCAGTAATAGTGGCCATTCCTTCAGCGTTGACTTCGATGACACAGAAGACAAATCAGGTTGGTTCTTTTTTTTTTTTTTTTTGGTTGGGGGTGTGTGTGAGGTGATTGCACTGTGATTTCTTATCTTTCATATTTAAAATACCTATGTATTGTGTGTTCCTTATTAATACTTTGCTAGAACTTGTAATAAAAGTTTTGTTTGACTGTTTCATGGGATAATGTCTTTCACGCTGTGAATAAGTCATGGACCAACCAAATAAAACTTTAGTTTATGTGTTAATTTGATAACCAAATGAGGTAGAAAAAGAAAATTTCCTTAAAATGGACATTGAATCCTTCTTCAAGCATATCAACTGCCCAAAGAATGGATGATATCCAATTTAAAGTTAAGATGAGAGAGAAGATTAGAGAGAATTGAATTTTGGAATAATTCTTAAGGCTTCTGACAAATTACTTTCACTTTTAGTCTAATATTAGGATGATGTTGTATTTGCTCTGTTAATAAAAATATAGTTAAATTATATATATTTTTTTACATTTATTTATTTTTGAGAGACAGAGACAGCATGAGCAGGGGAGGGGCAGGGAGGGAGGGAGACACAGAATCAGAAGCAGGCTCCAGGCTCCGAGCTGTTATCATAAAGCCCGATGTAGGGCTCAAACCCATGACCCGTGAGATCATGACCTGAGCCGAAGTCAGACACCCAACCGACTGAGCCACCCAGGCGCCCCAAAAATATAGTTAAATTATGCAAATCCTAAATTGGAAAAAGATTTTCACTTATTCATTAATCTCAGAATAGGTTCATAATAATATCCTGTATTTATGTGGTACTGTATTGTTAGCAAAAATTACAAGCTCATAAAATTTCTTTCTCATATTTGTCAAATTCATAAAAGATACATTTTCATCAGAGCACTGTAAAAAATATACAGAAAAGGATTAACATGCTATTTTTAACTTTCATGGGGAGGAAGGACCTCACTTTAAAAAAAAATTATTTATTTTAAGAGAGAAAGAAAGAGAGAGAGTGGGGGAGGGGAGAGAGAGGGAGAGAGAATCCCATACAGACTCTGCACTGTTAGTGCAGAGTTCTAACAGTGGGCTCAAACATGGGCTCAAACCCACGAACTATGAGATCATGACTGAGCTGAAATCAAGAGTTGGACGCTTAACCGACTGAGCCACCCAGGAGCCCCCAGACCTCACTTTTTATATACTACATTCAATTGTCTTTCCTTTAAGCCCTCAGTTTAATGCTTCTGTATTAATAGATATGGTTGATGCAATGGGTACATTATAAATAGTCCATGGCTTCTGAGTATAAGGGCTTTACCACCCATAATTGTAGTTTGATACTGTTTATGTCTTAAACATAAAAATTTGAGGCTAACCACTCCTGCTGTTACAATAAGAAATGATTAAATTTACATCACCTAAAACTTTAAGTTTTTAGTTTATAAATGTAGGCAGCCTTAGTCATAGAAAATTCCTACTCTAATCTGCTTGATGATGATCTAGGTTTCCTCTCTCTCCCTCTCCCTTTTTTCTCCCTCTTCCTTCTGTCTTCCTCTCTCTGCCTGTCTCTTTCTCTCTTCCTCTCGTTTTCCTTCTACTTTGAGTTAATCTGGGGGAATCAGCTTATGTTTCCAGATTTGACACTTTGTCTGTGATTGGTAGTGTGTGCCTTCTCCCATATGTGAAGGTCTAGTTCCTATCTAGATCACAATGAAATTACCAGAGTTAATTGGAAATGTCTGTAAAGTACTTTGTACCCCTCTGAGACAGAAACTACATAAATATGGGTCATGATTCTCATTCTTTTTTCTCAAGATAAATAAAAAGAGAATGTTTTGTGGTGACTCTGGGTATTAATCAGTTAAAAAGTAGAAACCACTATAGTTAAATTGTTGTTGATTTTTCTTTTTCTTTGGTAAACTATAAGAAACACAAACTTTCTATAGCAAACCACTTTAATTTGAATAAAACAGTTTCTATTTTGTAAAGAAGCCATTCTTGACCAAAATTAACTCTGAATCCCACCAGTAAGAGGGCAGAGGCACCTGGGTGCCTCCGTTGGTTAAGCCTCTGACTCTTGATTTCAGCTCAGGTCATGATCTCACAGTTCATGGGTTTGAGCCCTGCGTACAGCCCAGCACTGACAGTGTGGAGCTTGCTTAGGATTCTCTCTCTTCCTCTCTCTCTGCCCTCCCCTGTTCAAAATAAATAAATGAACTTAAAAAAAAAAAAAAAAGGAGAGAGAGAAACCACAGGCATGAAATTGTCCTCACGGTCCTTGTAGGACTTCTTTGGCTGGGCAGTTGCATTCCCCGTGGTTAACTTCTGGCGAGCCACCCTTTAGAATTTAATAGTCCTTTAAAGAGGGGGTAGGAAGTGATGATATTTTGGGGGAAGAATTCCTCTTGGCCATAGCAGAGGGTAAATAGTAATCTGGTAGAGAAAGACAAGGGCATTCTCACCCTAGCTACTGGTCTGTGTACTCAGACAGGATCTCACCTCTCTGGGAATCTCACCTGACTGGCCCCACAACTCCTCCTGTAACATCCCCGCTTGTCCCATCCAGAGCTCCCCACACTGCATTGTAACTGCTAGCTGGTTCTCTTCCCATTCAGCTGAATGCTCCCTGTGGGCAACAGCTCTGTCTGACTCCTGTGTCTAGCATAGTGCCTTGCACACAGTAGGTACTCAATAAATGTGTGTTTGAGTTAAAAACATTTTTTTGGTGTGATGTTTCTTGGAGGATAGAAAATTGATATGGGGGCGCCTGGGTGGTGCAGTCAGTTAAGCGTCCGACTTCAGCCAGGTCACGATCTCACGGTCTGTGAGTTTGAGCCCCGCGTCAGGCTCTGGGCTGATGGCTCGGAGCCTGGAGCCTGTTTCCGATTCTGTGTCTCCCTCTCTCTCTGCCCCTCCCCCGTTCATGCTCTGTCTCTCTCTGTCCCAAAAATAAATAAAAAACGTTGAAAAAAAAAAAAAAAGAAAATTGATATGGCGGGGTGAGTAGGTGGCCCCGTAGGTAAGTGAAATCAAGAGATTCAGCTCAGGTCATGATCTCACAGTCCTGGTATCGAACCTCGCGTCAGGCTCTGCACTGAACATGGAGCCTGCTTGAGATTCTCTCTCTCTGCCCCTTCCCAGTGCTTGTACTCTCTCAATAAAAAATAAGTAAATAAAATAAAATAAAATAAAAAAGAAAATTGATACAGCATTATGGTATAGCACTCATTAGCCTATGTAAAGTCCCAGTAAAATTACAAACTGCCAGAAATTAATTAATATTTACCATTTGACACCTAAGTAATTTAAATTATAATTATTTTTAAGTTTATTTATTTATTTTGAGAGAGACAGAGACAGCGCGAGTCAAAGAGGGACAGAGAGAGAGGGAGACAGAGAGAGAATCCCAAGCAGGCACCACGCTGCTGGCACAGAGCCTGATGCGGGGCTCAAACCCACAAAACCGTGAGATCATGACCTGAACCAAAACCAAAAGCCTGACCCTTAACCAACTGAGCCACCCCGGTGCCCCTGACATCTAACTAGTTTAAACATTAGTGGATTATTCATTGCTTGAATGTTTAATTCTTCTTCTTATTATTAAAGTTTTTTTATTTTTGAGAGAGAGAGAGAGAGACAGACAGAACGTGAGCAGGAGAGGGGCAGAGAGAGAGGGAAACACAGAATCTGAAGCAGATTCCAGCCTCCAAGCTGTTAGCTCAGATCCTGACCAGGCTCGAACTCATGAACCGTGAGATCATGACCTGAGCTGAAGTCAGAGACTTAACTGACTGAGCCATGCCACTCAGGCGCCCCTGAATGTTTAATCATTAAAGGCTGTTGTAGTGATTGTTACATTTTAATAAATGAAAATTCTTGGAATGTAGTAAGTACTTAATAACTATTAATAACAAAATGATAATAATAAGACATAGTAAATAACAGGCCTGTATCCTTTCCATGTATAAGATATGTTGTGCTGAAATCTTTTAAAGATGTCAAAAGGAAGGAAGCTAGTTTCTTACTGAGAAAGGCCTTGTAGGAAAACCAGTGACATGATGGACTCAATGCTTATTCTTTAATTTTCACCTCTAGAAATTGTCAGTTTCTTAGTTACGCTCTAGTTATTTAGTTCTAGTTATCTGGTTCTAGGTAACTGCCTGAAATCAACCAAATTCACAAGATCTGAAATTATACATTAGAAAAGAGAAAAAACATAAAAAGATAATGGGAGCAGGATGCCTTAGTTGTGTGATTCCTCCAAGAACCAAGATCTCCAGGAAACTGAATTGGTAATTTGTGACAATGTATACATTACAAAACTATCATAATGATGTTTCCTTCATTAGGCCTAAGTCCCTTGAGGATAAGGATGACCTTACTCATCATCCCATACTTAGTATTGAACATAGTTGCTAGCCGATAGCAAGGTATTCAGAATTGTTGAATGAATAAGCAGAGAGTGACCTGGTGTGCATATGCTCAGAGCAAAAGAGGCCAGACTTAATGAAGACTTTCCTGGCTCCATAAAGAATTCAGGCCCCACTGACTGGAAGCATTTATGGCTTTGGTCTCTCTCTCTCTCTCACAGTATAATCCTGACAGATTTGTGCCCTTTGGTTCCTCTTTTCCTAGGGTCCAAGTAAAATACATGTGCTATTCATTTAGCTTTGCTTCAGAGAACTGTTTACCACACAGTGATTAGTCTATGACTTTCATTAGATTCATAAGAACATGTTCTCTAGTGGTTCCCAGGTCACTTACTCAGTAGCCATCTTATAAACTGAAGTTTACAGAGATGTGCTTCTACAGGTGAGGTCTCTTGTTTTATGTTTTTAATATTTATTGGTGCAGACACTGTCTTAAGCACTAGAGATACAAGAGAACAAGACAGATTCTGCCTTAGAAGAGTTTGTATCCTGGTGGGATAGACAGTAAATGCATGCATAGACAAGTGTGTTAATTTTTAAATTACTTTCTTTCTGATTTTGTTGCAAGCCTTGGTTACCATTTAAGGCCATTGGCTATAGTGTGGTTTCAGAAAAGAAGAAGTTACCAACAATTTAAAAAAGCCAAACTCAATGGAGTAACATATACATTCTAGTTTCACAACATTGTTGGTCTTTGCAGCATATAACAAATGACAAGGATTCTTTTATTAAGATATTAAAAAGTTCCCAAATTTTAATGGCACTTAACTCTGATTGCTTACTCTCTGTGGACCTCTTATATGAGTGTTTTATTTGGAATAGATTTTTAAAAAATTCTGAATGAAATGATAAGTGGACTATATATGTATACCACGTATGATTTGGGAGAAACAATTACTGTTTTCGGATATAAGATGGAGACAATAATATTTAGTTACTCATCTGGGTTACAGAGGAAGGTGAATGATTTGATGCTTGAAAACACTAACTCATTCCCCCTAAAAATAATTTTTGTTGCCATTGTTCATTTTATACTATAGTTATGTTATTTTATTATAGAGTATCTCAAAGTCAGTGATAAATTAACCTGGATATTTTGACTTACTTTTCCCCATCCTGTGGGAAGCTTTCTTCAGAAGAGCTCTGTTCTAAGAGAATGTTTTCTTCACACACAGACAGTTGCTGATCATGGTCCCAGTTTGGATATTTTATTTTATTATTTTATTTTATTTTATTTTATTTTTAACATTTATTCATTATTTATTGAGAGATGGAGAGAGAGAATCCCAAGCAGGCTCCATGATGTCGGCTCAGAGTTGGACATGGAGCTCAAACTCACGAACCATGAGATCATGACCTGAGCTGAAATTAAGAGTTGGACACGTAACCAACTGAGCCACCCAGGAGCCCCCAGTTTGGATATTTTAATTGAAACACTCACGTGTGGAGTCCACATATGTAGAGTGTAAGGCAATCTTTGTTGCTTAACTAGCAGAGCTATGCTAATCTGGCTTTAAACCCTGGATTCTGAGCAGGCTTTCCAGAGATCAGCCATTATTCTTGGATGTTTCCCTAACAATGTGTGTTTTTTGGTATCATTTTCTTTCTCCTGAGCCAGCTTATTTGCATCTTCTCCCAAAGTTAATTCCACATTGATTACTCAAGCTCTGTAATCTGCCTTTTATCTGTGAAGGAATGACTTTATGTTTCAGCTCAGGTTTTATGCTACTGCTGCAAGAAAAGAAAGGACAATAGAATTGTTGATTTCTTTTCATTTGGAATGCCACTGTATCCATGCTGTATGGAGTCACTTAGGGAAATTTGCCTTTTAAATTAATTTATCTGTGAATGATCTTTGAAAATGTTTGTTTAAAGACAAATCAAATGTTTTATTCATTCATTCATCGAATATTTATCATACATCTCCTCTGTGATAGGTTCCATGCTAGATGATGGGTACAGCAGTGATCCAGTTGGACAGAGCCTCTGCCCTCATGAACACTGTCCAGTGGGAGACTCAAAACCCTAACATTACTCTGCTTATAACGGTGTAACAGAAGAGCAAGCCTTAGAGTCTGATGTAAATGGTTCTTTTCTTTAACTTTTCAGAGGGTTTTGGAAATAGCCATCTTTGGTTATTTAAAAAAAAAATCTGGATCCAAATAAATCTACCAAATAAATTTTTTTGGTAAATTTAATTTGGTAAATTAGATTTATTTACCAAATAAATCTAATGGTAGGGAAGTTCCTACCATTCAATCTTCCAAAAAAAAAAAAAAAACCCACAAAATGAATTGCATATGCTCAATCTTTTCCCTTGGTAATTTTGATAATTGTATAAGCCAAAAAGCTTCCAGTCCTATCTCCTAATTAAAAATAGACAGACAGACGGACAGATGAACACAAGTATGCATGAGAAAGCTAAAGCCCACAGAGACTTAAGTGAATCTTGAAAGATCACATAATTCAGTTGCTGAGCTGGGACCATTCCCAGGTTTGCTGATTCCAACCACGGTAACTCTTAATCATTGATGTTCAACTTCACTGAGTCAAACTGAGTAAGGAAGAAATGAGTTCAATTGTACTGGTTAATAGAGGCAGCCATCTGGATCATTTTTCTCCCACAAAAGAGCTCAAAGAGGCGTGTGCCTTAGGCATCCTTACTGCATGTGATACCTCTTAACATCTTTTGCTTCTTTTTTTTTTTAATTTTTTAACGTTTATTCATTTTTGAGCGACAGAGAGCAAGCAGGGGTGGGGCAGAGAGAGAGGGAGACACAGGATCTGAAGCAGGCTCCAGGCTCTGACCTGTCAGCACAGAGCCCAATGCAGGGCTTGAACTCACAGAATATGAGATTAGACCTGAACCGAAGTCAGATGCTCAACCAAATGAGCCATCCAGGCGCCCCTTGCTTCTTTTTTAAGTAGACTCCATGCCCAATGTGGAACTTAAACTCATGACCCTGAGATCAAGAGTCACATGCTCTGCTGACTGAGCTAGCCAGGAACCCCATTAACATCTTTTGATTCATATATAAGATGGATCATTCCTGACAAATTTTGAGATTTCTCTCTCTCTCTTTATCTCTATCTGTCTACCTATCTGAAATCTCTGAAGAGGAAGGTCATTTAAATCAAACTGTTATTAAGACTGCACCTCATAATCTAACACTTAATTCTACTGGATGTTGATGGGAGATTAGTAATGTGTATGGTATATTCAATATCCAATGCTGTCTTATCCCCCCATAAACATCCCCAATAAAGATTAATTAGGAGGAGACAGGTTAGAGCTATGTTTTATATTAAGAAGATTTTCTATATACTTAAGATATGATTCTGTTGTCAGAAAAGAGTTAATTTTGCACTGTATTCCAGGTTTCCCTGGGAAGATAGAATTTAAGTACAGAAGATATGCTTACTTGGCCAGTTTTTGTAGTAATCCTAACACAATAAAATAGTAATAATAGCTAACATGTCCAGCATGCTCACTGTGTGCCAGGCAGTGTTAAGTCCTTTGTATTCAACTTTTCTTCTAGTTTCAAAACAGCATTAGGAGGAGGGAGCATTACTCTCTTGAGGTTACAGACATGAAAGCTGGTGCTTTGAAGTTAGAGTTCATGCAAGATCACCAGTAAGAGCATGAGCCCACGTCTTCTCAGTGCAGGACACTATTCTTTAATCATAATGCTGGACTGCTCTACCAAGTTCAAGGTGGCCCTTTTTACATAATCACATCCTTATTCAGAGAGGCTGACATTCTCCAATAAACAGACCAATTCCTTACCTTTAAGAACTCCTAATTTCTTCTACTTTCCAACCACTGTCTGCTGTGATTTCCCAGATATTCCATAAAAATCTGTTTTGTAGACTCTCCAACCTTTTAAAATGTTTGTACGCACTCCTCATATACCTAAAAGTTGTGTTCCTGTCCACAAACTGAATGACACATTTGTAAACACTTCCTTGGAGGACCTGCGTGTGTTCAGGGAGATGATGTGGGTTGTAGCAGCATGTGTAAAGATGGTTTTCTTGCTCACAATTGAAAATGCATCGCCATTTTAGTTCTGCGTGGGGGTCCTCTCACTGGAAACTACAGGCTGCGGCAGTTTCACCTGCATTGGGGGTCTGCTGATGATCACGGCTCTGAACATGTGGTGGATGGAGTGAGATACGCTGCAGAGGTAAGCCAACAGACATAGATTCATGATTCAGTGTTTTCCTAGGTGATGGAATTTAAGGAACGCAGAGGGCAACTCTCTTGACTCCAAATTGATCCTGAGTCAGTTAGGTTTCTCGGTGTCTGAAATTGCTTTATTCAATCAACATGAGAGTTTATCAATATGAGAGCGATCAGTGTGGCTCTTCTGAGTCTTATACCAACTCTGAGAGCTTAGGGTTATTGTGCTCATTCTAGAAATGAGTAAACTGCAGATTTGGAGAGATTAAGTAACTTATCCAATTAGGGGGTGGGTAAGATGGATTTAAATTCAAGTTTGTCTGATACCAAATTACAAATCTTTCTATACTATCTATTGTGCTTCCCGAAAGTCGACTGAGAAGGCAGAGAAAGAGACATTTGATTGGGGCCCAACTGTGTACGTATTTGGTCCAGACAGAGATACATACTAATATCATATTTTGTAGAGGTAATAGTGAATGGCGGAGTTTCTTGTAGGGAAGAAAAAACAAAGACACAAATTCTCCTAAACTCTACATTACATCTATAATTACAGGTATAGAATGGAATCTGTTAATTATTAAGGTCATTGGTAAAGCATAACACAATAAAGCATTCATTGACTCTTTAAAAAAATTTTTAATGTTTATTCACTTTTTGAGAGACAGAGACAGAATGTGAGTGGGGGACAGGCAGAAAGAGAGGGAGACACAGAATCTGAAGCAGGCTCCAGGCTCTGAGCTGTTAGCACAGAGCCTGACGCGGGGCTCGAACTCACGAACCGCGAGATCATGACCTGAGCCGAAGTTGGCCACTTAACTGACTGAGCTGCCCAGGCATCCATCATTGATTTTTTTTTAAATTGGGAAGTCACTTCTTTATAATTATATTTGTTAATAACACTCTACTTTTTCTAATCCTCTGTTCAATGACAAAGCATAATATACTTCAAGTTTTTATACTGTTAAATATTGCTAACACCCAACTTTTTCATGAGGTGAAAGTGAATTATTGTATGACTCAACCAAAGCTGTTTATGTGAAAATAATTTGGCTTGTGAGCCATCTAGGTGAGACAGAGCAGTGTTACCAGGCCAGTAAAGTTCTTCATTTTCTCATGGTTACTGAGCTATGGAGTATGGATACTCCTTTATAATTCTGCTGTTCAGAGAAATCCAACCAACAGAACTTTTTTCCAGTTTTACTCTTCCATTCACAGGTACATCTATTCTTTGAGTCTATCAACCAAAGTGTCCATTTTGTCAACTTAAAACACTTTTGTCTGAGGCCAAGTGCTTAAGGTGCGGGACCTGCTCTGTTTTCAGGATGGGGAAATAAAATGTATATCCAAAGTGTTCCATATCAGTGGAGAAAAGAAGCCAAGAATGTAGGAAGTGGGACTTCTGAATCTGTGTGGTGCCTCAGTTTATATCATCTGCTGAACAGTTTTCATGTTGCTTTCTCACATTTTGTGTTCTAAATTTAACACATTGTTCTAAATCTTAAAGGCTTTGTGGCGATTGAGCTGGCCTTGGGTTACTACTGCTTTGTAATATTCCTAAACAACTAAGAAAAATTAGTCACATTGCTTTATGGTTTTACTTTCTAGTTTCATAAACTTGAATGCGTACTCTCAGAGAGATCTTATCTGAGCTGGCAAGTTGTTTCTTGAAAAGGGCACCCATATCCTGAAATTTTCCAGAAGCTCGGAGTCCTGACTTGCAGAGCAAGAAACATCTTTGTAGACTTTCCTTCTTGAAGGAGATAAAGCTTTGACTGGAATTTCATATTTTCTTTAATATATGTTTAAGACTATTTCTTATTTTGTTCATTTGTTCATGAATTCATTCACTCTTTAAGAATTCATTGTGACCCTACTATGTCCCCCATGTTTGCCTAGCTGACTTGTGCTCATCCTGAAGGGAATGCTGGAAGGAAGTAGGGATAGAACAGGGAACACTTCCCTGCAAAGAGCCCTTCAGCCCCAACCAAAGGATGAGCAGCAGTGAGCCAGGCAAAGGAGAGAGACAGCAGTGGTCCTGCACGGGATCATGTATGAGGACTTGGGGTGGGAAGTGCATCCCGTATTTGAAGAACAAAGTGGCTAGTTGGATTGGTGCATGAACAGGGAGGAGAGCTGCCCCAGGTAGGGTTGGAAGGGCTGGAGGGCCTGCACTTAGTAAGGTAAGTCATGGTAAGGATTGTGCACTTCATTCTCTGTGCAGTGGGAAGCCACTGACTAGCTTTGAACTGGAAAGTGATCATATTTGCATTTAAAAAAACATTCTAGGTACCATTTGAAAATAAATTGGGTTGAAGCAGGGATGGATAAGAGGAATCAGTGAGATTTTTGGGGGGAGTTCCAGGTAAATCGATGAGAGTATAGTTAACTGGAGTGCTGGCTAGAAGTATAGACTGGAAGTATCCCCCTTCAGTGGGATTTGTTGATTAATTTGGTTTGAAGGGGAAAGGAGGAGGGGGTCATGTTTTCTGGTTTGAGACAGGAATGCTGATGGAAAATGAGGAAGTCTGGGTCAGACCTCAGAGTTGGGGGGATGTTAGAGGTAGATGATAAACATTAATAAATGGTACGTGATAAGTTCTTTGATAGGAACATACCATGGGAGCTGGTAGTGTTACTGAATAGTTAGGAAATGTTTCTTTGTGATTTATGTGAATTGAAACTGAATGTCTAAGAGTCACTATGAGAAAATCTAAAGAGCTTCTCAGCAAGTGGGCACAGCAAAGACAGATGACCCCAGGCAGGAGTAAGGTTGGCATGTTTAAGAAGCAAAAGCCTTTGGCTTCTGGGATTGGAATTAACGAGGGAGAAGTTATAGGCCATGTCCTGGAGAAGCAGGCAAGGACCATGCCTTGTCAGGCTTTGTGGGGCATGGTAAGAAATTTGGGATTTATCCTTAATGTATCGAGACAAAGATGATGGAAGGTCTTGAGCAGGGGAATGTCATGTTCTACTTTATATTTTATAAAAGAGAACCAGCTGCTATGTGGAGAAGAGGTTGGACTAAGGTTGAAACAGGGAGACAAATTTGAAGCTTATGGATGTAGTGCAAATGAGCAATGATGGTTTGGGGTGTGGGTGTGGTGGAGATGAAGAGAGCTAGATGAGTCCATGATGTGTTTGCGAAGTGAAGTCAGTGGGACTTGGCAATGAAAAGGATGACAAGATTGAAGGGAGAAAAAAAGAGGGGTCTAGAAACGCTCCTAAGATTTTGGCTTGAACAAACAGGATGGTTCTGCCATTTACTAAGATGAGCAAGTCCAGGGAGAAGCAGATTGCAGAGAGAAGTTAACTTTCTGTTTTGCACATGTTAAGTTTGAGGTGTCTATTAGATAGATATCCTTGGCTCACATTCAAGAGGGCTGTTGGGTGCAAGTGTGGACTTTAGGGAAGAGGTCCAAGCTGGCGCTGGAGGCATTTGGGAGTCACTTACTTTTAGTTTCAGGTTCAAAAGAGTCCCTTTGTGCTGAGCTGTAGATAGGAGTCTAAAGTGTTAATTAGTTTTTCCAGCTACATTTGTGCCTAATTTCGTGACTGTCATTGAGTTGTACCCTCTTACAAAATAAAAAGAAGAAAAGAAAGGAAAGGAAAACCATTTAAAATGTACCATATAAAAACTTAACTTGAGGTCTACTCTGATGATTTTCTAACTGTTATAGAGAGATTAAAGTGATCTATATCATGAAAAACCATATCCCAAGGGTTAGGCATCTATACAAAGTAGACTAATAATCCACTCCATATTTAAAATTTTTTAAATGTTTATTTATTTTTGATACACAGAGAGACAGAGCATGAGTGGGGGGATGGGCAGAGAGAGAGGGAGACACAGAATCTGAAGCAGGCTCTGGACTCTGAGCTGTCAACACAGAGCCTGACGCGGGGCTCGAACCCACGGACTGTGAGATCATGACCTGAGCCGAAGTCGGATGCTCAACCGACTGAGCCACCCAAGCGCCCCTGATCCACTCCATATTTAGAACTTCATCTGATTCCAGTTTGTGCAGACTATATAGTAAGCATATTAAATATGTAGTTGATAGTAAAACTATGATTTTAACATTAATGGCAATCTTGGGCATGCTAAGCGTAATTGACATATCAGTAGTATGCAGTTAAAAATGCCAAAGTTGAATAATACTATTATTTAGGAATTATTTTCCAACAGGGAAGAATCTTCTCATTTCCATTGTTGTCATGACTATGACTTCAATCACCGTGGCTGTTGTTGTTAGTCAGGAAATGTGAGTTTGCTATTTGTTTGAGTTTTGATTCAAATACAAATGCTAATACAAGTGATAACAGTTTCTCTGAAGGTATTGCTGCCAGTTAGGCAAGGTGTGTGGGAGAAAGACTTGTTTAAAAAGAGTTTTGTTGCTCTAGTTTCCCAGAATATCCTAAACATTTGCTGTTTTTTAACCAGCAGAAGGATATATAGATTCATTTCTCTTTAGTTACATGTTCATTTTCTAGTCAATTGTGGTTGTGAACCTAAAGAAGTCCTTTCACATCTTTCTATCTCTTTGGTGTCATCTCTTACTAAGTGAGCTGATGGATTGGCACAGAGCCATTTTAAACAACCTTAATGTTCTTTTCAGCCCCTCCCTTCCAGTGGAATGTCATCTATCTCATGTGAGCCAAATGAATTTTGTTTCATCATTTAGTGTTTTCAGGTTTTGTTCCTCCTCCAACTATCTCACACCAACTTGGAACATGGCACCACCCGAATCCACTTTTTTTTTTTTTTTTTAATGTTCATTTATTTTGAGAGAGAGAGAGAGAGCAAGGGCGGGGCAGACAGAGGATTCAAAGCGGGCTCTGCGCTGACAGCAGGGAGCCCAATGTGAGGCTCAAACTCATGAACCGTGAGATCAGGACCTGAGCTGAAGTCAGATGCTTAACTGACTGAGCCATCCAGGTTCCCCTCCACTTTTTTTTTCATTTAAATTTTATTTAGTTAACATACAGTGCAATACTGGTTTCAGGAGTAATATTCAGTGATTCATCACTTACATACGATACCCAGTGCTCATCACAAGTGTCCTCCTTAATGCCCATCACCCATCTAGCCCGTCCCCCACCCACCTCCCTCTATGAACCCTCAGTTTGTTCTGTCTTTAAGAGTCTCTTGTGGTTTGTTTCTCTCTCTTCTATTCCCTGACCCCCACCTTTCCATATGTTCATCTGTTTTGTTTCTTAGACTCCACATATGAATGAAATCATATGGTATTTGTCTTTTTCTGTTTGACTTATCCTGTTTAGTGTAATACATTTTGGCTCCATCCATGTCCTTGCAAATGGCAAGATCTCATTCTTTTTTGATGGCTGAGTAATATTCCATTGTATATGTGTACCACATCTTCTTTATCTATTCATCAGTCTATGGATATTTGGGGTCTCTCCATAGTTTGGCTATTGTTGATAATGCTGCTCTAAACATTGGGGTGCACATACCCCCTTTGAATCTGTATTTTTTTTATCCTTTGTGCAATTGCTGGGTCACAGGGTGGGACCCACTTTTGTATTTTCTATCTGGATATCCCAAAGTTGTCCTTGATTATTTGTGGATGGTGTACTATTTTATAGTTTTGTGGCTCTTTATGATAATTCTTATTTATTCAGAAATCCCCCATATTAGTTGCCTGTAAGATGTGAAGTTATAGTTAAAGCATGGGATTAAAAACATGTCTTTGAACATACTAAATCCTCTCTGTAAGAGTTAGCTAGAAAGGTTATCTGCGCATGAAACCCTTTATATGTGTTTCCTTCCTGAGTTGCCAAAAGGATTTATTTAAAGGAGATTTTATCTGAAGTCAGTCCCTCATATAGGGGTTGTTAGACCACATGGTCTACTCGTGATCTTGGCTGAATCATGTGAGTGTGGCACATTGCCCTTTAGCATCTATCTTAGTTTAGATTGTTCTTCCCCTTAATCAGGAATGAAGATCTTCCCAGAGTGGTTTTCTGCCGTATTGTTATTTTACAGTCTTCCACAGTTGTTTGTGTGATAGGGATACTGCACTGTTTACAATGGTAGAACATTTAGAACACCTTTGGATTTTGCATGAGGTCCGAGTTGTGAAGTAGGTGTAACCTATTTTCTAGAGTTCCAAGTCTTCTGACTCCTTCCCTCTCCCCATCTTTCCTTTCTCCCACCTCAGTAGCACCACCTGCCTCTCATTTTCATCCTCAGACACCTCTGGTTCCTAGTTCCTGTTCCTAGACAAAGCCTCTTTGTCCCCATTAAAAGTTGCTGTCAGCAAAGGATCTGAACATATTTATAGATGGTAATAAATGTGTGAATATTGCTTAAAATAGTTGTGTTAAGGAAAGTTTGCACTTTTTTTAAAATTTTTTTTTAACGTTTATTTATTTTTGAGACAGAGAGAGACACAGCATGAATGGGGGAGGGGCAGAGAGAGAGGGAGACACAGAATCTGAAGCAGGCTCCAGGCTCTGAGCCATCAGCCCAGAGCCCAACGCGGGGCTTCAACTCGCGGACCGCGAGATCGTGACCTGAGCTGAAGTCGGACGCTTAACCGACTGAGCCACCCAGGCGCCCCAAGTTTGCACTTTCAAGCCATAAAAAGTCTTAGAGTACAGTGATGAACAGCTGACTGGGCAGTTTCAGGAACAATTGGCACTGTCCTTAGCAGCAGGACTCAGTCACTGCAGACCTCAGTGGACTTCTCCGCCATCCTGTGAGCCTAAGCTCATTTAGTGGACTCTGCCACCAGCTGGGACCTGACCTAAGGTGGCTCTGTTGCAATCCCACCCTTGGAAGGCTGTGGGGGAGCCTTAAGTCACTCAGGAGCAATGGCTGGAGATTGTTCCTTGGCAGGATAGTCCAGAGCATTCTAAATAGTGATGTAGAACTTCTGATAGTGCACCACAGACTAAGTGGCCATGGTTTTTGTCTCTGGTTTTTTGATGAAAACAAATAAGATTCTGTCCAAGATTCTTGTGAAGAATACGTTATATACATGAGTGCACAGCACCAGAACATCTATATAAATATTCTATTTTCATTTATGTTTTTAAGGATGTTTTACAATAAAACATTTGAATTATGTTGCATACCTCCCTTTCAGCTCCATGTTGTTCATTGGAATTCAGACAAATATCCCAGCTTTGTTGAGGCAGCTCATGAGCCAGATGGACTAGCTGTTTTGGGAGTATTTTTACAGGTGAGAATACACTGATTTCATCTTAAATAATTAATCAGTCATGTTGGATAAAGAGTTTCAGTCATGGAGAAGATAGTCTACCACTTTTAATAGTAAACTCATTCTAACTTTAATGTTTTCCTTTTGCAAGTAATATTAAAAATTTATGTATTAGTTTATGATTCATCTAATAGCCCACAACTACCTTAGGAGATTTGTCTTCTGTTTCCTCTTATTGTCCATTGATCATTTTTAGGTGGGTAGAAACACCAGCAGCAGCAACAACAATAATAGTAGCAGGAATAACACTAACATTCTGAGAAGAAGATCTTTATTGTAGGCTCTTATTGTAGGCTTTATTGTAGGCTCTTCCTGATTGCACAGTCTTTAGAGATAACAGACAGTCAAGTTCAAGTTCCTGATTCTTGAAGCACTAGTTTTACCACAATGGTTTGTTGTCTCAAACACACTGACCAATTTTTTAAAAATTTTGTTGTAGTTTCCTTTGTCTAATATTCACATGGGATTAGGCAAGTATCATTGTTATAATACCCGTGGGTGGGTTGGGCTCCCACTGCACCACATTCTTGCAGGGCGTGCACTTCTGCTTTGCCAACGACTCTGTGTGTGATGTAACTCATTGGGGCTGGGACTCGGGGAAGCCCAGGGCAGAAGGGAGGGAGGCATGAATGACAGCGGCTCCCTCCCTTTGGCCACCAAGTCTGCTGGTGGCAGTGGAGTCCAAGTGAAGCAAGAGATTATACTTTCATCCTGAAGGATTTAAAGCCTTCAGGTCGATTCAGGACATCCCTAACAATGAAAAGAGTTACATCTATTTTTCTGATGATTTCTACTCATGACAATATATTGTTTTGGTTCAGGACCTCAAATCATTTTAGGTTGAGAATGGGAGATGTTTTCTTTTAATACTTTGATGTCACAAGAGTCTGTTTAGATGTAGGGTCTGTAGGTCACATCTGGTTGAATTGTGCAAGTATTATGTTAGAGTTTCCTAAGCAAGTTTTCTCTTAAGTTAACCTGTACATTAAGCCTTCATAAAGCTAAAGAATATGTAGCTGTTACTACTCATTTCAGAATCAAACTTATAATTCAGCCAAGGAGCCCTGTAACATTATCTTGTTATTCACATTCTCTGGCATGCTAAAGCCAGCAGGTAAAAGACAGATTCATTATAGAACAATTACTGTTTGTTCTGGGTTGGCAAAGGTTTTTCAAAAAAAGGGTTAAAAAAAAAAAGTGACTGGCATGGAGTGAATCAGACCTGTTCTGTTAACAGTAACCATTTCTTTTGAAATTTCATGCTTTCAGATTGGTGAACACAATTCTCAACTGCAAAAGATTACTGACATTTTGGATTCCATTAAAGAAAAGGTACAATAAAATACTGTTTGCTAATGACTTGTTCTCTCCTGAATTCTCTTACCTTCTTTTAATAACTTAGACTTTGGACATTGGATATGTTATCTGCTTTGAAGCAGGTTTGGAACACACTTGACCAATAGAGCAGCAGAATTAACCTATTGCCAAGTGTGTTTTGAAAATTATGAAGGGGTCTTAAATTATCTAAAACCATTACTAATAAATCTGTGCATACTTAGTTTCTCATATTGGAGTTTTGCACAATAAGCATTTAGTTGCAGCACATTTCAAACAAATCTTGTGCTTCTTAAATAAATTTAGGTAATGTGCTGCTTCATGTAAAATTTTTAGATTAAGGCAGATACTTTTTTTAAAGATACAAAGGCAGATACTAAATAATTCCATGAGTTAAAGAATTCCAGTAAAATCGTATTTCATGGGATGTGTGTTTTTTTGAGGTCTGTGTAAAGCTATCCCATTGTAATTTGTAGGAATTCTTTTTTCTCCACTAGGGTAAACAAACTCGATTCACGAATTTTGACCCATTATCTCTGCTTCCTCCGTCCTGGGACTACTGGACATACCCTGGTTCCCTTACAGTCCCACCTCTTCTTGAGAGCGTCACATGGATCGTTTTAAAACAACCTATAAATATCAGCTCTCAACAGGTATGTCACTGCTTCAAGGTTGATTCTGATTTACTAGAGGAAACGGGACTGAAACTTTTTTAAAAAATAAAAACCCTGCCCTTAATTTCAGCTGCATTATGAAGCCTGTGTTTTCCCTTCATTAATCAGATAGGTGGTTGGACCAGGTAAAACTTGTGTCCCTTTCTTATTTGACCTTCTATGATTAGATGATTTCTCTCCCAGTTGTTAGAAATGCCATGTGCATACAGACACTGAGGAAAGTGCGGTGGCTTTAAAGGCTATAAGTGTTTTCTTTTTTGGTCTCAGATATAAACAGGCTAGGATATAAATGAGCAAATCAGAAGAGAGGCTACTCTTTTTTTTTTTAATATGAAACTTATTGTCAAATTGGTTTCCATACAACACCCAGTGCTCATCAAGGGGACTTTCTCCTTTTTGACCTCAGTCCCTAGACCTGCTCCTCCTACAAATTTGACATTCAGAAAGTAAGCAGTGAGAACAACAATGGATCTTTAGGCTTTTGTTGACAGAACTTTTGTGGGGCTGCTTGAGGGACTTTGAGCATTTGCTAAGGCGCTATTTGAGCATTTGCACCCGTGCTGTTTTAGTGAAGACATTTCCTCACTTGTTTTTCTGAAAAACATATTGAGCCCCCACGATAAGCCAAGCAGTCTGCAGGCTCAAGATGTCTTTGGGCCTAGAAACTCTGCTCAGATCTACAATCTGTGTGACTAACCAATCTGACAAGTGGATGCTATATCTTCTGGGATGCTGTGCTTAGTGGGTTTTATTTTCTTTTTGTTTTCCTACTTGAATTACTTGCTGCAAAATCTGAATAAGAACATAGTCTAATAATTTTTGCAGCTGATAAAGCACTTCTATTTTGGGCTAGCCCACCTTCCTAGCTGTTTATTTTTTTCCCCCAATCAAAGACTAGAGCTGGTTCACCTTTTCCAAGGTCATGTCAGATAACATTTCTCCTTGGCATGTTGAACACATCCAACTTCTGTTGGCCTTGTCTTTAGGATTAAAGCCAAATAATACTCTGGAACATACTAATTAAAACGTTTTGTAAAAGTTGGGATTGAAGTCCAGAGTTTGACTGACATGGAAATTCCTGCGACTTTTTCCAGTCATGAATAAGGTGCATTGTGTCAAAAGAAAAATGACCTGTCACTGATTCAGTGGCCTTAGTAATGGAATACATTTTTCTTTCCTTCATGTGTTAAACTGTTTACTTTTACATTCCTTTGTTAAATTTGAACAAGTTAACAGTAGGAATTGATAAATTATAATAGAAAGGTAGTAATAATAGGAGCTCATGTTCTTCCTCATGTTTTAAGGATATTTTTATTTCTTAAAGCCACTTGGAAAATAACTTTTTAAAATCCACCTGCCATTTGGAAGAGAATATGTTAAAAAATATAATTTAGTTCCTTAAAATGCATAAGACTAACCTAAACAAAATGACTCGCTGTAGGGGCACTTGGGTGCCTCAGTTGGTTGAGTGTCTGACTCTTGATTTCTGCTCAGGTCATGATCTCACATGAGATCAAGTCCTGCCCTGGGTTCCACACTGAATGTGGAGCCTTGTTGAGATTCTCTATCTCTCTGTCTGTTCCTCCCCTGCTCTCATGCTTGTGCTCTCTCTCTCTCTCAAAATAAATAAATAAACATTAAAAAAAATGACTCACTGTAAAGTTAGGAATTGTGACTAGGTGTGGATACACTGCTGTATCTTATTTAAGTCTCAATTAATTAATATTATGTATTAATGGGGTATTTATATGGTAGAATATATAAAATAATAGCTATATTTTAGAGCTTTAGTATGAATGATAATTCACTGTGATCTACTTACATTCACTTAAATCTATAGTAGGAGTACTTTCAGACATTTTCTAAACAGATGGACGTGATTATCTGGGTAATAATCTAAATTTTTATAATATGACATTATGGTGATTTTAAGAGTTAAAGAATGAAGCAAAAGATATTTTAAAAGTCCAATCCCAGTCTAACCATGAGAAAAACATCAGAGAAAGCCCAAATGAGGGACATTCTACAAAACAGCAGGTTAGTGCTCCTCAAAACTGTCAAAGTTATCAAAAGCAAGGTAAATCTGAGAAATTGTCATCAAGAATGCTGAAGGAAATATGACTACCAAGTGTAATGCTGTTTCCTGGTGAGATCCTGGAACATAAAAAGGTATTAGGTAAAAACAAAGGAAATCTTAATAAAGGATGGACCGCAGTTAATGGTAACATATTAATATCGGTTCACCAATTGTAAAAAATGTACCATGTAATGTAAAATATTAATAATGGGGGAAATTGAGTATGAGGTATATGAGAACTACTCGTACAATCTTTTTAATAATTCTGTAAATTCAGAACTGTTCTAAATGTTATTTAAAAAAAATCCAAAGCCTGAGAGAGTTGAGATGATTATTCAGTTATCTGTTTCCTATAAAGTAAAATGAATATGTCTTTTGTGTATACCACTTGAGAGTTACTTTCCAAATGATAATTTTTAATCTCAGCTTCGGCAGCTGTTTATTTTTGAAGTCCCTGAGGCACATTGTTTTATTTATTTTCCAATTCTACCATATAATGTCACTAGCCATGAAGATTAAATTCTTTTTTTAGTGAGTTAGTGCCAATTTTTTTTTCTAGGTTTTTCTCCTGCTATTTCTTGCCAAGTCACTGTTTGACCAAAAAGGCAAATCAGACAGTTTTCATTTTCTTTTATTTGATTCAAGCCCATTTTTGTCCCCAGAGTCACTTATTGAAATGCTTGATTTAACTGCCAGGCCAGTAAACAGATATGCTGTTTTCAGATAGTTTTGATAACAGATCCATCATTCTCTTTGGAAGGCTAAGCTAACTTTTCTGCCAAGTTTCTTAGGGTTATCCTAAATTATCTAAATTGTCTTACTCATCTACTGAATTCAGTGTACAGAATACTTGGTTTTAATTCTTTGCTCTTTTTTTTTTTTAAAAAATCTCTCTTATTTGTTATGATCTTTTCATACAATAAAATTCATGAATTTTAGTGTGCAGTTGATTTTGTTATTGTATATTACTGTGCAGCAACCACTAGATCAAGATATGAAACAGATCACTTGGCCCGAAAATTCCCTTGCGCTCTACCTCCTTACTCAACCATGGCTCTGGGCAGTCTTTGAGATGCTGTTACTAGGATTCTGCCTTTTCTAGAATTTTATTTAAATGGAATCATACAGTTACATAGATTTTTGTGTTTCTACTTAGCATAATGTTTTTAAGATTCACTGACTCTTACTGAGTAATATTCTATGATATGGATATACCACATTATTTTATTTTTTTATCAGTTTATTTTTTTTATTATATGATATTTATTGTCAAATTAGTTTCCATACAACAGTGCTCATCCCAACAGATGCCCTCTTCAATGCCTATCACCTACCCTCCTCTCCCTCCCACCCCCCATCAACCCTCAGTTTGTTCTCAGTTTTTAAGAGTCTCTTATGCTTTGGCTCTCTCTCCCACTCTAACCTCTTTTTTTTCTTTTTTTTTTTTTTCCTTCCCCTCCCCCATGGGTTTCTGTTAAGTTTCTCAGGATCCACATAAGAGTATACCACATTATTTTAAAATCTATTTACCAGTTGATGGACATTTGGGTTGCTTCCAGTTTGGGGCTATTATGAATAATAGCTATCCATATTTGGGTGTTAGGAATAATTGTCATATATTTTTTTGTGGACACATGTTTTCACGTTTTGTGGCAGTTCCTAACACTAGATTTACTAGATCATGTGGTAAATTCATGTTTAATTCTCTAAGGTACTGCCATATTGTTTAAAAAATTTTTTTTAAATGTTTTTATTTTATTTTTGAGAGAGAGAGAGAGAGGGAGACACAGAATTTGAAGCAGGCTCTAGGCTCTAAGCTGTCAGCACAGAGCCCTATGTGGGGCTTGAACTCACAGACTGTGAGATCATGACCTGAGCCGAATCAGACACCTAATTAGCTGAGCCACCCAGGCACACCTGCCATCTTGTTTTTTAATGTGGCTGTTCCATCTTCCATTCTCACCAGCAATATATGAGATTTCTAGCTCTTCCACATCCTTGTCAGCAGTTAGTGTTGTCAGTCTTTTTAACTTGAGCCATTCTAGAGGTTATATGTGATTTCTAATTTGCATTCATCTGATGACTAGTAATGTTGAGCATTTTTCATACGTTTATTGACTACGTATATCTTTTTTTGGTGAAATACCTGTTCAAATCATCTTTTCCTTTTTGAATTGGGTTTTGTCTTTTCATTATTGAATTGCAAAAGTTCTTTATACAATCAGGATAAAGCCCTTTTTAAAATACATGTTCTGCAAAGTTTTCTCCCAGTTTGTTGCTTGCCCCCCCCCCCATTTTTAAAACTATGTCTTTTGAAGAGCAAAAGTTCTTAATCTTGATGTAATTCATTTTTATCAACTTATTCCTTATAATTTGTGCTTTTGATGACCTGTTTAAGATTTCTTAAATCTAACTATATGCCTCCAAATATTTTTTTCATACTTTAATAGTTGTAGCTCTTACGTTTAAGTTTTTGATGACTTATGAGTTGAACTTTTATGTATCCTGCACCCCATTTTCTCATTCCTTTCCTTCTGATATTTCAATTATGCATACTTTAACCTTTTAATATCATCTAACACATCCCCAAGGTTCTATTTTTTTTAAGTAATTTTTTAATCTCTGTTCTTCACCAGGGATAATTTCTACTTATCTATATTCAAGTTCATTTGCTCTTTCCTCTGTCATGTCAATTTGACTATTAAGTCTATCTAGTTAATTTTTTTGTTTTAGCAATTCTATATTTTAGTTCTAAAATTTTATTTGGTTCTCTTTTATTATATCTATTTTTCTTCTGAGATTTACCACTACTCTCCTAAGATTTCTCAAGCATTAAAATGATGCTTTGTTTAACATATGACCCTCAGGTAGTTAAAATACTCATTTAAAAATCCTTGTAAATTCAGGGGCCCCTGGGTGGCTCAAGTTGGTTAAGCGTCCAACTTTAGCTCAGCTCATGATCTCGTGGTTTGTGAGTTCGATCCCCACATTGGGCTCTGTGCTGACAGCTCAAAGCCTGCTTCAGATTCTGTGTCTCCCTCTCTCTCTGCCCCTCGCCTGCTCACACACTCTCTCTCTCTCTCTCAAAAATAAATAAACATTAACAAAAAACTTAAAAGTTAAAAAAAATTCTTGTAAATTCCTAATTTGGTTCATCTTGGGTGTGACTCTGTTGATGTTGTAAATAACTTTGCTTATGTCACTCCATAAGCAATGGAGTTGCTTTTTTGGAGAAGGTGTTCCATTTTCTTGCCTCTTGGCATGTTAAGTAATTTTTTATTGTATTCTAGATGTGACGAACATTAAGTTGTGGACATTCTGGATTCAGTTACTTTTCTCTGATGAGCACTTTTTCCTCTGTGCTAGCAGGTAATTTTTTTGATAGGGCTTGAACTTCAGGTTTTCGTTCTCATGCAGCAGCTCTGGTCTCAGTACAGCCATGTGTGGTTCTTGGGTGTAGAGTTGATGACCCTCTCTGCCTCTATCCTTGTAACACCAGTGTGCTCCATTGCACTGTGTGCACCTTGCAGACTCTTCTCAGCTCCAGGTGAAAAACTGGAAATTGGAACTCACTTATAGAGCTCCCATCTCTCCTTCAAGTGAGGATAAACTCCCCACCTGAGTCCCTCTGCTTCTGTTCACTCTCCAGTACCTGTGACTAGTTGCTTTTTGTATTACATCTGGGTTTTAGCGTTGTTTTCCACAGGGAGGTTGTCTGCAGTCCAGCATATCTGGAAGCAAAGTTCTAACATCCTTTTTAAATAGTAAAATATTATATTTTGTAATTAATGATAATGATCTAGGAATAGTTTTCTTAGCTTCTGCATCTTTAGGCTAAATGTGAAATGGGGAAAGAACCCATTCGGTTGAACATTGATTTTGACTTGATATAAAAGTGTGTATAGTTAGCTTTGAAATTAAAGTTCTAAATTATAGGAGACAGTACAAGTCAATTCTAGAATCGTTTATTAATTGCTAATTCTTGTAGGGCATAATACACAAAATTACAAAGAAGTGTTAAAAATGTCCCTTATCCTCAAGTAGTTTGTAATCTGATAGACAAGATAAAATAAATGCCTAAGAAAGGATATCACAATGGCTGTGCTTGGTATGTAAGAGATATAAAGTGTAAAGACGTTTAAAAAAGGAGAGACTATTTTATTGGAAAAATCAGGAAAAGACTTCATGAAAGAGCTGACATCTGGTCTAGGGAAAATGTGGTGGCTGGTTTGAAGTAGTAAAGGAAAGGGAGCAATTTCAAGATGGAACACCATAAATAAGGCAAGTAAAGGAAGTACAAAAGATATGTGGGCAACTTTGTACCTGAAGTTCTCAAGCTTTAGGGTATACAACAGTTACCTGGGGAAGCTTACCAAAACGTTGACCCTTGGGCCTTGTCAGAATTTCTGATTCAGAAGGTCTGGGGTAGAGTTCAGCAACCTGAAGTTTTATGAATCACCCCAAAGTCTTTTCATTCAGGTGCTCTGGAGCCACCCTTCATAAAACTGGCTTAGAGCAGAACCTGTGTGTGGTCATAATCGGAGATAATCTAGTCAGTTAGAACCCGGTGATTCAGAAGCCAGGCTAATAAGTTTGTTTTGGGGGTCTTATTAGAGGTAGAAATATTACATATTTTAGAATTATATTTTGAAATATTTACACCTGAAACGATATGATGTTCAGAATCTGCTTCAATCTTATCCAGTTTGGGCAGGATGGGAGGTGGAAAGAGAATGAATGAGAATATGGGTGAAATGAAATTGGCTGTGTTAATGGTTGTTGAAGCTGGGTGATGGGTTTGTGGTGGTTTATTATGCTGCCCTTTCTACTTTTGTGTATGTCGGAAAGTTTCCATAATAAAAACTTAACGAAAAGACATTAGGGGAAAATAGGGGGAAAAAAGAGATGCAGTAGTGGTTAGTTAGTATATGACTTATATGCCAGACAGCTTATTTATTGAAACTTCCTAGCTGTTCCTCAAGTTCCTCATCTTTAAAGTGGGGATAATGGGGGCGCCTGGGTGGCTCAGTGGGTTAAGCATCCGACTTCGGCTCAGGTCACGATCTCGCGGTCCGTGAGTTCGAGCCCCACGTCGGGCTCTGTGCTGACAGCTCAGAGCCTGGAGCCTGTTTCAGATTCTGTGCCTCCCTCTCTCTGACCCTCCCCTATTCATGCTCTGTCTCTCTCTGTCTCAAAAACAAATAAACGTTAAAAAAAAAAATTAAAAAAAAAAATAAAGTGGGGATAATAGTATATCATTGATTAAATGAGATATGTATGTAAAGCACTTAGCACATTACCTGGCCTACCATGTTCTGTAAGAGATTTTATTTTCATTATTATCCAGCTTTGGCAGGCAGTGGAGTGCCATTAGACATTTGAGCACTGGAGTGACATAAGCAAAGTTATTTACAAAACATTAGAAGAGAGTATTTCTGCTTGCTGGGCTTGCTATATAAGGAAATTAAAATTTGAGTATTAGAGCCAAGAAAAATAGCAAAACAGGTCATACCTACCTCAGACATCAGGCTGATCTGTGGAGACTGCTGCTAGGACCCCCATAGATGCTATGAGCCTTAGTGACAGAGTGGCCAATTCTCTGTCTGCAAGAAGCCTGGGGTCCGGAAAGTGAGGAGACTGGTAGGGGCCAGCCAAGGATGTGCATTTTCTTGTGCAGAGCCAAGAAAAGCAAATCTGAGCAGACACTGGCAGATGTAGGTCTACCTAGCTGGGCAAAGCGACTGGGAGGGAAATCCAGAGCCAAAAAGGTCAGGGGTTTGGTGAGACGTCAGGATAGGTTCAGAGAAAGATCTAGAGTAAATTCCAGTTTTACACCATGAGGTCAAGGTGTTGCAGAGGTGGGGAGCCATGATCAACTTGCAGAGGAGTTATAAGGAGGATGGGCGAGATAAATAAAGCCCAGGTTTTCAGAGGAATCAGCAGTTTCACTGGGAGGCAAGTCATGTTGGCCAAGGCCAGCAAGTGGGTGCCCTGATTCCAGATTCCGGATTCCTGCACAGCCACCTGGAGAGGTCACTCCAGACAAACCTGATCCGCATGGTCTGGGGAAAAGCCTGGGTGTCTTCCCTATGGCTCCAGAGTTTAGATTTTATTTTCCTCTGCTGCTTGACTTCACCAGACAATTATTCGAGTCTCATCGGGCTTTAGCTATAATTTGGTCTAATGAAATATGAGTAATAGTTAAGTTGTAAATATTTGTCTTGCCGATATCTATACCTCTTAAAATACACCTCGGGGCGCCTGGCTGGCTTGGTCAGTGGAGCATATATATGACTCTTGATCTCAGGGTGGTGGGTTTGAGCCCCACGTTGGTTGTAGAGATTACTTAAAAAATAAAATCTTAAAAAAAACAAATAATAAAAGACACCTCAACGTATCATTTGTGGAGAGACCTGGCTGCTTGTATATGATGCATGAACTTATCTCCGTGGACTGTGGTTACAAACTGTTGCCTGCTTATTGTGGAGCACCTCGGTCACCTCTGCCTCCCATCCCGGCCAGGGCTGTGCAAGAAATATTTTAGGCTTCAGTTAGAGATGTGGGAAGTACGGATCCCCCTACTTCTCTGCCATGTAGGCCCACATCCTTTTAGGCTTCAGTTAAACAATGATGACAGAAACTTAATAGATGTATCCTAGTCTGAATCTACTTGCCTCTGCGATTAGGTGACTAACTCGGCTTAGACAATGGAGGCTTTCATTCTCAATATGTAATAATTAGTCTTTGCTGAAGCAGAGCAGCAAAACAAACACCCAAAACTTACTTGTGTTAATTGACAATGTATTTTAGGTGAATATTTTTGTGACAGTAGAATTATTCAGTTAGCAGTCTTCATTTTACTACTGTAGACCAGTGCTAAATCTTGATAAAAAATATTAAATCACCAAGGAATTGGTGAATAATTTATAAATCATGCTTATAATAGAAAACTTTTCAGCAATTAAAAGTAGTGACATAGGGGTGCCTGGGTGGCTCAGTTGGTTAAGTGTCTGACTCTTGGTTTCTGCTCAGGCCATGATCTCATTGTCTCATGAGTTCAAGCCCCACATCAGGCTCTGTGCTGACAGTGCAGAGCCTGCTTGGGATTTTCTCTCTCTCCCTCTCTCTCTGCCCCACCCCTACTCACACTGTCTCTGTGTCTCTCAAAATAAATAAATAAACTTAAAAAAATAGTGACATAGATTTATGTTTATTGACAAGCAAGATATCTAAGATATATATTAATTAAAAAAATAAAGTTTCAAAAGAGCATGGCAGTTGAGCCTATTTTTGTAATAAAACACATTGTGTGTATGTGCATGTGTGCTCATGTGTTTATATAAAGAAGAACATCTGGAAGGATATACTCCATAATGTTAACTGTGATTATGTCTTGTGATTACTAGTAACTTCTGTCTTCCTCTTGATGCTTGTATATTGTATGAAGTTTGTAAGATAAGTAAACATTTTTTTTGTAATAAGAAAAATTAAGTTCTTTTGATGAGAAATATGCCTATCCCAGTTAAATTGTATTTAAACATTATCAGAGGTTGAAGGGTACTAGATGTTTACCATGGTTGTTGTTTCCAAGGCTCAAGTATGGTGAGGGCAAAATAATTGTTTCAGGAAAACAGTACTTAAAAGATCAAAATTCCTTAGGATGAGGACCACAAGGTTCCTGTGCAAACTGAGGCCATGTTGTGCTGGAATACTGATAAGCGTTCATTGTAATTCCAAGAGTTGGAAGACAGCTATTGAAGGAATATAATCCAATGCATTACTTTATAGATGAAGTAACTGAAGGCTAGAGCTCAAGGTCACACAACTGGTCTGTACCAGGCCCAGAACTGGGACCTAGCCTTGAAAGCCAGTGCAGTGACCTTTCCACTGTCCTCCTCTGACTTGGTAGGTGACATTCTCTGATTCCTAGATATGGACTCTTTGAACCACATTCTAGATGTTGTTTCCTCATATTACTTTCATCTCCAGATAAAGAATGCTTATGTACTTAAGTTTTTGAACCCATAGGTATTTGTATAGTGGTGAGAACTTAGTAGAAGTATTGTTTTATTATATATATGACTCATAATTTAGAACACTTTTACTGCAGTATTTTGGTTCCTGGTAAGGGAAAGGTTATATATGACTTTTTTTTAATGTTTATTTATTATTAATTTTGAGAGAGAGAGAGAGAGAGAGAGAGAGAGAGAGAGAGAGAGAACATCAGCAGACGGGAGGCAGAGAGAGAGGGGAGAGAGAATTCCAAGCTGGCCTGACATGGGGCTCTATCTTACAACTGTGAGATCATGACCTGAGCCGAAATCCAGAGTCAGACACTTAACTGACCAAGCCACCTAGGTGTCCCCGCAGGTGTGACTTTCTATGCTGAAACGAACTCTTCTCTTGTTTTCAACAGCTGGCCACATTCCGCACTCTCCTCTGTACCGCGGAGGGCGAAGCAGCAGCTTTTCTGTTGAGCAATCACCGTCCGCCACAGCCTCTGAAGGGCCGAAAAGTGAGAGCCTCTTTCCATTAAAAGTTGTCACCAGTCGACCACCCCAAACAAGTCGGTGCAGAAAAAAACAAAACACAAAAATCCCTAGTAACAGTTCTTTCCCAGGATTCTGGTTTACAGGTACCATATGGCTGCTGTCAGCTTCAGTACCACAAAGATCAGATCTCTTTAATCAAACTAATAACTTAACTCATCTGTCTCAGATTTTCCCTCATGGGTATCCAAACAGTAAACATTGTTTGATGTGTGTTAAAACCCATGAAGTGCATCTACTTCAACCTGTGTGAAAACATGGCAGGCATCACAAATCTCAGAATGTATTAAGATCTTCCCCTTGCCCTAGAGATTGAATCAGTCATATCTCTCAGTGATGTTTGGTGAAAAATTTAAATTCTTTTCCAGAATGATAAGATTGTGATATCTTTTTCTACACAAATGAGTCAGCTTGCTGTCTTGTTATCATTCCAATTCATAAAAAGTCGATAATACTTCCTTTTAAAGTGAATTTTTGTTTTGATTATGTTGTCGATGCTCATCGCATGGTACCTTTAATAGAATGAACAATATGAGTGCCCTGGGGGTGGGGGTGGTGGTGGGGGTGGGGATATAACTCCTCACTCTATTTCACAGCTCAAAATGAACCGATACCATTTTGGCAAGGAATTCCTCTGGATATAAATGACTGTTTAAACTTTAATGAGTTTTGCCCTATATCACAGTCATGCAGTAATGTTAATGATAAACTGGTTAATAATTGATTAGATACAGTGCTTGCCCAATGTATTGACATGGTTTGAGACTAACAGATTGCAGGGTACCACACAGGTGGAGTGCCCCAAGGGTATGATGGATGGGTCCCCCGCTTTCCTCCTATGTTTTGGCAACAGAGCAGCAAACAGTCCCGTGAAGGTTAGTGTTGTGTCAACTGGTGAAAAACATTTACCCGGGCCTCGTATGAATGTGCCATGAGTCTACAAACCCTGCAACCCATTTCCTTGGCAAAGCCCATCTCCCCTTTGATACATGTCCCTCAATCTCATAAGTAATTTTGTAAATTGGCTTCTGATATTCATTTTAATCTATCGTCTCTCATATATTTTTGTTTGTTTTTGGTGAAGGAGGATGGTGGAAGTCCTTTTACTCTCTCTGGTACAAATGGAGCGACACTAAGCATTAATCACATTAAGACTTGAACACATGGTACGCTTCTGTCCTCGAGAGAAGTTTAGCTGAGTTTCCTTGATTTTATTAATTTGTGTCACACACCGCTTCTCCTCCAGATGTAGATTTTCATAATTCAAATTATTCTGCAGTAGTCTTCTTGATAGGATCACTGAGAATCAGTAAGTTGTGTAATAATGCTGTACTTGGTTGCAGAAGATAATCTCCTGAAGACTAATGTGGATATTGGTCATTTTTGTTTTCCCCCATCTAGCTTACCCTTCACAGGAGCTTGCCATCTAGTAAATATTTAACGAACTGAATGTTTTAAAATGTTTTATTTGATATCTTTGGTAATTATCTTGCTGCTTGGGATTAAATACATTATAAGTTAATGTAACAAGTAAAATGTAAGCTATCTCTTAAAAATGGTTTCCTTTTAAAGGCATGATTATTAAATCTACCTGTGTCACCAGATGTTTTAATGGCTTTAAAAATACCAGTGTTGAATGGTAAAGTGTTTCTTTAGTTTGGAAGGACATGTTGTAAAGTATCCTAGTCAGAGAAAGAAGTCTGTTTCCTCAGAAAAATAATGTTCTGTTTGAAGGGGTGTATCATGGGGAGTGTAACTGCTTTTGCATGAGAGTTATTTGTAATTTATGGTTTCTGCTACAGTATTGCATCGGTTCTATGTTACAAATTGGACTTTAGTAGACTAAAAAAGTCTACACAGCACTGATTATCTTGAAGATTGTGAACTTATTTATCTCTTAGGGGGAAAAGGTCTAAGTGTGTGTTGAAGTTGTTGATCTCTTAACAAGATTAAAGAGTTGTAAATACTAATATAGATCTCTTTGTTTCCCATACGTGTATTGGATTTATGTTTATTAAGCACTTTGCATTTTAATTTAAGTTGAATCCAACCACAATAAAGAAAATGAGACAAACTTTGAACTGTATTAGGGACTTGTATATGCAAGACACAGAATGAGATTCGATTTTTACATTTCTTATTTAGAAGATAATCTCAAACTCACAGAAAAAATGCAAACACAGTACATTGTTTTCTGAATTATTTGAGAGTAAGCTGCCAACCTGCTTCTCTATCTTGCTACAGATTTTAATTTATATTTTCTACAAGTGAGGACATTGTCCTACATGGTTGCAACATGGCTAAAACAACCATGAAATTAATATTGCTTTATTATTACCCCCTAATCTATTTGAGAAAAACTTGTTCATTTAGTTGTCCAGTTTTCTTCAGTTGGAAATGATCCTCCAGTCTTTTCTTGGTTTTATGACCTTGACACTTTTGATGATTATAAGCCAGTTATTTTATAGAATGTCCCCCAATTTGGGTTTGTTCAAGGTTTCCTACGATTAGATACAGGTTATGCATTGTTGGCAGGAATATCAGAAAAGCAGTGTTGGATGCTGTGCTCTTCTCGTTTCATCCTATCAGGCAACCAATTGTGATTTTTTTCTCTTATGGAGAATATTCACTTTCATCACTTAAGACAGTGTCTGTTAGGTTTCTCCACTGCAACGTTGTTTACCCTTTGTAATTAACATATTTGTGTGAGGATGTGTTTTGAGACCACATAAATATTAATTAATTTACTTTATTAAGGACTTAGCAATTCCTAATTTATTCAGTTACTTATTATCATTATTACTATTATATTATCACTAATACCTTATCTATTTATTCTCATTCACAAGTTTTTCTTTTAAAAAATTTTTTAATGTGTATTTTTTATTTTTATTAACTTGTTTTATTTTTTATTTTTTAAAATTTACATCCAAATTAGTTAGCATATAGTGCAACAATGATTTTAGGAGTAGATTCCTTAGTGCCCCTTACCCATCTAGCCCATCCCCCCTCCCACAACCCCTCCTGTAACCCTCAGTTTGTTCTCCATATTTATGAGTCTCTTCTGTTTTGTCCCCTTCCCTGTTTTTATATTATTTTTCTTTCCCTTCCCTTATGTTCATCTGTTTTGTCTCTTAAAGTCCTCATATGAGTGAAGTCATAGGTTTTTTGTCTTTCTCTGACTAATTTCACTTAGCATAATACTCTCCAGTTCCATCTACGTCGTTGCAAATGGCAAGATTTCATTCTTTTTGATTGCCGAGTAATACTCCATTGTATATGTGTACCTCATTTTCTTTATCCATTTATCCATCGATGGACATTTGGGCTCTTTCCATACTTTGGCTATTGTTGATAGTGCTGCTATAAACATGGGGGTGTATGTGTCCCTTCCAAACAGCACACCTGTATCCCATGGATAAATGCCTAGTAGTGCAACTGCTGGGCCATAGGGTAGTTCTATTTTTAGTTTTTTGAGGAGCTTCCATACTGTTTTCCAGAGTGGCTGCACCAGCTTGCATTCCCAATTTCATATTTATTTTTGAGAGAGAGAGGGAGACAGAACATGAGCAGGGGAGGGGCAGAGAGAGAGGGAGACACAGAATCTGAAGCAGGCTCCGGGCTCCGAGCTGTCAGCACAGAGCCTGACATGGGGCTCCAATTCACAGACTGTGAGATCGTGACCTGAGCTGAAGTCAGATGCCCGACTGACTGAGCCACCCAGCTGCCCCCAAATTTTTCTTGATTTACCCAGTGGGAGCACCTTCAAGATGACTTCTGTGTCCTTTTGACATGTCCCTGTTTGCTTACTTTCTGACAGCAGTTTGACATGCCTGGCTCATCTCATTCTTTCCCTTTCCTAGTCCTAGGATCTACCATTTCTCCAAAGGGACCCTGCTAGTATTGAGAAAACCAGTCTGGTTACTAGATGATCTCACTGCTATTGGAATGTCACTACTTCTAGGTCCTCTCCATGGACAGAAGTTGGGAATGTGTACACACACATGTTCATACATGCACACATACATCATGTGTATATACAGCTTCAACACTGGTATTTCTATATTTATCTGTGTTAGGAAACATGATTTCACACTCATATGTCCAATTTCTGTCCAACTGCAAGTTTCATTCTAGTTCTCCATTTCCGTATTTGTAATTCTCTTTTCCAAAAGTAAGAAACCAGGCTTCCATTATCCTCAACACATTTATTTATTTGACCAATTCTTCTGTATGTAACCGTATTCCATCACCACCTGCAGCCTCTCACCCCCACATTGCATGGATGCCCTTCTCACTCAGCTTGGGCTGTGATGTCCTGTGCTGGGCTGCCTGGACCCCTAAAGGGAAGGGAAAGGAAGGGAAGGGAGAAGAGAAGACCACATTTTGAAATACTCACTGGGCTGTTCATAGGGAAGTCCTTTATTTCTAACACAAGGTTATTGAAAATGTAGCTTTACCTATACACATTTCATCATAAGTGACAATGGAGTAGAATATTTTGTAAAAGCCTTTTAATACCTTTGGAGTGGGACTGCAGAAAATGTAGGCCAAGGAATAGTGGTCTCATTATGGAGGGTGGGAAGCCATCCCGGCTCATGAATAACCACCCCAACTTGCTCCTGTTTCAAATTCTGAAGAAGATTAATTTTTTTATATTAAGATTTCAATACCCATTGAAATGCAAACTCCTCTCAGTGGATAATTGTTTAAGTTGCCACCAGTCATTTCTACTTCAAGGTAACTGATCTTTGCATGGTGGGTTTTGGTGGGAATAACGTCTTTGATGGAAGGAATGTGAACATGGTACCAGAGAGCAAGTGATCTGAGTGTTCACATAATCAAGGTGAATTTGAACCACGTCACAGTGTTGCCTACATGTCTCATTCTTATCTGTACCCTGACACCTCACACCAAGGACTGATGTATAGCAATGAACAGAATGCATTAGTTCGTGCTTTATTGCATTAGTTCACGTAGATGGGCATATCTACAAAATAGATGAACAGAAACAATTTCCAATTAACTGTGGAGGAACTAGTGATGAGGCTTTGTTAGAAGATGCCTCAGAAGTTTACAAGAAGTTTATGCAACGTGACCTGTTGAATTAAGATTTGATGTGTTTGCTCTTTTTACAGCATAGCTTGTTAATAGTGGAAACATCAAATGTTGAATTTTTGTAACAAAAATTAAATTTATGCTGCCATACACTAACTCAGAAATTTGGGTATTTCATTAACTTGACTGAGTAAATTTTATGTGAGTTAAACTTTGACTTAAAAATGTTTATCGAATTGAATTACTTGCAGATTTTTCTGTTGTGGCTCAAACTCACCTGTACCTTCCTAAAGAGGAATTAATAACAAGCAGAGATCCCCTACCTCCTGTTATGGGCTAAGGAAAGTCTTCTTGCCTGAAGGTCTTCAACATTCCTACCAGTGTAAATCATCTGGTGAAAGAAAGTGGGTATTTTCACTTCCTTAATTAGGGGTGCCTTGGAGACTCAGTAGGTTGAGCATCTGACCCTTGATTTTGGCTCAGGTCAATGATCTCAGGGTTCATAGGATAGAGCCCCACGTCGGGCTCTGTGCTGGGTGTGGAGCCTTCTTGGGATTCTCTCCCTCTCTCTGCCCCTTCCCTGCTCATGCTCTCTCTCTCTCTCAAAATAAATAAGTAAACATTAAAAAATTTTAAACTTTCCTAATGAATCTGTTTTCAGCTCCTCTAAGTGGAGGGACTGGTCAGTTGATCTTAGCTATACTCGTTAGAGTTGCAAAAACTCTGGGTTTGTGTCTCAATGAGATCAGAGGAACCAATGCTTGGATTTGATTATACAAGTGAGAAAAGATGTTGAAAAACTAAACAGAACAGTGAGGCAACCTAGAGATCACCTTCCTTAAAGGAGGCAATATTCCTGGAGCCCAGGCACCATGGCCACCCAGGTGAAGTTGAAACTAGAGTAGACTTGATGACCAGGATCTGGTTAGTTTTTGGAGTCAGCCACTATTGAGACCTGGTTTGAGATAGAGAGAGGGGGAGACATACTCTGGGTTCTCCTTTTATTCTGTCCTAACCTAGTCAGATGCCAGATAATGTGGAAATATGAGAAATCATCCCTTCTGTCATACAGAGCAGATCAGTGGAAAGATCCAGGAATGGATCCGAGGAGAAACAGACTTAAAACCAGCCAGGGACCGAGGACTGGGATCTCTATTAAGCTCATCAAATGACTGTGATATTGGGCTGGAAGTCTCCAAAGATGGAAGAACTTTGCTAAACACTCCAATTCTGGAAATTTAATTTGAGCACAATTTGTCAGACGTCTGATATGTGCTAAATGTTATGTTAGGTACTAGAGATATAAAGATGATTAAGATATGGTTGCTTTTCTTAGCTCAAAATCTAAGACAAGTATAAAAACAAATTGCAACATATGAAATGTTATTAAGTATTTTAATTTCAGCTATCTATAGAGTGTTAAGGAAACATGGAAAAGATGCAAAAATTAATTCCACATAAATTAATAGAGGCACAAAGATTTGCAAGTGTGATATTTTGAAAATTGGATTTTCTGGCTCTCTCATGTAGATTTGTATTTGGTGCTAGGGGGTAGGGAAATGGATCAGTGAGGACTCTTTTGCTTGAGAACAATAGGAACTCCAACACAACACGGATAAAGCAATAATGTGAAGCCACAGGCTACAATCAGCCCTCAGTGTTCCTACTTCTTGGCTGTCTCCACCTCTGTGGGCTTTGTTACCAGTCAGACTCTCCCTTCATAATGGGAGGGTAGAAGCCTGCACCTCTATACCTAAACCACCTCCTGTAAGCCACACCAATGATAAAGGAGAGCTTCTTTCTTCAAAAACTTCAAAAAATGTCTGTCTTTCACTCATTTGCCTCAGTTGAGTCACATGTCCATCCTTATCATCATGGCCAGCAGATAGAACATCCGTTTGGAGAAGCAGGTGGAACTTGGGGCTAGTACCTGAGGAAGGGAGAAAGGCTCCTGGGTGACAAAAGCAATAAATGTCTACTCTGTAACTGAAAGAGTGGCTGAAGAGTGATCTGAAGAGAATAAAACTCATGAGCTAATTGATACCTTCCAGAACTCACCATCAGCCACCTAAAAGAGAATGAAGTTTCTCAAGCCAAAAGCAAGGTCAGCATTTCAGTAAGGGCACAAGATTTTTTTTTTTTTAATGTTTATTTTTTTGAGATAGAGAACAGCATGAGCAGGGAGGGACAGAGAGCGAGGGAGACACAGAATCTGAATCAGGTTCCAGGCTCTGAGCTGTCAGCACAGAGCCAGATGTGGAGCTCAAACCCACAAACCATGAGATAATGACTCGAGACAAAGTTGTATGTTCAACCGACTGAACCACCCAGGAGCCCCCGGGGCACAAGATTTTTAAAAGTTTTTTTGTTTTTTGTTTTTTGTTTTTTGTTTTTTGTTTTTCTGCCAGTGCTTTGATACAATGTTAAGTCAGTACTTTTTCACAGGGATGAGGAAGGATGGGTACGTAAACTGGAATCGGCAAACCTGGTAATGTCAGCAGAAAAGGGCTATTTGTTGATGCAATTCAGTTGGTGTTCCATGCAGGGCTCATATGTTGATGTTGGTTTCTGATCACTGTGGTCTGTCTCTCGCTGGCTTCTCTCTTGTTCCAAGGAGGCAGAGAGGTCTCTGTTAGCTTTCATCCGCATCTCTCTTAGTCTTCTATGGACTGGTCTAGTGATTGATCATACCTACTATTCTCAGTGCCTTTGTCTTTACAGGTGGCTTTAGGAAGTATTTTTGGAAAGCATTAACAAATGAACACATGAATGAGTAATAAATGCTCTGATTACGTGTAAAATTAGCACGTTTTGAAATCCACTCTTCTTCAATGAAATAACAAGTGTCCACAGGTTACTGACCTAAAATCTCAAGCAATTTCTCCCCTTAGGGAAATGTTAATCAATTGTGAAATTAATTCAAGATAAATGAGGGTGGAGGTTTAGATTGTAGTTGTTTCTTTGTGATTAAATGCACACACCCTTTCCCTAGGATGGTCTCCAACCACCGGAAGCCCTTCCTTGTTAGGGCCAAGGTCCTCCTAAAACCTCTGACTAAAACCTTCTGCTGCCATTATCTGGACAACTATGAAATTTTCTTCCACAACCTATGCCATGGACTAGCTTTGCTCAAAGTGGTTTGCAGATATCTGGGGCCCCAGAGATACTTGTAGGGGGTCAGTGAAGTCAAAGGTATTATTTGCCTTTTTCAACTGCTTTGGTATTTGCACTGATGGTGTAAAGTGATGATGGATAAAATTGCTGATTTCTTAGCATAAATCAAGGCTGTGGCAATAAATGGTGTTAATAGTCATTTTTTTCTTGCATGCATCGTTTTAAAATGCCAATTTCTCTTAAGAATGTCCTTGTTGTTAAGGTTAATTGGATTCATATTATTGAAAATTAGTTTGAGCTTAACTATTAATCTCAACTCCCAAGTACACATTCGTTTAACTTGGTGTGACATAATGGGAAATTTGCCAGAACTTCACCTGCATATAGAAGTATGGTAGTTTTCTTTAGGGAAAGCATTGTGCAATGATTTGAGTTGCAAACTGAACTAGACACTTTTTCTTTTTCTTTTTTTTTAAGTAAACCCTACACTCCATGTGGGGCTTGAACTCACAACCCTGAGATCAAGAATCACACATGCTACCAAGCGAGCCAGCCAAGTGTCCTGCACTTTTTTCATTGAGCATCATTTTTACATAAAAGAGCAACTGACAAACTGGATAGTCACACTTGGGTAATCGGCAAATATTTTCCTGGAAATGAGCAAAGTCAGCTTTTCATTTCAAGAAAAACAACTAAAAGCGTTTGTTGGCAAAGATAAAATTAGAACTCTAAAGAGAAAATTAGGATTTTGGAAAACTTACATCTGCCTAGGCGAGCATGCCAACTTCTCAATGCTTAAAGACATTTTTGATTAGACCAGTGGTAATTTTTTTAAATGTGATTTTTGTGATATCATCTAATGAATTGTGCCAACATTTTGAACATATGCATAACTCGGTGAAGCAATACTTTCTAAACAAAAGGTGCGTGATGTTACAAATGCATGCACAGATAAAATATCTATTCACAATGCAAGATAGACCAATAAATTTTAGCGCGACAAAGTATGAAAAGTTTATTCATAGAGTTTATTTATATGTAACTTTTAAGAAAACGCCAATTGTTAAGTTTTGGTGTATTACTAAAGAAGAATATCCACAATTATCCAAAAAGGCTACTAATGTACTCCTCTATTTTCTAGCTATGTGTCTGTGTGAAGCTGGATTTCCTACAAGCAGTTCAAACAAAAGAGCCTAACATGACAGATTAAATGTAGAAACAGACAAGAGAATCAACTTGTCTTCTAGTTAGCCAGATATTAGAGATTTACAAAAATGTAAGTGCCACTTACTACATTTTTTGTTTTATAAAATATTATTTTCATAAAATTTGTCATGTTCACTTATTTACTATATAAGTCCATTATCTTTAGATGAACTGATACATAAATGCTTAATATTTTCTCAGTTGTAATTTCTAGTACAGTGAATAACAGCAGATATAACCCACATTAACAAAAGCTCTTTGCGGTCTTCAGTAACTTTTCTTGTTTGTTTCTATTTTTTTTTTTTTTAATTTACATCCAAATTAGCATATAGTGCAACAATGATTTCAGGAGTAGATTCCTTAGTGCCCCTTACCCATTTAGCCCATCCCCCCCCCCACAAACCCTCCTGTAACCCTCAGTTTGTTCTCCATATTTATGAGTCTCTTCTGTTTTGTCCCCCTCCCTGTTTTTATATTATTTTTCTTTCCCTTCCCTTATGTGCATCTGTTTTGTCTCTTAAAGTCCTCATATGAGTGAAGTCATAGGATTTTTGTCTTTCTCTGACTGACTAATTTCACTTAGCTTAATACCCTTCAGTTCCATCCACGTCGTTGCAAATGGCAAGATTTCATTCTTTTTGATTGCCAAGTAATACTCCATTGTTTACATGTACCTCATTTTCTTTATCCATTCATCCATCGATGGATATTTGGGCTCTTTCCATACTTTGGCTATTGTTGAAAGTGCTGCTATAAACATGGGGGTGCATGTGTCCCTTTGAAACAGCACACCTGTATCCCGTGGATAAATGCCTAGTAGAATTGCTGGGTTGTAGGGTAGTTCTATTTTTAGTTTTTTGAGGAAACTCCATACTGTTTTCCAGAGTGGCTGCACCAGCTTGCATTGCCACCAACAACGCAAAGAGATCCTCTTTCTCTGCATCCTCACCAACATCTGTTGTTGCCTGAGTTGTTTATGTTAGCCATTCTGACAGGTGTAAGGTGGTATCTCATTGTGGTTTTGATTTGTATTTTCCTGATGATGAGTGATGTTGAGCATTTTTTCACGTGTCGGTTGGCCATCTGGATGTCTTCTTTAGAGAAGTGTCTATTCATGTCTTTTGCCCATTTCTTCACTGGATTATTTATTTTTTGGGTGTTGAGTTTGATAAATTCATTATAGATTTTGGATACTAACCCTTTATCTGATATGTCATTTGCAAATATCTTCTCCGATTCGGTCGGTTAACTTTTAGTTTTGCTGATTGTTTCCTTCACTGTGCAGAAGCTTTTTATTTTGATGAGGTCCCAGTAGTTCATTCTTGCTTTTGTTTCCCTTGCCTCCAGAGATGTGTTGAGTAAGAAGTTGCTGTGGCCAAGATCAAAGAGGTTTTTGCCTGCTTTCTCCTCGAGGATTTTGATGGCTTCCTGACTTACATTGAGGTCTTTCATCCATTTTGAGTTTATTTTTGTGTATGGTATAAGAAAGTGGTCCAGGTTCATTCTTCTGCATGTCACTGTCCATTTTTTCCCAGCACCACTTGCTGAAGAGACTGTCTTTATTCCATTGGATATTCTTTCCTGCTTTGTCAAAGATTAGTTGGCTATATGTTCGTGGGTCCATTTCTGGGTTCTCTACTCTGTTCCATTGATCTGAGTGTCTGTTCTTGTGACAGAACCATACTGTCTTGATGATTACAGCTTTGTAGTATAGCTTGAAGTCTGGACTTGTGATGCCTTCTGCTTTGGTTTTCTTTTTCAAGATTGCTTTGACTATTTGGGGTCTTTTCTGGTTCCATACAAATTTTAGGATTGTTTGTTCTAGCTCTGTGAAGAATGATGGTGTTACTTTGATAGGGATTGCATTGAATATGTAGATTGCTTTGGGTAGTATTGACATTTTAACAGTATTTCTTTTTCCTATCCAGGAGCATGGAATCTTTTTCCATTTATTTGTGTCTTCTTCAATTTCTTTCATAAGCTTTCTATAGTTTTCAGCGTATAGAATTTTCACCTCTTTGGTTAGATTTATTCCTAGGTATTTTACGGTTTTTGGTGCAACTGTAACTGGGATCAATTCCTTGATTTCTCTTTCTGTTGCTTCATTGTTGTTGTATAGGAATGCAACCGATTTCTGTGCATTGATTTTATATCCTGCAACTTTGCTGAATTCATGAATCAACTCTAGTAGTGTTTTGGTGGAATCTTTTGGGTTTTCCATATAGAGTATCATGTCATCTCTGAAGAGTGAAAGTTTGACCTCCTCCTGGCCGATTTGGATGCCTTTTATTTCTTTGTGTTTTCTGATTGTAGGGGCTAAGACTTCCAATACTATGTTGAATAACAGTGGTGAGAGTAGACATCCCTGTCTTGTTCCTGACCTTAGGGGGAAAGCTCTCAGTGTTTCCCCATTGAGGATGATATTAGCATTGGGTCATTCATATATGACTTTTATGATCTCGAGTTATGCTCCTTCTATCCCTACTTTCTTCAGGGTTTTTATCAAGAAAGGATGCTGTATTTTGTCAAATGCTTTCTCTGCATCTATTGAGAGGATCATATGGTTCTTGTCCTTTCTTTTATTGATGTGATGAATCACGTTAATTGTTTTGCGGATATTGAACCAGCCTTGCATCCCAGGTATAAATCCTGCTTGGTTGTGGTGAATAATTTTTTTAATGTATTGTTGGATCTGGTTGGCTAATATCTTGTTAAGGATTTTTGCATCCATGTTCATCAGGGAATTTGGTCTATAATTCTTTTTAGTGGGGTCTCTGTCTGCTTTTGGAATCAAGGTAATGCTGGCTTCATAGAAAGAATTTGGAAGTTTTCCTTCCATTTCTATTTTTTTGGAACAGAGAATAGGTGTTTCAAGAGAAACAAGAGAATAGGTTTCAAAAGAATAGGTGTTAACTCTTCCTTAAATGTTTGGTAGAATTCCCCTGGAAAGCCATCTGGCTCTGGACTCTCGTTTTTTGGCAGATTTTTGATTACTAATTCGATTTCCTTACTGGTTATGGGTCTGTTCAAATTTTCTATTTCTTCCTGTTTCAGTTTTGGTAGTGTATATGTTTCTAGGAATATGTCCATTTCTTCCAGAGTACCCATTTTATTGGCATATAATTGCTCATAATATTCTCTTATTATTGTTTTTATTTCTGTTGTGTTGGTTGTGATCTCTCCTCTTTCATTCTTGATTTTATTTATTTGGGTCCTTTCCTTTTTCTTTTTGATCAAACTGGCTAGTGGTTTATAAATTTTGTTAATTCTTTCAAAGAACCAGCTTCTGGTTTCATCGATCTGTTCTACTGTTTTTTTTTTTTTGTTTTTTTTGTTTTTTGTTTTTTTTTGGTTTTGATAGCATTGATTTCTGCTCTAATCTTTATTATTTCCTGTCTTCTAGGTTTTGGGTTTTATTTGCTGTTCTTTTTCCAGCTCCTTGAAGCATAAGGTTAGGTTGTGTATCTGAGATCTTTCTTCCTTCTTTAGGAAGGCCTGGATTGTTATATCCTTTCCTCTTATGACCACCTTTTCTGCATCCCAGAGGTTTTGGGTTGTGGTGTTATCATTTTCATTGACTTCCATATACTTTTTAATCTCTTCTTTAACTGCTTGGTTGGCCCATTCATTCTTTAGTAGAATGTTCTTCAGTCTCCAAGTATTTGTTTCCTTTCCAAATTTTTTCTTGTGGTTGATTTCGAGTTTCATAGAGTTATGGTCTGAAAATATGCACGGTATGATCTCGATCTTTTTGTACTTACTTAGGGCTGATTTGTGTCCCAGTATATGGTCTATTCTGGAGAATGTTCCATGTGCACTGGAGAAGAATGTATATTGTGCTGCTTTAGGATGAAATGTTCTGAATATATCTGTTAAGTCCACCTGGTCCAGTGTGTCATTCAAAGCCATTGTTTCCTTGATGATTTTTTGATTAGATGATCTGCCCATTGCTGTGAGTGGGGTGTTAAAGTCTTCTACTATTATGGTATTACTACCGATGAGTTTCTTTATGTTTGTGATTAATTGATGTATATATTTGGGTGCTCTCACGTTTGGTGCATAGATGTTTATAATTGTTAGGTCTTCTTGGTGGATAGACCCCTTGATTATGATATAATGCCCTTCTGCATCTCTTGACACAGTCTTTATTTTAAAGTGTAGATTGTCTGATAGAAGTGGCTACTCCGCTTTCTTTTGTTGACATTAGCATGATAGATGGTTCTCCATCCCCTTATTTTCAATCTGAAGGTGTCTTTAGGTCTAAAGTGGGTCTCTTGTAAACAGCATATAGATGGATCTTGTTTTTTTATCCATTCCATTACCCTATGTCTTTTGATTGGAGCATTGAGTACATTGACGTTTAGAGTGAGTACTGAAAGGTATGAATTTATTGCCATTATGATGCTTTTAGAGTTAGAGTTTCTGGTGGTGTTCTCTGGTCCTTTCTAATCTTTGTTGCTTTTGAGATATATATATATTTTATTTTATATATATTTATATTAAATATATATAAATATATATATATATTTTTTTCATCTTTTCTCCCCTCAGAGAGTCCCCCTTAAAATTTCTTGCAGGGCTGGTTTAGTGGTCACAAACTCCTTTAATTTTAGTTTGGGAAACTTTTTATCTCTCCTTCTATTTTGAATGACAGCCTTGCTGGACAAATAATTCTTGGCTGCATATTTTTCTGATTCAGCACACTGAATATATCCTGCCACTCCCTTCTGGCCTGCCAAGTTTCTGTGGATAGGTCTGTTGCAAATCTGATCTGTCTTCCCTTGTATGTTAGGGACTTTTTTTCCCTTGCTGCTTTCATGATTGTCTCCTTGCCTGAATATTTTGTGAATTTGACTATGATATGCCTTGTTGATGGTCGGTTTTTGTTGAATTTAATGGGGTCCTCTGTGCTTCCTGGATTTTGATTTCTGTGTCTTTCCCCAGGTTAGGAAAATTTTCCACTATGATTTGCTCACATAACCCTTCTACCTCTATTTCTCTCTTTTCCTCTTTTGGGACCCCTATGATTCTGATGTTGTTCCTTTTTAATGAGTCACTGATTTCTCTAATTCTTAAATTGTGCTTTTTTGCCTTAATCTCCCTCTTTTTTTCTGCTTCATTATTCTCTATAAGTTTGTCCTCTATATTGCTGATTCTCTGTTCTGCCTCGTCCATCCTTGCCGCCGCTCCATCCATCCATGATTGCAGCTCAATTATAGCATTTTTAATTTCATTCTGACTATTTTTTACTTCTTTTATCTCTGTAGAAAGGGATTCTAGTCTATTTTTGACTCCAGCTAGTATTCTTATTATCGTGATTCTAAATTCTGGTTCAGACATCTTGCTTGTATCTGTGTTGGTTAAATCCCTGGCTGTCGTTTCTTCGTGCTCCTTCTTTTGGGGTGAATTCCTTCATTTTGTCATTTTGAAGGGAGAACAGGAATTAATGTGGTAGAAAAATTGAAATGAAAAAAAATTACAATTAAAAAAATATTAAAATTAAAAGTTAAACACACACACACACACACACACACACACATAAACACAAATCGAATAGATGATGCTAGATCCTAGGTGTGTTTTGGTCTGGGTGTTGAAAGTGGTTTGACAGATTAGAGAAAAAAAGGGGGGGGGGAAGGAAAAAAAAAGGAAATCACTTGAGAATTTGAAAAAATGAATACACTGAAGTAGACTAAAATGAGATGATGGAGGTAAAATAGAATTTGAAAAAATATTCACAGAAGTAAAGAATATAGTAGAAAAAATTAAAGAAAAATATTTTTATTAAAAATTAAAAATAAAAATGAATTTTTTTCTTTTTCTGTGTTCAAGAAAAAGAAAAGAAATGAAAAAGAAAAAAGAGAAAAAAGAAAAAAGAAAAGGAATAAAGGAAATCGTTTGAAAATTTGAAAAAGTGAACACACTGTAGTAGACTAAAATAAAATGATGGAAGTAAAATAGAATTTGAAAAAAATTTACATAAAAGCAAAACATATAGTGAAAAAGTTAAATAAAAATACTTTTAAGGGAAATTGAAGGTAAAAATGAAGTTTTTCTCTTTCTGCATTCAAGAAAAAGAAAAGAAATGAAAAAGAAGAAAAGGCGATTGTTTGAAAATTTGAAAAGGTGAATACACTTACTTAGACTAAAATAAAATGATGGAAGTGAAATAGGATTTGAAAAAATTTACACAAATTAAAAAATATATTAATAAAAATTAAAGAAAAATATTTTTAATAAAAATGGAAAATAAAAATGAATTTTTTCTCTTTCTGTATTCAAGAAAAAGAAAAGAATTATAAAAAAGAAAAAAGAACAAAAAAGAAAGAAAATTGAATTAATGAACCTGCTAACAGATTGAAGTAGGACTGAAATTGCTTCGTTTTCCCCTAGAAGTCAGTCTAAGTAGCTCTTTATAGTCCATAAATTAAGCTGGCGGTGAGACTTGTGTTCTTGAAGAGCGAAGTTGGCCCAGTTGGGCGGGGCTCAGTGTAACAGCTCCGCTCTCCACTAGATGGCGCTGCTAGCCTACTGGGGCGGATTGTTGCAGGGCTTGTAGGTGCGTATGCGCATGTGCAGGATTGGTGTGAATGGCGCCAGCCAGCTATCCAGTCTGTTCTCCCAGATCAGCAATTGCGCACCTGTCCATCTTCAGCTTTTGTCCACTCCCTGCTTTTTCATCTCCGTGACCAGGCCCCAGGCAGTAGCCCTCTCCTGAGTTTTGTCTGAGATGCGGCTGTTTTCCCTGGCCCCTTACTTCTGAAGGACTGCGGCTTTGACCAGTTCCTTGCCTCTGCGAGTGGGTCTCACAGAGCAATGACCAAATGAGCAATGGCTGAATGTCGGCTGCACCCACGAACACTTGCTGCACCCCACTGCTGCCGGTGCCCCAAGACTGCGGCCAGGTGCTAGCCCGCCCCAGAGACAGTGTCATAGCAGCGTTTCAGGGATTATTGAAATAACAACACACATCCGGCACCAGGCTTTACCCTTAAAGGACCTTGTTCCAGCACCAGCGAATGTGGCCGCCTTTTGGGCTGGGACCAGGTGGCTTCAACAGTCTCTACCAAATGTCCTTCCAGCAGTGGAACTGCTTTTCCCCGTGTGGCCCAAGAACCTCCCAGACCCCACTCTGCTCCTGGGGATTCGTCGTTCCCACCAGAGCACCGACAGGTATCGAGCTGTGGAGTTGCAGCCTTTGTGCTCCCCTTGTTTAGTCTTAATGGAATTTAAATCCTTTCCTTTCTCCTTTCTCCCTTTTTAGTTTAGTCCCTGCGGCTGTTTCCAATTTTTCACTTTCTCCCCAGCTGCTTTTGGGGAGGGGTGCTTTTCCCGTATTCTCCCCCCCTCCCCAGTCTCCGTCCTCTCTCTACCCGCAAAAATGTTTCCCTACCTTTTGCGGCTTCTGGCTGCCCAAATTCACCTCTCTGCGCCGCATACCTGCTGAATTCTGTGGTTCAGGTTGTGCAGATTGTTGTGTTAATCCTCCAATCAGTTTTCTAGGTGTGTAGGATGGTATAGTGTTGGTCTGGCTGTATTTCATGGACTCGAGACACAGAAAACTTCCATGCTGTTCTGCCATCTTGGCTCCTCCCTCCTTGAACTAATCATTTCTTTCCTCTGTTTCCCCTTTCTCTGCCTGCTTCCCCAGGGCAGCTCACTGGCTCTACGCTGCCCGTCTCAGCAGAGGTCTGTGACTCGGAAGGAGAGCAGGTGCTGCCTGTGATGCTTCCCTTCCTAGCTTTTGTTTCCAAATCCTTCAGTAACTTTCAAGAGTAAAAGGTCCTGAGACCAAAAGGACTAAGAGTGTTTCCCGCGGACCCTGTCATGATTCAGTGTCCCACCCTTCATTCTTCTCAGCAGAGATCTGTTATCAAAGAGTTGTGATAGAAACAAAATTTTTTTTAAATAAATAAAGAAATAAGTAAATAAGTTGTGATCAGGTCTAGTGAACAGTAATTAAGTTCTATTAATACTGTAATAGAACTAGATACGGACATGCATCCATATTACCCAGATGTAAGAAGGTAAATTCTGGTCACATAGTCTCACATTATTTGCATAGGATTAACCACTCTAGTTCAGGTCCTTCTAGATTTACTATTCACTTTGCAACATCAAATCTAAGGTCAAACAATTTGCACTAATTCCTATTTAGGTGCCGAAGGAACAATATAATTTCCTCTAAGTTTGGGGTAACTCCTTGAATTCAAGTCCAAACTACTTGTTGTAGATGCTTTGAAGTCCTGGCCTGTAGTTCCCTGGTTTGTGCCAACAGAAATTTCTCACCCCCTTTTGCTCTTAGCAGATTGCCACTTCTCCTGCTCTAAGCACTCAGTTTTAAAAAATTTCTTCCCAGTCTTTTGTCTTCTTATTGTGTATTACAGAATGGTTCTGACCATGAACTCCAGGTTTCTTTGCCATATCCTTTCCCAGTCTCATCTTTTACTTTTATCGACCTTCCCTTTCCCTTGATCCCTCCTCTCCTACCTGAGAGAGTTACCGGCCTTCCAGTTCTTGCTTCTTCTCTGGGAAAAGAGCAATAATCTATCTTGGCAGATTAGTTACAATTCGGCTTTCTTGCTAGGTCAGTGCAGAAGGGTGTGGCCAGATGGCTCCTTCCTAAGGAGTGTCCTAAGTTGATATACCTTAATAAGTTCTCCAGGTATAGAGCCAAGCCCTCATCTCTGCAAGGTTAGAAGCTTACTTTGTCACTGCAATGAATTCCTTTTTTAAATGCAGACTCGTAAGTGAGGCCACAAGTTTGATACAGAAAACACAAACGTCAAGTTATTAATTTATAAACAGTAGCATGCATCTGATATCATCTGGAATGCTCAGATCAGCATGACCATGCATTCAAAGAATATTTACTGAGTTCCACTAGGAAGGTAACCGTGCATAGGAAACCAAATCAGAAGTTTTCTCAGTGAGTATGGAATTCAGGACAAAGAAGACAAATAGAAGAAGTAAATGTTTTACATCAGTAGACCTGGAATAATTTAAAATATCCAGCTCACTAAAAGGGGTGATTTTCAAAGTGAGACCATAATAATAGAATTTTGTTGGCTGTATCTCCCAGCATTATTTCCAAAATATGGATAATTTTGCCAGAAGAACTAAAATACTTGCTCTGTTGGTTAATGTTTTCTCAACATTGGATCATATTTGGATAAACTCTTATTATGTACCTCTATGGTTTTCATTTTCTATTGTTTTGTGACAAATCAACCTCTTCCCTAGTTAGCACATCCTTTCTTTTAACATGTCAACATTCACTAAGTAAGAGTTTCAGATCTGAGGGCCATTTACCGTTTAAGGATAGTCTTTAAATGTCTGTTCTTATCCAATAATGTACAGATTATAAAGCCCAATTCTTAGAGCTATTTAGCTGATGTATAGAATTTTAAACTTACTTTTCTTATTCGCAAGTTTTTATTGGGAAAGTCTCTAAATCTCCCCAAGGACTGAAAATGGAATTATTTAAATTACTTGCAGAATGGATAAAAAAGAATACAAAGAAAATGAGACAGCATACCTAAAATAATGCCTTTTCTGCTGAGTGTATAAACTCTTCACACCAGTTGGCTTGGAGATCCCACCTTTGTAGAGGAAACCTTGAAGAGGAAAGGAAGGATGGGTACAGTCAACAGTGTTGACTTCACTTCCAGCCAAATGCCGGTGCAGAGGTGAATGGCTCAGCCAGCTTTATGTTATACGACCTAGAGGGAGGCCACAGGCTCATGGAAAATGGGATGCTGTGGATTCATGAGATACTGTAAAGAGTAAATAATGTGTGCACACTGAAGGCAGTAGGTACAATGTATGCGTATGAGGAGAGGGGAATACAGAAGGATGTCAGTAATACATGTGATGTTTGCTGTGTTCCTTTTACCCGTAGAGTTGTTAAAGGATAGAGTTAAAAATAAGAAGGGGTCACCTTGTGTAATCTTAAAAAATAATAATAGCATAGTCTGTTTCTTTGTTTCATCTTGTTTATTTTCATGGGAATTTTCTTTTAGGGAAACTTATCTTTTGATAAAGGAGATACAGTGTTTTTTCAGCCAGCTGGGATGAAAAGCAAAAGAATAAAGTCAGGGATACAGATGGCAGGCATTGGCTGTGATAAATATGAGTCAGACTGATCACAAATCCATGACCAAGTAGAGGTCTTGCGGTTATAAAAACTTTTGAAGACAATTTTCAGGGTTGTTATATAATGAAAATCTTGGAGACCCATGAAACTCCTGGAGCCCTGATCCCAAGGGGTCTCTCGAATATCATTAACCTAACAGTGTCCTTTTCTTTGGGCATAGGGACTATTCTGTGTTGGGTTTCTTCACGTGTCACTCAGACATCCTGAGATCAAGTAATGAAACAACAATTCCTAAACCCACATCTGTTTGCTCCTATTATTTGCTGTGTAGTTGATATACTTTCTGTGTTTTTCCCTTTAGAAATCGGAGCCTAGACAAACACAAGCTTGAAGTGCTCCTTCCTTGAACAATGGAAGGTACTGTTGTGCTTTGCAGCTACACAGAGGCATACTTGAAGCTGAGTTTGCTCACTCATCACAGGAGTTTGAAATCTGAGCTCCAATTATTCCTTTACTTAAAGGAGTCTATTAAGAAAACACAAAGCCAGATCTGGCTTTCTGACCAATATTAAGGAAGAAAGGAAACAGAGAGCTCTATTTTTTTTCTTTATTATGAGGATACACTTCATTCCTATCCAAGCAAAAACTCCTTGTCATATATAATGAAAATGCATCTTTGTTAGAAAGCAGTAAGATTGAGAATGTTATGAGGGCATATTCCATTCAAATATTTTTAATAAAGGAACTATCTCAAATACATCTATTAATGGTGGATGTTCAACAACAGATTGATTCTCTAATTAGTCTCTATAATTGATTAATGTTTATTGTAAATGTGTCAACTTATAACCAGGTCAGGTACTATCTTTTAAATGGCTTGGCAAAATTTAATCACATGCTATTGCTCTGTAATAACTTCATTTAGGTTAGCTTACATGTGAATATTCAACTAAGTCATAAGTTCTTCTCTGTCACCTTCCTTTACTCTTCTTTAATCTTGGCATGGAATCAGAGAGAAATACTAAGTACTCAATTATGAGTTTAGTTATTTACTAGACATAAATACACTGGATACACCCACCTACACATAGGTACATACACATATAGATATATACACACACTCACACCTATAATACACACCCACAACTATACATACATGTATGTGTATGTACATTTCTATCTCTTCACTTTTCTTTTTTTCTTTCTTTTTTTTTAACTCTTCACTTTTTTTTTTTTTTTAACCTTTTTATTCATTTTTTGAGAGACAGAGAGAGACAGATCGTGAGCAGGGGAGGGACACAGAGAGAGGGAAACAGAATCTGAAGCAGGCTCTAGGTTCTGAGCTGTCAGCATAGGGTCTCACGTGGGACTTGAACCCACAAACCGTGAGATCATGACATGAGCTCAAGTTGGCCACTTAACCGACTGAGCCACCCAGGTGCCCCCTCTTCACTTCTGAGACAAATCTCCTGGTTTCTTTTGTCCTCTCCAGGTGTTTTTTGTTTTTTTGTTTTTTTTTTCTAGTTTGTTCTCTCTTTATTTCACTCTTTTCTGGGTGATTTTTTTTCTAGTTCCATGATTTTAACCAACATTTAGGTATACTGATGATACCTGTATTTGCATCTCCAGCCACAACCTTCCCCCTGAAATTCTAACTCATATATCCAACTGCCTAGAAGACAGCTCCATGGGATTCCTGATAGACCTCTCACAACTAACATGTCCAAACAGGTCCCTTGATTCCACTCGCCATCCCAGTTTCTTCCCTGCGACACCTCCTCCTCCCAGTTCTCTCATCTCAGTAAATGGCACCACCAGCTACTTAAAACACATTCATCTCTCACCCCTCTTTATCTTAAACCACGTGAATCTGTCAGCAAGTCCTATGGGCTCTGTGCTTAAACTATGGCTCCCAACTGGTCTCCTGGCTCCAGTCTTGCTTCCTACAGTCTTCACACAGCAGCCAGAGTGCATCTTTGAAAAAGTAGGTCAAAGGGCTTCATTCGCTTGAGCTCCATGCTTCAGGAACTTCCTCTCACTCAGGATAAAAGCCACGTGGCTTACAGGACTTTGTGTAATCTGTGCTGGCTGCCTTTGTCCCATTCTCTCCTACTATCCCACCCACTGCCCTCTGGTGCAGACACACTCACTTTTCCAACAGGCCTTTTCAAGCCTTTACATCTGACCTTCTCTTCACCTGGAATGCCCTTCCCTGGATCTTCCCACAGATCCTCCCTCATTCATTCAAATGTCACCTCCTGAAAGAGAGTTTCCCTGACCACACTCTCTTTCTCCTTACTTTGCTTGACTGTTTTTTTTTCGTAGCACTTAACCTAACATAATACTATTTATTTCTAATGTCATCTGTCTGTCTTTCCTCCTAGAATGTAATTTTCCTAAGAGCAGGGTTTTTATTTTGTTAGCTAGTGTTTCTGGCATCCAAATAGTGATTGGCACATGCTAGACATCAATAAATATTTATTAAATGAACAAATGAATATATTTTCATGCAGATTTAAAATAACAGAGCTGATACAAACTTGCAACTAGAAGATGAATAAATTCTGGAAATCGAATACAGTTTAGTGATTATAGTCAACAATACTGTATTATATACTTCAAAGTTGCTAAAAAAATTAGACCTTAACTGTTCTTACCACAGTAAAAAGGAATGATAATTATGTAATGTGAGGAAGGTGCTAGCAAACCTGAGGTGGGAATCATATTGCAATATATAAATGTATCAAATCAACGCTTGCACACCTTGAACTTACACAATGTTATGTCAATTATACCTCATTAAGAAAAAGAAATAAGATAACATAAAGATTCACACTATAATCTTTAATTTTCTGGATTAGTTTTGTGCTTTCATAGAAGATTGGGTCTAGAATTCTATGTCAGCTTTGGTACTAGATACAGTGTGCACTGTTTCTTTTTTTTTTTAATTTTTTTTTTTAACGTTTATTTATTTTTGAGACAGAGAGAGACAGAGCATGAACAGGGGAGGGGCAGAGAGAGAGGGAGACACAGAATCTGAAGCAGGTTCCAGGCTCTGAGCCATCAGCCCAGAGCCCGATGCGGGGCTCGAACTCACGGACCACGAGATGGTGACCTGAGCTGAAGTCGGACGCTTAACCGACTGAGCCACCCAGGCACCCCAGTGTGCACTGTTTCTTAAGAAAACTTCTTTCGATAGTGCTTTAGTACTTTGAAAGTCTTCTAAAAGTTTTCATGCAGTGTTCAAAGGTTTAAATTTACTGTCTAGTAGTTGATTAACTCAAAGACCCTTACTCACAATTTAATAGATGCCATATTTCCCAACTCAGGCGTCACTTTGCCCTGGACACTGTTATCTTCCAAAACACTGCTGAGTGAGACACACACTAAGAGAAAAGCAGCACGGGAGAGGATAATGAGGAGAACGATGTTCTCCCAGTGAACGGTGTTTGAAAGGGAGAAAATGCAGAGGAAGAAAGACTATTTTAATAGGCATTAAAGAAACTTTAGGAAGAAAAATTTATGTGAGCATAATCTCCCTAAAGGGCGAAAAAGGAAGGGGTTAAAAAGCAGAGGGTTATTCCTTCTGCTAACCACCAGGTGGTGTTGTTGGAAAAGAAAAGCTGATTTGCCTTCCGGGGAGTCGACTGGCCAGTGCCAGACCAGACACCATGGGCCTCTAGCACATTATCATTCTTTACTTCCTCTGCTGGTGCCAGATTCCAATCCCTTCCAAAGGCTCCCACTTATCCTTTACTTCTAGTTCTTCCAGGGAGTGTCTCATTGGTGTTCATGGATAAGTCAGGTTAGCTTATAGTGTCCTTTCTTCTATTGTGTTCTGTCCTCTCTTTTCTCTCCTCCCCCAGGTGCATCTCCTAGCCACCATGCCCTCTGGGAGCATCTTTGACACCAGCTCAGGGTATTGCTTAATCCTCTGGGCACCATACAGATTCCACTGGGCTCTGTTTGTGCCCCTGCCAGGGGAGAGAAGGCTCAGGAAGTATTCATTAATAGTAAACATTTTTGTGCCTACTCTGTGTTTCCTACCTTTTTTTTTTTTAAGTTTATTTATTTATTTTTCAGAAAGAGACAGAGACAGTGAGCAGGGGAGGTTCAGAGAGAGAGGAAGAGAGAATGTCAAGCAGGCTCTGCACTGTCAGCACGGAGCCCAATGTGGGGCTTGAACTCACAAACCACGAGATCGTGACTTCAGCCAAAACCAAGAGTTGGACTCTTAACTAAGTCTCCCAGGCGCCCCGTCTACCTCTATTAAGCACAAAATCAGGGGAAGTGGCCCAAGGTGGAAGCAAGTTTGCATGTAAATTTCCTGAAGTCAAGGCTGCTTTGATACTGGGTTGCTCTTCACTTCTATAAATATGCCATCCTTTCCTATGTTTTCAAATGCCATTGAGTCTCATCTGTGACTGTTGTCTTTCTTTGCAAAAGGGATGAACTTGATTGAGGTCTTCAAGCAATGCTTAAGATCTATCAGCAGATATCGAGGACTTATTTATTAAAAGCTTTGTTATCAGAGACTTACTTACAAACATCTCTGTGTCATTTTCACCATCCTGTCCTCTTCAGCATGTCTCATTCTTGTTGAGACTCGTGGTGGGGTTAGGATACCCACTGGTATTCTTTCTTCAATCTTCATTTTCTGTTGAGTGAAGACTGAGCTTCTGGCTTCGGGCAATCTACTGACTTGCTCAGTCTGGCTTTCTTCCCTTAGATCCCCTATATGACCATCTGCCACCCCCACACCTCCCCTCCTCAGAGGCCATTCCTACAATGAGGGGAATTCAAAAACATATTTTATTCAAAAAGAAGTTATGAGAGCATGAATGGGATTTTTCTAGCTTTAGGATTCTAGAGAAATCAGGTTACTGCTTTCTCATATAAGAAAAAAGTAATTTTTTTCTTTATCTTTTCTCAAAGGTACATCTTTCTCTTTTTGAGAAGCCTTTGGGATTTCTGGTCCTACCCTCTCACAACTGAATCATCAAGGCCAAATCTGAGCCCTCTTTTCTGGCATATTTTTAGAGGTTAAGGGCAGTGTCCCTGAAGGAAGTACTGATTCTGGTTTTTTTTTTAATGTTTTTAACATTTATTTATTTTTGAGAGAAAGGGAGAGACAGAATGTGAGTGGAAGAGGGGCAGAGAGAGAGGACTCCAGAGGACTCCAGTCCAGAGAGAGGACTCTGAAGCAGACTCCAGGCTCTGAGCTGTCAGCACAGAGCCTGATGCTGGGCCTGAACCCACAAACTGTGAGATCATGACCTGAGCCGAAGTCGGATGCTTAACCAACTGAGCCACCCAGGCACCTCCGGAAGTCCTGATTCTGATCAGGAAAAAGGAGGATGAAGTGCAATGGCTTGTGAGTAAGGGGAAGTGTCTTCACTTCTCCATGTCTTACTTTTCTAATTCACACACACACACACACACACACACACACACACACACACAGAGATTAGTATCGACATAAAATGTTTTGTGCATCTTAGGTGAGATGAGGCACTTGAAGGAATTACAACAGGTCTTGGCATACTCAATAAATGTATTATTTAAATGAATACGGTCTGTCAATGAAGGAGATACAAGTAAGAACAATCTAGTAGTTCCAAATTCCTTTTAGACTCCAGACACTAGATGTCGCTGACGAATGGTACTTTCCAAATGGAAATTTTAAAAAGTTCTAAAGGAAAAAAAAAAAAAGCTTGGGGGATTGGGAGATTGCTTCTTGAAAACATCAGCCTGAAAGCATTTCTTTAAATATCGAGTTAAAAGTGAGTCAGCTTTAGAAAACTTGTAAAGCTTTAATCAACGTGTTTAGATAGCAAGGAACCCAGTAGGGTTTGCTGATTAACCGATTGAAGTTAATACAAAACTAAATGCTATTTCTGTATTTAAGAAGTTGCTACTGTGATGGAAGTCTGAAACACCTCCCTCAGAAATGGGAGGCTTGGTTGAGGAGGTGGGGAGGGGATGTTAGCAAACAGCTTCCTATGGGCCCTGTATTTAGATGACAGGTAACATCCGGGCAGATATGGATCTTTCCTTCCCATTCAAGATTTGGTCAATGAACTTAAATTTCAGGGCTTTTTTAAAAGTACCTTCTCTGATTTGTGCACATATAGAACATCAGATTAAATGCAAATATACAGCCTAAAGTAAAAATTTCTGAATTCTGTATATATGTGAGAAGAATGGCACTTCTGGTGTGATGATTTTGTTAATCACATTACAGGTTTGAAAAGCAAAGTGCTGTTTTTATCAAGTATTTAGGAAGTAGGGGTATGGGGGCCTACATGCACTCCTAGCCACTGTTTTCTAGGATTTTTCTACAGCTGCAGAGAGTCTTAGCTCAGGACAGCCTCTATAGCCAGTGTAGTGGGTGTTTACTGGACTGAGAAAAAGATCAAGGAGATGGGCAGGTGGCTAAATCTGAATTTTTCTCTCTTTACGTCAAAAACGTTTACAACTGGGTGTGTGGAATGATAATATTCCTAATGACAGCTAAAATTTGTTAAGGCACTGTTCTGAGCCCTGTACACAACTCATCTGAGGCTCACAGTAACCCCACAGCACAAATACTGTAATTATTCCCATTTTACAGATGGGAATGCTGAGAAAGGCCAGGTTAATTGCCTAAAGCATTAGTGCTAATCATGACTTTGATAAAACACGTTTCCACTAAGTAGAGATGTAAGTTTCTAAAACAGCCTGGAGAGATAAGGCCAATTATGTTCATGTCTCCACCATCTTTCCAATCTTCTTAATTACACACTGATACAGTTGTGTGCATGTATGTGTGTGTGGTATGCCTGTGTTCCACTCTTCCCATTTAACCTCACCTTACACACACGGTCTCATTTTGTTTGTATGTCTGCACTCTTAGTGACAACAGAAATGATGCCACAGTAGCTTTCACATTGTCTCACGGTGCCCTGTGAATTTCTCAGAGGTGGTTTGGGGCCACTTTGCAGCATATAGGGGGTCAGGGCACAAACGAGCACGACTCAGTCCTACCCCTTTTTCCCGCCTCACCTGAAGTGGTTGCTCTTGAAAATATTTTAAATCCACTGACACATTTATAGCTTATGAGTAATGTTTCAACGATGACAGGGTCTCACTGTCTTGTCTAAACAAAGTTTATATATCATAAACTACATCAGAGTTTTTAATTCCTCTACTGTTGAACACTTAGGTTAGCTCTATGACTTGTTATTTTCCTATTGATACGAACAGACATCTTTGTAGTTTCCCCTCTTTTGTTTTCTTGTATTTCCTGGAGTTGGTGAAGGCTGAAAGCACATGGACGTTTATAAGCATTTTACGCAGCATTACCAAGATGCCCTGTGGAAGGCACTTTGCGGTGCCAAGGGTACGTGAGCACCCTTGCCCTTTGCCCACAAACCGAAAGTAACAGCTTTGGAAAAACAAAACAACAACAACAAAAACCAAACCCGAAACAAACTGCAAGTTAAGTTAAATATGGCCGAGCTGTATTGGCAGCACCGAAGTCAGCTCCCTGAGGAAACTGTGTTTCTCTGAGTTCCTTTCTACTGAAGTAGAAGAATGTGCCATTTACAAAGGGTTATGTAGGGACCGCAGGAAAGGTGGGAGATCTTGGTTCTCCTGGAATCTTGAGGGACCCTGACTTGGTGAAGTGACTTCCCCGGAAGAAGTCTTACCTCTGAAAGTCAGATAGGGCAGAATGTAATTGGTGCTGCTCATTCACAAGGCTCTATTGGGAAAATGTAATGTGTTTAACACATGCAAAGAGTATCTTTGAAATACCATTTATTAAATACAAGGAAAATAAAGAAAAGAAATCACTCATGTTCTCATTTCCACACCAATAACAACTGTTGACTATTTTGCCTTTTAGGGATTAAAAAAAAAGAATCTTTAGTGCATCTGGGTCTTATAAAGTTTTGATAATTTGTTTTACCTTAAAAAAATTTTTTTAATGCTTATTTATTTTTGAGAGAGAGAGAAAGGGAGGGGCAGAGAGTGGGAGACACAGAATCCGAAGCAGGCTCAAGGCTCTGAGCTGTCCGCACAGAGCCGGACGTGGGGCTCGAACTCATGAACCACGAGATCATGACCCGAGCCGAAGTCAGGCGCTTAGCCGACTGAGCCACCCAGGCGCCCCTAATCTGTTTTACTTTTTATAAATTGAATAATGTGGCAGAAAATTGAAGGAATCAGATAAACTGGGTGTAATTCCATGCTTGTAAATCACAGATTTGCAGTAATTTACAATGTATTTTGTAATATGAAGGGTAAAGTTTGCTTTCCATCCTAAGCACGCATTTATTTTCCTGGGTCAAATACATAAACACTCCAAGTGGCATTTCTGCTCCAAGCTCAGCAGAGATGACTAAGAGCAAGGGTGCCATGTTCTCACCTCCACATGACATTACTCATTTCAGAGTGGTGGCAAATGGTTGAAGAATGTCACACTCTGCCCTATGATGCTAATCTCTCTTCTCATAAAGCAGAGAGATTCAGTTTACGGTGTCACGCAGATGCCAACATTAAGGTTGGAGCAAACAAGGACGAAAACTTTCTTTATTAAGTATGTGTCCAAAGAGATGCCAGGACTTTAACTATTAAAAGTCATGTGTTTGCTTTTTTGCAACTTAGAAAAGTTCATTTTAAGTTTGACAGGAGAGATTGGATTAATGAGGCCACAGACTACCGGACCTCACACATTCACACTCAAATCCACGAACCTAGAAATTGTGTGTGCAGTATGACGGTGTTTGGAAGCTGGAGCACTTCCTCATACCCACTGTCCTAGTTCAGGCCATACCCCCCAGCTTTCCTGCCTTCAGTCCCACTGTCTTACCACTGTACAAATCATCTCTCCAAGATAGAGCTGGTGATGTTCTTTTCTGGCCATATACCTTGATGGGGTTTACACTGCCCACAGAGTAGAGCCCAGGCAATCAAGAGTTCCTGCATTCAAGAACTTGTGCTCTTGGCCTCCACCCCCTTTCCGGCCCCACTTCTTGCCATTTACTGGCTGGCCCCACTGTGTTCTCGTCTCTCCAGACATCCTTGCCATCCTCTAAGCAAGCTCTGTTCTTGTTCACCCTTTCTTCTTTCCCATTAAATTCCTTGCTCTATTTCTTTGTCCTTTAATAGCCAGCACAAATGTAGCCTACTCTCTGAATCCTTCTTTGACCAATCTCTCTTTGCTGGGTTCCGATGTAGAGCTCTGCTCTGATGTACTTTGTTCATAGTACTGTTCACCTTATAATACAGTTCTTTGTATTTGTCTCTTTCACAACTAGCAGACTGCAGCTGTATTTCATGGTTTTTTAAAAATTTCCAAGTAATTTTATTAAAATATATTTGATATACAACATTGTGTAAATTTAGGATGTAAAACATGTTAGTTTGATACCTTTAAATATTGTGATATGATTGCCAGTGTAGTGATAATTTGCACATCTATCATTTTACATAATTGTCATTTCTTTTTTATGGTGGGGGTAATTAAGATCTACTCTCTTTGTAAGTTTTATAATTATGAAGCAATATTGTTTGTTATACTCACTATACTGTGCATTGGATCTCTAGGACTTACTTTTTTTAATGTATCTATTTCATGTCTTTTTTAAAGTTTATTTTATTTATTTGAGAGAGAGAGAGAGCACATGAGCCGGGGAGGGGCAGAGAGAGAGGGAGAGAGAGAGAATCCCAAGCAGGCTCTGCATTGCCAGTGCAGAGCCTGATGTGGGGCTCAAACTCACAGACTGTGAGATCATGTCCTGAGCTGAAGTCAAGAGCTGGATGCTTAACCAACTGAGTCACCCAGACATCCCTCTGTTTCATGTTTTTATCCCCAGAACTAACAGAGTGTCAGAAACATAATAGATGCTTTTTTAATATTTCTGAAAAAATTCATCTATTTATAAATAGGTTATAGTCACTGGTAAATCAATAAAAAAGTAAGTAATGATTGTTTACCAATATATATTATTTGTTTATTCAACCATCTTTTACTGAGTCCCTACTATGTGCCAGCCATTGTGGTATGCAATGGTACCCACTGAAGAAGACATTGTTTCTGATCTGAAGGGGCCCACAGTCTTCTAAGGGAGATAGGCAAATAAGCAAGAATTATATTCGTTTATTTATTTTGTAAAATAAAAAACATTCTTAATATGGATGTGTTTTCCTCTATGATATTACAGTGGATAGTGGCATTTTAAGAGTATGAGTAGCAAAACTATATAATTATATCTAATTTCTGGTCTGTACTATTCGGAAAAGATATATTTAAGAGTAATTCTGATCTTTGCCAGCAAAGGTGCAATCCTGGGTGTTTCTGCTGGCTGTACCGGGAGTTTAGATTCTTCCTTTTCTGCCACAGGCAGCTTCCCCTCCCCCTTCACGGTGGACCATACTTCTGGGGAGACGAGCTGTGGCATTAGAAATACAGAGAGAGAGGCTACTTCCTTCACCACCAGAACCCTGCTGGGACTCTGCCCTTCCCGGAATCCATAGCACTAGCAGCAGAGCAATGGTATCTCCACAAATACCCTCAGCCTTCTAGAAAGTGAGAAGATAAAGAGTTTAATAACATAACGAGAAGAGAGTCTTGCATCATCTTTAATTTCAGTATAAGCCTGTGACACAAACTTGGAGTGAGGATTTGCTATGTAGTCTTCCTCTCGTCTGGCCAAGTGAGACAAGGAGTCCCAGTTGTTAATGAACCATGACATATAAAGGGGACAACCTGAGATAGTGAACTGGCATTTTGTAAAGGTCAGGGGTTACTATAAAAGGACTTGTGCAGAGACAACGATTGTTCTTCCACTAGACAAGGAGGAAAATCCAGACGCGTAGGATCACAGGACTGACAGGGACACCAAGAGGTAAAGTCATTCAGCCCTTGCCTCCAAACAGGAGGACATCTAATCATTCAAAAAAACAAACGAAAATAGGGGCTCCTGGGTGGCTTGATCAGTTAAGCGTCTGGCTCTTGATTTCAGCTCAGGTCGTGATCTCATGGATCATGGGATAGAGCTCTGGGTGGGGCTCCACACTGACAGTGGGAGGCTGCTTGGGATTCTCTCTCCCTCTCTCTCTGCCTCTCCCCTGTTCACACTCTCTCTCACTCTTTTTCAAAATAAATAAATAAACTTTTTAAAAAAGTGAAACTAGAATGGGCCCTATCAACCAGATCCTATTTTGGAAGCCTATCTTTCCAGCAAATGGCTCAGTTAATACCTGCATGGCATCTGAGCTGATGTTCTAGAATAGTAAGGGCTCCTAAAGACATTTTATAATTTTCTTACCTGTTTTATTAGTTTTATTTACTTATCTCTTAGAAATGAGTCTTTTTGAAGATTATACATACAGTATAATACAGTAGAAGATAATACAGTAGTGAATTTATCATATCATGATATAGCCTGTAAGGTGTGTGCTCCTGAAGTTACCATGGAGATTAGTGTCAGTTTTACTGGAGGAGGAGGTGTGCTTCCCATGGGGCATGGGAGTGAGTATGAGCTCCAGTTGTGGAAATGTACAACTTCTAGATATAGGATGTTTATTAAGAGGAGTTTGTTGGGGCGCCTGGGAGGCTCAGTCGGTTAAGTGTCCGACTTCAGCTCAGGTCATGATCTCGCAGTTCGTGAGTTCGAGCCCCGCATTGGGCTCTGTGCTGACAGCTCAGAGCCTGGAGCCTGCTTCAGATTCTGTGTCTCCCTCTCTCTCTGCCCCTCCCCTGCTCATGTTCTGTCTGTCTCTGTCTCAAAAATAAATAAACATTAAAAAAAATTAAAAAAAAAAGAGTTTGTTAAGATTTTTAGCAAAACAATGACAGAATTTATTAAGAGGATTTTATTGGGGCACCTGGGTGGCTCAGTCAGTTGAGTGTCTGACTCTTAATTTTGGCTCAGGTCATGATCTCACAGTTCTGAGTTGGAGCCCCATGTCGGGATCTGCACTGAGCATAGAGCCTGCTTAAGATTCTCTGTCCCTCTGCTCTTCTCCCTTGCTTGTGCTCTCTCTCCCTATCTCTGAAAAAATAATTCTAAAAAAGAAGATTTTATTTGGCAAAGCAATGATAAGCCCTTTGCGGTGTAATAATATTTGTCAATTAACAATCCTTCTATGGCATTATTTTCAACTTTTTAATGCATTGTCTTTTTTTTCTCTCCCTTACCAGCTTTCCCAAAGTTTAACACAACTTCTTAAAAAATATGATGTCTGAGACACTGATTTAATTTCCTTTGGATATATATACCTAGGAGTGGGATTGCTGAATCATATGGTAGTTCTATTTTTAATTTTTGGGAGGAAAGTTCTATTAGCTGCACCAATATACATTCCCATCAACAGTGCATGAAAATGCCCTTTTCTCTGTACCCTCATCAACAGTTGCTTACTTCTTGTCTTTTTTATAATAGTCATCCTAACACATGCGAGGTGTTATCTCATTGCAGTTTTGACTTGCGTTTCCCTAAAGATTAACACCTTTTCATATATCTGTTGGCCACTTTTATGTCTGTGAGCTGTAAAGATGGAGAAAAGGGGCCATGAGCCAAGGAATGCAGGTGGCCTCTGGAAGCTGGAAAAGTTAAAGAAACAGATTCACTCCTAGAACTGCCAAAAAAGGAACTCACCCTGCTGCTAATTTGATTTTAGCCCATGAGAACCATGTAGAGTTTCTGACCTGGAGAACTGTAAGACAATACATTTGAGTTGTGTTAAGCCACTAAGTGTGTGGTAGTTTGTTACGGAAGCAATAGGAAACTAATACAGGAATGCATTGTGACAATAATTATGAATGTCTGACAAGAAGAGTCGAGTCTGACTCATAGAAGGATGCAGTGAACAGCTCGTTGCAGCTCTCTATGGCAGCCACCTTCTGGCACGTAGTTCCCATTCAGTGGGGTGGCTCAGTTGGAGGGAATTAATGGTTTTGTTGGAATAAAGAGAAAATAAAATCTTAAGCTCCTGCCTAGGAAATCTGGAAAAGATCATACAAATTCTCATGAGCTGAATCTCATGTGATGTTCCTAGTTCGTTGCTGAGAACTAAGATTTATGGAACACTTTAGAAAACATTTCATTTGATCTTCACAACTATCCTGGTTTCTTTATTCCTATTTTACCTAAGAAAAACCGTGGGTAGGAAGTTAAGAGAAACTAGAAGTCAGACGTTAAATGATCCATCCAATAGATGAAGGAAGAAGGACCTCCTTGTAGCTTGTAGCTTCTCACTCATCCTCAAAACAGAGGTTTTGTACTGTAAGACAGAGTCATGCTCTTTCCTGGTCTTATGCCATATGCTTGAGTATTGAAACACAATAAAGATTTTCTCCAAAAGTAGGGTTTTGTTTTCTGCTAATAGAGCAACACTGGATATATATTATTTTCTCTAAACTGTTTCTGAATATATTTTAAAAAGGAAAGATCCGCTGTTATCTTGGCTGCTACATAGCTGATTTCTACTTGGCTTCATTGATAGTGGCTTTTACCCTTTTCACAGCAGAAAGCCCAGCTCTGATGGAGACCATTAGAATCAGCTATTGTTTTATTCAAATCATGTAAGTTTAGCAGCTACATACAGGAATGTGGACTCTTGTAAATAAATATAGTCAACATATATATATAGCACAGTGCAGGTAAGGCATTTTTCTATACTACCAGGAACTGCACCTCGGACAAAGGAAAAGAAACCCCTGAAACGTAATTCCAAAAAATATCTAATATGTTTCAAATTTACTTGTGACTTCTTCTTCAAAGGATTTTTTTTAAATTTTTTTAAATGCTTATTTATTTCTGAGACAGAGAATGAGTGGGGGAGGGGCAGAGAGAGAGGGAGACACAGAATCTGAAGCAGGCTCCAGGCTCAGCACAGAGCCCGATGCAGGGCTCGAACTCACAAACCTTGAGATCATGACCTGAGCTGAAGTCTATCACTCAACCAACTGAGCCACCCAGGCGCCTACTTGTGACTTCTTAAACTAAAGTAATTCAGATGCAGAGAGGGAGAATTTTTATAAAAGAAGTTAAAAGAACAGTTTTATTGAGACATAATTCTCATACCATACAATTCACCCATTTAAAGTGTACAATGCAATGGCTTTGGGCATATTACATTATTGCTTTTTAAAAAATTGTGATAAAATTTCAAACCATCTTTAAGTGTACAATTCAGTGGCATTAATTGCATTTACAATGTTATGCAACCATCACCACTGTCTATTTCCAAAACATTTTCATCACCCCAAATAGAAACTCTGCAACCATTAAGCAATAACTCCCCATTCCTCCCTCCTCTCAGTGGCTGGTAACCTCTAATCTACTTTCTGTTTTTAAGAATTTGTCTAATTTAGATATTTCCTATAGTGAAGTCATACAATATGTTTCCTTTTGTGTCTGATTTGTGTACTTGGCATAATGTTCTCAAGGTTTATCCACCTTGCAGCCTGCATCAGAACTTCATTCCCTGGTATGGCTGAACAGTATTTCACTACATGCATATACCACATTTTGCTTACCTACCCATTTGTTGATGGATACTTGGGTTATCCCCACCTTTTGGTTGTTGTGACTAATGTTGCAATAAACATTGGCATGCAGTTATCTGCTGAGTCTCTTCTTTCAGTTTTCTGGGTATATTACCTAGTGGTGGAGTTGTTGGAATCTATGGTAGTTTTAGGTTTAACTTTTTGAGGGATGACAAACTGGTTTCCATAGTGGCTGCAGTATGTAACATTCCCACTGGCAAGGTTCAGTAGTTCCAATTTCTCCATTCCTCACCAATATCATCCTGGAAGATGGGATGTGTAATCTCTTTGTGGTTTGTATAAATAAACTTTTAGACTTGGGGCACCTGAGTAGCTTGGTCGGTTGAGTGCCTGACTCTTGATCTCAGCTTGGGTCTTGATCTCAGGGTCCTGAGTGTGGAGCCTACTTAAAAAAACAACAGCAACAAAAACACAAAACAAACAAAAAGATAAATAAACTTAAAAGGATTAAAAGTTGAATCCTTTCTAGCCCTTAGTTTTAATTTCCCTCCGTTTTGTGTGTATTAAATCATTTTTAGGTGTTTACTACCGCTCTTCAAGTTACTCCAAGCTAGAACACGAGTGTTCTAGCTCTTGTCCTTTCTTAGAAAGAACCAGGTCAAGGGTGCCTGGGTGGCTTAGTTGGTTAAGTGACCGACTCTTGACTTCAGCACAGGTCATGATCTCACAGTTTGTGAGTTCGAGCCCCATTTTGGGCTTGGTGTTGACAGCGCGAAGCCTGCTTGAGATTCTCTCTCCCTCACTCTCTCTCTGCCCCTCCCTTGCTTATGCTCTCTCTCTCTCTGTCAATTAAATTAATAAAAATGAACATAAAGAAAAAAGAAAAGAAAGAAAAAGGAGCCAGGTCATCTCAGAGGAGGCTTGGACAGAGAATAAACAATAGATGGAGGAATTTAGTGCAATAGGGAAATAAGTGTGGAATGTAAAAGAGCGCAAGAAAGGAGTACACAGAGGAAACATAGAGTTTATAAAGGATTATAAAAATTATGTGGGAGAGAGATAACAAGGGTGAATTCAGGGAAAGGTGCTAAAGGAAATGGCAAGCAAACTAGGTACACTCTGAATAGAAGCCATAACTGGAAGGTCCAGGTTTCAAAGTTGTCATGTCTGTGGACTTGATGCTTCACTGTAGAAAGAGAGAGGATGGACTGGGTTCCTTACATCCCACTTGAGGAAGGATGATCACGCTACCCCGGTTCCCCCTAGGACAGGGAGGTAGCTCTTGAAACCTGTTAAAGACAGGGAACCCATTTCCTCAAGCCTCCTTCAACTGCCAAAAGGTGATCAGACACAAGTACATTGGCCCAGTGGCCCAGTGGCTGCTGTGTTTGGTAGGGTTAGTCCGTGGGATTTGGGAAAGCCAAAATTTCCCTCAAAAGAAAGCAAAAGGCTTGTGTTATTTTTTTCTAAGGAGACTCTCTTTTTTTAAAAAAAATTTTTAATGTTTATTTATTTATGAGAGAGAGAGAGAGAGAGAGTGCATGAATGGGGGAGGGCAGAGAGAGAGAGAGGGAGATACAGAATCCTAAGCAGGCTCCAGGCTCTGAGCTGTCAGCACAGAGCCTGATGCAGGGCTTAAATCCACGAACTGTGAGACATGACCTGAGCTGAAGTCAGACACTTAACTGACTAAGCCATCCAGGTGCCCCTGGAAACTCTTTTTATTAAACTATTAGGTCCCATATTTATCAAAATATTAGACCCGCCATTTGGTTGATTATCCCCGAACAATGGTAAAGGTGATCCCATATGGATGAGCAAGGGCACTCTTCATCGTGCCTGTGACACCAGGTCTGCCTTTAGAGGAAGTTCTATACCAGAAGCTTGAAGATATGCATACCCTTCCATAATCTGTAAATTTATACCAAGAAAAAAAATCAAAGCAGTGTACAAATACCCATTGTACATTTTGTGCCAAATGATCACCACAAGTTTTGCCTGTCAAAAATGTATTGACAACAAATATTTAAGTGTAAGGGCTTTATTAAATAAATTTGGCTCACCCACTTACTATTTTGCTATTAAATATTGTAGAAATGTATTAATTGACATGAAAGAATGTTCATAAATTATTGACAGTCAAAACAAGCAAATCACAAAATAATAAAGTCTCAATTTGTAGTATCATCTATCGATCCCCCCCTCCTAGGTTTATCTATCTGGAAGATTCATGCCACAATAGTGGTCTTTGGGTAGTAAGATTACAGATAAGTTTTGTTCATTCATTAGGATTGTTTGTATTTTACAGGTTTTATTCAATAAACCTGTGTTACAACCCCCCACCCCCCACCCACACATTCTGGAAAATGCCAGAGGGTGGCAAATTCACAATTCTGTTCACGAAGGGGCATGATTCTCCTGCACCATCCACAGCATCATACCTCCCCGTCTCCACATATTCAGAAGAGTAGCATGGCATTCTGGGTCTCCTTCAAAAAAAAAAAAAAAAAAGAGTTCTAAATTCTTAGAGAAGACCAGCAAGATGCGATTCTACAAGGCAGCAAATGCTGATGGGGAGAGTAAAAGTGGAGATGGTTCAGCAATGACGAATCTTCCTGGTTTGGTCACAGAAAAGGAGAGTGTTGCCAGTTCCCGCTGTCGGGATGCCTTTTGTGTTCTGCATCTTTTTTTTAGCTCAGGGATTATCAGGGCAGGGTTTCCACGCCAGAGCATTCAATAAGGCTTGCCCACCCAAATTCAGAGCTCAGTGTGATTACTATCAGCTTTTAAAAACTTTGCTAGATAAGAATTTAGCTCTTGCCGACAAAATCTTTTCATATGGATGGCTTATTTGTTCAGGAAGTGAGCAAACAATGCTGTGGTGACATTAATGCACCACAAAGGCATTCACTCAGAGTTAATTTCAGCAGAGTATAATCTTTCAGTTGCTTTGTTCATAAAATGTCCAAATCGCCTCTTTCCACACTGACACTTCACATACTTGGCTTGCACAGTCTATAGGCGTCACGGAGACTGGCAGGACCAGATGATCTAATTATACCATTTATGCTGTCAATAATGAAGAGCCGCAAGGCCTGAGCCCAATATCTCTTAGTTCATCTATATGTTCATTTTTAAGATCTAAATAAAATGTTAAAACTGAATTTTCAAAATGTTACACCATAGAGTGAAATGTAAGTTTTTGAAATTGATTTTTGAAGTTACTTCTGAAATGTCTCTTGAAAAATATTGGGTTGAGCAGGTGTTTGGTCTCTAAGTCTGTTTTTCCAGAGGCTTCCACTAACAAGGTCCTGAAGGGAATTATAACAGATCTAAAAACATCAGGTCACAGATTGGGAAAGGTGTTTAAAAATTGAAACTACAGGGGCGCCTGGATGGCTCAGTCAGTGAAGCATCTGACGTCAGCTCAGGTCATGATCTTGAGGTTTCTGAGTTCCAGCCCCGAGTCAGGCTCTGTGCTGACAGCTCAGAGCCTGGAGCCTGCTTCAGATTCTGTGTCTCCCTTGCTCTCTGCCCCTCCCCCACCCAAGCTCTGTCTCTCTCTGTCTCTCAAAAATAAATAAGCATTAAAAAAAATTAAAACTACACACAGACAGAAGTTAGGTTCTTTATTCAAGTTGAAAGTGTGCAAGAAAAGAAAATCTTCATCCCACTAAACTGGAAAATGATTGAAGAGCTTTTTTCAGGTAAAGTGCTTTGGGGACTGCTTTTAAATGGGCCCTTTACGTTTTTTCTGCTCTTGTTTATTATCTAAACTGGAGGCAACTTTTTTTTCCTATAAATCTCACAATATTTGTCATTGCTGAACCATCTCCACTTCTACTCTTCCCAACAGCATTTGTACCTTGTAGAATCGTATCTTGCTGGTCTTCTCTAAGAAGAATTTAGAACTCTCTTTTTTCTTTTTAAGGAGACCCAGAATGCCATGCTACTCTTCTGAATGTGTGGAGACGGGGAAGTACGATGCTGAGAATATTCAGGAGAATCATGCCCCTTCGTGAACAGAATTGTGAAGTTGTTATTGAATATGGACTCTGCACCTCGTTCTGTTCTTCTCTTCTCTTCTCTTCTCTTCTCTTCTCTTTTCTTGTTGTAAGAAATATTTATTTATTTTGAGACAGGGGGAGAGGGAAAGAGAGAGAGGGAGAGAGAGAAACCCAAGGAGGCTCCACACTGTCGGCACAGAGCACCACACTGGGCTTGAACCCATGAACTGAGAGGTCATGACCTCAGCTGAAATCAAGAGTCAGAAGCTTAACCAACTGAGCCACCTATGCGCCCCTCTGCCATATGGTCTTTTACTATCTGATGCCTTAGAATATTCTTTTATATCACTGTTGTCTCAGATTAGTCTCAAAAAAATAATTACTAATTAGCACACGAGAAAATGAGGTCAGAGGGCTGCTTTAACCTGTCAGCTAGCTGGTTTTTCCTCTTCCACATATTGTCTGACTCCAATCCATCTTCTTCTTTTTTTTTTTTTTAAGTTTATTTATTGAGAGAGAGAGAGAGAAAGAGAGAGAGAGAAAGTGGGGGAGGGCAGAGAAGGAGGAAGAGAGAGAATCACAAGCAGGCTTCACACCGGCAGGGCAGAACCTGAGTTCAAAAACCTTGAACTCATGAACTGTGAGATAATGACCTGAGCCTAAACCAAGAGTCAGCCACTTAACCGAATGAGCCACCCAGGTGCCCCAATCCATCCTCTTCTTGCTGGTCGTGTTACTTTAAGTGGACTTGTTCCATATATAAAGTTTGGGAATATGAAAAATTTGGAAGTTAATAAAGAAAACCAGTGTACGATTCATGTAAGCCTTGCTACCATGATATTAGAATTTTGGCAGACATTTTCTGCATGTTTCCATAAATCTGCTTTTTTTCTTCCCTCAAGAACAGCAAAATTTCACTCAAAATAGAAACAATAAGGCACTCTTGCCATATTGACAAATGAATTGTCTGTTATCAATGAACAAATATTCATCAAGTACCTACTACATGTCAAGCCGTTGGAATACAGCAGTGAAATGATAAACAAGGTCCTTGACCTCATGGGAATCAAACATTAATCAGTAATTATAAGTGTGACGAGCGCTAGGAAGAAGGGCAATATGGGAACTCTATTGCTTTCTCTCTTTCTGTTCTTTTAATAACTCCCCTTAGAAATTCGTGTTGTCACTTGTGCCTCTGTGGTCTAGGGCCTACACTGAATATATGCAGCAAATGCATTCTTAAAGTGTATAACAGTGAGTATATGAACAGTACAAAGTGTGCTCAGAGAAAATAAGAGCAACCGCCCGAGGCAGGAAGAATACATTACATTTCAGAACTGTGATCTCAGGGCCTCTCTGACCCTTTTATCTATCCTTCTTTCAATTCTAGCATACCTCCTCAATTGTTCTGTTGGCAAATTAACACTGTATGGATTTTAGGGCAAATCAATGGCATTTCTTCTATGATATCCCCATCTTGACCAAATCTACTTATGTGCACTGTTCTTGTTTCAATATGACAAGTGGCTCGTCATCTTTGACATATGATTCCTCCACTGCCATTTTTCTGTTTCTTAGTATGTTTTTCTGACTGTACTATCTAGTTCAACCTGCAAGGCTGAAAACAGCATTGTGCAAAATCCCCAGGTTAATAAACTTAAATCTCTTCCATTTCTGGCCGTGTTAGCGGGAACATTTTATAAAACCAGTGCCTGTCTATTTTTTTTCCTATGAGATATATAATCCTTGAGGAGAGAGATGTCTCATGAAAAGTTTATAAACTCAATAGTATAAAACACAGTGGTAGCCCCTCCAATCCAATGACGTCACTTACTAATACATGTCTATGGTGCTACAATAATTCTAATTTTGTTCTTGGAAGGAGCATTAAAGCCATTATTTCAGCTCCACAAACAACCTGACGGAAGTAATTTCTTTTTTCACCAGGAAAGACTCTCATGTACTTCCTGTACCATAGAATAGATACCAGAGTGGTCATAAAATACGTCAATATCTGAGGTCATTTAGGAACATGTTGTATTTTTAAGGGCTAGTGACTTATGTTTGAGCTCATTGTTTTTATTTATATTTAGCAATGAAATATTTTACTCTTTTTGATTTATTGTCTGCTAAACATCTGCTGTCTTTTGTTGAGATTCATAACACTTTTTCCTTTGAAATCTTTTCAGAACAGTATGACAATTTAAGAAAAATTAAATAACACTGAATAAAATTAATAAAAATAAAGTTAATAAAATAAATAAAAATTAATTTAAAAATTATTAAAAGCTAAATAAAATAGAGCATTAAGAAATAATTCTGTAATTATATACACACACTTTTTTCTTCACACACATATTTTTAAAAAATGTTTTTTAATTTTTATTTACTTTTGAGAGAGAGAGAGAGAGAGAGAGAGGGAGAGATACAGAGCATAAGCTGGGGAGGAGCAGAGAGAGAGGGAGACAGAATCCGAAACAGGCTCCAGGTGTCAGCACAGAGTCTGGTGTGGGGCTTGAACTCAGGAACTGTGAGATCATGACCTGAGCCAAAGTTGCACGCTCACCCGACTGAGCCACCCAGGCGCCCATTCACATACATATTTTTATAAAATGATTGTATCTGAAAAGAAAGTTCAGGGTTCAGGCTTTGCCTCCAAACTTTAGAATTCTAATCCTGACTTTGCTAGTCTCCATCTGTGTGGTTTTGGACAAGCTTCTAAAGTCCTGGAAACCTCAACATTCTCATATGTAAAATGAGGATAACTGCACGTAACTCACAGGGCTGTTGTGATGAAAGATAAAGGTGTCTAGTGAAACCTAAAGAAATCTAATCTGATTTCATTGAGGGATTTATTTAGTAAATACTACTTAATATGCAGCCACAGTTCTAAGACTTTGCAAATATGACCTCATTTATTTTCTCATTTAATACTTCAATCCTAATAGCAACTGAATGAGGTGGGCACTCTTTTTTTTTTTTTTCTTAATGTTTATTTACTTTGAGACAGAGCACGCGTGAGCAGGGGATGGGCAGGAAAAGGGAGAGAATCCCAAGCAGGCTCGACATCATCAACACAGAGTTCAACATGGGGCTCTATCTCAAGAACTGTGAGATCATGACCTGAGCCAAAATCAAGAGTAGGACCCTCAACTGACTGAGCCACCCAGGTACCCCAAGGTGGGCACTCTTTTTGCTTCTATTTTGTAGATGAGGAAACCAAGGGGCTGAAAAGTTAAGGTAACTATTCCAGGTAAGGAGAGTATCAGAGCCAGGATAGCAACCTGGGTGGTTAGGCTAAAAACTTAATGCTCTTAAATAATGTAGCCCTATTTTATTTATGTACAAATGTAACCAATTTACTTAACTCCTACTATATATGTTAGGAATTGTCCTAGGCACATGAGTTACAAAGATGAAGAAATCTGTGCCCTTGAGAAGATCATAGTTTAGTGGTAAAAAAAAAAAAAAATTGGAAACAGATAATTATGATACAATGTTGTACATCCATAGAAGACATAAGCTCAGTGGCTGTGGGAGTCACTGGCCTATTATTAACATTTGAAGGGCTTAGGAAGAGGCATAAATGAAAACCCGCATTCCATATGTTCACATATTTAAACACTATAGACAAAATTTCACAAAGCTGTTTTTTATAATGACAAAATTGAAAGTCTGAGTAAGTCTGGGAATTTTTTATTACTAAAAGTTACCATAGCACAAGAGCAAAGACAACTGAATTTAAATATTAGTGGGCATGTCTGTGTATTCTGTTGAAGGGCTGGCAATGTTTGGGTGAGTGATTAAATAGCAATAAACATAATTCATAAATAAAATTCATTTACCCACAAATATATTTTTCTGAACTTACTCTTACCAAAATAACTAATGATGATCTTATAATCAAGATTTTCACATAATTTGTATACTATTAATAGTAATAACCTAAGTGTCTAAATATATACCTATTCAAAGTGTATAAAATTTTAACATTTTCATCAAATCATTAATTAAATTTACCAAAGTTAAATTATTTTCATATTTTTTCAAAAAATTCTCTTTATATATGAGGTGCCTGGGTGGCTCAGTAGGTGAAGCATCTGACTTTGGCTCAGGTCATACTCTCACGGTTCATGAGTTCAAGCCCCACGTCAGGCTCTGTGCTGATGGCTCGGTGCCTGGAGCCTGCTTCAGATTCTGTGTCTTGCTCTCTCTCTGCCCCTCCCTCCTCATGCTCTCTCTATCTCTCAAAAAATAAATAAATGTTAAATTTTTTTTAATTCTCTTTATATAAAATACCCAGTTATCTCTTAAAATAAAATGTAAAATAAAACATTAACAATTTTATTTATTTAATTAATTTATTTTTTTAAGTAGGCTCCTCACTCAGTGCGAAGCCCCACACAGGCCCCAAACTCACGACCCTGAGATCAAGACCTGAGCTGAGATCAAGAGTCTGACACTTAACTGGGGCGCCTGGGTGGCTCAGTTGGTTGAGGGTCCAACTTTGGCACAGGTCATGATCTCATAGTTTGTGAGTTCCAGCCCCACACTGGGCACTGTGTTGACAGCTCGGAGCCTGGAGCCTGCTTGGATTCTGTTTCCCTCTCTCTCTGCCCCTCCCCCACTCATGTTCAGCTCTCTCTTGCAAAAATAAGTAAACATTAAAAAAATAAAATAAAATAAAAAAGAGTCTGATGCTTAACCAACTGAGCCACCCAGATGCCCCAAAACACTAACATTTAAAAAAAAATAACTGAAACTGAATTAATAATTCAATTTTTTGAATATTTAATTAAACCGTATCAAATATATTTATGTATTTGAGTGTACCTGACACACAATGTTACATTATACCTTTATGTATAATTAACTTTATGTATAATTAACTTTATGTATAATTATGTATAATTAACCTTTATGTAAAAAATTAACTGAATTAATAATTCAATTTTTTGAATAAACTGAATTAATAATTCAATTTTTTGAATATTTAATTAAACCGTATCAAATACATTTATGTATTTGAGTGTACCTGACACACAATGTTACATTAGTTTCAGGTGTACAATATAGTGATTCAACAACTTTGTATGTTTTGCTATGCTCATGGGCAGTGTAGCTACCATCTATAATTGCTATTATAATGCAATTGACTATATTCCCTGTGCTGTACTTTTTATCTCCATGACTTATTCATTCTGCTACTAGAAGCCTGTATTTCCCACTGTGCTTCATCCATTTTGCCCATCCCCCCATCTCCCTTTCCTCTAGCAACCATCAGTTTGTTCTCTGTATTTATAGGTCTGATTGAGCTTTTTGTTCATTTATTCATTTGTTCTGTTTTTTTAGATTCCACATATAAGTGAAATCATATGGTACTTTCCTGTCTCTGTCTGACTTATTTCACTTAGCATAATACCCTTTCAGTCCATCCTAAAGTGTATTAAATATTTTTATACAAACAAATGGATTCTAATGTCCATGTAGTTGCTATTTGGATCGATGAGTCACACATGTTACATCTATTTATATACAAATTTAAGAGTAATGTGAATTGTTAAAGGTTGCAAAATGTTCCTCAGTTGCCATGTGCAACTGTTGTGAGTCCTTGCTAATTTGTGAGTAGCTCTGGAACCGTAAATCTGAGCACATAGATAAACAAGAAAATGGGTACTTGGCTCTACTGGGAATAGCATTTTGTTTTGCAAGGATCTATTGCACATACGCTATTGGAAAGCTTGATTATTATGGCCCTTCTCTTGCCTAAATGCTATTTCTACTCAAATTCCCCCCACACTCTGCAGCAGTGTCTGTCTCCAACATCAGCACGGGCATGACCCCACAAACCTTTATATCGTCTAGCTCCAGTTGCCTTTTGTTTCAAGGACGCGGCTAGAGATACGGAGATGTATTTCTTTGGAGCCTGAATCATGTTAGTGGAGGAATTGATGATTAGGGTTATGAGTCTTGCTGTGCCAGTGCTGAATACCAGATCCTGAGAGAGGTGTTCATATGTTCCTTCATAAATTTATTTTTGTTTGTTTATAATGTATGAGGCCCTCAGAAGTGCAGGGTCCTTCTTGCTTGGGTCTTAGGGTGGTACTGTGTAACTACTAGCTACAGGACCAAGGAATTTTTTATATGAAGCAGATATTTGGTTGAATCTTGGAGACAGAGCACTACTATGGGGCATGTTGCTGAGAGCATATGCAAAGGCACTGAGGTACTTAGTAGTGTAGCCTGCTCAGTGAACTGCAGACATGTCTGCATGGCTAGAGCACAGGAAGCTTGAGGGGAGAGGTGGAGGGTGAAGCAGGAGAGATAAGTAGGGACACATCACACAGGTCTTAAGAGCCATTTGATGTTTATCCTGAAACAAGGAGGAACATTAAAGGATTTTTTACAAGGGAGGAATTTGTTTAGAATGGGCTTTGATGTGGATCATACTTGGAGAAGGGCAAGCACTCAGCAATTAGGGTAGCAATTATTCCAGGGAGAAACAATGCTGACGCTAACAAAGTTGGGGTAGTGGAAATGGAAATGATGAGAGAAGTTGAGAGGAATTGAGAATATGACGAGAGACAGGAGATACAGGAGGGCCTAGAACATTTTAGTGGTTTAATAAATGTTTGTTTGAAGTGAATTGTGCTCCTGTTTCCAGTGCCTCTGGCATTTCAACTACATTATCACACATGCCTTTGTTTAACTGTGAATTAATCTGAATATAGTGTTCTAATCCTTTGAATTGTAAAGTGGGTACATTGTTACAAAATAAAGATTGATACCAAAGGGAGACATACCAAGAAGTTCTCAGTGAAGTTGGTCTGATACTGTCACACAACTGTGTTCATTTCCAATAGGAACATCTCCTTGAGTCAAAGAAGTTCATCTCAAAGGTCCATCAGGTCATACATGGGTGGGTTATAATGTATACTGCTCATTCACAAGTTTTCTGTACATAACCACACTGCCCTTCAGTTACCTTTGCTAAGATTCTGAGTCTACTTTGCCCAGTGGGAAACATTTGGAATCCTTGAGTTTTCTGCACAGACTGTAACTTCACAGAATGTTCCCTTTGTTCTTTAAAGTGGTGACTCATTTTTTTCTAAATCAAATTTAACCTAAAATGACTTTTTTGTTGTTATTTTGTTGTGCTTTATTTGACTTCATGTAACCTTTCAAAACTGATTGGGGACAGATTTGTAACAAATGCAGCTTGAAAATTTGGAAATGTGACAGTCGCAGACAATGGGGGTCATGCTGTTTTTATATCTGTCTTTAAAAGTCCCTTTTTGTTCATGCTTCTTCTATCTGCCTTTCCATCAATAGTTGGGTCGACCGGCCTATCTGATGCAAATTCAATCCTGCTTGTCTCTGAAATTTATCCTGACCTTAAATAGAGGGATATGAAGTCCAGCCCTAACCTGGGACTCCACACCAGTCAATGCTGCTACTGCTCCTGACTGTGTGCTTCAGTTCCAGTAACTGCTGCTTCTGCCTACGCTCTATGTCTAAGTCTAGGCATCGATAACCCGAGTTTCCTAAGACATAGACAGCAAGTTGCATTTAGCCATTTTTTTTTATTTTATTTTACCCAGGAAGTGAAGCCTGGCTCCTCGACTTCACCTTTGACTCTGTGACCACCTTCTGGATTTTCTAACTGGTCCTGGATTTCTTTACGACACAACATTATCTTGTGTCTGATTGCTCAGTACAGGTCTACTACTCTCTGCTGCCTTGCCTCTTATGCATTTTACTTCACAGGCCAAGATGGCCTTTCCCTGAGTTAGGTCTATTCTCCTAGCATGTGCTTCATACCAGGAGACAAGGCTGATAGTAGATTTCAAACTCTTTGATTGTGTTCCAACTTGATGAAGCAGGTTGGTTGTGTCCTGAAAGATGGGTAAATTTGTAGCTCATATACAGGTAGAAAAACCTTGCTGATAAATAGCAAGAGGAAGTTAAGGTTAAATCATTCTTCTTCTGCCTTCCTATAGCGTTTGACTGCGGGAATATCAGTATATATTTAATTCTGTAATGATTTGCAGTTATTAACATGGATGTCTCCGCCAGTAGATTGTAAGCTCCTCTGTGATTTGGTCTATTTTTATCTATTTTTGTATTCCTGACAGCATTAGCATAGTGTTCTAGAAATAAAGAAATATAAAATCAGAGTTCATAAGATGCTTATTAATAGGATCAAGTGTCTTATTTTCTTTATTTTTATTACATTAGTGTAATGCTATCCTCATGGTAAAATGCTTAGTAAATGTTTGAAATAATAAGTAAGAAAAGAATTAGAGTTTCATTTTTCAAATTTCTAGGTTAATAATTTATTGTTTGTGATTTTTTTTTCCTGCATAGAAATCAGAAACTGCTATTAGACTGGTTGTGCCTAATTTTCATAGACAATGTATTATTATTTATTTATTTTAAGTTTTTATTTAAATTTTTTTATTTAAAAATTTTTAAAAAGTTTATTTACTTTGAGAAAGAGAGAGAGAAAGAGATAGAGCTTGTGCCGGTGAGAGCAGGGAGGGGGCAGAGAGAGAGGAGAGAGAGAATTGTAAAAAGGCTCCTCACTGTTAGCGCAGAGCCGGAGGTGGGGCTCAAACTCATGAGCTGTGAGATCACGGCCTGAACTGAAACCAAGACGGATGCTTAACTGAAGCCACGCAGGTGCCCCATTATTCTTTTTTATAGCCAGAATAATTACATCTGTGTTACAGTCAAATACATTAAACACTCATCATATGTTCTATCTTTTTGAGTTTTTCAAGAGATACAAAGGTGAGTGATAAGATGAATCACAGTCTTTCTGCTTCTTTTCTCTCACCTGTTCTTTTTGCAATGTTTATAGTCTAAAGGAAGAGATTATTGAAGTGTACAAGAATTATGAAATAAGACAGAAAAGAAGACCCAGGGGAGATGCTCCCATAATGTTTTGTGGGAGAACTCTTTGCTAGGCAAGGCTTGTAACTAGCTGTGGGAATTCTACCATTTAACTCTCCTTTCAGACATCGAACCTAGCATTTCATTACATGATTTCTGATAATAAGATTTGTTCTGGAGCACAACTTTTGCATTACTCATGAACAGACTATACTACTTTATGTTCTTCCCAGCAATGTATGACAGTTCTTATTTCCTTGCATCAGTAGATGCTATCAACAATAGCTGAATCATGGAAGGAGTCCAAATGTCCATTGACTAATGAATGGATAAAGAAGATGTGGTATATACATACAATGGAATATTACTTGGCAATCAAAAAGAATGAAATGTTGCCATTTGCAACAACATGGATGGAACTAGAGTGTATTATGCTAAGTGAAATTAGTCAGAGAAAGACAAATACATGACTTCACTCATATGTGGAATCTAAGAAACAGAACAGATGAACATAGGGGAAGGGAAAGAAAAATAAGGTAAAACTGAGAGGGAGACAAACCATAAATGTTGGTTCTCTTAAATACAGAGCACAAACTGAGGGTCGCTGGAGGGGAGGTGGGTCAGGGGATGGGCTAAATGAGTGTTGGGCATTAAGAAGGGCACTTGTTGGGATGAGCATTGGGTGTTATAGGTAACTAATGAATCACTGGGTTCTACTTCTGAAACCAATACTACACTGTATGTTAATTAACTTGAATTTAAATAAATAAATTTTAAAAAATTTACTAATTTGGGGTGCCTGGGTGGTTCAACCAGGTAAGTGTCCCATCTCTTGATTTCATCTCAGGTTATGATCTCATGGTCCCTGAGTTGAGCCCCATGTCAGGCTCTGTGCTGACAGCATGGGGACTGCTTGGGATTCTATCTCTCCCTTTCTCTCTCTGCCCTCCCCACCTCTCAAAATAAATAAATAATCTTAAAAAAGATTAAGATTGAGCAGTTTTCATATATTTATTTCTTTACTGATTGCTTATTTGTATCTTCTTACTATTTTCTCTTGGGAAGTCAATTTTTATTTTAATAACTTATGAAAGCTTTCTCTATAGCAAGGCCATTGTTCCTGTTGATGTCATTTACATCAAAAAAATGTCTCCAGTTGCAATTTTTTATTTTCATTAATTTTTTTTTATTATTGTTGATTGACCTAGATATTTAAGTTTTTCCTAGCTCAATCAATTATTCTGTTATTTCCTGGTTTGTACCTTTGGTGTTTTGAAAGTTCTTCAACCAGATATTTAAATATTTACCTATTTTTCTTGTATATTGATTTCCTTGAAAAATTTACCACCTTGGATTTATTTTGGTGTATGGATGAGAGAGGGTCTTTTTTTTTTTTTTCCTAAGTAGCTAAACATTATTTCTTCATGGTGTGGTTCTGTTGTGCGTGTTTGTGTTTGCGGACAATTTAGTCATCAGTTAACGTGATGGAAAATAACATATTCAAATAGCTTAACATGTGCCTATAAAGGGTATTAAAATATTTATTGATGATTTGGGAAAAGTATATTCTCTAGTATTTGAGGGGAAAAAATAAGGCCACTTAAACACTATGCCTCTCTGACATAATTGCTATTTCTACCTTCTCATAGCAAAGGGATTAGCATCCCAGATGCCATTGTGAGAAACCTCTAGTAAGTGCACTTATGCTCTGAGCATTCTAACACCTTCAAACATGACCTCTTTGTTCACCAGGGCACTTTTCGTATAAAGATACTAAAGATGCTTGTAAAGATACAAGATGAGAGTATGCACGTATCTTTTTTTTTTTTCTTATTTTAGGGCTTTATTCTTTTTTGTGCTTTGCTTTACTTTTTAATTGAATTATAGTTGATATACAATGTTGTATCAGTTTCAGGTGTACAATGTAGTGATTTGATATGTTTGTACATTACAAAATAATCACCTTGATAGGTCTAGTTATTATCTGCCATAGACAACATTATTACAGTATTATTGACGATGGTCTCTATGCTGTATATTACATCCTCGTGACTTATTTATTTTATAACTGGAAGTTTTTACCTCTTAATCCCCTTCATCTATTTTGCCCATCCCCCCACCCCTCTCCTTGCTGGCAACCACCAGTTTCATCTGTGTGAGAGTATACACGTATTTTAAGACTCAAAGTTACTCCCATGAGCTACTTCTCTATTGAAATCTAGATTTGTAAGCCAGAATGCCTAAGGCCTTTTCTCCTAACTTGTTTTAAGCATGTTATGTTTCTTTTAAAATCTTTCTTATTTTACATATTTTCCCCTTAGCTTTATAAATGTGTCCATATCATTCTAGGAACATATAATAAACTGTGTTCTTCTAATAGGTTAAATATTCATATCTATGTTTCTAATTTGTCAAAGTAGACCAGTCCTGCAATAAATACAATCATTTATTCATTTATATCTATGTCTGTTTGTCTGTCTGTCTCTGTTTCCCTGATGAGATTGAAAATAGCCAAATCTAGTGAGAGTAATAAGGAAATCCTAGAACAGTGTCTCACAGAGAACAGTGAGTAATTAAGCATTTGCTATTTATGGATAATCATCAAGATTATGCTCGTAAAATAAGTATTTCCCTATGCGTTCGTGGTCTTAGATACAAAGTATGTTGATGACTTTCAGAGTGATTTTGAGTTATTATTGATCTAATGAGATCCTCCTCAATTGAATTTTTTTCTATGCTCTTTTCACTCTCATTTGCAACTTTTTTTTTTAGCTTACCCACTAATAAATGAAACAATTCCCTAAAGTTTGAATTCTCTTTCTTTTTTATCGTTTTGTATCTCTTCTGCAATGGAGCCCTATACCATATTTGTAAAGGAGAAAATAACAAGAAGATAATTTATGAACTATATGAGAAATATACATGATTCCATCTAGAAACCTGCTCTAAAGAAAGATGTAGAAAAGCAAAAATAAATGTTAAATTAGGAAGCAAGATCGAGAAACCTGGAGTCAGTCCCATTGTAGTTCAACTTTTTTTATAGTTTAGAGCCAGAATCCTATTTGCAGTCCAGGATTGACTTTGTGATGGGGAAGGGAACAAAAGGTTGAGTTTCTAAGTACTCTAAAATTCCATGCAAAATTTTGATTATATCTATTTACATTTTCAGGGGAAGTAGAAAGAAGTTTCATTGCTTAACTTACATACTCACAGGAATCCACGCAGAACCACTGATAGTAACCAGAGTTACAAGAAATAGAAATGTCCTCTTTTGAGTCATGTAAAAAATAAATTTAAAGAAGATATTTATCTCCCTTTCTTTTCTTTTCCCTAATTCTGTCTTTGATGAATTTAACGTTCTTTGAGTTATCTAAAACTTACAAAAATGAACAATTTAGAAAATATCTTGGACTCACGAATTAGCAAAAGGACACCGTAAATATTCAGCATGGTGTTTCTGAAAGCAAGGGTGGGACTGTGGGGCTGGACAAGATAGGAAACAGTAGGGTATAGAAGCACCTTTCTACACTTGAGCTGGGCCCATCAGGTGGCACTGTCATTCTGGATTACTGGAAGAAGGTCAGCTGCCAAACCTCATGGAAAAATCAGAAAATACTTGCAGGATGTTCAAATCATTTACCTACATTGGCAAGGGAAGAGGGCACACAGTGGGAGGGTGAGTCAAAGAAACATATGAGTTGCCTTCTTAGATCATCCAATGCCTTGTCCACATATCTTCTCTCAACAGCTGCTTTTATCGGCTACTTCAGAGAAATGTGGAAAGCCCCCATAATGCACCTCGTGAGTTCTGCCAAATAAGTGAAATTCTGGCAGAAGCAGTAAGGGGAAACATGCTCCCCAGTTGGCATTCAGCTTAGGGATGAAGTTTGATGACCATCATATATCTTGTGTCATCTCTTTGCCCTCTTCATAACAAGACTTACAGATTTATATTTAAATTCAAGAATACATTTGAACCTTCTTAAAAAATATATGGGTCATCAAGTTAAATATTTTTCAGACCCTTTTTGTGAAATTTGTTTTTTTTTAAATTGCTCAATTTCTTTTTGGGAAATATTTTCAAACACTGTGGGTCCTGAGTAGATATATTTTGCAGATATCTTTCTGCAAAAATTTTTATGCCTTTTATACCTCATGCAAATATATTTCTCAAATTAAACTCATACCCCTCTTTCTTTGGCTTTCATGATGACCTTTGATAACTTTAGAATTGAAATCCTATCAATGTGACTCATGTAAAATAAGAGGATCATAGGACAAGTGTAACTGCTTCAGGCTTCTTGGTATCTGGCAAATATACAGTAATACACACACATTACTTTTGCAAAGAAAGTATTTCTGTTTATATAATGCTTATGTGAGCAGAGCTAAAGTGTTACTTGAACCTATTACATTTTAATAAGAAGGATTCTTTAAATTCTGGGCCCCAGATCAAAAATTTCAAAAGAAGTCTCTTAGTGCGGTTTTTAGGTACAAAGTAAACACAATCTTTATACAAAGACTCTCTCAGAGCAATGAAGAATCTGCTTGATCTGTCTTTGTAAACTATGTTTATATTTATTTAGAAGTTTTTATTGATTCTGTAACATTAGACAGCTCTAGGACATTGGAATGGGTATGGGCTTTGGTATCTAATACAGTTCCTTGTATTAAATCACAGAGAAGGAAACGAAAGTCAATTACAAGACTATACACTAGACACAAGATTTGAATTCTGGATGTAGATATGGCTTCAGAAAGAACTGGCTTTAGTTTAGGGACATATCTGACTTAAAACTTATGTGATGTTTTTATATGATTTTAGGTCCAAATGACTCCATCATTTTTATAAACCATTCACTGGTGAATTTTCTTCAAATTTTGAATTATAGATTCTCTATTCAAGCTAATCAGTTATAATAATGGGGGGAAGGGGAGAAACCACTGGCTTTACTAATGGGAGGAGCAAAAGCGGAAGCAATATCCAGAAGCAACATCTTCCTGTATAAAAGACACCATTTTAATCACAGAGAACACAAATGTTGGCTGGTATAACGATATTAAGTACAGTTGTCATCTTAGCTATATATTTGCCTTTAAGAGTAAGAAAATACATTTCTCAATATTTCATCTCAAGCTGCTCTTAGGTTATTACATTTGAGGTAAAATAATATTGCAAATAAGGCACTTAAGATTTTTGGATGTAAATGGGGTAGAAAATTAATATTAAAAAAATAGAGTACATAACAGATAAGAAAGGGATAAAATTATTTTATTGGTTCAACTAAACTGAATAAAGTGGAAAGAGATACAAGTCACTAAGAAATTATCCAATATACCTTAATTGTAATTATAAATAATTCCACAAAATAAACTTGCATTTACACACAAGTTTAACAAACTTATAGATGATTATTTGAGTTAAGCATTAAGAACAAAAATTAAAACTTTTCAGTTCTACAGATTAAATTTGCAGCTATGCTGTCTTGCTAGTATTGAAATAATTTTATTTCTTCAAAATTTGTTTTACTGGTTTGTGTCAGAAGCAGGGCAGTGTTTCTGGAAGGAGGATAAGTTCCTTCCTGATCGCGTCAGAATGAAGCTTTCACTATTCTGCCCTTCAGAGGCTGAGGTGGTCGGTTGTTGTGCTGAATGGGGACAGCTTTGTCACCTTCAACATTTGATAGAAGACTTCGGAACTGTGCCAGCTGGGAGGAAAAATAAAATATTTAAGGAATCAAAGGCTATTAAAGTTACACAAAGCACTTTATTTCCAGTATAATCAATGCACTGATATATAAAAAACTAAGTTATTGATTGCAATGACTTCACCAATTGGAAGGGTGGAAGTCAAAAATTCCTTCACATTTCTTTGAACTAGGTATTTGGTTTAAATGATCAAGGATTGACTGGATTAGAATGCCAACTTTCTCAGAGTGTCAACTGGGCTAATTGGGTCAGTGACTTTCTGCTTTTGGCCTCAGTTTCTGTAGTAAAATTACAATCACATTGACTATATTCACTGTGCTATGCCTTTTACCCCTGTGACTTATTCACTCCAAATCTGTACCTTCCCCTCCCCTTCACCTGTTATGCCCATCTCCCACCCTTTCCCCTCTGACAGCCATCCGTTTGTTTTCAGCTTGTGTGTCCGATTCTGCTAAAAATCTAGCCTATTTAGAGTAAGTGACTTCAGCTATGGCTGAAGGCTTCTTTGTTAAGGCACAATGTGTGATAATTTATGACTTCTCAGAATAATCACTTTCCCACCCCAAAATATATTCTTACCTTTTTCTTAAAACATCACCTTACAAAAACAAAACAAACAACAACAACAACAAAAAAAAACCCCACCAAAAACCCTGTCATTTAATGTAGACAGACTTTTAAGAGTTCCACAAAAACATCAACTGGCCTATAAAACTATTGAGGCATGAAAAAAAAGTCACTGACTTCACAATTAAAAGAAAATTGCAAAAAAAGGAAATAATGATTGCAACTGAAAAAGAAATTGGTGTGTCCTCAACATTTTATCGCTCCAGATTTAACAGAGGCAAAACTTTATACAGATAATGTAGTATGGAGCAGGCCCCTTAAATAGCTGATAGGAAAAATATTGAACACTATCAGCTATTTACAATGGGTTTTTGTGAAGATTAAATGGGTTAATACACATAAAGTTCTTAGAATGTTGCTTGGCATGTAGCATATGTTATCAGTAGGCTGCATACATTGCCTGTCCTATAGGTTTGTTCTGAGAATTGGCTGACAAAACATGTATAAGGCACCTAATGAAAGTACTTGCTCAATCAGTGGTAGTTACTATTATCATAATTATAAACAATAATTAAAGAGACATTTTTTTGGATAGTTAATAATTAAAACCTTCAAAAAAGAACAAAAAACCTTGTCAACTCTCAAGGTATGTCTATTGTGAGCCATACTTCCTCAAAGTCTTAGTAGAATTTCCAGTGACAATCTTTTCTTTGTTTCTCAAACTCTTAGGAAGACACTTGTCAAGGTTGGATTTTTTTTTAATAAGGTCAAAAAGATAGTAGGAGTTCAGAATCTCATATTTTTTTTCTGTATAAAGTAGAAAACAGTATTATAACACACATTTCTGTTTAATTATTCAATAGATCTAAGTCAGAAATGAATCTTTTTCACTGGGAGTGGAAAACAAACTCCTCAAAAATCTATTTGAGGGGCGCCTGGGTGGCGCAGTCGGTTAAGCGTCCGACTTCAGCCAGGTCACGATCTCACGGTCCGTGAGTTCGAGCCCCGCGTCAGGCTTTGGGCTGATGGCTCAGAGCCTGGAGCCTGTTTCCGATTCTGTGTCTCCCTCTCTCTCTGTCCCTCCCCCGTTCATGCTCTGTCTCTCTCTGTCCCAAAAATAAATATAAACGTTGAAAAAAAAAATTAAAAAAAAAAATTAAAAATCTATTTGAAATCATCATGTCCACCTTACTATGAATTGAAGTGATATTCCTGCTTTGCACTCCTAAGTCCCACTCTTTCACCTTTTATACTCTACCTGTTCTGGGCTGATACCAATGCTCTCCTTGCAGATGATCCAGATTACACTCTCATAAAGAGGAGGATGAGTCAGAGAGCCAAAGTAGGTCCAGTAATCCAGGGATGAAGGAAGGAGAGTAGAGGGGTCAAAATTCGTGAATGGGGCTCGTTTGCCCTGGAAGGAAAAGAAATGTATCATTATACCATGATTTAAAATACTTACAGCATATACATATATGGTATCTATGTTATATAATTTTGGTATATATATTGTCTTGATATTTTAGCTGCAAATTTAATTTTCCTACTATATAGTATACACTGGTGTGTTTGTAGATATAAACAATAAAAGTAATAGACTGAAAAATTGCTACACTGGCATTTTGGCCAAGCAATCTTCTTTCCTCATTTGGCTGAACATAAACAAATGTTAAGAAGTTTTAAAACAATCTATACTCTCTAGAAGATATTTCACTTCCGGAATAAAACATTTATTGTTTCTTTAAAAAAATTTGTTTTGTTTATTTATTTTTGAGAGAGAGGTAGAGAGAGAGAGAGAGAGACCGAGTATAAGCAGGGGTTGGGGAGGGGCGAGAAGCAGAAGCAGGCTCTAGGCTCTGAGCTGTCAGCACAGAGCCTGACATGGGGCTCGAACCCACAAACTGTGAGATCATGACCTGAGCCAAGGTCAGATGCTTAACTGACTGAGCCACCCAGGTGCCCCAAACATTTACTGTTTTTTTAGGAATGATGCCAGAAACTGTTCCAGTGACAAAACTATTTATTGATGTGCAAACTAGTTATGTTTTAGCCTTATTCTATTTATTCCTATTTCTGTTTTGGTTGTTTATTAATGGCTTGTTAATGGTATCTCAAAAAAATACCCCTAACTCCTGCATTTTTGTACTGCTAAAGAAATAGAGACATTTTTCTTCATGAAATGGGAAAAAAATCACATTTTAGTTGGATATAGTTTTTAAAGAAAATTTGAATGGCTATGAAACTTCTTCTTCTATAGGCTTCATCCTGCTGAAATAGATAATAATAGTGAAAAAGAAAAAAACAAAACAAATACCTGAGTCAGAGACCTCAGAAGCAAGCAATATCCAAGTAGTACCTTGATTTTCAGACTGGTAACTTTTGCTTTAGGCTTCCTATTCCCCACTTCAAATATGTAAATGATTTCAGTAGTTCTGTGGATTCTTGTTCTCAGATTTAAATGTTTTCATTTATTTATTTATCTTTTAAAGTTTTTTTTTTTTTTTTTTTGAGAGAGAGAGAAAGAGAAAGAGAAAGAGAAAGAGAAAGAGAAAGTGTGTACAGGCGCAGGTGTGCTTAAGCAGGGGAAGAGCAGAGAGAGAATCCCACGGAGGCTCTGCGCTCTCAGCATGGAGCCCGATGCGGGGCTTGATCCCCCAGGAATTGTGAGATGATAACCTGAGCTGAAATGAAGAGTCAGTCGCTTAACTGATTGAGGCATCCAGGGGCCCCTCTTGTTCTCTGATTTAAACTAATGTGTTTAGTCTATTTACCTTGGTTTTAACTGCGTTTAGGGCATCAAGTACTTTCTGCAGTCGTGGGTTGGCCTTATCAACCTGGAGATTTAAAAAAAAATGTGTGTTAGAAATTATTATTAAGTGAACCTATGTTTGGCTATTGTTTTTTTCAATTGGAAACCGTAACTGAAGAAAGGTAAGATATTTTCTCTCTGCTTTAGGAGAGGGAATTTTGTTGGTTGTATGTCCTTGCGGGCCCTTGTGCTCTGTAAGTTGTTCATAACGTGTAACCACTGTCAACCTAAAAACAAGAAACCAGCTCAAGAGGTAAAGTGTTTACTTGAGATCAAAGAATTACAATTCAGGGCACACAGATTGAGGTAGAAACCCAAATAGCGTTCTAATTACAGGACATAGACTCATTTATGGAAGAGAAGGATGATCATGTCAGTAGTTTGTTTGTTTGTTTGTTTGTTTTTTGTTTTTTTGTTTTTTTACATTTTTGTTTTTATTTTTTTATTTTGAGAGAGAGAGAGAGGGTGGAAGGGGCAAAGAGAGAGTCCATGCTGTCAGCACAGAGCCCGGCTGAGGCTTCAAACTCACAAACTTTGAGATCATGACCTGAGCCCAAACCAAGAGTCAGACGCTTAACCAACTGAGCCACCCAGGCACCCCCATGTAAGTAGTTTTTGAGAAGAGTTCATTGGTGCTGACAAGCAGGGTGAGATTTGTACTTCACAGATTTGTCAGGTGAAGTGGTCACTACGTAAAAGTTCACTTTTGTTAGTTCTCTCAAATAGGATATTCTTGTTCTTGTTGATTTCTTGGAATATTGGTGGTTGGCCCAGTTCTAAGGTTCAAAAAGCAGGATGTGCAAGGCAGCTCTGAAACGGCCACTATATCTCCGTTGTAAATGGCTCTGTGTATGTCATTTTTTCACACCACAGATAAAGTGGAAAACAAAACCTTGGTTTTAATTTAATATGGACAAGATGTTCAGGGATATACAAGACAAAATCCAGGAATTTAGCAAAACTGTGATACAAAACACAACCTCTTACTTTTGGCTTGTTTTATTAGTTATAATGAGTACAATGCATGGCATGTTTTAAGTGCTCAAGAAAGGTTAACTAGAATTGCTATAATCCCAAAAGTTAGCTACCTGTGATGTTTATAATAAGACATATGTTTAGGACACAGAGCTCCTAAAATCCTTGGAATTTGCTAAGTGATGACAGTGATAAAGGTGTCTTTTGTTATGTTAATTAGGGGACTTCTAGACTGAATCTGAAGGTGAGGGCTGGTTGCCAGGAGAAACAAACAGGGGATTAGAGGGTTGGACCTTTCAATTCTACCCTCAGACTTCTAAGGACAGTAGAGGGGACAGGGCTAGAGCTTGAATCAATTGCCAATGGCCAATGATTTAATCAATTGTGCCTAAATAATGAAGCTCCTATAAAAACCCAAAACGACTGGGTTCAGAGAGTTTCCAGATTGGTGAATTAAAGGAGATACAGGTAAATCAGTGTGCCTGGGCAGTGCACGGAAGCTCTTTGCCTTTCCCCATACCTAGCCCTATGCATCTTTTCTATCTGGCTAGTCCTGGGTTATACCCTTGTATAATTAACCAGTAATCTACTAAGTAAAATATTGCTCTGAGTTCTGTGAGCTGTGCTAGCAAATTAAGCAAGCCTCTTTGAACCCAAGGAAGAGGTCATGGGAATCTCTGATTTATAACCAGTCAGTCAGAAGCACAGGTAACAACCATCTGGGCTTGAGGACTGACATTTGAAGTGGGGCAGGGGGACTTGTAATCTTGCAAGTCTGAACCCTTAACCTGTGGAACCTGATGCTATCTCTGGGTAGATAGTGTTAGAATTGAATTCCTGGACACCCTGCTGGTGCCCAAGAATTGCTTGTTAGAGGTGTGGGGGGAACCTGTCACATTGGAATTTGGTGAGCAGAACCCAAAAGATCCTAGTATATCCAATTTAATAATAACTTCCCTATAGGACTTTTCAGGGACTCTCCTATAGAGGGTTTCAGCAACATATGCCATTTTATTTTATTTTATTTTATTTTATTTTATTTTATTTTATTTTATTTTATTTTATTAACTATTTATTTTGAGAGAGAGTGAGCAAGTGGAGGAGGGGCAGGGGGGAGAGAGAATCCCAAGCAGGCTCTGTGCTGTTAGAGCAGAGCCCAATGGGGGCGGGGGGGTGGGGGGGTGGGGAGGTGCTGATCTCACAAACTCTGGGATCATGACCTGAGCTGAAATCAATAGTCAGATGCTTAACTGAGCCACCCAAGTGTCCCAACATCTGACATTTTAAATATTAACTGAACTTTCTTTACGGGACAATAATCCTCTTAGTATTTTTTTTTCTGATGATACATTAAATTGATAAATTCCTGAACCTATGAAGTAGAAGTTTAGAGGAAAAGAAATTTAGAAAAGCTGGAAAATAGAAATTCCACCCTCCCCCAACATCTTCCCATGTTAGCCCTACCTGAAACTTAATTCTCTCAAAAAAGGGAAAAAACCAAGAGAAAACAAAGCAACAAAGTATTCGAGAACTGTTTGCTCACCTGTAGCCATTAGTAGAATGGAAAATTTTAAAAAGAAAGACTCAGATATCTTTTTGCCTTATTTTATATTTTTTTGATGTAAGAAATTGTGTTAACTGAGCTCTGTAACTCACCTTCATCAAAACACCAATAATTGCCAAACCATCAGCCTGTGAGGCAGCTTCAGCAAAGCTGGAGTATTTTGCAGAATTCCAGTGAACTATGTGAAGCTAAAATGATAATGTGGTCAATTAGTTATTTATACTTCTGTGAAGACAAAAAGTTATAAATTAACTTGTTAATATATGAAGATGTACTGTTGACTTAAATAACATTTATGTGAACCTTTATCCAGTGAATAAAAGGGCTATATTCTCACTCTTAAGAAGGGTTATGTACATTGAATAGAGTGGGCAATTTGCAATTTCCAGGGAAATAGTAAAATTTCTTTTCCCCTAATATTATAATTATTCAATATTATTTCTTTTAAAAAAATTGCTTTGGTATAAAAAGATCAGGAATTTGAACTGACTAGTTTTAAACACAGTTGAAATAATTTCTGTCATGTGAGATACTTTTTAGTAACTTTATGGGTAGGGGTTCCTGGACAATCTAGGAGTCTTGGCCAAGAACACATTCTCTTGAGCATATGTAGGCTCCTCTCAAATCATTATCTCTAGCCTAACCTCTCTGTGGAACTCTAGATCTGAATATCCAATATGTATGTATGTCACCTTGATATCTTCTTGGTATTTCCACATTGGTGTCTAATAATATCTCAAACTTAACATGGCCAGAGTATAACTCTTGATTTTTTCCTTGCCAAAACTGTTTCATTTTCCCAGCTTTGGAAAAGGTACCATCATCTACCTAATTGCTCAATCAAAAAGTACCACAGTTACCATTAATTTCTTGCTCCCCGCCCCCATCAATAGCCCTCTTTCAGCAAGCACATCTCATAGATAATACCTCTTCACTTGGTTCACAGCTTTGCATTAGCTGCTGATTTTGTCTGGAATGTCCATAATCTGTCAATGGAAACCTTTTGTCTTGAATTAGGGCTGAACACAAATGCCACTACTGAAAGAATTCTTTTATGACCTCCTAACATAAAGTGATCATCTGGTCAATCATCACTTTCAATTAACTAGTTCTCTCCATACCACCTATTTAATTTCTGTCTTCTCTTGCTCTCTGGTTCTTGCTTCTCTCTCCCCTCCTCCTCTCTCCCCTCCTCCATCTCTCCCCTCCAACTCCTGCTTTCCCTCCCTCCCTCCCTCCTTTCCTCAATCACATGTGGAATTTTGTGGCTAAGTGCCTCTCATCTCTAGCCTGGATTATTTTTATTTTTCTTAAATTAGATGAGAGAATCACTGATTTAGATTTCTTAGATACAGCCAGATACCCATCTAAAAAGATAGTATTAATTTAGGCTCCGAGTCCATTTAATTTTAGTCTACTTTTTTTTGAGGGAGAAATGGGAAGAAACATTTAATAGGTTTCTGTAGTATTAAAAGTTATTAGCCAAGCTTTACAATGTAACGTAAAGCCAGTTATATGTGTATATAATTCCCAAAACTTCTATCAAAATAATAAAAGCACATACCCTGTAACCTAGTAATCCCTCCTATAAAAAAAAAATCTGCCCCACTGATGTGTTTTCACTGGGGTATAAGGTATATGTATTTGTTGCAGCATATTTTGGTAAAAGTAAAAAACCAATGGAACAAAAAGCAAACAGCATTGCAATTGTCCATCAGGGTGGGGGGGGGGTGGGGCAGTTACATAAATTCTGACATATTTATACAATGAAATACTATACAAACATTAAAAGAATGAGGTAGAATTAACTCTACTGACTTGGAAAAAAATGATTATGATAAATTGGTAAGTAGAAAAAGTTGCAAAACTATTTGTATTACAAATTCATTTTGTAAAAGTAAAATAAAAAGTCAACCTGTATATATGGGAGAATATATATATATATTACATTTATGTATTATATTAATACATATAAAGAACAGAAGTTCTTCTTTTTCAATCTCCCAGATGCTCTGTTGACAGTTTGATGCAAATATTCTTGATTTTTCTATGTATATACAGACGAAGAGTCTTGAAATGGATCACAGACTTCTGTGTGAGGGCAAGTCAAGAGGGTGGAGGGTGGTGGCCTACAGCAGGAGCCCTCAGGCCCTCACTTAGGCGTATGTTATTCTTTGTATACATTCCTATGGTTAAACTTGCACTCTTAGTAGAGTCTTATTGAAGTGTTCCAGCCTGGCTACACCTATGCCACTGGTGTGTCCAAACTTGAACATTTGAATTAGAAGCAAATGGTGTGGTCAGCTTAGAGTCAGAGCTTTAAAGGAGAGCAGTGTCTCCTCTTGATGCTGTTGTCAAGGTAACAGTTTTTAAGGCATTCTGAAGAGAAAGATGCTTCTTGGGCTCAGGAGCTCAACTCCAAGTTCAGCTACCTTTTTCACATGCAAAATTTCCTTCTATTGCCAAACTCAGTACGTGCCTGTTTGATTTTAAAGGGGCTTGGGAATTCTCCTATAGAGACCAGAATGCTCATTCCTTTGGAGCTATTATAATGGTGTCTTATATAGTGAAGCAGCTGCTTCTGAGAGCAATTCTCAGTGTAATTATGTCTCAGTTACTAAGTTACATTACCTCTCCAGAATATTTGACTCCATCCACTGTGTGTTCAGAACCATAGTCATTTGTGCGGCCCCAGTGAAAATGGAACTGACTGAGCCTATAGCTTTCAGAAAGAGGACCACCTCTCAGCACTAGAAGAAAAAGGGAACTACTATTAGTTTTATGATCATAAGCTCCTGCTTATCTTTGCATTTAATATAATCCCACACGAAAATGGATTGAGTAGAACTAAAAACAAACGCTGGTGCCAAAGGCATTTTCTTGTTGGATTTTTTCCCACATCCACGATGATGGCATTCATATGTATGGTGCATCCCTGACCATTGCATTGAGTTATATACAATTCTCAGCCCATGAGCTGTAATTTTACCTTTTTCTGCTGCCAAGAAAGTATATTGGAAGGTGGTTGAATTATAAGGATTTCCTCGAACCTGCTTTAATTTGCAAGTTTATTCATTCATTCTTTCAACAAAGACTATATAGGAAGTATGCATTAAGATCTTTAGTAATTTATTTTGAGTAACAAATTACTCATCACATACTTTTTACTAGTCAAAACACAACAGTGTATCTTGACAGCTTTGTTTGAGAATGCCTGTCCAGGGACGGAAAGAAAGTGCTAGGGGGTCAGTGAGGTCACTTTAAAAATTTTAACATTGAATGATTATGTCATTTTTAGAGAGTCTACACAATCATATGACTAATTAAACACACATAACACCAGATCTCATATAATACAACAATGGACATAGCCCCAAGGTGCTTAAAATTTAGGGTCAGAATCTTGCAGAAAAGTGCTAAAACAAGTCTTGCTTTTTGTCAGTAGAATTGTCTTATGAAATTGCCATTCGATAGTTATTCAAGAAACATTTATGAGAATCTTACCATGTAGCAGGAAATGTGCCAGATTCTGGGGTATGAAGATAATTCAGTGACTACAGTATAGAAGTGGAGGGCGGGGGCAGGGGGGGGGGAAGATAGACAAGTGCATTTAAGCACTGAATAAATCTTGCAAGATTTATGTAAGACTTACATTCTTACTGGTACCCAAGAACTTCACAACAACAGAGCTATTTTTCTGGCGGTAAAAAATAAATACATTCTTCACTCCGTTTCTCTTTCCTACTGTGCTCCTCTGTCCTCATTCCAATTAGAGAATATTTGCCTTTTCAGTTTCATGTTCTATATTCTATATTCATTATGATGGTTCATTAAACCTTCTTGGGAAAAAATACTGTTTATTTAGAGAGTGTGAAGTGAGTGCAAAGATTCTAGAGACCAGAAGAGATAGGCTGGTGTCATGGAAGAGAAGGGCTGAAAGAAGACAGAGCTGGGGGTTCCAACATTCACCTTTACCACTTGGGAGTTTTGCAGAAGTCCAAGATGCTTCACCAGATTGCAGCCAAGTTATGTGTACTACACACATGCACAAAAGACCGAGAATGGTGTTTGTGTTTCTTAAAGTCCTATTGTTTAATTTGTCCCAGAAGAGTTAAAGAAAACATAACCAGAAGGATCTTTTGGCTCACCTGATCGGTTATCATTGTCCTCAAAGCTTACATGGAAAGAATGTCCCACGTTGATAATTTCTTTGGCTGTGGCTGGATTGTAGGAGACACTGATAGGTTTAAGAGAGGTGTCACGTTTGGTTTCACTGGTTTTAATGTCAATGGGAGATTGGTTATTTCCGTTTGCAATAGGGTACAGCTTGCCCCATTGTTCAGGACCTAGCAAGGTAAACACATGCATACAATCATCACATGTCTGATTCCAAGTTTTAGGAGGATAACTAGTTCTCTGCTTATTAGACTAGGATTAATTCTGGTATCTTAAATGATATTATGTCTAACTTAATGAAAATTCAACATTTAAGAATGCTCCTTTTCTATACTATCCTATGAAATAGTGTATTTGTCAACACCACAATAAATATTTTACAATTAGCACTAGATTACTAAAATACAGATGAGAGAGAGAGAGATTGAGAAAGAGGAAGAGACAGAGAACACATTTTATAGACAACCATGTCCCAAAGGACAACTGTTAAGGGTACATACAAAGTTATTATAATTATTCAAGTCAGGCAATTCAAACTGTTAACCTAGGACTGGACAGCTATTTTATTTATATTTATATTTATTTACTTTTTAAAAAATGCACAATATCTCTTTTACTGGAAAAGGCAATGAGCTAGTATTTTGTTCTACATGAACAGAAGAACTCTTACCATTGTGGTCATCATATCCCCAGTCAGAGCTCGCCATGATCTTCTACTTGGTTTTCTTTTCTGCAAACAAAGGTAATTCCTGGAATAACTGACTGCAAGTAAGCATGCAGGAAACAGTGGAAACCACCTCGTGTGGGTTTTTATAGAAACTTCTCTGCCCTTAATAGGCCACTATGTCATCATCTCTGCCTATCAGGAAATATAGATAAGTAAAAAATAAAAATAAAAAAAGATATTATAAAAAAAAGCCCACAAACGTCAGGTCAGTTTCAATTGTTTTATTTTCTTATATTGTAAGAGTGAAATATCTAAGTCATAGGTTTTATAAAACCAGCCCCATTTCTCTCATGTTAGTAGAGATATAGCTAAATACTTTCATATAGGAGTTGTTGGGTTTCCTAAATTAAAAATGGATTTGTGCACTTGATATTTCCAATTATACCCTTGCTGGATACTTAAGTAATACTACAAATGGTAAGGAGAATAATTCACATGTTTATATGATGGTTGCAACTAGTATCATGATGTTAATTTAAAATCAGATAACAAAATTACTGATCATTTATAATATATGCTATCTATGAAATACATTTCACAGACACACAGGATTAGAAAAAAGTCCTTTGTTTTAAAGCAATATTGTAATTCATAAGTGGAGACAATTTTATTGATATTGAAATTCCACACAGCTCGTATTTATTTTACACATCAAATTCAGTTCTACTGGAATAGAAACTATTCTTTTATATGCTTCTATACAATTTATAAAGCAATTTCACCACTACCATATGCACAAAAATCCTACCGAGTAAGTTATCATTTTGTAGCTGAGAGATATTGAGACTTCACCAAAACTAGCAAGAAGTCAAGAAGCCAGGCTTCAGCCACAAGTCCAGTTGCTTTTTTCACTATACCCTATGTGAAACCTATGCGACCTATGAGGTGGGTGATCCCTTAATTCTCCTCTTACATCTACAGTTCTCTTACACCCAATTTAAGCCTGAACCAAGATAAGAATTGCCACCTGTTGAGTGACAAGAAGATATATGGAACCTTTCAAGCAGGCAAAGAAAACCAATTAGGAGGTATCAGACTCTGGCTGGGTCCATGTAACCAAGGCTCTGAACACACTCAAAGGAAATACAACCAGAAAAATCAGCTTTCACAGTAATGCTTTTTCATGTCATGGTAGTTATTACCTCCTTTCACACTCTCGAATTGTCTGAGGTACCTAGGTTCCTTGAAGGGAGAGGAGGGTCAGGCACAATTCTTAGCTAGTTTGACTAGAGAGACATATTGTTTGTCCCTTTTTGACTAATAATGGCCAACTGCCTCAGATACAGTGGGGACTATGGCTCATGAACAGAGTAGGGAGAGGTCCAAGCTTCCATTCTATGCTCTGGTGGGCAGAAGGAACTATTATGTAAAGGGAACATTTTTTTTTAAGGTACCATTTATTGAGGGCCCAGGATGTCTCAACTGCTGTGTTGGAAACCTTACCTGCGTTAATTCATTTAAACCTCACAGCAACCAAATTAGGCATTAAGATCTGTATTCTGCATAAGAAGAAGGCTTCACATAGGTGAAGATACCTCCTATGGTTACAGAAGCTTTTAAGTGGCTACTTACATCCTGTAAGTCTAGAGTTTAAATCTAGATCTAACTCCAAAGCTTATACTCCTTCTTAAACTTCCGTTGTCAATAAATGCCCACAGACTTCCACCTGATTCTGTTTTCTGGAGGATTGGATTAGTTGATCTGTTCTGGTCTGGCTCAAGATGACCAACAGTCAGACTTGATTGTTGCACTTACTTCATTCCAGACTTGGTGTCTCAGGTTGGCCAAAAGTTCATGCAGTGATAGAAGGTACTCTTTGCCTTGTACTTGCTTCCCAATATTTGCTATTTTGCTAAAAATAAGTAAACACAGAACTATTTTAATTAACATATTTGAAAAACATATTTGAAGAAGACGACCTCTTTTCATTATATGGTTATGTGATGATTCATCACACGAGTATTTTAACATTCAATATGGGATGGTAATTCATTTAAAGTTTTTGGCACACAATTACTTCAAGCCCTAACTATTATGACCTTTTATTCCATTACATACCTGGGTGTGTTTGTGTACTCCCACAAGCAGAAAACTATATAGAGAAAGGATGTAAAATTTAATGAGTACCTATGGTTTGAGTCCCAACACCCCACCTATTTACTTTTATTCTCTTTTTTCTGCTTACAAACTTTGCCTCTTTCAGCTTAATATCTCTACTCAGTCCAAGATGTCTCATTTTGCACACTTCTCTTTGACCTATAGTCTCCCCACCGCCACTGCCTTTCCTGTTCCAGGGCTGTGATCTTTGGACTACTTTTGCATACCAAGGAGCTCAATCTACACAGCTCTGCTCTTCTAAAATAACACTTTATTTCCTAAGGCCATCAAATATTGAAGAGGACTATTTTTCCTGATAAAATATTCCAAATAAGTCTAAATGTACTTGAAAATGAATCAGGAGCAACGAGGGTGATGGAAATTTTTTTTTTAATGTTTATTTATTTTTGAGACAGAGACAGAGAGACAGAGTGAGAGCGGGGGAGGGGCAGAGAGCAAGGGAGACACAGAATCCAAAGCAGGCTCCAGGCTCTGAGCTGTCAGCCCACCATGGGGCTCAAACTCACAAACCGCGAGATCGTGACCTGAGCTGAAGTCAGATGCTTAACCGACTGAGCCACCCAGGTGCTCTGAAAAATCTATTTTTTTTAGAAGTAATGCAAAAATATGTAAGTAATTCTGGGAGAGAATTGCTTAACTCGTAACATTAGGAAGTAGCAAGTTATGTCTCAATTATATCTCAATAAATTACTGGGAAAACCAAAAATAAAAAAGATTTTAGCTCTTTGGAGATTTTTAAATGTTGAAAGCATGATGAGCAGAAGGTTTAACTTTAATAATTACATTGGTTCAATTGGCAAATTTTATGAAAACGTACTCATGGGCTGAGGGGAAGAAGAGAAAGGTTTCCTTCATTACCTTATGAAATGGAATTTCAGAGGCTGAATATTACAGAAAAAAATTTAAAGATGAAATGTCGATTATCCTAAGGGGAAGCCCATTATCCTAAGGTGGCCCACCCTTAAACTATATACCACAATTTTATCTCTTGACCTTCATAATAAGTAAATTCCTGCCACAAACATACAGAAATAGCGAGAGTGCTAGCAGATTGAGTGCTATTGGGAGAAATGTTTCCCGGGGCCCTCGTGCCAGGGGGCGGTGGGCTGGCTGGAAGACTATTCAAGGAGAGGCACCAGGATTGGAGTCCCTTTCTGGTTACCTCAAAAGCCCGTGTGTGCTTCCTCTTCTCTATACTACCACGTTTTTAACAGGCTGTCTATAAAACATTTGCTTTAAAGTTAGTTAATATTTATTGAGTAACATCAGTTAACTTTGCTGAAGATTTTTCAGTGTCCTGAAATGTTTTTCAAAATAGCAGCAACTTCTCCTCAGTGTTTTACAAAATTTGGAAACCATAATTAGCTGAGTTTATATTATATTTAAAAGTCTTAGAATTTCTATTTGAGCTTTTATCTTCTGGTTTCCTAAAGGGACATTTTCCTCTGGTTGCTCCTTTAACATTTTAAAATTAAAAACATGAACTCTTCTGTAGGTGAAGAATGACGGTGAGTCTCAAACTTAAGTCTGTAATTAAAAAATAATCCTCTGGTCCAGAAGGAAGGGAAAATGGGAGGGAGGGCTGTGCCTAGTTATGGTAGAGATCTGCTAAATGCCACTGGAAAGAAATTCCGAAAGGAAATAGCTGTTCTACAATGTTTAGAGCTCCATAAGGATAAGTGGCTTCCCTGGGACTCCTACTTTCCCCCAAATAAGGAAACACAATTAAAATTTTTTAACATAGTTAAAATCAAGTGTCATTTTAACCATTATATCTGGCATGACTTGGGGGCACCTGGATGGTTCAGTCAGTTAAAAGTTAAGCCTCTGACTCTTGATTTCAGTTCAGGTCATGATCTCAGGGTTATGAGATTGAGCCCCCTGTCAGGCTCTGTGCTGTCAGCATGGATTCTCTCTTCCTCTCTTTCTGCTCCTTCTTCATGAACCCTCTCTCTCCCTCAATAAATGAATTAACTAAAAAAAAACTTGCATGACTCTCACATTGCTCCCTAACTTCCCTGCCCTGCCAGAAGTGGTACCGTACAGGGTGGCAAAATAAGCCTTCAGTCTAGTGGAGAAGAGGGTGATGGAAAATGGGGATATTAGCTCAGACATTTCTGCAGTAAGACAACTGGAAATTCTGATACATTGATTTATTTATTATTTTTAAAATGTTTATTTATTTTTGAGAGAGAGAGAGAGAGAGAGAGAGACAGAAACCGAAGCACAGTCTCCATCAGCACAGAGACCAACACAAGACTCGAACCCATGAACCATGAGATATGACCTGAGCTGAAGTCAGACACTTAACAGACTGAGCCACCCAGGTGCCCCAATCTTTCTCTTCTCTTGAACGAGATGTCTTACCACCTTTATTCTTCCCAGTGGATGTCTTTATCTTCATCCATACTAAGTTTGTTCCTACTTAAAAGCCATTGCACTTGCTGTCCCCTCTGTCTGGATTGCTCTGTATCTAGACTTTTGCACAATATCCCCTCTTCAGACACAATTTTCCTGAACTCCAAATCCAATATATCTCCCCTCTTCCCAGTCTGTTGCATCATTCTGTCTTATTTCTTTCATAGCATATTTGTTGCAGCCTGACATTCATTGTTTGCATTCTGAAATTAATTTTATTAATAAATAAATAAGTTTATTTATTTACTTGCTTAATGTCTATAACCATCTCTATAATGGCATAGGACTTTATTTTTTTCTTTTTCTTTTTCTTTTTAAACTCACTGAGTTCACTTACAGTGTGCCTGGAAAACAGTGGTACTCAATAATATTTCACTGAAGTGAAAAGAGAATGATTAAATGGTCATTTTAACTTCAATGATTGTATTTTTATAAAGACTTAGAAGGGCAGAATGCTTAGCAGGGACTGTGCCTACCGAAATGCACAGATATGAACTAGGGGTATGTGCCACTCCACTCATGTTCATATCTGGAACTAAGGAAAAAGAGCCTTTCCCCTTTCATTTCTGTTAATGGGAGGAATTAAGTGTCCCGTCTGTGTCTGTCAGTCATTGCCGGGAGAGTGATAATGTTGGTCTTTATAAGTGTCAAATTTTTTGACACTCTATAAGTGTCAAAACTTAACTCTTCAAATGTGGTTTGAATTTTTGACACATAAATTTCAAAGATCCATACTCTCTTGGTTTTTATTACTGTAACTAAAGAAAAAACTTTCAACCTCATATTTCCTGTCTTAGAACGTATTTTTGAATGCAATTTTTTAATGCACTAATGAGTATCTTTTATTAACAACTAAGTCAACTCTCTCAATAGGTAACTATTTTAATTCACAGCACAGAGGCGTTTATAATTTCCTACAATTTCATGTTTTTAAAAATTTTGGGGGGGGGGGGCGCCTGGGTGGCTCAGTTGGTTAAGTGTCCGACTTCAGCTCAGGTCATGATCTCGAAGTTCCTGGGTTCAAGCCCTGCATCAGGCTCTGTGCTGACAGCTTGGAGCCTGGAGCCTGCTTCGGATTCTGTGTTTCCCTCTCTCTCTGCCTCTCCCCCACCCATGCTCTGTCTACACTTTCTGTCAAAAATAAACATCAAAAAAAATTTTTTTAATAAAAAAATTTAAAAAACTTTTTTTAATGTTTATTTTTGAGAGAGACAGAGAGAGAAACAGAGACAGAGACAGAGCACGAGCTGGGGAGGGCCTGAGAGAGAGGGAGACACAGAATCTGAAGCAGGCTGCGGGACTTGAACTCACAAGCCACGAGATCATGAGCCGAAGTTGGATGCTTAACTGACTGAGCCACCCAGGCGTCTCTACAATTTCATGTTTTTAAAACCATTAAATTTTAAATACATCTAGTTGACTCTCATGCTTATTGGAATTACTGGTTGGAAAGATATACTGTATACGCTAAGAACACAGGCTTGTGCACTTTTAAGCTAATGGTTAAGAAACTCTTTTATTGCATGAATGGTAACCTGAGAAGGTTAATGGTACCACCCTTATATTTATTTTTGTAACCAACAAAATACTATTTGTATCTTATCTCTTATAACTATTTGGGGGAATTGATGAGCCCTTCTACAACAGATGACATATTAAGCAATATTTTTCACCTAAAAATAAAATAACATGAACGATGCTTTGTAAACCATACAATATCATACAAATATAAATGATGAACTTCAGCCTCAAAAAGAAAGTTTGATTTTAACTCTCAGGTCAATACATGATTAACTAAAATAAAGTAGTACAAGTGATTGCATGTGGCCTGAAATTCAAACAATTGCATAAAAGAAATCTGTTTGTCACAGATTAAAGTAAATGCTACAGGTGAAAGAAGATAAGTTCTCAAAAGTAAATATTAAAGGAAGTGAAGGTCAGTCTTATCAGTCAGCTTGTTAAAATATCTTTCATGCAACCTTTTTTGGCTTTTAGGTCCATCTACCTAAAATTTACCCTAAGATTAAAAAAAGTTTCTGCCGACTCCCTTAACAGTTTTGTTGCCTCTCAAACTCTTTTATCAAAGATAAGGTTTTTAAAATACATTTGTAGTTGAACATTCAATTTAATGCATGCCTTTTTAAATGCAGTGTTTCTTAACGGACAGTCTGCAGGTCACTTGCCTCAGATTCATATGTGCATGAATTAAAATGCACATGTGTTTGTGTCTCAACCAATCCCTGACTTTTGTGAAATGACCTAAGCTGATTTGGATGACTAACGAGTATCAAGCTCTCTTGGGAAGTATTGGTAGGCTTTTTAGATGTATCAGGGGCCTGTGTGAATCTAGCCCAGCAACCTAATTACCAAAGATATATTTCAACGAGAACAAGTCTCTGACCAAACTTTCCAACCGTACATTCATTATTAGCAGACAGGCACAAAATAGTCACATGACTTGTCTGTAGTTTCAGGAAGGCCAGCTATAAAGGAGGTTCAGCCACCAGCACTTGGTATGAAAGACTCACTCTAAACAGGCTTCAATAACATCAGGACTGGTGTACTTTGTTGTTGGGACAGGCAGCTGGGGCTGAGTGGGGACTTACTTACAAAGTACATCAATGGTATTCAAGGACTGGACTTGTCCACTCATATCTCTTGTTCATGTAAGAGTCATGGGTCTAGTAAAATTTCCTTAGCCAGTTCCTAATCTTGATACCACTAATCTCATGAGTACAAAATTATTTCTAACATACTATATAGTAAATAATAAGCCTTTCAGTGTTGGTTCAGTTACAAATATGCTAAGTAGTCACCTCTGAAGATGCTAGATCCTAATTAGAATGCTATTCCTATTTTTAAGCATTCCTATTAAGCATTAGATTATATGAACAAACACATTATTTATATGGAAAGAATACATAAATATAACACCGAATGAATAAAAATCTCTGCATATGAGACTTGGAATCTGTATTTAAAAAAATTTGTTTAATGTTTATTTATTTTTGAGATAGAGAGACAGAGAGCGAGTGGGGGAAGGGCAGAGATACATGGAGACAGAATCTGAAGCAAGCTCCAGGCTCTGAGCTATCAGAGCCTGACGCGGTGTTCAAACTCATGAACCATGAGATCGTGACCTGAGCTGAAATCAGACATTTAACCACCTGAGCCATCCAGGCACCCCACTGGAATCTGTATTTTTAACAAAAATTCCCAGGTGGTATTTTTAAACATACTCGGATAGTTTTACAAACACTTTTTTAAGACCCTGAATGCCATTTGCCTGACATGCCTTCTCCTTTAGGAAAAATACTGAATAGTAGTAGCTACTTCATGAATTCGTCTTTTCTTCCCCCATAAGAATTCTTCAATCCTTTAATGCTTTTGTTAGTACCTAACTGCAGGAAAGGAATTCTTTTTTGAATTTTTTTTGTGATGCCCCTTTATCTGTTGGGGCAACATGCTACATACAGAGTGGTGACCTCTTATACAAGGGTTTTTGAATTAAACGCTCAGATCAGATCCATGATTAAGTAGAGACAGGTACAATAACAAAACGCCTTTCAGTAGTGGAAATATTCATTGCTGCAGGCAGCGGTTTGTCATGTTAATTCACTCTTAACTGGTCCCTGTCCTCGTAAGTCTATCAAAGAAAAGTGGCAAGAACACTGATTGAACCAGTGGTTTGCAGAATGACTCATTCAAAGGCAGAGCGCATGGAAGTACATTACAGACCCTCTTTATTGATCTAAACAGAGTGAACAAAGACACCTTATGGGGTGAAGCAATATCTACAATGCTCCTTCAGTCTCTAAAGACTTTGTTTTGCTTCATAGCTATTTTCAGGTGTTAGCATTATCTATAAAATCCTTTATCCAGGTACCTCAATTTATTTGAGTCATGCTATTTCTTTGTTGTAAACTGGGTTAATAATACTCAACTGGAAGGTTGGTTTGTTTTTTTTTTAATATAATGAGGATTAGAGATAAAGCCACACAGCAGATGCACAGTAGCAGAGACAGTATTTTTTTTTTTAACTGAGTGTACTACTAATAATGGAAAACTGCATGGGCTGTGGTTAAATAGGATGGGATAGTTAGATGCTGCAGAGTTGAGCACACAGGGCTGTGTCAGAGCTCCTAAGACTTTGATTGATGAAGTATACTGGCTAATCAGCCTTGAAACCATGAGGCATAATCCTCCCTAGGGCATTATCTAAGAAATTAGTAAGGAATAAAAGGAATGATTATGGGTGCTTTTCAAGGAAGAAATTCCTTTAGAATTGCTCCCTAGAATGGGGGGTTTTACTCATATGATCTTATTTATAACGTTTAAGAAGTCTGTAAGCTGGGTAGAGAACACATTTAAGTATCCTCACTGTGAAATGAAGAAAGAGGCTCTCATGGGTGAGGAAATGAAACCATGTATCCAAACTCAGATATAAGTGTTAGAACTAGAATGTCAAGTCTTCAAACTCTGTCAAGTGTTCATCCCACAATGACAAATTATAAAATCAAATGAACAGTAGCTTTCCTTCTATCACTTTTTAACTTTATTATTACAGGGTTCACTGATATGGTGAGTTCCCACCCCAAAACAGTCAGTGTAGTTTCCCTAAAATAGATGCCATAATGTTGTCATAGATAGGGTTTGGTTTTGTCTACAGGGGTCCAGAGTGTGATATGGGCCATCATCTCTCCTAAAAAAATGGATGCTGTGGTTTTTTGCATCTCCACAGCCAGCCTCCTTAGGCCTGTAGAACTTTCCCATACACCACCCCTCAGGCTCTTTCAATGCCCACCTTCCCTACATTTCTGTGGAGAAACCATGATTTGAATTCCCTAGTTTTCAGTATAACTGATGAATGCATATTGCCACATTTTCACAAAAATCTGCTTTATTTCTTCTAGTCCTAGGGGTGAAGGATCAGAGCACAGGGCAGAACATAATAAATCCTCCTCTCTTCTATTTCTAGAGCTGGAAGAAGAAAAAAGTAAATATATATTAAGTTCCCAACAACAAGATTTCAGAAAAGATTCCTGTCCTTTTAGCTAAAGATGAAATAGCAAGATTTTAATTAAAGTCCTTCCTGGTCCTGTCTACCTTTATACAAAAAATTACTTGGACAGTTAATTTACTTGGTAGAGGTCTTGTGTCTTATTCAGAGTTTCCTCTGTTTTTCAGGTTGCTTCAGGTAAGTGAGAGCTACCTAAATGTACAACTTACACTAAGCTAATATCTAAAATGGGTTTGATTATAAGTAAGTGAAGACTTTTAAGGACCATTAAGGTCTAGCTCTTCCTTCAGCAATGATCCCCACAGGGTCTTCTCCTATGCTGAGGGCTCCTTTAGCTTCTGGACTCAGAAGAGTTTGGAGAGGCTGCTTGAACTGTGGCATGAAAGGCCTTGGGTCTCAAACATCAGGGTTAAGAGTGAAAAGCTGTTGAATGAAAGCCTTCTGATTGCATTCCCTTATGCCTAGTTTATGTGGTGCTGTGCTGCAATTCCTTAATATGCGATACTTGGACATTGCAGTAATAGTCCTAAATCTTTTAAGACTGCCCCGGACTCTGCCTTTCACTAGTTGGTAGAGTTCCACTTAACCTTTGTGCAAGTGCCCAAGGATTACAAACTGAGAGGATGACACGTTGGCAAGTGCCTTACTTTTCCATCATCACCCAGGAGGCAGCCGGAACCAGTCTGGTGAGAAAGAACTCCAGGAAAAACACCGCCCCAGGTTCATGTCAATAATGCTTTTAAAAATGGAGACCCACGGAATCCAGCGGGTCCTTAAGAGCCCTAGTGGCTAAGAACCAAGCTCCAGTTAGAATGAAGCTTTTGAATTTAGACTTCCTAGAACAAATAGGGCTGATTGTATGCAGTGATTTGATCTGGAGAAGATGAATTCCTGGCAATGTTATCAATTCCTCCTGTTGCTAATTCCTGGGGGCGCTAGCTAGCCAGGTTTACATTCAGTGTTCTTACAATGTGGTCTTTTGTTGCTCCTGTCCAGGTTCCGAGAGTTCTCATGGCTCGGCTTGTCCCCCTGCAGAGTTGGACAAGATTCTACAGTGTGGTTGCTCACAGCTGGCACCAGCTGTTGCTACACTTTTCCATCCTAACGTTGCTTCTTGGTTAAGATCTTGTCTCTAGTCCTCCCCAACTTTTGATACTACATATATAAGGCCAGACTGTTGGCTGGTAAACCTGATATTGTTAGTAAAGTCTAGTGGCTCCCTCCAAAGGAGTAGTGACTGTAACATAAAGTCACTTCTGGATAGGAAGCTGACTGCCATTTATTTTGGTTACTATAATGGTTTCAAAGGAATCATTTTAACTTTAAAATAAAAGGTGACAGATAAAAGTTTACTTAAGGTTTCCAGTTCTTAAAACATAAACTTGGAGTGGTAGGGAAGAAAGGAGTCATCTTTTAGCAGCTGCTAGACATAATAAAATTTGAAGACAAGAAAGATAGGGTATCTTTTATTAGATCAGATACTAGCAGCCATGTTCTGGCATGATGAACATACCTTCTGTATGAGACGAGTATGACATACACTCAAAAAACAGCCCAGAGAGGAGAGAAATGCCAACGATAATAGATGTGACCTTTCAGTGCCTTGGCCACTGGCATTGCGCGAAGGTAATCCTAGATCCCCCATTTTTCCATTTGTATGTAGCTGAGACTGACAGGGCAGGTGTCCTGCCTAAGGCAACTGATGTATGATTTGCTTTCAGTCTTCTTCCTATTTGCCTCTTCCAAAGCGAGCTTGAAAATCCTGCCCTTTTGCTAGCTCTGCAGAGAACCCAGAGGTGAGGACCTGATATATTATTTGTTACTTGTAAGGCTGCTATTGTACCAATGTGAAGATGGATGACAAATGGACGCACCTTAGAGGTTTTTATACTGCTATGCACTGCAGGAGGATTGAAACGCAGCTATGACGAATGACTTGAACTGCAGTGTCTAGATGAAACTAAATTGAGCACTACTTAATCCCTTCATCATAATATGAACAAGGAACAAAACAAATGGTACTATGGCAGTCAGATGTTGCCTCAGGCACCACAATTCTGGTTGTTGAAATTAGCTGTGAGTTCATTTTGTAACTCAGTTATTCACCTGCTGCCACTGATGTCACCAACCTGTCTTATTAAACATCAGGGCTGCCCCTCAGATCATTCAACCCAACTCCATGGACAGATGGAGAAAGTTTGCTGGGAACTCAGTGACCATGGCTTCTTAGGGGATAAAACCGGGATAAATGTGGGAGAGAAGAAAACCACATTCTGCCCCCATACATGTTACCAAGCAGCACTTGTAGAATCCTCCCTCTCTCTTTTATTTGTCCCCAGCAGGAAAAATGTTTAAAAGCAGTCTAGGAGGAATGTCATCATTCTAGTCTGCAGTGGTCATGTGTGAACTTATCTTTTCTGGAAACTGAACTCTGTTTCTGGTGTCCAGCTTGAGTCAGACCTACACCTGTATGCTTGGTTTCAGTTCTGTCTGGTGCCATCCAGAGTAGCTTAGCTCCCTGGACCTCAGCCCCAGTCCTCCCACCTGGACTCTGAGCTTTCCTTTGACTTGAGTGTTGGTGTTCCAAGCACTGCTGCCTTGGGACTCCTGCTTCTGCTCTGCACATCCCTGCCTGCCATCTCAGTCCCCCTTCTAGCCCAGGATCCTCTTATTTTACCCAGATCAACCATTAGTTGGGTTCAAGTTCAGGTGACCAGAGGCTGTCTGGAGACCCAAGCAACAGGAGAAAACACAAGTTGGCATGAGCCAGAAACAAAGGCCAGTGTGAACTCCCCAGTAATCAAAAGTGTGAAGAAAAATGTCTTGCCTAGATGAGAAAAAAGTGTAGGTAAGAAGAACATGAGCCATTAATTATGTGCCACACTAATGACTAACACGAGGCTATGCCCTTGTAACTCTGCTGACTCAGGGATCATTTGCATTTTGGCTTTCTCCACATCGTGAAAGTTATTTATGAGTATTTTTATTTATAACTTTAATTTTTGAGGGTAATATGTTCATGTGGTTCTAAATTCAAAGATATAAAAGAGTACAACAACAAAAAAATCCTCTTCCCATTCTCTATCCCAGAGAGAACCAAAATTATCAATTTCTTTCACATTCTTCTAGAGATATTCGATGCAGATATGGGGAAATAATTGCATATATTTTCTATTTTTTTTAAGAATACAAATAACGGGGGTGCCTGGGTGGCTCAGTTGGTTAGCGTCCAACTTTGGCTCAGGTCATGATCTTGCAGTCCATGAATTCGAGCCCTGCATCAGGCTCTGTGCTGACAGCTCAGAGCCTGGAGCCTGCTTCGGATTCTATTGTCTCCCTCTCTCTCTGCCCTTCCCCACCTTGTGCTCTGTCTATCTGTCTCTGTCTCAAAAATAAGTAAACATTTAAAAATTAAAAAAAAAAAAGGAATACGGATAGTGTTATACTATATGTATATTTTTGGCTCCTTTTCTTCTGAATGTGTTGGGATTTGGCCATATCACTATATTAAGAATGTTTTCTTTGGGCTTTACAATATTTGGGCTTTACAACAATTCTGCCATTGTTTATTTACCCATTCACCAACTGATAGACATTTAGGTTACTTCTAGTCATTGTACTCTGGTAATATAAATACCTAATAAGTGTACAAAGTCATTCACCAATATAACTTATTACAAATTTCCAGTTGCTCATCTGAAACCCGTGGGGCCACATGTGCTTCAGAATTCAGAATTTCTCAGATCTTAGCAATACCATTCAGATATAATATAAGTAAAGTCTTTTGTGGGGCCTGGAGAAGCACCCTGTAATTTAACGTATTACAAGTTTTGTAGCAAAATGTATGAATAGTCATAATAAGTGGAATAAATAAGGGCTATAAATACCTTCACATCAGTTCAGGTCAATTAAAAAATTTTTTTAAATATTTGTTTATTTTTGAGAGAGAGAGAGAGAGAGAGCATGAGCAGGGGAGGGAAAGAGAGAGAGAGGGAGGCACAGAATCCAAACAGGCTCCAGGCTCCTAGCTGTCAGCACAGAGCCCAATGCAGCGCTGAAACTCACAAACCATGAGATCATGACCTGAGCCAAAGTCAGACGCTTAACTGACTGAGCCACCCAGGCGCCCCCAGGTCAATTTCTCTTAATGTTTATTTTTGAGAGAGAGAGAGAGAGAAAGAGAGAGCCTGAGTGGGAGAGGGGCAGAGAGAACAGGAGACACAGGATCCAAAGCAGTCTGCAGGTTCTGAGCTGCAGCATAGAGCCCAACGTGGAGCTTGAACTCATGAGCCATGAGATCATGACCTGATCCAAAGTTGGATGCTTAACCGACTGAGCCACCCAGGTGCCCCAGTTCAGGTAAAATTTTGTTCACAAATGAGTTCAGGTCAAATCAGGTCAGGTTTTTTGCAGAAAAAATTTTTGGTTTTTGGTAAGTTGTAGATTTCCTAAAATGAAGCAAGGCATAGTGGACCTGTATTTCCCTCCCCTATGTTGAGTGGGTCAACACAATGGCAATATGATTTAAACTTAGGGAGCCCGAACACCTGCTCTACCATTTACTCCTTGCGTGACACTGTGGAATTGCTATATGTCTATAAGCTTCTGTTTCCTCATCTGAAAAATGGGGACAAGAATTCCTACCCAGCAGGGTTGTAGTGAGAGTTCACATGTCTAGCAGCTGGGACGCACACTACGATTGGCAGCTGCTATCATTGTTCATGGGAGGTGGTGTCTAATACAATACAATTAAGTCATTCTTATTCCATGAAAATTTGAAGGTAACAGGAGAGAGAGACAGGAATTTTGTGTAAGAATCTTAGGAGAGTTCTTTAAGGAAAAAGGACTAATACCCAAAGCTTTCTCTCTGGGGTTTACACTTATTAAAAACTGTTGGTCTGGACAGGGCAGTGCTGACCTAAGCTCAGAGTCAAGGAAGTTCCAAAGACCCTTTGAAAATGAAACCCGCAGAAAGAACCTGCACAATGGACTGGTCCCAAACCCAACCTGGAGACAGAAGGGCAACAGTAGTCTGGGTCCACCAAGAACTGGACATAGGAACCTATGTGGCTCCAGGCATCTTGTGATCACCCTTCTGGCCTGTGGGACTTACTATCTTAATTAATTAGTTAATTAATTAATTGACTTAATTATCTTTGGATGTTGAATGATCATAGTTCTACAGGAATATTCAAGAAATTTACACACATGGCCGTATCTTTGTGGGTATTATGGTTTACTGGGGACTTGTGATAAATAAGTAAGCAACAGGCAGATCACTAAACTCTAAAGGAGTAAACTAGGTGGGAAGTGGTGGGACAGGAATGGGTGACTTTACGTCAGGCAGACAGAGAAAGCCCATGGAAAGAAGTACTCTGCGAGCTGAGATGAGAAGGCAGCAGCTGTGCATAGAGGAAACCAGGAGGAGGAGGCAATGAGGGCAGCGGTGGAGGTGCGTGAGCCATTTCTTCTGTCTGGAACACTCTTTGCCTATAAAGTCACATGGCTGGCACTTCTTGTCATTCAGCTTTCAGATCCAGTGCCATCCCCTCAGAAGGTCTTCCTGACCTTGCTAAACTTAACTGTTCCACTTTTGCTAGTCACTTGCTACCCACTATCCTGATGTATTTCCTCAGAGCTCTAATCACCACAGAAATTTTGTTTATTTTTGCACTAGGTTATTGCATGCTTTCTCCCTTTAGAATGAAAGCTTCAAAAGCCCTGAACATTTTGTCCAGTATCTGTGGGTGTCTAGATATTTGTTGAATAATAAAGGAAGAAACTATGCAAACTAACATAGAAAAAAATCTCGGTGCATTCTAAGAAATGAAATTAGGCCTTTGGGTCTTGTGACATGAATGGCCCCTGACGAATGCTGCTTCCTGGTATCCATGCCCTACTGTATCCCCTCCCATTATTGACTTTGGGCTTAGCCTTGTGACTTTTTTGGCCAATGGTACATCAGCAAACAACACAGATAAGCCATGAGACAATGCCCTGTCTGGTCTTGCCTCTTTCAAATGGAAATACCACTTGGAGAGCAAAGCCAGGTCATGCCAGGGTCCCAACTGAACTTAGTTCTAATTAAATACAGCTGCATGATTAAGTCCAGGCAAAACCAGTAGAACCAACCCTCCTGTTCTACTCACCCATCACTCCCACTCCATAGAATTGTGAGATGTAAAAAATAGTTGTTTTAATTCACAGAGTTTTTCTGATAGTTTGTTACATGCAAAAGAGCTGAAGCAGAGCTGAGACATAGTAAGCAGAGGAAAAGTGGTATGAGATGAGATTAGAAGAGTAGACAGGGAAACAATCACTCAGGGTCTTAGGTGTATAAAGTTAATTTATATTGAATACAAAGGGCAATTGTTAACAGTTTGAAGGAAGAAATTATTTCCAAAAAGAAGAGTTAGAAGGCTACTCCAGTTATGTATTGCTACTTCCACAACAAACGGAAAAGGCTCTGTACCAATTGCTAGCCTCAGGACTTGAAACTGACAACTTCTATTTCCTTTTTCTCAAAACACTGGGAGGCCTGCGTTTGCATTTAAAAAGCTGATTGCCTTGCTGGACAAATCATGTGGAGAGGACCTAAGTCACAGAGCCCCACCCAGATCCAATAGGAGGTGACCCAGTGCATTTCTCTATGAGAAGGGTCCAATCTGCCATGAGGGACCCCTATTATCTCTTACTTCTCACAATAACACCATAAATATCAGCATTCTAAGCTTGATAAATGATAAAAATGAAGTTTAGATGGATTATGTGTCATTGTACAAGCTTTCACAGAGGTGGAGGCAATGTTTTAACTCAGGTCTGCTTAATTCTAAAATCAGAATATTTTCACTGTAAGAGATTGGATGGGCTCTAGCTTGACCATATCTGAGAGTTTTGGTGGCGGAAAGAGAGGAAACAAAAAGTTGTCAGAGTTAAAGAGAAGGTAGGAAGAAAGCAAGGGATACTCCAGGAAAGCAACTCTTCCCTCTTACCACCCTTCTCCCAAACTGTACCCAAGTATTGTGACCTTGAGTGATAACTATAACTATGATCTCAAAAGAATAATAGCTCCTCATTCTAAATTTCTCACACTCACAATTGCTTCAAATCGCTTTACAAGGAAAAAAAAAAGATTGAAGCATTGTTTGTAATAGTTAATACCCTGAAAGTTTTCTGCAAAGAACTTAAATATCAACCAACAGGAGAAAAGACAAACATATTGTGACACTGTCATATGGCAGAGTATAGACAGAACTATTTGTAGCAACACATAAATCTCAAAAACACAAGCAAAAAAAGTTACATTAGAGAAAAATGCACATAGTATAATACCAATTATATAAACTTTAAAGTATGCATAACAATGCAACACGTAATTTATGAATCTGCACTGTGTAGTAATCACAAAGAATATACTTGAGGAAAATATACACCAATTTCAGGTTATTATGGTCACCTTTGGGAAGGAAAACAGAAAAGGAATGGGAGGTATAGACTAAAGGCTTTAGCTGTATCAAACAGTTCTTATTTTCTTTAACAACAACAACAACAACAACAACAAACACAAATAAAGCAAATATGGTAGGTAAAATCAAGGGACCTGTCTTCAAGACAGATGCTGTGAGATCATAAGCCAAAGCAAAGTTGCTTAAGTGCCCAAGTGACAAATTGCAACAATTTGGGGGACATTGAGCCCATCAGGTCACAAAACACCACACAGTAACTTGAACACAGGGAGAACTGAAAGAAGTTAAGTGTCACTTGATACCTTGAAGTTGTGCCAAGAACCCTCAATTGGACCAAGGCAGGGCAGTAGCATTCCCATAAAGGTGGCCAGCAGTTAAGGCATGGAGTGGTACCTCTTCCAAATTGCTTTGAGGTAAGTAAGGCTTCGGAACATATGAAACATCTTGAAGTACTCCAAGAGTGAACCAGGGTGAGGTTTTGATTGGGGCAGAAGTGTGGAGAATCTATTCCAGCAGGTCAGATCAAGGCATCAGTGACTTAATTTGTCCTTATAGGTTGGTGGGTGAGGCCTGGGGAAATTCAAGTTACACTTAAAAATATAAACACCTGGAATAGCCAACACATAAATAAAAATGAGGGGGCACCAGGGTGGGTCAGTCAATTAAGCATCCAACTCTTGATTTTGGCTCAGGTTTAATCTTACAGTTCGTGGGATTAAGCCCCTAGTAGGGCTCTGCGCTGATGGCGTGGAGTCTGCTAGGGATTCTCTCTCTCCCTGTCTCTTGCCTCTGCTCCACTTGAGTGTGTGCACCTGCTCTTTCTCTCTCAAAATAAGTAAACATTTATAAATAAATAAATAAATAAATAAATAAATAAATAAATAAATAAAAGAAGTTCAACCAAATAAATGCAAATAATGACATCAGGACCTTTCTTATTTTAATTGGTGGAGAGGATTTGAAATGAGAAAGATACTTCATAAGGCAGAAAGGAAAGCTGGAGAAAAAGAAGACCAATTTTCTAATGGGTTATTTTCTGTTTCTCTTCATCTTTGCAAGAATCTGGTAGAAACTGCTTGCCATGCTGCTTCACGTTTTGTTGACAACTTAGTGGGAGTTATAACCAAGCTCACTCCACCAAGGGCCATGATAATGTGGACACATATAATATCTCTGAGCATGGACCTCTTGTAGATACCCTGGAACATCCAGATTCTCAGAAAAAAGAGTTCTTAGATAAACATAACTAGCTCAAAACCCATTACTGGAATTATACATGATACATCAATGAGGAGACCAAATTCCTTGGGGGAACATAGGGAGCATGTGCTGATGCTCCATACAGATTATGTTTCCTGGGTGTAGCATTTAGTTAAAAAAAAGAAACTAAAAAACAAAACAAGAGATAAAGGTACAGAAAGAACAGTTTAAGTCCCATTAAATCTTTGTCAGTTAGTCTCTGGGGACAAATTACATAGCCTTTCTTTCATAAATCCTTCCAGAAAGATGAAAAAAAAAAGGGGGATTTTGCAGTCTTTTACCTTCCTTAACCCTACTTGCTTGAAATGCGCACTAACTCTTCATCTCTTACACAGAAAATCAAGCCACCCAGATTTTATTTGTAAGATGAACTACCAGTGCTCCCTGAAAATAGGCGTATGTTTGTTCTAAAGACACTACTGTCTTTTCCTTGCCGATCTATGAGGTAAAAACTAAATATCAGAATTGGCTTGTGCAGCCAACACTAAAACTTTCTAAAGAATACAATGGAAGCTAGTGAAGTTAATACATCTAAAATGTCAATTTTGTCTCCCATCCCCACAGTCTTTCTTCCAGTGTCCTCTTTATAAGTGGCTCTATACCTTCCCTATTTCATGAGGAAGTCTGAGAGTCTCATGATTCTTCCTTTCATAAAATCTGATTATCAAATCACTAGCAAGTTTAATAGTTACTTCCCCCTAAATATATTTTAAATCCATCTACGTTGCCCTAGCTTCATAGCACCACCTTCTTTCCTGCCATTTCTCCTTTGTAGAGCCACCAGGTCCTGCAAAGTTCACACTTTTAGAGAAAATGTTGGCCATACAAGAGGTAATTGATCCCTCCCGGAAATGCACTCTATCCCTCCTAAACTCAACCAAACCCCCAAACCTGAGAGCTGGGTCTTTGGGGCAGGTGTGGCATTATCCTGAGAGTGGGGATATCCTGTAACAATTCTGAGGCTTGAGCCACTGGAATATGAATCCATGACTCTCCTGCTGAGCCAAGACTCCCAAGGGAACTGAACTGTTTGGTGATGGCCCCAGGCTACTGACCTCTCTGAAGGAAAGACTGCACAATTTAGAATTTAGCGCTTCCACAAATAAAGATCAAATAATGAGCTTACAATTAAAGACCACGAACACTCACGAAGACAAGCATTGTATACCTCAAAGATATTTAAAAAGATAATAAAGAGAAAAAGTCAAAGAGATAATATATGTAAAGCATTTAGCACGATATCTGAAATACAGTGGGAGCTCACTACTAGAAGCTGCATTTGGATTCCACTTCAGCCTTTCTTCTCTGAACCAGTGCACTTAGCACACGTGCTCCAGCTACTGTCACCCTGAGGCATGCATTGATCATGCAAGTTACCTGTCTGAGCAGGTAGTCCACTGCCAGGGTTTATGGCAAATGATGCATAGGGGTGATACAGAAGTTTCCTGTTGCTGTGGCAACACATTATTACAAACTTAGTGGCTTAAATTAAAGCAATGTTTATTCTCTTAACACCTCTGATGATCAGAAATCTGAAATGAGTGTTGGAGCTAAAATCGAGATGTTGGCAGGGCTACACTCTTTCTGGAGGCTCTGTTGGACATCCAGTTCCTTGCCTTGTCTAGCTTCTAGAACTGCCTGCATTTCTTGCCTTGTGGCCCCTTATCCATCTTTAAAGCCAGCAGCTTAGCATTTTCTCTCTCTCTGATCTTCCCTTTTCTATGGACTCTTGTGATTACATAGGCCCACCTGGATATCCAAAATAAGTGATTAATTTAATCATTTCTGTGATGTCTCTTTGCCCTGTAAGAGTACAAATTCATAGGTCCTGAGAATTAGAACATAGGCATCTTTGGGAGCCATTATTCAACCCACCATAGGCAGGAAGCAGAGACCACTTTTCAAGGATTCATTAAGTAGTGGTGGAGATTGGTGGAGGTGGTAGATGGAGTATTGAAGAGGAAGCTGGCAAAATGGAGAAAAGAGATAAATTTCAGCCCTTGGCATAATTGGATTGGCATATTTAGGAAAAGAGATTCAGGAAAATTAGCTTCATCTTGAGCTGAAAATGATCTAGGGATTTTGTTTTTTTAAATGTGGGTACGTGTATGTGTGTGTGTGAGAGAGAGAGAGAGACAGAGAGAGAGAGAGAGAGAGAGGGATAGGGGCAGCAAGGGAAGTAAATAAAGGTGGTTGAAAAAAATATGATGAACTAATAGTTTTATTACTACTGAAAAGAGTATTGTTCTTTGAATATTGTTTAACTGAGTATGGCTGATACAGCAGAAAGGAGTGGATTTTTCTACATTGTTATTTTTATCTGGTGATCTAACTGAATTTTCTAAGTCCTGATTGGCCATCCACTGAGTCTATTGGATTTTCTAGGCAGACAACATGTTATATATTATTTTGAAGAAAATATCACTACTGATGTCAGTAATAGACACACTGGACAAAGTGGTAAAAAGAACTAAGAATGTGTGGTTTGGCAAAATGATTATCAATGAAATAATTCATGTGCACTGTTTACCTTTAATTCCCCTGTGACACAATAGCATGAAGGTGAGTCAGACTGATTTTGATGTGGATTTTATTTTATGAGAGCTATGAAGTCTATATAGATTTGCTAAGTCATAATGATTGGTATTTTGTAGCATGCCTATTCATTCACAATTAGGAAAAAAGTAAAGGGAACACTTTTCTTTCTCAACACTTTTGCTTCAAATAGTCCCTTGTTGCACTTACTACTAATGAGAAAAACTCCAGTTTCTGGAGTTTTAAGTTTTACTTTATTTTGGGAGAGAGAGAAAGAGGGAGAGAAAGAGAGAGACAGAGAGAGGGAGAATGAATATGTACATGTGAGCTGAGGAAGGGCAGAGAGAGGAAGAGAGAGAATCCCAAGCAGGCTCCATGCCATCAGCACAGGTATCAATGCAGGGCTCAATCCCAAGACTGGGAGATCATGACCTGAGCAGAAATCAAGAGTCAGGTGCTCAACTGACCTAACCACTTAGGTGCCTTGAAAAACTCCAGTTTCGGGGCACCTGGGTGGCTCAGTCGGTTGAGCGGCCGACTTCGGCTCAGGTCATGATCTCGCGGTCCATGAGTTTGAGCCCCACGTCGGGCTCTGTGCTGACAGCTCAGAGCCTGGAGCCTGTTTCAGATTCTGTGTCTCCCTCTCTCTGACCCTCCCCCATTCATGCTCTGTCTCTCTCTGTCTGAAAAATAAATAAACGTTAAAAAAAAAAATTAAAAAAAAAACCAAAACTCCAGTTTTTTCATTTAAAAACTAAACTTTGCCCATATTTTTCCAGCCTCTGCTAGAGTGCTATGTACAGAAGCACAGAACAATAACTATTTGTGTTCATGCAGATAATAAATTCTGTAAAGTGCTGCATCAGCTAGTCATTTAAGAAATGGAGATTTCCTGGAGGTATCACAATTCTGGATTTTAAGCCATATTGTAAAGCTGTAATCATCAAGACAATATGGTATTGGCACAAAAACAGACACATAGATCAATGGAACAGAATAGAGAACCCAGAAATGGATCCACAAATGTGTGGCCAGCTAATCTTCGACAAAGCAGGAAAGTATCCAATGGGAAAAAAAGACAGTCTCTTCAGCAAATGGTGTTGGCAAAACTGAACAGTGACATGCAAAAAAATGAAACTGGACCACTTTCTTATGCCATACACAAAAATAAATTCAAAATGGATGAAAGACCTAAAAAGTGAAATAGGAAACCATCAAAATCCTACAGAAGGAAATAGGCAGCAAACTCTATGACCTCAGCCACAGCAGCTTCTTACTAGAGAGGGCTAGGGAAGGAGGTAAAATGTTTCTGGAGGCAAGGAAATAAAAGCAAAAATGAACTACTGGGACTTCATCAAGATAAAAAACTTCTGAACAGCAAAGGAAACAATCAACAAAACTAAAAGGCAACTGACAGAATAGGAGAAAATATTTGCAAATGACATATTGGATAAAGGGTTAGTATCCAAAATCTATAAAGAATTTATCAAACTCAACACCCCCCCCCCCAAAATACCCCCAAATAATCCAGTGAAGAAATGGGCAGAAGACATGAATAGACACTTTTCCAAAGAAGACATCCAGATGGCTAACAGACACATGGAAAGATGTTCAACATCACTCATCATCAGGGAAATACAAATCAAAACCACTATGAGACACCACCTCACACCTGTCAGAATGGTAACATTAACAACTCTGGAAACCATGGATGTTGGTGAGAATGCAGAGAAAGGGGAACCTTTTTGCACTGTTGGTAGGAATGCAAACTGGTGCAGCCACTCTGGAAAACAGTATGAAGGTTCCTCAAGAAATTAAAAATTGAACTACCCTACAACCCAGCAATTGCACTATTAGGTATTTATCTAAAGGATACAAAAATGCAGATTTGAAGGGGCACATGCACCTCAGTGTTATAGCAGCGCCATTGACATTAACCAAATTATGAAAAGAGACCAATTGTCCATCAATTGATGAATGGATAAAGAAGAATGTTATATATATATATATATATATATATATATATATATATATGTATATATATATATATACATATATATATATATATATATATATATATACACACACACAATGGAATGTTACTCAGTGATCAAAAAGAATGAAATCTTGCCATTTGTAACAACGTGGATGGAACTAGAGTGTATTACGCTGAGGGAAATTAGTCAAAGAAAGATTAATATCATGTGATTTCACTCATAGGTGGAATCTAAGAAACAAAACAGATGTACATAGCAGAAGGGAAGGAAAAATAAAATAAGATAAAAACAGAGAGGGAGGCAAACCATAAAAGAAACTTCTAAATACAGAGAACAAACTGAGGGCTGCTGGAGGGGAGGTGGGTGGGGGATGGGCTAGATGGATGATGGGCATTAAGGAGGGCACTTGTTGGGATGAGCACTGGGTGTTATATGTAAGTGATGAATCACTCAATTCTACTCCTGAAACAAATACTACACTGTATGTTAACTAGTTTGAATTTGATTAAAAAATAAATAAAAAAAGAAATGCAGATTTACATACTTTCAAGTCATATCTGTGAAAATGTTACTCTTTTAACTAAAAACTCATTTATTCAGTGTTTCTGCTAAGGCATCAGAACTGAGTGACTTGCCTGTATTATGAGCTCTTTCTGCCTTTAAATGAGCTCATGATTGTTCTCCTCTTGCCTCCAATATGTCCGTTAATATCGCCACCATCATCAAGGAGGCAGAGTCTAAGCCCACTGGTGTCTGTCCACTAAATGACAAGATTCTAGGGATCTTCCACTATCTTTAGTGGATACTTGGTAAATATTTGTTAAGTGTTGGGATGGATAAACAATTGAGTTGAGTTTATTAATTTATTTCCATGGGACAGTTGTAACACTGTGAACAAGAAATTTGAGCCCACCAGAATAAGCCCCGCCTGGAACTGGCATAACAGGATTTTCAATCAAGTAGGACCACTATAATACACACTAAGCTATGAAACATCTCATTTCTGGAAAATGTGCCAGAATCTTAGCACACCATTTTTGGGAAAGAGATATCATCTCTACCTAAGACTTGGTCTAATCTTAGTACCAGAAACTCGAAACCTTCTAACTGGAGAATAAATAAGTTTCAATTTTTAATAGATCATAAACTGTGACAGACATGAGAGTATCGAATTAGCCCAAGTATTAGCCACCCTGCAGTGCCAGCCGAGGGGCTGGTGGACAGAGAGCTACTAGAGAAGGCTGGAACGGAGTGGGTGCTTAGTTTCTTCTCACGGTACTGGCAGCAACAGCTGGTGCTGGGCTTTGAAGGCAGCCCTCTGCCCTCTCTCTATGGCCAAGAGATGGATGAGAAGAGCTCCAACAGCTAAGAGATCCAAGATGAGATGGTGGGGGGGGGGGGCATGTGGGAGGGCAGATGGGGCAGGAGCTTAGGAGGAAAACTGGTCTTGGAGATGCATCTGAGCTGTGTGAAGCAGGATGATTAGTCATCATCATTCTATAAAATGGTGGGGATCTCTGAACTGAGTTATCATATCTGCTTGAGAGACTAAATGACAACAGTTATGAGAAAGAATAACTTCTCTTATCTGGGGAGTACATTTACTGGTGCCTCACTTCAGAGCAACATGAAAACATCACAGGCACATAAATCTAGAATCAGATACCTTCAGCTCTACCATAATGGACGATGAAAGGTGAGATTAAGTGATTCTGAAACTTTGCCTGACCTGATAAACTTCTGTGACTTAAGAAAGTGAACCCTGCTTGGCTAGACACAGCAGCCCTAATATTATTATGGTAAAAGGAATTTCGCACATTGCAGGCTGGGGAAGCCAAATATGGTCTTCATGCTGCAGCGTTCTGCACCCATCTGCACACAGAACTTTTCCTTCAAGAATCGCACTTGGAAGAATTGGCACATCACTTAATAGACTTTGCTAGTGTTTTATTCTAAATAAATTTATAAAGGGTTGATCCACTTTTAATGTTTAAAATTTTTTCTCCCTTTTATCTTTAATATAGCCTAGACTTGTTAATTTAGTTTTGAGTTCATGGAGAACAACTGTGGCCATAATCTCTGAACACACAGATGAAGAAAACACAGAAACTGGGGAAAGATGACAACCTGATTGCATAGCATATGCATGGCCCCTCTCCAGTTAAGCCCAGGTGATCTCCCTTGGTCTTTGGAGAAAATTTGCCTCTGCCAGCTTCCAGCATGCAGCCTGTCAATTCCAGCAGGCCTAGGGAAGAACTGCAACTCGGAGAGGCACGTGTTAACCCACCCGGCCGAGGAGGCAAGAAGCCCACCCCGGCTTTCTTCACTGGAACATACAGAGGTCACCTTTTCCCCTTTGCCTCCAAAAGGAGACTTTTTTCAATTCTTTGCTCACCAAGGGCCACTAGTATGTGAAAAGATGTCCTATGTGATCATTGTGTAGGAAAATGAAAATCAAAACAATGGTAGATCACTGTGATAGGGAGCAAAATTCAAAACATTGATAGTATTCCTGGAACACTAAACATAAAGTGCTATGCTCATTAGTTTATAGTGTGCATTTAAATTACAAGTGGGCATAGAATTGAGTCCCAAATCTCATCTTTAGAGCTCCATGCTACTGAAAAAATTAACAGGAGTAATTTGAAATATATGTATAAGGATGCTAATTGAATCAGGGTTTGTGAAGGCAGGCATTTCAGGCAGATGGATGAAATAAAGACTCCAGGCAATTTTATGCCTGTGTTATTTTAAGTGTTAAAAAGTGAATGGTAGGGGTGCCTGGGTGGCTCAGTTGGATAAGTGTCTGACTTCTGCTCAGGTTGTGATCTCATGGTTCGTGGGTTCGAGCCCTGCATCTGGCTCTGTGCTGACCTCTCAGAGCCTGGATCCTGATTCAGATTCTGTGTCTCCCTCTCTCTGCCTCTCTCCTGCTCGCACTCTCTCTCTCTCTCAAAAATAAATAAACATTAAAAAAATGTTTTTAAGGTGAATGGCAGAGCACCAGCATAACATGATCTTCATTTTGCATATATATACGTATTTTTTTTTTTTTGCATAGACACATGCACTCAGTGAAGAGTGAGTGGAAGGAAAAACCCCAATCTCATATCATCTGCTGCCTCGAAGGGAATATGATTGAAAGGATGAGAAATAAGAGGGACAATGAACTTTTACTTGATTTACATGTGTATTGTGTATATGAACACATTTTTGTAGTAAAATCATTTAAGAATTTTTACATTAAAAATCTCATATTTAAAAATTCACAAAAGGAACACGAACCATTTCTGCAGTTTCAGTGAGTCCACAGACATCATGGGAGTTCAGCTGATGTGCTTCCTCTTGAATACTATTCTATCACTTTAAAAAATGGGAAATCTCCTCACCAGAAGAACACATGGAAAAGTTATTTTATTTCGTGTGATCTACATGACAATTATACTCTTACATGGGAAAAAAATGTCTTTGTTTGAAAAAACATGAAACGGAAAAAATCCCACTCAACTCCATTAGCCTAAGAAGAGAAAACAATTATTGGATTGGAAAAAGGAAAAAAAAAGGGGGTCATAGTTTTGAAGCACATAAAATCTTTATTCCATGGTTCTTTTAAGCCACTGGCCCTCAAAGGTTGGTTTGGATCAAAAGCACCCGGAGAGTTTATTAGAACACAGACTGTCTGGCCTCACCTTCAGAGTTTTTGATACAATAGGTGTGGGGTGGAAGCTGAGAATTTACATTTCTATCAAGTCCCCAAGTGATGTGATTGCTGTTCTGAGAATTACACTTAGAAAACTACTGTTTTAAGAATATTCTGACCCTTGGTCAGAAATGGCTGAGATTTCCAGAAGCAAGAACAGAAACAAAGGTAAGAGGTACACAAGTGCTATCTGATACTGGAGTGGAAAATGTGTATTACCTACAGTTTAAGAAAAAGCAAGACTACCGTTGAGCTCTCTGTTACACGGCATGTGCTGCGAGCCTATCTTGTATGTTATATAGAACAAATGCACTGAACAAATCCAAAGGATGTAAGCATAATAGACAATTGCTTACATGTCGTCAAGTTCCATTTATTTTCTCTTCATTGCTTATAAGAGAATATTAACTGTAGAGTTTAGAGCTAGTCAGTCACATTAGAAAATAAATAAAAGAGAGTATTGGAAGAAAAGGCAGAATATTTGTGAATTGTATTTGTAATAAAAAGAATCCTGTCTTTCATTGTGGTGCTTAATTGCCTTAAGCATATGGAAGTACATTTTCCCATTTTCTTTGTACAAAACAAACACAAATATTTTTTTGATGATTGTGTTTCACTGTGACTGAGACAGTAGACATACACAGTGTGCTCTTTTGGGTTTCCCTACAATTTTTTCAAGACTGACCCTTTGTCTTTCTTAAAATTAAATTGTTTTGGAAAAAACATTTTAAAAAAGGTAACTACAGAGAAATACAATTTTATAGTATTTTGGGGAGCAGCACCCCATTCCTAAGGTGGTCCAAGAGCTATGCATCCAAGCCAAGAGGTTCCAGACTTGTCACCATCATGTCAATCTTATAACTTTCCCAGCAAGGCCCTGCCTCCCAGAAACTAAATCAGACTTTCTCCTTGGACTAATACCAAGCCTCTGGACAGAGCTTCAACAGGAGGATTTTGGGGTCATGGGTTTTCTCCAAGGAGGCTCAGAAAATGCTTCCCTTGCAGTTGGAGTTTGAAGGCTGCAGCTCAGTGGCAGACCAGGACACCTAGGAACATTTTCAAGCAAGTAGCCACTTCCCTGCACTTCTGCTGGTCTTGTACTCTGATCTCTGGACTCTTCCCCCTGAATTTCTCCCCTGCTCCAATTAAGTTGTACATAATAAATGCATGGTCATCTTAGATATTACAATAAACTAAGTTATTTACTTTGTGAAAGCTCTTACTCCCTTTAGGGAAACCAGAGGTCTAGATTGAGTTCGTTGACAGATCTGTGAAATATCCATTTTATCTTTCATGGTATTCTCCCAAGTTTGCAGTTTTGTTTTAAAAAAATTTTTTTTTAACATTTATTCATTTTTGAGAGACAAAGAGAGACAGAGAGTTAGTGGGGGAGGGGCAGAGGGAGACATAGAATCTGAAGCAGGCTCCAGGCTTCCAGCTGTCAGCACAGAGCCCCTGATGTGGGGCTCGAACTCACGAACCATGAGATCATGACCTGAGCTGAAGTCAGACGCCCAACTGAACCAATCATACGCCCCTAAGTTTGCAGTTTCCTAATGCAACCACTTGGCTACGCTACTTTGGAGATCACCCTAGATTGCCTGTAATGCATCTCTTCCAGTGCCAACTCATGTTCAAATTTTTCTAACCTTGGCTAGTTAGCCATCTTGAAACAAATTCACATCAGTGTGTTAATGGCATAAAGTGGCTTAATAACCATAATTCACCTCTTCCAGTCACATCTGTGTTTTACATGGTGATTTTAAATTCAAGGAGCCTTAAGTGAAGAAATAAATTCAAACAATGGAATGTCATGAAATAGTACAGGACAGCAGAAGAGAGATTTTTGGCCAGGGCAACTTCCCAGGGTCCCTCACTCCAACTTGACATGCTGTAAGAGTTGTACTTAATAGGAAATAAACAAAAAATATGCTTTTTAAAAAGTATGCTCTGGGGGCGCCTGGGTGGCTCAGTCAGTTGAGCGTCCGACTTCGGCTCAGGTCATGATCTCACGGTCCGTGAGTTCGAGCCCCACGTCGGGCTCTGTGCTGACAGCTCAGAGCCTGGAGCCTGCTTCAGATTCTGTGTCTCCCTCTCTCTCTGACCCTCCCCCGTTCATGCTCTGTCTCTCTCTGTCTCAAAAATAAACATTAAAAAAAAAAGTATGCTCTTAATGTCTACCCAAAGGGGAAATGAATGGCCACTTGCACTGTGATGGATTGATCTTGATGTCCTCCATCCATCCCCAACTTCTGTAGCTCGTGTTAGTATATTCCTTACTGATTAGAAGTTATGCTTGCTTATGCTTAAGAAAGAGTTATAGTCTTAGACCTGTATGTAGAGGTCAGGATTACAGTTCTATAAGTAGCCAACTTTATATGACCAACTAAGTTAAGATCTGTGGGCTTTGGCTGCATAGTGGTCAAGGTATCCATTTCCTGTGTAGTAAGAAATCACATGCACTGACCCTTTTGGAATTAGGCTGGGAACTGAAAGGGAATGGAGTTGAACCAAGTGCTTGTGCAGCTGTACCTTCCTTAGGGCAAGGGTATGTAGACAGGGTTAAGACTATTCTACAGAATGAGGGATGCTTGTATGTAAAATCTATCACTTATAAACCCATTGTATTTCATGTTTATTTATATTGCTTTCCCTTCTCTCTGAAACTCTCTGCCTGTCTCAATTCTGCAAGAGAATAAATTGGAAGTAAACTTTGTTCAGACTTCATTTAGATTTCTGGGGAAAAGAATCACAGTGATAGTGTTATCATAGGAAGAATGAAAATTAAAGGACCTAAGTCAAAGGTCTCCAGACTTAGAAATTCCCATTCTAGGACAAAAATCTCAGAAGTTCTTTAACATTTTAAACACTTGAGTCTTTTTCTATTTTATTTTAAGTTTTAAAATAAGGGAGATGGGTCCTTGTGGTCACCTTGGATGATTTTATCGTAGAGAGTGAAACATCCTAGCTTATATCTATAAGCATGAAACTCAGAAAGAACCTCTCAGTCTGTCTATTTGAATTGGCTTGCTTGTAAAAGTAGAGATGCTTTTTATTTGTACAGATTAAATAGAAAGTAACTTCAATTTTATAAAAACGTAAAGTACTGTCTCCATAACATGTACCGATACACGATTTTTTATCTGTGTCTTGGTTTTTCTTCCTTTTTTAGGCGATATTTATTTATTGTCTTTTTTCACAAATTATTTTATCAGTCCTGTATTAAAGGTTAACAATTTCAAATTGTATCGTGTCAGATCAAGACACAAAAATAGGTTAAGGTGTAAATGGTATGTACAAATAAAAGCCCCTGTTATGTTAAACAGATATTAGAGGTGTTAAATTTATATTTTCACACTATTTTGGATACTTAGGGAACTTTTAATTTGATGTCATAATTCTTCTATTATGTTTGGCTGTCTGCATCTAACACATAAGATCTCAATTCAGTGTGATTCCTGCATGCCTCTTTGTATGGCCCCCAGCTATTATGACTTTACTACCATCTTTAGGATTGATCTTCAGGCTCTGGATCAAACTTGTGTGTAGCTAGAGGGAGTTCAAAGGAGATTTAGATGATCCTACCCGTTTAAATGACACCTAGAATTGGTTAGCTGATTCTATGGCTTAGTCCTAGTAATTGGGGTTTTACCTTGCCTAAGATCTGAACCTGTATCACAATTTGTATAAAGACCTTGATTTCTCTCTTTAAACTTAAGGTTCTGGCTTGATAGTGGGTCCAGTGCCCCCAGGGCTTCTAGATCTGTCATTTTTACTTGTTTTTTGGTTATACACTTCTTTAAGATTGTAATAGAAGTTGTATCTGTGTCCCCTGAAAATGCATGTATTCACAGACAGACACATTTACACATGCACACCCCAATTTTAGATTCTATTTCAGGGGTTTTTATGTACCTAAGTTCCACCTAGGAATGGGGTCCCTGATTATTGTAGGCTTTAATGTTATATGTAGTATACCCAGCTGAGGCACTATCCTAGAACACACACCATTAATTCCATCTTGCCCTTTGAGCACCCAAATCTTGTCAGCAATAGTCAGGTAGAATCCACCCAGCATAAATATTTGTCTATAGCAATGGTCAGAAAGATTACTTGATTTACAACTTCATGAGAAAAATAAAATCATTTGCTGAGCATGAGTGAGCATTAGAGAAGGAGAACAATAAAGATTCTACTATAGTGATAAGAACTTAATTGCACACAGTGAATTATGAAGCAGCAAAGTCCTGATATGTGTGTTCAGTTCTTCTAAACTAAGGAATTTTGGACTCTTTTTTTTTTTTTACTAAATTTTGTTTTTTATTTTTAAATTTTAGATTGTGAACTTTCTTATACAGATAAATATAGAATACATATGAGAAACCTGTGTATCTTCTACCCAGATTATACAAATGTTTATACTTATCATATTTGCTTCAGACATCTAAAGTCCCCTTTTCCTCCCAGTCTATCTTATTCCCCTCTCTAGAGACAACCATTTTGTTTTATTTTATTTATTTATTTAAAAAAAAATTTTTTTTTTTAACGTTTATTTATTTTTGAGACAGAGAGAGACAGAGCATGAACGGGGGAGGGGCAGAGAGAGAGGGAGACACAGAACTGGAAGCAGGCTCCAGGCTCTGAGCCATCAGCCCAGAGCCGGATGCGGGGCTCGAACTCACGGTCTGTGAGATCGTGACCTGAGCTGAAGTCGGATGCTCAACCGACTGAGCCACCCAGGCGCCCCTAGAGACAACCATTTTAATGAAATTGGTATGTATGCTTCACATATCTATTTTTTTAAATATAATTTATTGCTAAATTTGCTAACATTCAGTATGTACAGTGTGTTTTTGGTTTTGGTGGTAGATTTCCGTGATTCATCACTTACATACGTTACCCAGTGCTCATCCCAACAAGTGCCCTCCTCAATGCCCATAACTCATTTCCCCCTCCCCCACTCCCCCATCAACCCTAGTTTGTTCTCTGTATTTAAGAGTCTCTTATGGTTTGCCTCCCTCCCTCTCTGTTTGTAACTATTTTTTTCCTCTTCCCTTCCCCCATGGTCTTCTGTTAAGTTTCTCAAGGAACTTTGAACTCCTATATTCACAGTGGCTGAAAGACCACTGTCTGTGGTCTGCAGTTTAGTGTAAGCTCAACTACCAAATATTTATTAAACATTGACTATGTGTCAGGCCCCAAGCTAGGTTTTGTTGATAAAAATATGAATGATGAGCTCAAAATATAATACAGAAGATATATATGTAAATAAGTAATAATAAAGGTACTTCTGCTTTTGAGGTGCAAGCTCCACGTTAAGGGCTTCATGTATATTATTTCACCAAATCTTCAAAACAATTCTAGAGGCAAGCTTGTTATCATCCTATTTTACAAATCAGAAAACAAAAAGCAGAGAGAAATTGAGTAAATTGACCATATATCATGGTGGAGCTGAAGTTCATACCTGAGTCCATGGAAGACTCAGCTTTTGGGGGTTCTTCTTTGAAAAAAAAAGCACTTTGCATCTAATAGATGGATATTATTAAAAGCAAAGCTTAGCAAAAGAAAGCACTCCCTCCCCACAAAAAACAGAAAATAAAAAGTGTTGGTAATGATGTGGGAAAATTAGAGCCCCTTGTACATTGCTTGTGGGAATATAAAATGGTGCAGCCACCGTGGAAAATGGTATGATGATTCCTAAAATATTAAACACAGAACTACCATATGGTCCAGTAATTCCACTTCTGGGTATATACCTAAAATAATTGAAAGCAGGGACTTGAATAGTTATTTGTACACCCATGTTCCTAGCAGCATTATTCACAATAGCCAAAAGGCAGAAACAATGTACATGCCCATCAACGGATTAATGGATAAACAAAATGTGGCAGGTACATACAATGAATTATTATTTGGTCTTCAAAAGGAATGATCTTGCTACAGCATGGATGAACCTTGAAGGCTATGCTACTAAGTGAAAAAATCCAGACTCAAAAAGATAGTACAAATATGATTCCATTAATCTGAGGTACCTTAGAAGAGTTAAATTCGTAGAGGTGGAAAGTGGAATAGTGATTACCAGGGGCTGGGGGAATGATTTGGAAAACTAAGTACTCTGAAAGACTGATGTTATTGCCATGTTTATTCATTCATGATTATTTTATTAAGCACTTACTATGCGTCTGAGTGCTTACATGTGCAGTTGAGGTTCAGATGGTTTGTGTTTTGCCTAAGATAAAAGGTAACATGAGACTTGAATGAGCTGGAGCCAGCATTCAGGTCAAGGCCTTTTGCTTTCACAAATACCATATTCTTTCCCTCTCTTGCCTCCTTCCACAAATGGTAGAGAAAGAATTCTTGAGTTAGAGAGTTGGAATGGATGATCTACAATCTTGGGGATCACGTTCTGTGAATAACATCACTAACGTGCTTTGACTTTGCAAATAATGCTTTGATGGCTTCTGACCCTCTTGGATGATCTGTCCATGACACCCATCTACAAACACTTTAAAGATGGAGCAGTTGTTCTAAAAAGTTTCTGAAATAACTGAGCAGTGAGTGTCAACTTTAAACATGCACAGGGAATGTTTTAATATCCTGTGCTTATGTAAATGCCAGGACCAGCTTGGCTGAAGGTCACTTGAGAGGACACATAGCTGGGCTGAGAGAATGTGGCCTGGGGAAAATTCGAAAGTCATAGACAACTTGCACTACTTATGGGTAATGGTGATGCATTGACCTGGAACTGAGGCAGACACTCAAAGAAAAGAAAAAGGTCCAAGGCCAAGACACTAGGAGTCGGCAGTGGGATGAATATATAGCTCCAAATTGACTTTAATTGATCTACAGATAGAAATATTATTTTGCGTGGCAAACTATTTACTGATCAACTTATCACCAAAGATGAAAAAAGAGGACCCTCTCCATTAATTTTACCCCCATTTTTTTCTTTAGTCACTTACATTTTTATTTTTTAAAGGGAAAGTGTGTGCTTATTAAAACCCACAATTATATGACATTATTTAAATTTAGAACACAAATTTAGGATATAGACTCAAAGCAGAAACCTCTCTATTTTTTTTTTAATTAATTTATTTATTTTGAGAGAGACAGAGATAGCGCAAGTGGAGAAGGGGCAGAGAGAGAGGGAGACAGAGAATCCCAAGCAGGCTCCGCTTTGCCAGCACAGAGCCAGAGCCCCACACAGGGCTTGAATCCAGGAAACCGTGAGATCATGACCTGAGCTGAAACCAAGAGTCAGATGCTTAACCGACTGAGCCACCCAGGCGCCCCTTAACTTTATTATCAGAAGTTAACAGGCATAAGTAACAAACATGAAAGCTTTAATTTATAAATAACTGGAATGCAATCATGTTAAGTTCAAGTTTTTTTTTTCTTTTTAAAAATCATATGCACAATTATTTCTCCATTACCTCATTCTTCACGCGGCTTCTAATAACTGACCAACAGGTTATGGGTGAGACACAGAATCTAGATGATTTGTAAGTTCTATGTTCAGTTTTTACTTTAGTTTAGAATTGGTTATGAACACCAAATCACCAGATGATTTATTCTACATTTTTTTGTTATAATATTTTAAATATGTATTATTATGGAAAAAATTAAACTCTTTGATGTTCAGAAAAGCTTCGGGCTCAGTCATGAAGTTAGAGTGACACTAAAGCTAAACATCGTTTCTCTATAAGTAAGAAAAATCTCCCAAAATAAAAGTATTCTCTATAAATCTCAGAGGAAAGAGAGGTGAAAGTTGATTATCCTGTCATCATTGTGAAAGCGGCCAAGTCTGCAAATGTATAATCAGTCAGTCTTGCTCTTAGATTCAATGCCATGACTCTAGAATTCAGATGAAGCTCTTTCTGATCTCAGAGTTTAATTGGCCATTTGGAACTGTCACTCAAGATCCAGGACTCTGAAGCTAGAATCTAAAAATCCTTATCGGCAACCATGACATTTCTCTCAGCAGACAAGTGACTCCACTTGAAATTTAAGTCTGGCTCAAGGCTATGTTTAATGACCCGTATCATATCATCATCATTGGCTTTCTCTGACTACTTTGCCTTTTGGGAAAAGTAATTATATATATTTATATAACACTGAATTTGCTTCTGACAAAAGAGAGACAGGGAAAAAAGGCCAGCCAAATCTATTAGAAGATAAATGATTAAATAAAACAATCTAAGACAAATATTGTGGTAAACTGTCCCTCTTTTGCGTATATAATTTTACATTATTATTTTATTCATGTGATGCATTGATACCATGTTGGCAAGTATTAATTATTAGGATTCCTGCTGTATGAAGACCGCCAGAGAGGTGGGTTCCACCATGGACTAGTCATGACGGTGGGCCATTGAAAAAATTCCCAGAAGCTTATACATATAGATTTCATTTCTATAAAATGGTGATTATAAATACCAACAGCATAGGATGCTTGTAAAACTTAAATAAGATAATGTCTTAAAGTACCAATGCAGTGCCTAGAATTTAGAAGTTCTCAACAAACTGTAAGCTTTACTTTATATTACTTTAAAAAATATGTATTATAACATATTTTTAAAAATATAATACTTTAAAAGGTATATAAATTTTGTATATTTGTATGCATGACACCTGAACTAAACTAGTTTTTCTATCTAAAATGTTTAATAATGACTTTTTTCCCATAAATAATCACAACTTTGAGACAGGAGTCCATTTAAAGATTAAAGACCTCCTACATTTTGACTTTGTTCATTTGTAAATTTAGTGATTCTCACTCAGTTTTTTCTTTACCTTCATCAAATCTTCTGAAATCTAATATATTATGTGTAAACAAGATATTCATTTCCAGTCTTAAACTGGAGTTTAACTTTAATTTATAAGAATTGAATTTTAATTATAATCCTAAAGTATGTGTATTGTGCAATACTCATGTTAAATTCTTTTACAGCTCTTTCTGTAAGATTTCTTTTAAACTTTTAAGACATTAGTGACACAAAAAAAACCTTTGTGTCCCCCCACTGAGCTGGTAAGCTTTCCCCTTTCTGAAAATCGGAACTATGCAGCAGGTGATGATTTCCTTTCTGGCCCTGGTTTCTACATGTCCATTCCATTCCACTATTCCTTAATCCTGATTTCTTAAATTTATTTTCTTAAACTCATGTTCATATAGTTTAATGTGAGCAATTTTCAAATTTTTTGAAAATAGTACAGTATTGAAGAATTTTATAGTTACTATCAATTCAATAATACGAGCATTGAGGACTTAAGAGAAGTTTTCAAAGTTTTTAGGACATTTGGGAGAAGTCCTACTGACTTCCTCCTTCTCTTTCTCTTCCTTTTTCTTTTAAAAACTGCTTCACTGGATATAATTAGCACAGTGTGGTACTAGCACATGAATAAGCGGACAGTTTAGTGAAGTTGAATAGAAAATACAGAAATAGACGCAAATATATATGCAAATTTAGTGTATAATTAAGGTGATGTCTCAAATCACCCAGAGAAAAAGATGTACTTTTAAATAAATTTCTGGGGAAAGAGGAAAATCATTTGAAAAAAGATACAGTCAGATTAATACCTTATACTTCATACAAGAAAAAATATCAAATGGATCAGAGATTTAACAGAAAGAAAGAAGAAAAGAGAGAAAGAGAGAAAGAAAGAAAGAAAGAAAAAAAGAAAGAAAGAAGCAAATAAAGAAGCAAATAAAGAAAGAAATGAAACGAAATAAGACATTGATTTTTCTTAGAGATACTTTACTTTGCTTCATAGGACTCTCCCTCAGGAGAACTGCTTTTGTAATAATTACAATTATAAAATTTTTTGGATAATTAATAGTTGGACAATAGTTGGAGGATAGAGCCCAAGAGGTCATTAGCAAAATGTATCACTTCCTCCCACTTTATAACATATTCATATTCAGAATATTGCAACAATAGATAAGAATGCTACTTTCCTAACACTGTATTTTTGCCTTGACAGAAATATTTATATGGAAAGGAAAGCTACAAAGTCCCACTGTATTGTCTGGCATATTGATATAATGGAGGTTTGAATGATACCAATATTTTGGATTGTCCTTTTTTACCTGAGTGATGCATAATAAAATCAAGAAGGATGAGAAATATGCTGTTTTTTTAAATAAAATGAAAGATGGTCAATTATGAAAGTGGAAATGGGGAAGGATTATCAGAGGCTTCAACCACAGGTGCATTCTCAGACAAATGGATATTAGAAAAGGCACCTATGGAAGGTAAAGACATGAAGTCATAGTACAACTTGATTAATTTTTCATGCTTAACAATATGAAGGATCATAGATTGGAAACATAGCCTCCGCCAATAAATTACTCAGAACTTGGCCATGATAGCTCATCTTTTAAAAAAATTTTTTTTAATGTTTATTTATTTTTGAGAGAGAGATACACAGTGAGAATAAGGGAGAGGCAGAGAGAGAGGGAGACACAGAATCCTAAGCAGATTCCAGGCTCCCAGCTGTCAGTACAGAACCTGATGTGGGGCTTGAACGTATCAACCATGAGATCATGACCTGAGCGGAGTCAACACTTAACCAACTGAGCCACCTAGGTGCCCTGATAGCTCATCTTTAATAAAGTTGCTGGTGATCCTTAAGTCCCTTCCAGGTATGACATAGCTATATATTTTTGCATGGGTAAATTGGGTTCATTTAAAGAGGCCTGAACGGAATCAACTCTTTTAAACAGAGGTATCACCAGTATCTAAGGTGAAAAGATAAAAATGAAAACCTCTCTAGATCTATAAAGAATCAAGAATGAGGATGGGTACATCAGTGGAGAGATTATAGACATGCCAGGTGGCCACAGAGCTGTAGATAATACAAAATATACACTGTCATCAAGAACATTTGGGAAAATGAAGGAAAATAGTATCTGGACCCAGAGTTGAGACAGTAGACATATGAGTATCAGTAAAAACAGCAATGTAGGAGGGAAATTGTGAGGACAAATTCTTATCTTACTTTTTGTATATATGACCTCTTCTGTAGTTTTGTCTATGTTTGGCCCGGCTCAAGATGATTGCTCTGATACGTGTTTGCAGCATTTGTTTGTCAGTTCATTTTACAGGGCCACAGACATTTATATCTGACCTTTGTTCTCTCTTAAAGCGGCATTATGAACTAGCAGTATGCGTTTCCAATCGGATGCTGAAAGTACCAATCTATCTGGTTCTTTCCTTCTTATCCATCAGGTTTCTTCTCTGTATGAAAATCCATCATTTGTTCCCTTTTTCTAATACTTTCTTCTCATATAATCTGTGTTCAGAAAAAAAGGAGAAAGTGCCACATTCCTTATTTAATTCACTATAATTATGAAAACATAACTGTAATAAGGTAACAAATAGTCTATTTTTGGTTTCATGAATAATAAAACTTGTATTCTTTAATCAATTGAAGATAAAAATTGAATTGAGAAATGATTAGGTAAGTCCCAGGAATTAAAATTGTGTGTTTTTTCAAATGGCAAATTCAATTTTAAAAAATATGCTATACTTGGAGAAAAATGACTTTATTGTTTTCCAGAAGTTTTCAGATTGCATTCATTTTTATGTTTTTTGTTTTTGGATGAGGAAAATGGAACTTCATTGTATTCATTGTGGATAGTTGCTAAAGAGGTTAAATTATTTGCCTTACCCAAACAGCTATGTTTTGGCTTTAGTTTCCAAAATATACATCACCCACTAGGTATTTCAGTGACAGATTGCTGAAGATAAAACATATTAGTTCAAAGTTTTCAGTCTATTTGCCTCTCTGAAAATGAAATACTATTGCAGTGGTTTTCAACCGTATCCCACACTCTTCAAAATGCTAATGTGAATTCTAGAACCTAGGCATAATATGAAAACTTTGTCATTTGAAATGGGTTTAGGTCAGAAATTAGCTTCAGTTTATAATTTCTATTCAGGGGGTTTTTCACAAAAGGCCAAGCACTTTTGGTCCCTCTTTTTTTTTTCCCCTCCTCCCTTCCTTCCTCCTTTCGTTCCTCCTTTTCTTCCTTCCTTCCCTCCTATTTTCCTTTATCCTTTTGTCCTTTCTTTCCTTCTCTTCACTTCTAAATTTGTTTCCCAGATTTTTCAATTTAGTAGAACTAATTTTTTCAATTAATAGAACTCTACTAATTAGACTTTGACACTTGGTTAAGATCGTATTTTCCAAGTGTTTCCAAAAATAACATATCCTAATATCATCAGACTATACCCATTTGTGACTTAGAAGTCTTCCCTCAAATTTAGTACATCTTACACCCCAGTGCCTGCTGAATTTTTCTAAAGTATCAGTCACTTTCTTGACCACTCATCTTTTAAGAATTTGTAGATTTTTCTTTGCCTTTTAAACTAAGCCCTATTTCCTCAGTCTCATTAATTTTGGGTTGATTAATTTGAAGGACCTTAAAGATAGGGCAACACAACTTTAGTACTTGTGGAACATACTTCTACATTTTAGTAGAACCTGGGGTTGAATATACGTATTATGTTCATTTCTCCTGACCACCAGTATCTGTGAAGCAAGTTAAACAACATTCCTTGTTGAAAAGTATGTAGACAGCAGCTTGGAAATGGAAAGACCAAGAAAGTAGGGGAAGTCATTATGGCAAAGTTAATGGCTTAAGTGGCTTTTGGAGACAGTTATAATTCTTGGAGCACTGTTTTAGCAAACTGGAGGAGAGGTTGAAAATCATTTCTTTTAAAAAAAATTTTTTTTTAACATTTACTTATTTTTGAGAGACAGAGCATGAGCAGGGGAAGGGCAGAGAGAGAAGGAGACACAGAATCCAAAGCAAGCTCCAGGCTTTGAGCTATCAGCACAGAGCCCGATGCGGGCCCGAACCCACGGACTGTGAGATCGTGACCTGAGCCAAAGTTAGACGCTCAACCAACTGAGACACCCAAGTGCCCCGAAAATAATTTCTTTCTGCTTTTCTTCTGGAAGTCCATGTGCTAAATTCTTCATCAATTATCTCTATTAATCTTCGCAACAAGCTTATGGAGAAGGTACCCTTACAGCCCTTTTAATGTATGGTGAAAACAAAATTAAACACTTGCTATGGTCAAACAGAAAGTGGTAAGGGTTGAATTCAAAGCAAGGCAGTCTGACTTGAGAGACTAAATGGGTGCTCTGTGTAACTAGAGAAGTCTACAAAAGAACTCCCCACCTGGACAGGACATGGATTGGGTTATAATATGCATATGAGTTTTGGAAACTGATAGGATTTGGAAGCTTTTTCTGATATTCCCTTTTTCTGCTCAAAGGCTAACCAACAAAAATTTTAGATCCTTATATCTGGAAAAGACCTTAGAAATTATTCAGGAAACTGAGGCACAGAGCAGTTTAATGATTAGCCAGAGTCACCAAGTCAATTGTTGAAGAGTTAATACTAATTAAATGTTTTTTTTGGACCCTCTTTCCGCTCCTTTCACCTATTTGAGTGTCGTATACTTTAAGTGCCACATGGCACAGGAAAAGAACGTAATGGAAAAAGTTTTTAGAGGGGAGCAAGGTCAGGGCTGGCTCAGCTGGGGAAGTAGTGAGTTGTGAACATAACCTTGAAGAATGGGTGGAATATATATTTTAAAAAGGGGGAAGATAGGATTTCCAAGTGAGAGAAAGTTTCTTTTTCTCACTACTCTGTCCATAGATTTATAATACAATCATTAATACCATCTATAAATTTCTATTTCCCATAACCTTGTTTGATTTTTGTCACTACCTGGAAGACTCGTACTCTTTTTGTCAATTCAAATCCTGTCTCCTAAGTTCTACCTCTATGCTCTGCACCATGAAACCCTGCCCAGGCCAATTTAACCCCTAAATGGTTCTTTTTCTTCTCTGGAATTTTTTTAATCCTCATGGTCAAAACTGACAGAATTCTGTCTTGGCATTAGTATTTACATTAACTCCCCAGTTGTGCAATGTATATGATTCTTCTCCACTCAGACTTGGAGGTAAGAATTCTCCTGTCTATCTTTCTTGTTTCTTCAGAAATTTTTATTTATATTTTTACAAACCATTTATTGAGTGGCTCCTAGAAGTCAGGCAATAAGCTGGGTGCTGAATACACAAAGACAGATCAGGTCCCAAACTGGCCCTCAATGAGGGTGCAGAGAAATGAAAGGGACGAGAATGCAAACAAATTCTTATAATTTAATTATGACATTTTAATTTTATTATGGAGATATATATGGCCCAGATATAGCAAAGAGAACAAATGAGAATCTAGTCAATTCTATTATTTTCTATAACTCTATTGTTCAAGATATGTTGGGTCATAATAAATAAGCTAGATGCAAGTGATTTACATTGTGACTATGAGTATGTGTGGCTCTATATCAACTCAACAAAGTATAGCACTGGAAGAATTTCTTTCTTTCTTTTTTCTTTTTCTTTTTCTTTTCTTTTCTTTTCTTTTCTTTTCTTTTCATCTCTTTCTTTCTTTCTTTCTTTCTTTCTTTCTTTCGAGAGTGTGTGATTGAGCAGGAGAGGGGTAGAGGGAGAAGGAGAAAGAGAATCTTAAGCAGGCTCTACACTGGGTGTGGATCTTATGACAGTGACCTGAGCCGAAATCAAGAATCAGACACTCAACTTACTGAACCACTCAGGTGCCCCTGAAAGACTATCTGAATAATGCTCATAAAATTATAAAATTTGTCCTGCTGAAACTAATAAATTTTTTTCATTTCTCTAGTTTCAGTCCTCTTGAGTCTCTCTGAAGCTGAAAAGGTCCCAATCAGTCTTTCAAAGGTCCATTAGTTTAAATATAGATTTAAATATATTACTTTAATATTAGTCTAAATATATTAGTCTATATTAGTTTAAATATAGATTTCCATAGTTGGAAAAGGCTGAGAATGAGCCCCAGCTCACTTTTATTCAGATCATATAGATCTATTTACTTTTCCTAAAGAAACCGTAAACAAAAGATTTTTTCCCCTCCATTTACACTAGGGTAGTGAGAAGAGAGTGAGGAATCCATTCAGGCACACTTGGGCTCAAACTTGAAAGCAGGGGCAAAGTTCTGGTCACACAGTAAATGTTTAATAAACTTTTGGTCAGTGAATGCTCTTAACGCATGTGCCCCTAAGAACTCCCTCCTAGATTATAATTTTTAAAAAGGCTATCAGTTCTCAACTCTCTGGTTTAGGAGTGTCAATGCTTGCAGGTTTAACCTCTATTCTAAAGTAGCTTGCAGAACATGCTCAAATGTATTGGCACAAGGATCAGCTTTGTATTCTAGGAAGCTGCCTGCACATAGAGGTTGGACAAATCAGATTTGTAAAAGGGAACAGGAAGCTGCCAGCTCTGGAGAGATTTCAGAACCACCCACAGTTGGCTTCCAATGGCTATATAGGGCATTGGAGGGTAAGGAGGGACAGAGAAAGATCATCTAACTACACAAACCGTGTCCATAAATGGCCCATGGAACAGATTCTTTCCTCTACTCTGGGATTATAGAGGCTCATGGAAAAAGAATAATCAGATCCCTCTGTTATTAGTTGCTAAAGGAACCATCAGCATGGGTGTAGTGTATAAATATCATAATTATGGATAGATAATAATGCACAGGACATTGCGAAAGGAAGTCATTTCTGCACTTCCTAAAGTTTTCTGAACTCAATATTTTGATTAATAAACATAGCCACCATGGAAATATGTGAATATATTAACCTAATACTGGAAGAGGATATAAACAAAATTAAGATCTGAGAGAAACACTTGCAAACTTTCTAAATGTTATATATTGGAATTTTGGGGTAGGGTCTCCAGGGTGGCTCAGTCGTTTGAGCATCCAGCTTCAGATCAGGTCGTGATCTCAGGGTTTGTGAGTTCCAGGCCCATGTCGGGCTCTGTGCTGACAGCTCAGAGCCTGGAGCCTGCTTCTGACTCTGTGTCTCCTCTCTCTCTGCCCCTCCCATGCTCACGCTGTCTCTCTCTCTCTCAAAAATAAATAAACAAGAAGTTTAAAGAACTAAGCTCAGAATGGAGGAAAAACCAAGGGAGACTGGGTGGCTACAGCTGGCACTGGTGGATCCTGGACGTCCCACCAGCAGTCCTGCCACTACTGGGCTTGTCATGGGTCACCATTACTGCTTCCTCTCAGATCACTTACTGCCTCTTGACGCTGGACTCTGCTGCTGCCAGAGCCACAACTGAAATGAATTCTGTACTGTTCCCTCTTCTTTGCCTCTCATTCCAGGGCTAAACTCATAAGGAGCATTCATTTGGATGAGCATAGATGCTATAGTTGCAGGGAGCTCAGAGAGAGATGAGCACTCCTCCCCCTTCATCCTTCAGATAGAGAAGCAGGGCCCCACTGCTCATCAGTCTTGGCATTTCCTGAAATAGGAATGTTGTCTGGATGCTGATTAGTTAGCTATTGTCCTTCCAATCTTTGTTTAGTGGCGCTGGAGCTGGGACTCTGCAAGCCACATTACTCCATGGCCAGCTACTCCTGACAGATTCTGCTTATTAGCGGGGGCCACTCCAGGAGACTAGAAGGCTAAGAGAGGGAGAAAGGGCTGTTCTTTCCTCTTTTGCTCCATACTCCTATCAGGGTCACCCCAGAAATGGTTATTCAACCTGATGGGGACAGTCGATCCCAGTCTTGAGTTTTCTCCTACACTCTAGGAATCAGCCTCCTAACTGCTCGCCTCCTGCCCTAAGATGCCAGCTTCAATCAGCCAGTGTTCCCTCCTTAGTAATCTGGGACTTAGCTTAGTGGGGACCCACTTCTGAGCTACTAAAGCACCAGGAGGGCTACACCTCCTGCTAAAATATCTGGATTTCAATTCTCAGGACCATTTCACTAATCTTCCAGGTAGCACTAACCCAAACTCTTCTCTTTGTTTCCCTAACTACAGGGCTGGCAGATGCCCCCTGTAGCTACTATGTCTGTGCTGACTCAGTTGTCTCCTTTGCCTTTTCAGTTGTCTGCTACCCATTCATCTGATGCCCCAAATCCTCACATTAAATTCTTTCCATTAACAAAAATACCATAGTTCTTGGCTTTTATTTCCTTGTTGTTTTCAAATTGGTTTTGGGATCCTGAATACTCTAGCATCCAAAATGACTAATGTCCTTTAGAGCCCATATGTATAAGTAATTTGGTATTTCTGGAGCATAAAGGATGAGAGTGAACACAGTGAAGCTGTGTGAAGCACAGTGAAGCTGGAGACTCAGAATGGTCAGGTGATGGAGAACTTGTGTGACCTCTAAGAAGTTTGTCCTTCATTCTATCAGTAGCAGACATTTCCAATAGACAAGTGGCAGTTAGATTTGTTTTCTAGCATAACAACTTGGGTAGTGCATGGTGAAATGCATTGGGGAGGGTTGAGTTTAAAGAGAATAGTATGAGAGTATTGCAGAAGTACTAAAACTATTGAAACAAAAATAAACTGGCTTGAATGACCAGAAATTTATTCATCAAGAAAGGAAATATTGGAGGAGGAACAGACTTGAGGGTTAAAATGGGAGGGGGGTTAAATTGGACATGTCGAGTTTCAGGTGCTTGTGGGAGACCTGGTGGATGCATCTGAGAATTGGAGATATAAATTTGTGGGTGTTTAGCTTATAAGTGGGAGTTGAAGTAATTTAGTGAGATGATAGAGAGTGGAAATACCCTGCTACTCATCAATGGGGCCAAGGTGTGCTAGACTGGAGTGTCTGAAGTGTACTGGAGTACGAAGGTCAATGCTATAGGACGTGAACTATGTCTAAGCAGCCTTCCCAGGGCCTTGAGGAGAAGAAAGAGCAAGAGAAGAGTCTGTAACAAAGACTTTTATGAGCCAGCAGAGCCAAGTCACTGGATAAGAGCAAAGGGTAGGGGTGGGGGATAAAAATTGGGAGAGAAGTCAAAACTGAGCACTAGAAGCAACTGGAATAGAACCAGACCAAGGCTGAAAAGTACTCACTGGATTTTGCAATTAATGGGTAACTGCTGACCTTAGAGAACACAGTTTTGGAGTAGTAATCATGCAAAACTCAGTGGGTAGAAGATAGAATGGTAAGAGAGCAAGTTGGGTTAACGGGGTAGGCCAACTGCTTGTAGGGAGAAACTGTGAGGGCAAGAGAGTTAGAGCAGGGTAATTGGAGGCTTTTAGTTTTGCACGTTGTCAGAGGTGAGTGAATTAAGCTTATTTACCTGCTGACAAAAAATAGGTGAAGAGGAAACTGTTGAAGACATAAAAGGAAAACTGAGAAAAATATGTAGGTGGAATTGAGGTTCAGAGCTCAGATAAATGTATTATGTGTGTGTGTGTGTGTGTGTGTGTGTGTGTGTGTGCATGTGTGTGACAAGGGAAAGAAGATAAGGATGGAAAAAAGGGCAGGTAATTTTGTAGCTAAGGAGTGGCAAGTAGTTGAAGACACTCAAGCCTGATAGCCTTATCTCTGAAATTGCAATCTTGGATGGAGATTGGTAGTAGGCAAGGTATGGCAATTACAAGATTGTAAAGAGGAAAAGAAAAGCAATAGAAAAGGATTTTTATATAGTGATTAGAGCACAGTTGAGTCATTAAAAAAAAAAGTCTATCTAGAAAAAAAATGCCAACTGATCAGGATCTTAAAATTTTGTTTTTGTTCTTCTCTTCGAAACAAAGGTTAAGTTAATGAATATTACAGCCCCAGAGGAAATGTAAATTTCATTCTTCAATCTTATGCTGACACAGCATTCCTTTCCAAAAGAGGGAGGTGGCCAATGTGAGGGCTGCCCCATCGTTTGGGAGGAGACCTGCTGTGGAAAACTCTAGATAAATGTGAATTTGAGTTCAGAAAAATGATGCATATCTGTACTCTTGACAGAGGACAACAGAAGTTGACTGGCTACTCTGAGAGAGGCCATGAGGGAGGCAGGTCAGAGTCATGAGAAGTTTAATTTTGATGTAAGCAGAGACCTCAGTGCAGAGAAGAGTAAATAGTAGTAGACAGCACGAGGGTGGGTAGCCTGGGGCTGAGTTAATGGTAGGACACACGGACCCCTCTTGCTGATGGGACAGATCATATGGTTATCACCCTTCCAGTTCCCTTCTCTGTAGCTGTCCTGTGTTCCTGTCCTCAGAGTTTTTCAAATAAGGTTTTACTCTTAGTATCCTTATAATTACCCTCCATCACCTGAGCTATAAGGATGGTCTTTATTGTAAAAGTCCAAAAGAACCTGCTTAACATGGATGTCTTAAAAAAGGGAGAACACATTTTGATATAAAAACAAAAGTAATCTACTGCATAAATTTATCAAGTCCTCTCTCCTAGCCAGAAGATATGTTCTTTGAGCAGGATTATATGTAGTAAATTCATTTGCCAAGACAGAATTGCTACACATAAAAATACTTTTTTGCCTCACATCCTCCTTCTTAAATGCATTTGCTCCAATAAGAATATACCTTCTGGATTTTGAATAAAATAAGAAGTTGATAAATCAGATAATTTGGGGGTTACCTCTCCCACAAATCTTTATGATGACCTTAACCTATCTCTTTTATAAGCTCAGTTATGACCGACTTTTGTCTCCTTAATCCTAGCATAGTGTTAACACATGATTGAAAATTAACTTAAATATTGTTCTCACTTGTATTGTGTAACATTTCCATATCTGTATTTTGATAAGAAACAAATGCTTAGTAGAAAATAAACACAGGCAACTAAAATGTGTGGACCTATCTTAGGCCCTGGCTACTCTAGATTGAATGGCATGCTCTCCCTTCTCAAGGAGCTTACAGTCTAGTGGAGGAAACAAAAATGCAAAATAAATTCAATATAATGTGACAACTGCTAGGATGTAGACTGGTGCAAAGCACTAAGAATCATGGAGGAAAGAGTGACTTTGAGGTAAGAGAGAAAAAGAGAAATAAAGGAGATTTTAATTGACCACACTATTGCTGAGTTTGGCAGGGGTGCTTTGAGTTGCAGGATATTAAAATGTAAGTAGGATTGTCCCTGGCTGACAAAGATGGGGAATGAATGTGGGGGAATATAATGAGTATGGGCTAAATTTAAACTTACTCCAAGCAGAGGGAATAGCATTTTTAAAACAGTGAAAAGGTGAAAAATCATTTGCATTCAGGAACTAGAAGTAGTTTGGTATATGTATCAGTTATCTTTAGTCACAGTAAAGCTGTGTAACAAATCATTCCCAATCCAGTGGCTTAAACAACAACCATTTATTATTTATCATGAATCTAATCCAGTGGCTTAAACAGCAGACATTTATTATTTATCAGGAATCTATGGATAGGCTGGGTAGGTCTGGCTGCATTCTGCTAACCTAATTTTTTTTTAATGTTTATTTTTTGCTTTTGAGAGAGAGAGAGAGAGACAGAGAGAGTGCATGTATGTGAGTGGGGTGGAGCAGAAAGAGAGGGAGACACAGAATCTGAAGCAGGCAGGCTCCAGGCTCTGAGCTGTCGGCACAGAGTCTGACGCGGGGCTCAAACTTCCGAACTGAACCGTGAGCTCATGAGCTGAGCTGAAGTCGGACGCTTAACCGACTGAGCCTCCCAGGCGCCTCTGAATTCTGCCCATCTAAGCAGGGCTCACCCTTATATCTGTGATAACTGTCTTGTAGCTAGGAGTTAACTGGTCTAAGATGGCCTCGGCCAGGATGACATATCTGCATTATGTGAAATCTCACCCTCTGCCAGACTGGCCTGGGCTTGTTTTTGTGACAGAGGCAGTATTAGAACAAAAGCCACATAAGGCCCTCTGAGGACTACCCAAGGAACCAGCACATCATCCACGTTCTATAAGGCAATGTATTCACCAGGCCAGTGCAGATTCAAGGAGTGGGAATGTCAGTAGGTGCTACACAGTCACAGAGAAGAGTGTGGAAAGGTAGGAAGCTGGGTCATTTTTGCTATCAATCTATGTCATTGCATAGGAACGGAAAGGTGGTGGGAGATGAGTCTGGAAAGCTCACATACCCTAGGCTTTGTAAATGGAGATAAGAAATGTGAACGGAGGGTCAAACGAGACTTGGAAAGATTGGAGGGAGAGCAGTAATAGGATACTTTCTCACTTTAGGAAAATAACTCTGGCAACAATAAAGAGGATGGATTGGAGAGATCAGACCTTTTCCTTGTAAACAAATATCTGAGATGGAACTCTGCATAGTTCTCTATTTATTTATATCCCACCTCATTCCAAAAAAGATATGATGCTGCAACCCTTCCATAGTTGCTATCAAAAATATATGTATTTATGCCCTGTCCACTTCTAAAAAGAATTTGAAGCAGCTCTAGTTGAATTCTGCCCAAAGGCCATCTTAGAAGTATGTCGCTGTCTGTATTAACTGAGCTACCAGTAAATGAAGCTCCCAGAGCTTCTAGCCAAAGAATATTCCTGGAGGTGAAATAAACAGAGGTGAATTTGGCTGCTTGAAAACACATGTAAGCTCTTTATTTAGAACTCTGATTCCATGGTGGCTGAAAAGAAAGGTATGGCAGGCAGGGTGAGTTCAAAAAGAATAGTTACCATTCCAGTCATCTTAGGAAACACTGCAGTAACTTCTGGTTAGCAAACACAAAAATAGGATGGTAAAACTGATAGCCTGCTTGTAGAACAAAGCCAAAATAACCGAAAAGACTGCGGAGATTTAACAAGTAACTGACAAAGTTAAAGTTGCTTTTCAGCCTGTCGCTAGCGTTGGAACTTGAAACAGTCTATTTTGCTTTCACCCTTACATTTGCATATGAAAGCAAAATCAAGTAGAAATGAGGGTGAGGGGCATAGGATTTTCATAGGAGTTTATTCCTGAAACTCAATGGGTTTTATTTTTTAATAACCAAGAGGGAAAATTCATTTCTTAGGTTCAGCGTCTGTCAATGTAGTAAGTCCTTTAGTTTCAGGATTAAGAACCTTGATCCTACTGTTTTCATTCACGTTATATACTTTAACTGAAGACATGCCGTGCAGCTGTGTGCTAAATGCTGGGGATGCAGAGATGAGTTAGATATGATCCTTGTTCTTCAGCTACTCGTGGGTAGACAACACGGGAACAAGATGAAGGGCCACAGATCTTGTAAAGTGCTAGTACCTAAAAATGCTGTGAGGCCATATTAAAGAGGGCCAAAACCCTTGGTTTCTCTGTATTATTGCCCTTTTTCTCATGGTTCATATTTCTGGGACAAGAGACAAAAGAGAACTGTGTTCTTGCTTGCTGTATACTAACCTGTCCCGAGGTTCATTTAATCATGCATGGAGTTCTGTTACCTGGACGATAGGCTTTGCCTCCAGCAGCTACTAACAGGTAGACTTCTTTCATCCAAAATGTTCCCAGAGAGCTTGCAACACTGCATGGTGCAGATATACGATTTAGATGTTTGTCTTCTTATTTACAGAGATGAGGCTAACAGCTACCATACCAGAAGCCCCCCACTGCCTGGTGCAACCCAGTTCACGCCTGCTATCACAAAGGGTTTATAATAACACCTCCCTCAAACGAGTACTAGTTTGGATGATAAATTTTATGGTCACCATATTAATTCTAATGACAGATCCTCAGTTAAACCTGAGTAACCGAGCTGGGTTTTTCCAGCAGTGATTCTTTTTTTGTGGGTTCCAAGTTATCCATACTCTCTTGCACAATGCCTTTTTTGGGTCAGGGGTGTGAACTTTCATGATGTCTGGCCTAGTTTAAGAGTGTCATTTGTGGTTGTGCAACCAGGTTTTTCTCAGGGCAGAGGTGGCTACTCTGCATGGAGATCATGGTCATGGGGGACCCATCAGTCCCCTGCAAGAGGAAAGCTGGCTCCAGTAACTGCTTGATAATTGCAACGTTGACAAAGGGGAGGAGAGACATTCCCTCAATACACTTTGCACCTGAATGAAAAGTCACACACCGATCTTAAAATTTCACCACTATGTTATTTTAATACTTGCATATTTGCTAACTACTTGTCATGCATCCCCAAAATGCTGAAAATAAAGGTTTCAAAGAGAATTTTAAAAGGTACTAGCACAAAACCTTTTTTGTTGTGTGTGTGTGTGTGTGTGTGTGTGTGTGTGTGTGTGTTGTGAGGGTGTGTGGGCAGAGACTGTGGCCTCTGTTTTCTTTTTCTGTCACAAATAATGCATCAATTTTTCATGTAAATTAATGGCTCTACAATGAACTATCCTTGGGTACTTTACAAATTGGATGTGGCTCAACCATTTTTTGTTCAGTAAGCGTTTATAGCTTGGATTTCTATGATAATTACAATTTGGTATGGGCCTAGTTTGAGTTCTATTATCACATGAACTACTAGAAAGAAAGACTCTGGCCTTTAGACCAGTTTCAGTCCAAGCTTAGCCAGTCTATAATTGTGTCACCTGGAGTAGGTTGCTTATCTTTTCAGAGCTCGGTTGTATCATTTGTCAAATGGAGATATTAAGGTCTAGCTGCTTTGTTGTTGAGAGGACCGTAATAGGGTTTTATGTCTAGTAGATGCTCAGCGAATGCTAATTTCTTTCTCTTTGCACCCCACAAAAGAAAATATCTCTCCTAACCTTGCACTCTACAATTTTATGCGTTTTATTTTACTCCCATGAAACTACCTATAATAAAAAATTTTTTTGACTATAAATATCCTTAGCTAATATAATTATCCTTGGAGGAATGACACCAATGCTTCTCAGACTTCGGATTTTGGGGGCTCTTTTCTAAAGCAAATGAAGATATCTATCTTAAGGAAATAAAAAACTGGTAGGCTACTTTCTTTTTGTATACATAAACTATATTAAGTTTAACATTTTTTAACTTTTTAAAGAATGTTTGTATTTATTTTTTAAAGAGAGTGAGAGAGAGAGAGAGAGAGACAGAAGGAAAGAGTGAACTGGGGAGGGGCAGAGAGAGAGGGAGACAGATGAGCTGAAGCAGGCTCTGTACTGACAGCAGAGAGCCTGACATGGGGCTCGAACCCACGAACCATAAGATCATGATCTGAGCTGCAGTTGACAGTTAACTGACTGAGCCACCCAGGTGCCCCTGAATTTAACATTTTGAAATTAACTTAAACATAACTTTCTAAAATTAGCTGAAATTATTTTTTATAAAAATTTCTAAAGCACATAAAAAGGTAAGTTGCTCTAGTAATAAAGGATCGTGGTCTACATTAAAATAATAGTGGGGCGCCTGGGTGGCTCAGTCGGTTAAGCGGCCGACTTCGGCTCAGGTCATGATCTCGCGGTCCCTGGTTTCAAGCCCAGCGTCAGGCTCTGTGCTGACAGCTCAGAGCCTGGAGCCTGTTGCAGATTCTCTGTCTCCCTCTCTCTGACCCTCCCCCGTTCATGCTCTGTCTCTCTCTGTCTCAAAAATAAATAAACGTTAAAAAAAAAATTAAAAAAAATAATAATAATAGTGGGGCGCCTGGGTGGCTCAGTCGGTTAAGCGGCCAACTTCGGCTCAGGTCATGATCTCGTGGTCCGTGAGTTCCAGCCCCGCGTCGGGCTCTGTGCTGACAGCTCAGAGCCTGGAGCCTGTTTCAGATTCTGTGTCTCCCTCTCTCTGACCCTCCCCCGTTCATGCTCTCTCTCTGTCTCAAAAATAAATAAACGTTAAAAAAAAAAAATTTTTAAATAATAGAACCTGGCACCCTGTTCTGGAAGAAATACATGGCAGCAAGATTCAGAAGAATGAACTTGGGGAGCATGTCGGAAAGGGGAAATTCTTTAGAGGACATATATCTATTATAAGACGCTTATGATAAAAGTCAAATGCTTTTTTAAAATGCCATTAGAGGAACAAATATGTCCCCTGCTGGGAGGACACACCCTCCATAGTAAGCACATTGGAAAGATATTTGATGACGGCTGGGAAAGGGACAAGTATGCATGGAGGTGTTGGAGGTGGAAAAGCAGCACAGAAAAAAAAAAAAACAGTGGCAGTGTTTTACATGGGACAGAAAGGTAGGGCTGCACGTCAAAAGGAGGTTTTGAAGGGGGAAACATGTGATGATACCAATTTGAACAGGGAGACTATATCATGAAAATATCTTCTAGTTGTTTGTGCAAATGTCACCCTTGCAGGGAAGAAAATGAGTATCCATTGTGAAATCATGCTCTAAAACTTCTGTACTGTTGGCCTATCACCTTTTTCTTTTTTCTCCAAAGTACTAATCACTTTTTAAAATGCTATACAATTCAACTAATTTTGTGTATTATCTATCTTCCCTTGCTAAAATGAAGGAGGACAGGTATATCTGTCTGTGTAAAGAATAACATATTAGTTATTATGCCTGACCCATCAAATGCAATTGTAATAAGCCATGTTTATGATTTTTACCTTGCAAAGACTTCAACAATTTTTTAGAGTATGTGCTAAAATTTTAAGGGGATAAAAGGGAAGTGAGCAGCTCCTATTTTTGAGCAAGGGGGTGATCTTCACAATGTAAAGGTTAGAAGAAATAAAAGGATTGTGAAAGAATCCAATGAACAATAGTATGCCAACCAATTAAATAATCTAGATGAAATGGACAAATTCTTAGAAAGATATAAACAACTAAAACTAACTGAAAAGAAAATAGAAAATCTGAATAATAACAAGTGAAGAGAGCACATCAGTAATTGGTAAACTTCCAACATAGAAAAGTTTGGGACCAGTCAGTTTCACTGGTGAATTGTACCATTTGAAGAATAATTAACACTAATCTTTTTCAAAGTTTTCAAAAAGTGAAATCCTTTTCAGACTCTTCCCCAAACTTCCAAACTCATTCTATGAGACTGGTATTACCATGATACCAAAGCCAGAAAAACAGATCACAAGAAAACTTCAGGCCAATATCCCTCATGAATAAAGATGCAAATCAAAACCAAAATGAGATACTGTTTCACACTCACTAGGATGGCTATAATAATTTTAAGAGAGGCAGTGTGGTTGTTCCTCAAAAAGTTAAACAAAGGATTACTATATGACCCAGCAATCCTACTCCTAGTTGTATACCCAAGAGAACTGAAAAGAGACTCAAACAGATAGTTGTATACCACTGTTATTTATTTACTTATTTATTTAAATTTTTATATCAATTTTTTAAAGCATTATTCATAATAGTAAAAAATGGAAACAACCCAAATGTCCACCAATTTATGGACACTAATGACTAAACAAAATGTCATATATTCATACAATGAAATATTCTGTTATAAAAAGGAATGGGGTACTGACACATACTACAACATGAGTGAACCTGAAAACATCATGCTAAGTGAAAGAAGTTGGACACAAAAGCCCACATACAATTGTAGAATTGTACAATTCCATTTATATGAAATGTTCAGAATAAGCAAATCCAGAGAAAACAGATTAGTGATAACCAGTGTTGGTAGGGAGTGGGGACAGGAAGTGACTTCTAAATAGGTATGAGGTTTCTTTTTGGGATGATGAGAATGTTCTGGAATGAAATAGCGATGGTTTCACATGTGGTCAGTGTACCAAAAGACACTAGATTGTACACTTTAAAATGGTTACAATGTTAAATTTTATGTTAAGTGAACTTTACCTCAATAAAAAACCCCACAAGGCTGATAGGGAAATAGAGTTGAGATACAACACTCATAAACTTCTCAGTGACACATAAAAACAGGTAGGAACGTAATTTAAAACACAGACAATAATCTAATAAAATTGGTATCACAGCTTTACACATGTTAAACGATTAAGGAATGAATAAATACTATGGTACACATGGTAATTTACCTTGAAAAATACCTGAGGTTTGCATGTAGGAGTGGGTGCTTACATTCCCACTAGGCTTGCCTGCTTTGGCTCTACACCCGCTACCATACATGTGCCAGAGGAAGAAAACAAAAGAATAAGAGACAAGAAAGAAAAAATACAAAACAAGCTGAGAGGAAATGGGAATATTAGAGAGAGTTTAAGGCAGGAGCCATAAGTCCATCAGAAGGCTCAGAGCTGGAGAGTTTTGGGGTAGTGGTGACAGAAGAATCATTTGAAATCAAAAGGAAGCTTATAACACCAGATGTGGATGGGAGGATGTGGTAGGCCAATATACTTACCATGTGTGCTTGGATGCATTTTATATATTCCTACACAGCTCCATTCATTTGGGTGCAGTTTTCTGCATTCATCTAATGGTTCCAGTTGGAACAAATTTAGATTTTCAAAACATGCATTAAAGTAGAATTGACTACATTATAACAGCCTTTTCATATAGTTATGAGTTTTTTATATTACCCTAAAACTCAACAAATTCTTAAAGATTAGCTTTGGTGTAGAATCTTAAGCCATATTAATAAGGTTTTCACATTCTGTTACATTAAAATTCATGGCCTATCTTGTACTTTGAATAGATTGTTTACCCATGCATGATATTGTAATATCATCTTTTGGCCACTTGGAAAGCATTGGTTCACTAAGTTACTAGCAAAATGAATCCAACTATATTTTTTTTAAAAAGGATTGTATTTCATAAGTAGAATTTTCCTAGGTGGAAGTTTCCTTCAACAAATAAAAATAAATCAACATAATACACCATATTAATAGAATAAAGGACAAAAAATGCATGATCATAGTAGACAAAGAAAAGCATTTGTCAAAATCCAACACCCTCTTATACTAAAATAACATTCAACAAATAAGAAATAGAAAGAAATTTTCCCAACTTGATAGAGGACATCTACAAAAACCCACAGGTAACATTATCCTTAATGGTAAAAACTGAAAACTTCCCCCCAAATCAGGAACAGAGTAAGTATGTCTCTCTTACCATTTCAGCATTCAACATGCAATTCAACATTGTACTAGAGATTTAGCCATCATAATTAAGTAAGAAAGGGAAATAAAGGGTATCCAAATTGGAAAGAAGAAGTAAAACTATCTGTATTTGTAGAAGACATGATCTTACATATGGAAAATCCTAGGAAAATATGAAAGAAAAAAATTATTAGAGCTAATAAACAAGTTCAACAAGGTTTCAGCATACAATACAATTATGCAATTATGCAAATAGTTATATTTCTATATACTAGCAATAAACAATCTGAAATAAAATTTTTAAAAATTCTATTTAGGATAGCATCAAAAAGAATAAAATTGTTACAAATAAACAAAAAGAGTTCAAGATTTGTACTCTGATAACTACAAAATGTCATTGAAAGAAATTAAAGACTTAATAAATGGAAAGGCATCCTATGTTCAAGGACTGAAAGACTTGATATTGTTAACATGGCAACATTCCCCAAATCTGGGGCAAAACTACATAGTCAATGCAGTTCCAGCTTTCTTTTCTTTTCTTTCTTTCTTTCTTTCTTTCTTTCTTTCTTTCTTTCTTTCTTTCTTTCTTTCTTTCTTTCTTTCCTTTCTTTCTTTCTTTCTTTCTTTCCTTCCAGAAATGGACAAGCTGATCCAAGAATTCAGGGAAAAATGGAAGAGACCCAGATAGCCTAAACAACCTTAAAAAAGAACAAAGATGGACTCATCTTACCAATTTCAAAACTTACTACAAAGCTATAATATTCAAAACAGTATAGTAGGGCACTAGAAGAGAATTGAAAGTGCAGGAATAAATTTCACATTTATAGTCCATTGATTTTATTTTTTTTAAGTTCATTTATTTATTTTGAGAAAGAGAAAAAGGGCACAAGCAGGGGAGGAACAGAGAGAGAAGGAGAGAGACATAATCCCAAGCAGGCTCCGCACAGTAAGCGCAGAACCTGATGCAGGGCTTGAACTTAAAAACTGAGAGATCATGACCTGAGTTGAAATCAAGAGTCCGACGTTTAACCCCCCTATAATCAACTGATTTTCAACAATTTTCCAAGAATATTCAATGCAGAAAGAATAGCCTTTTTAACAAATGGTGCTGGTACCATTAGCTATCCATGGGCGAAAGAAAAAAGTTGGACCCCTACCTCACACAATACACAAAAATTAACTCCAAATGGATAAAAGATCTAAATTTAAGGGCAAAATATAAAACTCTTGGGAGAAAATATAGACATAAGCCTTTGTAACCTTGGGTTAGGCAATGGTTTCTTACATATGACACACCAAAAGCACAAGAACAACATAAGGAAATAAATAAATAGAAATTCATCAGGTGTAAACATTTTTGTGCTTCAAAAATCTATCATAAAAGTTAAAAGGCAATCCATAGAATGGGAGAAAATATTTGCAAATCATACATGTGATAAAGAACTAGCATCCAGAATATAAAAGACCTCTTGCAACTCAACAATAAAAACGTAAATATTGCAATTGAAAAATGGGCAAATACTTTGAATAGTCATTCTTCAAAGATGGTATACAAATGGTCAAATAAGCACATTAAGAGATGCTCAACAGCAATAGTCATTATGGAAATACAAATCAAAACCACAATGAGATACTACTACGCACCATCACACTATAATAATAAGTGGCTATAATCAAAAAGTTGAAAAATAACAAGTATTGGCTAAAATGCGGAGAAACTGGAGCCTTCTTCCATGCTGGTGAGAATGAAAAATGGTACAACTGCCTTCAAAAACAACTCCTCAAAAGATTAAACAGAGTAACCCTGTGATCGATCAATTCCACTCATATATGTGTACATCCAAGAGAAATAAAAACATATGTCCATACAAAAACTTGTATGCAAATGTTCATAGCAGCATTATTTATAGTAGCCCCAAAGTGGAAACAACTCAAATGTCTGTCAACTGATGAATGGATAATGTATGGTACATCTATATAATATTATTTGGCAGTAAAAACAAATGAAGTAATGATACATGCTACAACCTGGATAAGCATTGAAAAGATTATGCTAAGTAAAAAAATATATTCATAGAAAGCAAATTATTAAGTGAATCTATTTATACAAAGTGCGCATTATAGGCAAATCTGTAGAAATAGAAAATAGATTAATGGTTGTCTAGGGTTGAAGGTTGAAGAGGAAATGGGGAGGGACTGTTAGTGGGTACAGAATTTTTTATCTGGGTGATTAAAATGTTCTGAAATTAGGGGCACCTGGGTGGCTCAGTCGGTTGGGCGTCCGACTTCGGCTCAGGTCATGATCTCACGGTCTGTGAGTTCAAGCCCCGCGTCGGGCTCTGTGCTGACAGCTCAAAACCTGGAGCCCGTTTCGGATTCTGTGTCTCCCTCTCTCTGCCCCTCCCCTGTTCATGCTCTGTCTCTCTCTGTCTCAAAAATAAATAAACGTTAAAAAATAATTTAAAAAATGTTCTGAAATTAGATTCTGGGGTTTACACAATTCTGTAAATATACTAAAAGCCATTAGATTGCACACTATAAAAGAGTTAATTTTATAATATGTAAATCATATCTCAATAAACAATAAAGACTATAGTGATCTTAGGAGTTAGCAATGGATCATTTATAAATACATAATACTTTACACATCTTATTATCAACTTTTCATAAGTGGACTACACAAAAAGATCAGAGAAATAACATAGACATAGACAACGCATCTTGATTTAAATAAGTAATTGGACTTAATCATTGCTCTTTTATTTATTCAGTAATTCATTTTATGCTGCAATTTCCATGTGCCTGAAGTATGTTGGCTTTTTGAGACCCATTGATCAATATGACACAATTCATCATGAACTAGCCTATTAATTAAAAACTATTTTGTAAATTAGGAAAAGGAAGCTCAGAGGGGTTAAATAACTGGCCCAACATCACACAGATAGTAAGTAACAAAGCAAGGATTTGAACTGAGTTATAGTGTTCCATGACATCACACTACTAACAACAGCATGTTTATAGGTAAGAATAGTTAACCCTGTAATTAGGGAGAGTCACAAAGGGTTGGGTAACTGTATGCAAACAATATTAATTCATGGGCTGATTTCAACCTGGGATAATACCCCCAGAGTGGTCAAAGGGTTCTTTCCATGGCAAAATTCTATTTGATAGCCTTATCAACAACATAAATGAAGATACAAAAGGCAAGCTGACCACATTTGCTGTTGACACAAAGCTGGAAGTGATAGTTGATATGCTCAAAGAAAGAATTGGGATTCAAAAAGATTTCATCAGACTGGAACTACAGGCTGATATTAATACGGGATGCAGGGAGAACTGGCTTAACAGAAATTCACATGAAAAAGACTTGGATATTTAATTGAGAGCAAGCTCAATATGATCCAAAGGTGTGAGCCAAAAAAGCTAAGGCATTCTTATCCTGCATTAAAAGAAATGTAGTGTCCAGGAAAAGGAATACAATTGTACTTCTGGTCATTGCTCTTGCCAGACATATTCTGACAAATATACTCAACATTTTTTCCAGCTATTATTAAGAAGAGTATTGACAAAGTGGGTTGTGTTCAGAGGAGAGTGAAACTGTGTCACGTGAAGAACTGGAGATGTTCAGCTTAACATGAAGACTTGGACAGTGCAGTGGAGGTGAGAGAAGAAAAGTGAAATAGCTATTTTCAAAGATTTGAAGGTATATCTTAGGGCTGATGGTTAAATCTAATTCTGTTTACTCCAACAGACAGAACTAGGACCAAATGAGACAATAAAATTGCATAAATTATTTGCAAACAATTGAAATTGAGGAACATAGAATAATCTACATTCATTCAAGAAGAGTCTGGATGACCACTCATAAATTGGAGATTCTTGGAACTTCACTGAAGTTTGGACTCAAGAACCTGTAAGATCCATTTGAACTAAAAAAGCCAGTAATAATAATAAGAATAATCATTAATAATAATAATTAATAAAAATAATCATTATTATTATTATTACATCACCTAATATGTATTAAGAAAGCTACTATAGTAAATATTCTATATGCACTATTATATTTAGCCCTAAGAAGATCTTAATGAAATATTTTATTATCCTCATTTTATCACCAAGGAAACTGGGGCCTTAGACAGGCAGAGTAACTTTCCCAAGGATAAACGCCTTGTAAGTGCCAGAGCTTGCATTCAAACTCAGGGTGCAATGATTTCAGAGCCTCACATCTTAAATGCTCTCCTAAAAACATTTAATCTCTATGTTATTTAGCGAGCTATAATTGATTGTGATCGTGAGATAATTTGGTCCAAATTCTATTTGTTCAGAATGAACACATATTGGAGGGTACTGTATTGTTAGACATCTGAATAATTCAAGGTCAACAGGAACTCTTACCTTTGTGGAGAGTAAATGCTTGTCCAGTGGAATTTCAGGATTGACACGCTCAATGTTTAAAAAAGCAAACAGCTTAGCTCATATTTTCATTCTTGGATTATTTTAAATGATGCAGTGCCAGAGTACACAAAAGCAGATAGCTTGGTTTCAGATTTTCATTCCTGAATTGGGATTTCAATATGCATGCCATGCTGGCAGATGCCTATGAAAGAGTGGAAGGAGTAAGGGATGGAAATTACCGTATTTACTCTTGTGTTAGGCAGGTGACTTTCCTGCAACTTGCATGGTGATTTTAATTTCCTATAAATAGTGAAACAGTGACTAAAAGATGCTCTCTAACATGTTGTTTGGAAAAACGTGTGCTTAACTTCAACTTGTAGGTACCATCACAAAGTTTACGTCTTTGAAAGAGAGAAAGGTCAACAGTGTTTGGCTTCAACAAATTATTGTCTAGTTCAGATAAGTGAGGTACGGTTAAATCAGAAATAAATTCATTCATTCATCATTCACTTTAGGAAACAGATAAATGAAATTACTATAGGTTTTGATAAGTAGAAGAAATAATATACACCTGGTACTCTCATAAAAATTAAGAATCTACTTAGATGGGGTGGCCAAGAAAGGTCACTCTGAACGGGTGACTTTTCAGCTGAAGCCTGAATGATGGGAAAAAGCCTGAGGGAAGAGCACTTTAGTTAGAAGACAGAAGCTGAAAGCCTCTGCGTCTAGAAGAAGGTTAGTATATTCTGGGTACACACTGTACATGTGCTGCTGAAGCGAGCACATATTCTGGGAACACACAGGAGAGAGCAATAGTTCAGATGAGAGATGTCTAGGGCTTAGACTGGGATGATAGCAGTGGAAATCGAGACAAGTGAGTAATCTAGAGGCATATTTTGGAAATTGAAATCAAACCCTAGAATGCACTCTATACATAAATGCAATATCTTCAGTGCATCACACACACACACACACACACACACACACACACACACACACACAGAGAGTTTTAGATTTCCATTTCTAGTTCTGTATAATCTCAAGAAATCTTTAACACGTTTCAGTCTTTTATCAGATATTTTTGACTATAAACAATTTCTTTTGCTTAATGGGAGTGAAAGAAATTCTCCTTCAAACAATTCACTTCCTATTAGTTAGAAATTCCCTCTCTCTCTTTCCTCTCTCCCTTCTACCCTCCCTGAATTCCTTCCTTCTTGCTTGCCTGCCTGCCTTTCTTCAACTGTATTTGTTTTATGGCTACTGAGCTAGGTATTGGGCCTATGGTTATAAGCCCAATATATATGTAAAACAGTCCTGGTTTCTGCCTTCATGAAGTTTCATTTAATTGGGAACTAATTCACTCAGGACAAAATTTTTATCTATTTTACATTTCTATGCTTTTTAAGCTAGTTAGTGAATGCTTATTAATACCAGGTAGTATTCCTAAGTACTCTGCATGTGTAATCTTAATGAATCTATAAGACAAACACATTTCCATTCTCCTAGTTCTACTACCGAGGGAGCCCATGCACTGGGACGTTACTGGCCCCAAGTACGTGGCAGAGCTGGAGGCGGCACCCAGGTCTCTGGAAGTCTGAGTTCCAATTGTTAATTTCAACGCTTTGTGGTCTAATTCTATTTTACAACCAATGTACCAAATACATAAATAAAAGCACATGAGTGAACAAACAAAAACTTGCTCTGGCTTAACTACAGAGACCCCCCTCTTGTTACAGGTATGCTGGCTCCTGGTCTTCCTCTAGTTGGAGGAGCCTGGAGAAGTTTATAGCTCCCTCTCTCAGGCTCCTCTGGGCTACTCACATTTCAGATATTGTTTTAAGAGAAGTCATAAAATGGAGGTCACGGGGGGTGGGGACAGTAGTCAATACCAATGACCTACTAGGTAACCCAAATCTCTGATAACCACTCCTTATTCCCGAGCATGGAGGAAAATAGTTGCTTTCCTGCATTTTCATTGTCTTAGTTTAATGGTGATCATGTTGAAATGCAGAATTGAGTTTTGTTTCCTGTTTCTTTCTCATGTGCAGCCATGCAAATTTCACTAATGGTATTATGAACTCCATCTGAGATTTGTAGATTCATCTCATGAAGAAAATGTTTTACTAGAATCATAATAATGCAAATTTATATTTCTCCTTGCTTACCACGTCCAGCTCTACTTCACATCATGGTCAGTGATCTGCAAAGGCAAATCAGGTCATATCCCTCATCAGCACGACACTCTCCAATAACTTGCCATTGCACCGACGTCAAAGATCTACTCTTCACTGTGACCTACGTGACCTGGCCTGTACCATCCTTTCTCACTCCACTTTGCAACACCCTCTCCTCAGGTTACTACCCTCCAGCTACAGGGTTCTTGCAGTTTCCTCCACTTGAAGTGCTTTTTCTTGAATTCTTCCAATGGCTTTCCGTGCTTTAGTTCTTTTATTTCCCCTCCTCAGGAAACTCTTCTACAATTATCACACCTACAGAAGATGCCTCTTTTCCAGTCTCTCCAGTGGATCATTCCTGATAAGCCACATGGTTATTGTCTACTTGCTTTTCATCAGTACCACCCACTCAGTGGGAGCAGTCAGTCTCTCTCTCTTCATCCTTAGTATATCTCCAGTGCCTAGAACAGAGCATGACATGTAGAAAGCATTAAAGATCTGTGTTGAATGCATTCTTTAGATATATTTAAAAACCTATTGGATTTTGATAAATATTATTCCATTTGGAATTTATTTGATTTGGTAGGTCAAATATACTAATAAGAACTTCAGAAGTAGTAGTTACTATGATTAGTCACCAATGTCATAGGCTAAAGAACAGTGTTGGACCAGTCACTGAACAAAATAAATACACTTATGCGATGTAATGACTTAAAATTATGGAGTGGAATGTAGTGACTTCAGAAGTTTCTGTCTGGTGGTTGGCATAGAAACCATTTCTGAGAGATAGGTTTCATGCCAAGATTTGTGGCATGTCATTTATCTACATGTGTAGTAAAGCCTAAATTAAAGATATATGTTCAAATCAAGGTATATTAAATTTGTGAAATATATTATTATAATTTATATTTTCCACGCACTTCCATATTTATATTTATGCAATTCTTATTACTCTATCCTTGTTAAAAGAATAATAAAATTCTTTACAGGACAAGTAATAATGAACAACTCTTTCTAGGTTACCACTACCAAAGAGAGATCCTTTTTTATTTCACTAAATAATGTACCTTAACAAAATCAGCGTAGATTTTAGTAACACAACAGTTCAACAATGTGAAAGTGTGAAGAAATTGTTGTTCCTGAATCAGAATTGACGAACTCTGTTTTTTTTTAAGTTCACTTTGGAGCTCATGCCATTTTTTAATTATGGCAAGGGGAGAGTTTGTACAATATCAGACATGCTAAGCTGCCATGTGTTTCTCTCATCACCCTGTCCCCGACTAGGCAGTGCTGCTGGTTGCAATCTGAGTACCGAGCCCCAGGCAACAATGCCCATTACTCACCCTCTCAATCAAATATCAATGTGGGAAGTTTGTGACTTAGGCCAAAGATGAAAAAATCTGACCAGCTGTTCCTCTCAGGCTCAGTTCTGATCCCTGTGTGAAAAAAGAATACCTTAGAAAAGTAATTGTGAGTCTGAATACAATGGTTGCCAAACAAAGAATCTAGTTCTGTTTGTTTTGGAAGAGCCATGTGCATCAATCTGGCTGTGAGCAAGGTATTCATATGTGTGCTTCTGTCCAAGAGGGACAGCGAGGTTCATCCATCTCATTTGAATGGAGCTTTCTCGGCGTGAATTATGTGTCTTCTCTACCCCTTCCTTGGTATTTTCTGAAAAGAAGAATGTCTTTATGGTCAATAATAAGTGATTACTAACTGTGAAACTGAAAACCAAAAATCTGGTCAGAATGGCCACCCTTGAGGATTCAAGCTCTGATGGTACAGAGGGATAAACTGTCCTAAGAGTTAATGTCAGTAGAACATCGGAGTTTAATGAGGGATTAACTGCAGAGGTGGCAAGATAGATCTTCTCCAAGCAGGAGCAGGACACTCCTGGTCCCCGGTCATGTTATTCCCCAACCAACCCATTGTTTTCCCACTGGTTTTTGTCTGCACTTATGTATCAAGCCTCGATTGAAACTTTCTTGGCCCTAAGTGTGGATATATGTTCCAATTTTTCCATGTTGTTGGCATTCATAAATATTAACCAGCAATAATTAGCTTCTCTTTTCTAAAGAGTGAGACATGAAAAGCCTTCATTGTCCTGAGAAAGCAGCTTTGGCTCTTCTATACATTGCAATTCATTTTTACATGACATACAAGTACTTTTCATTCAGTTATATTCCATTTTCAATAGGATATTGTGAACAATTAAAATTATAAAAACTAGTTCTGGTTTCTATTAGTAATATTTTGTTTCAAGGTTAAAATATATTGGATCTTACAAGAGAGTTTATTTTAGCGATGTAAATAAAGAATATACATTCCTTAAAGCCTTTTGAATTCACATGATTCTTCTGATGCATGAAGAAAAGTGCATTTTACTACAGCTAATTCTGATAGGAAACTATAATTCCAGAAGTTCAATTCTAGTTACACACTGAATTGGTCTAGAGTAAATAAAAATATTTGTTCTAGCATGGAAAAAACCGCATTTGTTTTAGACATCAATATTTATATGGATCCTTTTCATCACTTTTTGGTTTATAGAATTTCACATGATTAGCTATTCATCTTGCATTCTGGTTTTCAAGGTCACAGAGAGACCACTTGGTGAGATGTTGAGCTAGAATTTCAGAGAGGATATGTTAAAGATTTTGTCATAAACATACCTCTACTAAAACAAGGTAGATAGCTTATGTACCAGAGCACGCAAAAACAATAGCTCAGTGCAGCAGTTTGCTCTCCATTTGGAATTTCCTCCTTCCTAATTTCTGTTTTACACAAATGAGTATGTATTATGATCACCTTGAGGAGTGTGTGGCTGACCATATTATGTTCCACAGGTGTGTTCTTCTCTACAGCAATAATAGTTAACTAAGAATGTTTCTGTTTTGAGAAAATTTATGTCAAAATTTCATACTAGTTTTAAGTTATTTAAATACCAAAGGCCAAACTATATGCAGGGATTTCAGGTGATTGCAATTTATGAAATACATTAATATTATATCATAGTAAACAATCATTTCCCCCCCAAACATCACAAATCAAGGGGATGCATTAGAATGTAAAACAAAGTAAAAAACAACATTATAAAGCTGTACCTAAACAGAAATTACATCTCTTTTACAATGACAAGATAGTCCTTATCATTTAGAGGCAAAATCAGAAGCATCCAAAGAACTTCTTCTAGACAACAGATAACAATTAATCGCATCTTAGTCTTAGGGTATGAGGCGTGTTGAAACACTATTGACAGGACTTTTTGAAAAGCTGTGTGTGATGGGTTACTTGACAGCACTTTTTTTCTTAGTGGAACATAAAATAACAGTTCATCCTAGGGTCAATAGTATCTACATTGGAGGAAATGAAGATATTAAGTAGCCCTTTCCTATAGAAGGAAGTTTACTTTTAAAATACAAAAAAAAATATATATATATATATATAATAAGTGGAAATATAGAGAGATCGGTAGAAGGATACAAACTTTAAGCTGTAAGATGACTAAAGTCCGAGGATCTGATGTGTAACATGGTACAACAGGAGATAAAACTATATTGTATAATTGAAATTCGCTAGGAAAGTAGACTTAAATGTTCTCTCACACACACAAAAGATAAATAGGTGAGGTGATAGATGTGTTAATCAACTAGATGGGAGGAATCCTGTGTCACAATGTATATGTACATCAAGTTATTATGATGGACACCTTAAACAGCGTACAATTTTATTTGTCAGTTATCCAGCAATTAGAGCTGAAAAATACTGAAAATTGTGCATTATGTCAACACAAAATATTTTAAGAGTAGGTTATTTAAATTTCATTATTTATTTGGAAGAAATATAATAAAATAGCTGTGTGGTATATGCTATTAATGCAAAAATTCCTATTAGTCTTGATTACTTATTTTTGGAAAAATAAATACTTAATGATATTAAATATTCAAACAATTGATGCAGACATTTTTTGGCTCTGTTGCTCAGAAATTTCATGAAAAGCAGTCTCTAATGTCTTTAAGATGCCATGATTTTAGTTTTATCAAGTTTGTGCCTTACATTTTTTAAGATAATACTTTGCATTTCTTCCTGCATGAAAACCCCACAGCTCTTAAGCATTCATTCCATTAAATTTGTAAAGTGAGAATAATGATAAATGCAAAATGTTAGTTTCAAGTGCTTGTATGTCTATTACTTTGTTTGTTGCTAATAACCAAGTAAAGTGTCCAAGGCAGTTATTATTTTGAAAAGTTATCTGACCAGCCTAGGGAAGCAATGCTTTAAAGCCAGAGAAGTGGCTAACTAAACAGTATTAAACAGTACCCCGAAATCCACCCCCCTAAAATAAATAAAAATAATACCAAAAAAATCAATACAAATCTAACAGCAGCGTGGCCTTGAATTGCAGGGTGGATGAATTTGGAAGGAAAGGCTAGGCTAGAGCTAAAAAGTAGAGAGGGTAGACTTTTGAAGTCCCCTGAATATCATTTAAAGGAGTTTGAATTTTATTTTTAAAAACTTGTTTATCAAATAGTATACCAGAGAATTGTTAAGCCTTGTAGGAATTATATTTAGTTCTTATTACAGTATTTAGAATTTCAGTTAAATTTGTTATACTAGATTAATACTTTTTGCAAATAATTGGTCACAGGTGGTTAAAAAGGTTTACTTCAACTCCCACCCTGGGAAGGGTGGCCATTAGACTGAGAGGCTCAGAGTAGTTCAAGGAGAAGGTGAATGCTGTGGGTATCAACTTTATCTTCCACCAGTTCATCCTAGTGATGTCTGCAGGTTAGCACCTGTGCTCTGCAATATGCACTGAAAGCACTGTTCATGACCAACAGGGAACAAGGGTTATTTAGAGCAGGTGTCTGCTCAAAGAGAAATTGGATAAAAAGAACAAGGCCAGAGAAGGGTACTAATTTTTCTGAGTCCTAAATACATTGGCCTACACTGTAATAAGTACTTTACTGTATTATCTCATTTAAGCCTCATCAGACTCCTGTAAGGCAGGCATTATTCTCTGTTTCACAGATAAAGTATCTGAGACCAAAAAAGTTTGGGCAAACAGCCACCTAAGTGCTATGAAATGGCAAAGCAAAACACAATTCCACTTAAGTTTGCAAGCAAATGCTAGATTAAGTTATTGAAAACTAAATTTGACCATCTAAACTTGATCCTAAGAAAGATATCATAAAGTGTAATGAATTTTCTTCTATTTAAGATACTATTACTGCATTTTATTATTTTTTTTTATTTAAAAAAATTTTTTTATTGTTTATTTATTTTTGAGAGACAGAGAGACAGAACATGAGCAGGGCAGAGAGAGACACACACACACAGAATCCGAAGCAGGCTCCAGGTTCTGAACTATCAGCATAGCCCCATGCCGGGCTTGAACTCACTAGCTGCGAGATCATGACCTGAGCCAAAGTCGGATGCTTAACCAACTGAGCCGCCCAGGAGCCCCGCTATTACTGCATTTTAAAAGAAAAAATTGTATTTAAAAGAAAATAAGTTTATAAACCCTGATCAAACCTCATTACATAGGTTTTGGGGGTCCTCACCTTTGGATTCATGCTCCTCCCTTGCAAATAAAGTAACTATCTCAGATAGATACATTGTTAGTAAGGGACATCAGATGCGACAAGGCTTCCTACAAAGTTGCCATTAACAGCAACCAAAATTTAAGATCCGGGCTTCCTACAAAGTTGCCATTAACAGCAACCAAAATTTAAGATCCAATCCAAGAGAGTTATTACTGGTGACAAACTCAGGAACTAAGTCTATCATGGTCCTATATAATGTGATGAGCCAAGTTTTCCAATTCTGTTTTTGGGGGAAAAAACAAAACAAAAACAAAAACAAAACATTGTCAGGGAGGAAGGTAAAAGTTATGTTATATATGAAAATTAAATACATTAATTTAAAATTTTGATTTTTATTAGTAATTTTGGCTTAGTTGAAACTTCCACAATTCAGACACTCCACCCACCAAAAACTTTTGTTTACCCAAATGATCTTTCTTGGCGGCTCTATTGTCTATCTGCCTGTCACTCTGTTTCTCTTTCACTTTCTGTCTCTGACCTTGCTCTTCCTTTCTTCGTATAAGCACATTTTGGGGGGGGGGGGGAATCCTACAAGTTGCCCAATACATCAATAATAATGCTGGGAGAAATGCTGTCACTATGCTAGGAAAGAATTTGTAGTTAATCATTGCTGGCTCTTTTTCTGGCATTATTTATCTCTGTGTATTCCTAACAGTTTTCTTTTTAAAGCCATCTCCAGAAATCTCAAAGTCTTTGACACAATTTAAAATGGTTGCACTTGGGGTATCTGGGTGGCTCAGTTGGTTAGGTGTCCAACTTCGGCTCAGGTCATGATCTTGCGGTTGGTGAGTTCGGTTGGTGAGCTTCAGTCCCGTGTCCTGCCTCAGGCTCCGTGCTGACAGCTTGGAGCCTGGAGCCTGCTTGGGATTGTGTCTCCCTCCCTCTCTGCCCTCCCCCCACTTGTGCTTGTCTCTTTTCTGCAAAAAATAAACATTAAAAAAAGTTTTTAATTAACAGAATTTTAAAAAAATTTTTTAACAGAAATTTTTTAATTTTTTTAAAATTTAATTAACAGAAATTTTTAAAAAAATGATCTCTTTGCACTGTTGACAGGGAATTTTGAAATTTACAGGCAAACGTGCTGGAGCAAATCATTTAAGATGAGAATGATTAGTTTGTGGTTTCTGAAAAATACATTATTTTGACATGATTTGATGTTAATTGCTTTAAAATTCCAATTTTTATTAACTTTCTTATAGGAAAATACAATGAAAACACCAACCATCATTTTTTGAGACGATGACACCTAAACTATTAAATACTTCATTTTGCAAATTCTGCCTACTGTTTATTTGAATTTATATGGCATTGTGTACAGTCTTTAATTTGTTATTTATTCATTGTGGAGAGTCTTTTATTTTTTTTGATTAATGACAACCCATTTTTTATTTTTAAAAATCTTAATTTTATTTATTTTTCTTTGTTTTTTTATTTTAATTTTTTAATTTACATCCTAATTAGTTAGCATTAATGCAACAATGATTTCAGGAGTAGATTCCTTAGTGCCCCTTACCCATTTAGCCCATACCCCCTCCCACAACCCCTCCAGTAACCCTCAGTTTGTTCTCCATATTTATGAGTCTCTTCTGTTTTGTCCCCCTCCCTGTTTTTATATTATTTTTGCTTCCCTTCCCTTACGTTCATCTGTTCTGTGTCTTAAAGTCCTCATACGAGTGAAGTCATATGATATTTGATTGACAACCCATTTTTAAAATTCTGTCTATACATAAACAATAACAATATGATGAATTCCTGGATTGTTGGCCTTGCTTGGTATAAAGATTTTATTAAACATTTTATCTGGACCTGAGTAGATATTTATCCAACGGAGATGTTCAAATGGCCAACACATGCATGAAAAGATGCTCAACATCACTACTCCTCAGGGAAATGTAAATCAAAAATAAGCTATTGCTTCACACCAGTCAGAATGGCTAGTATCAAAAAGACAAGAAATAACAAGTGTTGGCAAGGATGTGGAGGAAAGGGAGCTCTTGTGCACTGTTGGTGGAAATGTGAATAGGTGCAGACAATATGGAAAACAGTATGAAGCTTCCTCCAAAAATTTATGATCCAGCAATTCCACTCCTAGGTATTTACCAGAAGAAAACACTAGTTTGAAAAGATATATACCTCTATGTTTACTGAAGCATTATTTACAATAGCCAGGACATGGAAACAATCTAAGAGTCCATTGACAGATGAATGGATAAAGAAAATGTGGGGTATATACACAATGGAATATTACACAGCCATGAAAGAGAATGAAATCTTGCCATTTGTGACAGCATGATAGACCTAGAGGGTATTATACTAAGTGAAATAAGTCAGACAAAGAAAGACAAATACATACGATTTTACTTATGGTGGAATTTAAAAAACAAAACAAATGAACAGACAAAACCAAACAGAAACAGACTCATAAATAGAGAGAACACACCAGTAATTGCTGGTGTGGAGGAAGAGGGGAATGGATGGCTGAAATAGGCTAAGGGGATTAAGAGGTATGCGCTTCCAGTTATAAAATAAATAAATCACAGAATGTAAAGTATAGCATAGGGAATATAGTCACTAATATTGTAATAACTTTATATGGGGACAGTTGGTAACTAGACTCACCAGGGTGATCATTTCATAGTGTATGTAAATATCCAATCACTATGTCGTACACCTGAAACTAATATTATATCGTATGTCAACTATATTTCCATAAAAAAATCCACTTTATCTGTATTACCACTGTATCAAATAACGTGAAATGTAGTTACCAAGCTTTAACTACACATACCAGAAAAAGAGAGATTATGATTTAATGAATTGAAGCAAGATCATAGTTTACTGATACAAATAGTTATGTACTCAATAAGAAATATAAAACACCTCCATTAACTACAAACTATAGCACCACACTATCACAGTAAAGCAGAAAGTTGACCCCAGACAACCCAAATCTGCAGGTTTTCTAATCTAACACTGACATATTTGAGTTCAGAGTCTAAGGGCATTTGCTTTGCTGTTCGCTTAGATTTTCCGAACTATCTCAGTTCTTGATTCCACACTGCTATTGTGTGGATCAAATGATCCCTGGTCACAAAAATACGCCGGGGAGTGACTCCCCTGGCGTCCAGGTTATGAGTGTGGTCAGTCATTCCACATGCCTTGGGGATGAGCTATCTTTACCATGATGAGAGATTTCCTTTTCAAGGTTAGTAATCCCCAAATACAAAATGCTAGCATCAATAAAAGTCAAAGCAATTAAGGAAATGTATATTGCAACCTTGTTCAAGATAGCACTGAAATTAGTCTTACATCTCTTTGCTGTCTTTTTTGTAAGTAGTATCATTACTGACCTAGAACAAAGAAGAAATTTGACAATATACTCTCAGACTTACAAATATGTAGTACATTGACTTCTTCAATGTAAACCATAACCAGACATTTAAAAATATATCTCTGTGCACATTGGACCTACCAATTCCATTCTCCTTTCGCATGGGTCATCATATTCTAAAACAACTTGGGAGGGACAGAGAAAAACACAAAGCAATTCTGGAAGCCTCTCCTCTTCCTTTTCTTCTAATCTTTCATTCTTTCTTGGAGAAGGAGGCTCTACATTTTAAACAATATGACTCACTTTATGTTTGTGGCCTTCCAACACTCCAGAATATTCTCGACTTTTCGTGAGCAGAGGTACGGCTCACGGAGTAGGGGTAAATCAGTCCCAGGCTCCTGCTCTGCGTGAACCTAGGATGCAGACCTCTCCCGGATTCCCGGAGCTCTCCGAGATCCAGCCCTCACAGTCCTGCAGATCAAAGGGACTCGCTAGGTTGGGAAATGCTGCCTGGGGCGGTTCCAAAGACAGGGCATTGTAAATATCTTTAAGGGTAGCGGAGTTATAGAACCTTCCCTCCGGCCTCTTTCTTCCCATCCTCTGCTCCTAACATTTTACAAGTTGTCTGCAAGGGAGTCAAACACGGGTCAGGCAAACAAACGTGTTCTTTCCAGCCACCGTAACCGGATCGCTGGAACGAAACAAACTCCCAGAAGCGTCCACAGACCGTAGCCAGACAACCAGCCTGGGCTAAAAGCAACTTCGAAGTGAGGCTGCAAGCGCTGCTGGGGTGCACATTTTATTTGGTGGCTAAGCACAGTTAGGATACCCCACCTCCCGAAACAACAACAACAAAAAGCCTGCAGGAGGGAGGCAGGGAGGAGGAAACAAAAGTTGCCCGCATTTTTGCACCGCGGCAACACTAGTTAGAAAGCCCTGCAGCTTTGGGAGACGGAGGGAGAGTTAGCAGAGCCAGGAGCCGCGGTTTCAGGGAGAGGGTAGGGAGGGGGTGGGGGCCTTCGCCCATCTCCCCTCGGAGCCCAACAGCTGTCTAGCTCTTGGAATTCATTGGCTTCCCCCCACCGCGCCTCCCAAATACCACCCCAATCCAGTTTAGCCCCCCGCCCCACCCTCACTGACCTAATAAGGCCATGCAGTGTGTGGGGGACCTATATAAAAGGCGCGGGCTCGCGGGGACTCTGCACGACGCCGGGGAGAGAAGTCAGCTGCGGTCCAGTGCCCACAACGACGACCATGGCGAAGGAGTGGGGCTACGCCAGCCACAACGGTGAGTCCGAGCAGCCACCCACCCCCTCCCCCCTGTCCGGGGATAGTGCCAAAGGAGCCCCTGGCATTGCATAGAAAGGAGCCCCTGGCATTGCAAATCTAGGGAGTGCGTGGGAAACTATGGGAGGAGGGGTTGATGGAAACTAACATTTACTGAGCATTTACCAAGTGCCAAAAGCTGCTGACCCTTTTACCTTTATCTCATTTAGTTCTCCCTGGTATGGAGCCGTTATTACTTCCGTTGGAGGAAACTGAAGTGCAGAGAGAGGCTCCGTAACTTGCTCAAGATCACACTGCCTCTGACTGAGAAGTCAGCCCACGAGAGGTCCAGTTCTGATTGTCCCTTACTCCATGATACTGGGCAAGCACTTTAACCTCTCTTAGCCTGGTGTTGGTTTAAGATCCTTGCTCTGCCTGCTGGCTTCTGCCTAACCCATGGTAAAAGAAATATGGGTGTGCTTTGAAAACCACATGTGGTCAGTGTTATTTTATTCCAGCTACATGATAGAAGATGGCATTGGTAAGACATGTGATGAAGTGCATCTCAAAAATAAGCCTTTGAGGCTGTATTCTTGAGCAAGCAGAGGGACTCCTCTGAGTTAAATAGTTTCTAGGTTCACTATTAACAAAACTATGAAAAGGTCTTAAATGCTAAGCCTTGTCTTGCCCAAACTGAAATCCAAGGCCTTTTCATAATCATTGACTAGTGTCCGTGTATTTTGCTGGTTTAGTCTATTAGAAAGGGCTCAGAATGTGCCACCAAATAAATCCGTGCCCTCAACTTGACTTCCTAGGTCCTGACCACTGGCATGAACTTTATCCAATTGCCAAGGGAGACAACCAGTCGCCCATCGAACTGCATACTAAAGACATCAGGCACGACCCTTCTCTGCTGCCATGGTCAGCATCTTATGATCCTGGCTCTTGCAAGACCATCTTGAACAACGGCAAGACCTGCAGGGTTGTGTTTGATGATACTTACGATAGGTCAAGTAAGTATGGCACTTAGGTAGAGGCACATGGGCATTTTCAATGTCCATATTGGCACAATGAGATTTATGACACAGTAACAGAGTTAGTGGGAAAAGGAGCCACTTCATCTCTGAAAATGGAGATGATACTCTGTTTTTCTCTAGTCATGAAGAATTATATTTATGCATTGACTAGGAATGTCACACTCTCTAACCTTGGTCAACTTTGCTGCTGCAAAATGGCCCTATGCCCAAGCTAAAAGTTGGCAATGCATTCTTGAAATGCAGCTTGATAGGGAGGTGATGGCAATGAGTCCAAATGAGTGTCCTTCAGGCTCTGATGGCCTACACCTAAGGGTTCTTGTGGTTTTTGACCACAGCCTAGAGAGCAAGGCACTCATTCCCAAGTGTGGCCGAGATACCATCCTACAAAGCAAGGAACATAGCACTTTCTTCCTCTGGGGTGTGTGTGTGTAGGGGGGGCAATCCAGGGGAGAGAATAAGGTCATTAGATGAGTCTGGAACATTGCCTTCAATGCTTCAGTGGGGTTCGTATAATTAATCCTTTTGGTGAGTGTTTTTGAAGTATCTGACAATTTCGTGAGTAGTGATTTGTGCTGTGTGAAAATGAAAAATCACATGTTTAAAAAACTCTTTATTTCACTACACTATTAAGCAAGTTGGAGAAATAAAAGAAGGCTAATTAGAAATGCTTTATTTCACTGTAAATGAGGTAAGAAGGAATCTAATATTTTGATGATTGATGCACAAAATACATTTTCCTACAACCACATTTGTAAAAAAAGTTAAAATTATCCTCACTGATTTACATAAATGAGTATTCTCAAAGATGTTATAAAAAGAGCATAGTGTCATAATTCCTACCTACCAGAAGGCTCCAAATAAGAAATATCATGGAAATTTGTATTTTCTTAAACAATAATTTCATGTTGCTGTTATTTCTTTCTCCCTTCTCCATTTAAATCAAGTTCCATTCTGAAGGAGAAACGACAAAATTAAACAGTATCCATTATGTTGAACCACATGAAAATACCGGTTTTGTAAGCAAAAATGGTGAAATACAGTTCCATATGAGTTATCCTAATAATTGGATTCATGTGCCCAAAAAATAACTGTTGTAGTGCTTGGACAGGAAAAATGCTATGAATCAAACCACTTATTTCTACATGACCAAGCTCACACAAGTCTAGCTCTATTGTTTCAGACTTATATTATGTGGCTTTCAGTGTGCCATTTCAGCACCAATAGTTGGTCAATCCTTTCTAGAATAGCTACTCTCTGAATTCTATTTTGACGTAGCTTATGTTGCTAAATATTGATTTTAGGATTTTTGCATAGTTTCCAATGACCTGCAGAAAATATTTGAACCTGTAAATCACCCCCCAGGTGAATGAAGTGAGATCAAAGTTAAGTGAAGGGTTGAGGTATTTGGACAACAAACTCAAAAACTAATGTTACCCAGAACTGTCTAGTTTAGCCGTCCACCATTGACTAATTCCCAAGAAATTTCTGAATTTTCCATTTTACCTCATTTGAGTAGACACAGTGTAAGTATGGATGAAAGCTCTTGCTTGTAGTCTTAAAGAAGAGTGGAGTTGGAGGCAAGACATGGAGAAGGAATTCACATTTGCTCAGTTATTGGTATACTTATGGGCACTGTGATGAGCACTTTAAAGTCCTTAATCTCGTTTAATCCTCACGGCAGCTCTGAAAGGTTGATATTATTATCACCTTCATAGAGATGCGAAAACAGGTTCAGAGAAGTTTAGCCACTTGCCTGACATCACACAATTAGCTAGGATTTGAACCTACATCTGCCTGCCTCTCAACTGTCATGTTCTTCCCACTGCAGTGCAGGACCAACTCATTTGTCGATAGTCTGCATCCTTATCGCCCATTGTTTATTTTAATTTTACTGTCATAAATGTTAAATTGATGTTTTAAACATAATAAAACAAGCAAAAAAAATAAGACAGAAAAGAGAAATCATTTATTTTGATATATCCCAAGACTTTATTTTGCGAGAACAGACCAGGGTGCTTGAGAACAATAGCAGACTGACTTTTGCCCAGCAAACTTTGTCTATAAGAACACTTGTTTAAAGTAAAACTCTGTAGGGGCGCCTGGGTGGCTCAGTCGGTTGGGCGTCTTACTTCGGCTCAGGTCATGATCTCACGGTTTGTGAGTTCAAGCCCCGCGTCAGGATCTGTGCTGACAGCTCAGAGCCTGGAGCCTGTTTCGGATTCTGTCTCCCCCTCTCTGTGCCCCTCCCCTGCTCCTGCTCTGTCTCTGTCTCTCTCAAAAAATAAATAAACATTAAAAAAAATTTAAAGTACAACTCTGTAAAAGAAGCATGAGTTCGCTGTTGACATAGCTTCTCTGAATCACAGTGCTGAGGGGTGGTCCTCTCACTGGACCCTACCGGCTTCGTCAATTTCATCTTCACTGGGGCGCCTCGGATGACCACGGCTCCGAGCACTCTGTGGATGGAGTCAAGTATGCTGCGGAGGTAGGAGGAACTGCTATGGTCCACTCTGGTCACAAAGTGAAACCTGCCAAGTGAAAATTACCAACAAAATAGTATCCGCTACTCTTCCTTCAAGCCCGTAGTTGTGAAAAAGAGCTGTAGTAGTTTTAGCATAAGCTGAAGTTGCTACATATTCTAGGCTAGATGGTTAAGAGAAGATGGGTTATGTCATGCATGAAAATTTTCAAGGTTATATTAAGAAATTGGATACCAGTTTAACAAAAAAAAGCCAAGGTACTGAATGGAACAGAAAAGATAAGGATAGCTAGCATTTATTAAGTGCTTACAAGTATTTACTTATATGATCCCCTCAGCAACTCTATGGGATAGGTTACAGATGAGGAAACTGAGGCACAGAAAAGCTACATAACAAAGTTACATGGCTGGTGAGTGTTAAACCTGGCACTCTACTTTATGTAGATTGGCAACAGAGTTTATCATCTTGTCCAGGGCCCTAAGCTGCCTCTTCTGTAAGAATGTAGTGCTCTAAAAATAGCATTTAGTAATTCTGGCTAATGCTAATGTTCTAGTCTCTTAATGAAGGGTGTGCATATATGTGTGTACATATATATATACATATATATGTATATATTTATATGTACACACATAGATGAATAGATACAAACACATACACATACAATTTAATATGAGCAAATACTACCTCTTGGTTAATCCATTAAGGAAAAGCCTGATTTGTAGTTCAGATCAAGGCATCAAATTACAAGGAATAAGACAAACCTCCTGCATTTTGTTTTTATAAAGCTAAGCCTGGAAGGGGTAGTGACACATGCACTGGAGGTGAGGAGCATTCGGTTTTTACTGCCGCACTCTTTTTTAGTGGTAGGTTCTGGTCAACACAGGAGCTGGGGCAGGAACCTTGGAGGCACTTGTGGACACGGTCTTAGGCGGCATCATTAGTGCTTAATTGCTGGCTAAACTAAACTCTAGGAGACCCAAAGTACACTTCACTATGATCGTTACACTGCTCTACAGTCCTTCCAGAAAGCCATGACAAGATAAATAATTAAGGCTGCCTTCTAGACACCTTCCCCCTGAAAATGGGAAAGTTTAGTAAATTTCTTACAACCTTGGGCAAGGCTTGCAGTTTGGCCTTTATACATGGGTTTATCTCAACGCTTTTGATCTTGAATATAGTATCTTTAACTGCTGTGAACTGCTGTATTCTCTTTCCATTCTGTGTAACTCAATATGGGAAATTTGACTAATTTAATTGGTGCCTATGTTCTAAATTAAGATAAGGTTACCACCAGGTTGTTGAGCACTGGATGCTAAAAGGAGGTAGATATAAAAATGCCCAAGAATTTTCCTACTGTTTGTCCCCTGCTACTTCCCTATTAATTCTAACTCTAGAATGTTAGCAGCTTCTTGCTTATAGTTGTACATTTCGCTGTTTCATTTGGTTAGAAAAAGGAGCAATTTAATGTTGTACAAAACTAAAATAAATATTTTGAATTAGTTTAACAAAAGTTCAACTTTCACTGATAGCTTATTACAAAGTTCTCGATCTACTTATAATAATTTTATACAGTTCTTCTTTGAACCATTAAAAATTTCACCAAAATGTTGCATATCAATATTTAGAATTCTATCAACTTCTATAAGAGTGTTCAACAACGTTAGACTACAATTGGGTTTATTGTGAATAATTTTACGTATTTCTTTCCTCTAGAAAATTTCCTCCTAACCTATATTGTATCATTGCAGCTTCATTTGGTTCACTGGAATCCAAAGTATAACACTTTTGGAGAAGCTCTCAAGCAGCCTGATGGGATAGCTGTGGTTGGCATTTTTCTGAAGGTAAGGTAAAAATTGGCCACCTTTTTCTTCCAAAATTTAGTTCCTTACCAGTGGTTAAGGTAGCATGAGATCCACGCCTTCCTTTTATTTAGAGAGAGAGGAATGAATGTCATTATTCATTCAACTAATCAAGATATTTTGCTAAGATCAGCTCAAATTATTTAGCTCTCCTTTAAACATGTTTCTTTTGCCATTCTTTAGTAACCCTAACACTTCTAAATTCTTTCAAGAATGAATGTGTGTGTGTGTGTGTGTGTGTGTGTAAGGGTAATGGAGACAGAGCCTTGGAAGGAGCTTATTATGGTGATGGGGAGAGAAAAACAGTATTGTTCATTATCCTTTCCCGTTACTCTATTTCAATCACACTGGAAACCAGAAAAGCCAATGTTGGGAACCACTGTGATGCCAAGTCCCTGGCTGGACATCCCCTCGGCCTAGGGAAGCCACCACTCACATGATCCCAGGCTAAGATAGCACACGGAATGTGTGTGTTGTTGGGCCAACTTTGGTTTAAAGTGGACTTAGTGTCATTAACACTATGAATTTAGTAGTAACATAATCTAGATTTTAAGCCAGAGGTGAAAATCTAGCTTCTTTCTTTTTGAATGACCTAATTTGTTTTATGTCCTGAACTCATTGGGTCATTTTCAGTGATTGAATGCAACACAACAGGAAGTGGAGTAGGTCTGAATCGAAAGACAATAAGTTTAGTTTTACATAGGTCAAGTCCATTCCAGCTCTAATTCTATATATAAAAAAAAGAGAAGAATGACTTCAGAGAAGGTCAAGGACATCATGTGATTTTGTGGTTTTGTACTTCAGAGGCCTGGTGTCTAAGTTTAGTTCAAAAAATATATACCCTAACATCTTGGGGGAGAAATAAACTTATGTTTTTGCTTAGTACAAGATATTCTGGCAGATTTATAAACACTAGTTGCAGATGGATGGATCACAGTCAGTGTTCAAGACAATCATAGATTATGGAGAAGGGAAAAATATAATTATTGGTTTCCTATTTTCTTACAGATAGGACGTGAGAAAGGCGAATTCCAGCTGTTCCTTGACGCACTGGACAAAGTTAAGACAAAGGTGAAAATAAATCATATTCCCTCCTAGAACATAAAGCAAGGAATGTCAATTTTTATTTTTACATTTTCTTTATTTTTAAAAAAATTAAAAAAAAAATTTTTAACATTTATTTATTTTTGAGACAGAGAGAGACAGAGCATGAATGGGGGTGGGTCAGAGAGAGGGAGACACAGAATCTGAAACAGGCTCCAGGCTCTGAGCTGTCAGCACAGACCCCGATGTGGGGCTCGAACTCACGGACCGCGAGATCATGACCTGAGCCGAAGTCGGCCGCTTAACCGACTGAGCCACCCAGGCGCCCCTAAAAAATTTTTTTAATGTTTATTTATTTTTGAGAGAGAGATACACAGAGTGTGAGCAGGGGAGGGTCAGAGAGAGAGGGAGACACAGAATCTAAAGCAAGCTCCAGGCTCTGAGTTGTCAGCACAGAGCCCGATGTAGGGCTCGAACTCACAAACAGTGAGATCAGACCTGAGCTGAAGTCAGACGCTTAACTGCTTAACTGACTGAGCCACCCAGGCGCCCCTATTTTTACATTTTCAAGTGTATTTGTTTCACTTAAAATCTGTTACTAAGTTTGATGAGTATGCTAAGTATATGTATACAAACAAATGCTATTGTATTCGTATGGCTTATAATTTTTAGAGCAATTTCACATATATCAGACTATTTAATTTTCATAGTCTGTCAGATGACATTTTTTAATGAAGTAAATGTAAGAAAAGTTGAATGGTCAACCCCTGCCCTCAACACACACACACACACACACACACACACACACACACGCATGCATAAATGCACACACTTAGAGAAGTACTAAATATTTGGGTTTTGGTTTTGCCCTTTCTCTCTTGGGCGACACCTATACATTTTAAATCTTAACAGTGGACTCTTCTGATTAACAGATTCATTTTAATTGCCTTTGGAATTGTTCTAATCAGATGCTTTTAAGTTTTATCACCACAGAAAGTATTCTGAGTATAATATTCAAAGGAGCCTGGTTTTTATTTAGCATTGTGAACCTAAACATTAACTTATATGAAATTTTTTACTGCGGTTACATGTGAGTTTTCTTCCTTTTCTTGAGAAATGATAGAATTATAGTTCTACTGACAGTTAATAGGGAATAAAGTGTTACAATGACTATGTCAAAGTCATAACATAAACCAGCTTCCCCCTCTGACCTTTATTTCTAAAAGTCATGAACTTTGCTTAACAGCACCATTTTTCCCATTGCATTTGAAATCCATTCTCACAAAATGGTTAAACCCTTGGGGTGGGCGGTGTGGGTGCACCTGCTCACTGAGCCTGCGCCCTCCTCTCTCCCAGGGCAAGGAGGCTCCCTTCACAAATTTCGACCCGTCCTGCCTGTTCCCTGCCTGCCGGGACTACTGGACCTACCACGGCTCCTTCACCACGCCGCCCTGTGAGGAGTGCATTGTGTGGCTCCTGCTGAAGGAGCCTATGACCGTGAGCTCTGACCAGGTAAGCTGCCGCCACGAGTGGAGCCTTGAGGACACACGGACTTACAGAGCCACTTACGTTGGCTGTATAAGATATAGATACTAAATGGAAAATGTACAGCTGCTAAATGGATGCTTACAAAACAGCTATACGACTAGAGACTTCATAGTTTGCCCTGGTTAATTACAGTCAGCTTCTTCAGCTTTCTAAAACTTGGCTTCCAAAAGTACCAGGATAAATGCCGATGATGTAAAGGTGGCTGTGACAATGAACGATGACTGGATTCATGCTCTAGAAACTCCTTAGGGTTTAGATTATCAATATGAGTTAGCCTTTGTTAATTTGGAGGCCCCTCAAATACTAAGCACTGGTTAGGAGATTGTAAATACAGGCTTGGGGAAAAGGATGCTAATGGAAGGGATTTAACATCTGTGTGACGTGTATATGGTTTTTCCAGTTCTACAGACAAGTAAGTTGTGGCTCAGAAAGGTTAAATTGTTAGCCCAGGATCACACAGCCAAGTGCAAGAGCTGAGAGTCAGCTCTGGTCTGTCTGCTTCCAATACCCCTTGACCCCTTTCCACGGCCTTTCTTCTTAGTGTCCATCTAATCAATGTCCTTGCCACATTTATCAGAGAGACTTTCAAGGAAAGATTGTTTAGGGAGAAATATGTAACCAGGGTTATGCAGAACAGATTAAAGCAAATGGGCAACACAGAAACTCACACCCTAGATCATGAATGTCTAATAGTGAAGTATTTACCAGTATGTCTCCCTTACTTAAGACAGTTTTCATAATTCTGCCAGTTACAGACTCAAGTATATATGATAATTTTTTAATGAAAAGATTAGATTTAATGGTCAGGTTCACTCATGTACATATTTTGAAAGAGGAATGCAATTTTCTTAAGGAGAAAGCTAAAAACATTTTTGGGTAGAAATGTAGCATACAGAAGATAATTTCCTAATTTTTTCTTCCTCTTATAAGAAAAAAATTAGTTTTAATTATAGTGTGACTAATTTTTTTTCTGTTTTTAAAAAATGTACTCCATAAACTTCTACAATGAAGGCCCATTAACTTCTTATTTGCACTGATATTGTCATCCCCTCCTACATAAAGCATATGCTTCATACTGACCCCTTATATTTAAATAATTGTTTCTGAATTCGAAGGAAAACACTTTGACCAGAGGGCATGGTGATCTATACAAAATGAAGAAAAGTATTATTACAAATAGAGAAAGACCTTATATTACTCGGGAACTGGTAACCAAATAACTCTGGACCAACAGGTTTCGTGGTTTCCTTGTCTTGTTTGAAAAGCCAGACTTTGCCGACTGTCACATGTGGAATGTGTGCACTTGGCCAGAATGTCGTGCTGACAGTCTCCCCTTGCCCCTTGCAGATGGCAAAGCTGAGGAGCCTCTTCTCCAGCGCTGAGAATGAGCCCCCAGTGCCCCTGGTGGGGAATTGGCGCCCTCCACAGCCTATCAAGGGCAGGGTGGTGAGAGCCTCCTTCAAATGAGGCTGCTGGAGCTTGCCCTCTTCAGGAAAGGAAACCTGCCATTGGAGAGCTTGGTTCCTTGTCTCCTTTTGGTGCTCCTTACTCCAAGTATATTTCAGTTTTCCACACTCATAGAGCAATGAATACAAGAGTGTAATACCAAGAAACCAGCTCCTTTGACAAGATGTAACATGAACGCGTTTGGCCTTTGTAATAGTCATCTTTCCTATGAAAGTAGCATTTCTAGTAAGGTTTCAAAGAAGAAACAGGTGGAGGAGTAAAGATCTGGAAAAATGGGTATTTGACACTATTTTTCTGTCATCTTCAATTTCACAGAACTTCAGTTTTACTATTGTCATATTGTGAGTTGTCCATCTTAAAGAAGTAAGGAGTAATTCTATATGTAGGAGTAGATGTGTATGAGGATCATATAGCAATTAAACATAAGCCAGAAATTAAAACTACTATGGACGCAAACAATTGAAATGATGCCTTTTAAACCTTAAATAAAACCAACAAGAGGTCCATCATTTATTACAGTTTTAGCTGCTGTAAAGATTATCTGGTTTTGAATATCAATGAAAGGAAAACACATTCAACTGGGCGTTTTAAAAAGTTTGATCTAGTATTTGAATTTCTTCTTCACAAAGGTGGCTGACTTTATCCTAATATTTTTCTTTACCTGAAGGAGGGCCATTTATTTTTAATTTTACTACTTTCTCTTTGCATGCTTATTAAAATAAAAATTGCCTCTGGTATCTTTCTAATTTGAGGGTGGAACAAGAATTCCTAGAACACAAAGGAGTGAATGACTGCACTTGAGGTAAAAGCAGTTGTACTGATCATCAAAACTAATAAAGATGTGAATGAAAAAAATTGTGCTGTGTTTTTTAATGAAGAAAGGGGTCATAAATGACAGAAATGGACTAAAACTAAGAATGGCAAACTTTGTAATTCTGTTTTTTATAATGGAAGGGTGATGACAGCAGAGTTAGGTTCTGATTTGAGTTGGATGTTACATCCCTCACAGAGTGGCTAAGAATCAGTGAGGGCCTTTGGAGAAAACTGCAGACCAGAAGAGGAATGTGTGACCATATATTTGAGAATGTGGAATAGTTTCCAGAAGCCTCAAAGTTGGTTTAGGATTCTGGGGTCCAGGCCAGTACCATGGTTGCTGCTAAGAGGAATGGAATCAAATCAGACAGTAGCTTTTATGTCCTTTTTTTTTTTTTAATGCTTATTTATTTTTGAGAGAGAGTGAGATAGAGTGCAAGGAGGGGAGGGGTAGAGAGGGAGGAGACACAGAATCTGAAGCAGGCTCCAGGCTCCAAGCTGTCAGCGCAGAGCCCAACGCGGGGCTTGAACCCACGAACTGTGAGATCATGACTTGAGCCAAAGTTGGATGCTTAACCGACTGAGCCACTCAAGTGCCCCTATGTCCTTATTTTTTTTAATGGACACTGGGATGACACTAATCTAACGCTACAAAAGTCCATACATTGAGATCTTCAAAGCATTTAATATATTTAGGCATAAAGTCTAGTCTTGCAGTTAGTGGCTTTGATATATCTTTCATCACATCACTGGCTAATATGTTGACTTACATTAGAAAATTATAGCAATAATTTAATAACCGTAAGGAATGAAAATAGTATTGGATCAGGAGAGTCCTGTTATGTTGGAAATCAAAGTCCCAGGAGACTAAAGTTATTTAATAGATTACCACTTGGGTGAAGCAAAACCAGGTTGGTCAGTGCAAACTGGATGTGTTAATTAAATCCCTTGAAATTAGGAGGTGTGGAGTTTTTATCAATTAGTGGTAATATGCAAGCTGATTCTCTCAGGATACTTAGTAATGTTTAAAGCACTGTAAAAATGTACCCAGAATACACTCTATGTAGGGGAGGAATATATAACTTCATACCAGCTACAGGGGTCCTTATTCAAGAACACAGGCTAAATAAGGCTGGAACTGTTCTAAGGGAAAATGTCCAATCAAGAGAGGCTATCTCCCTAGATGGTGAGTTCCATGGGGGCGCAGATGTGAGTCTTACAAACTGATGTCCTCCTTATTGCCTGGCAGTGTGCCTGGCACTTCACAAGCATTCAATAAATATTTGGTGAATAAATGATGTCATGAACCTAGATGACCCCAGGACAAACACTCATCTTCTTGAACAACCCATTACTGTACATGATTAAGACTAATGCAGGCTTTTGCTCATCTTTGTTGAGAGCTCCTTGGAAAATGATCTCTTTAGCTTCAGGTGACAACTTCCCAGTTGGAACATATTCCGCTCCCCTGTCCCCAATCTGAGTCGTTGCCAATGCTCACAATTATCATCCAACTTAAAACTTCAGCTTTCTCTCTGCACTCAAAATGCTAAGTTATTATACATGTTCATTAGAATATTGAAACCACACTTACGTCCTTATACAGCGTATGGATCATTTTCATGGTCACGCATAGGCTTCCAAACAATTGCATTTTAGGCACACACAACCTACAGAGGGGATGTGGCAGGAGCTGTGGTGAATATACTTCAGCATCTGCCAACTTTTGTTCTTCAGTGTGTAATCGTAGATATTTTTAAACTTCAACAGAAACTAATTTGAATTAAGTGTGTCATAATATTCAGATAGCTATATCCTTAGAAGTCTGTGAATGGTGCATAATCAACAAGAAGTTAGTAAGTATAGGGACTGTTGAGAGTGAAAATATATTATATAATATATAATATAACATATATTATATAAATTATAATCCTACCCCTTTAATTGGGAGACAATATACTTATGAAGAGGTAAATAACTACTTATGACCATTGATCCAAATGGTCATAGAACATGTAAAACTTCAGGTTTCAGTGTCTAACTATCCTCGTTTATGCAATTAAATAAATATGAGTGAAATTGATCAACTATAAACCGACTTGGTCACATGTGAAAAATTAGTGCCATTCATAAGAATTGGCATAAATAAAATTATTCCTTTAATGTTTACTTATTTATTTTTGAGAGAGAGAAGAGAGGAGACGGTAGAAAGAGAATACCAACGAGGCACCACACTGTCAGCGCAGAGCCCCATATGGGGCTCAAACCCAGGAACCATGAGATTGTGACCTGAGCTGAAATCAAGAGTCAGACGTTTAACCAACTGAGCTACCCAGGAAGCCCACAAATAAAATTATTCTAGAAGAATACATATAGTCCCAAATCAAATCATAGACAGCACATAAACAAAATTAGATTTTAGTTTCTCTTCTCACTTCCTCTTATTTGATATTAAAGAGGAACCCTGGACATGAGCCAAAATATTATTTCAGTAGAGGAAGAAGAAGTGAGAAGAGGTAAGGAAGAAAATGAAAACTGTAATATTTTTGCCATTTAATATATAATAATTTAATGATTTTTATTTTTTTTTAAGTTTATTTTTGAGAGAGAGAGAGAGAGAGAGAGAGAAGGTGCTGACAGAGAGGGGGAGAGAATCCAAAGCAGGAGGCTTGGTGATGTCAGGGCAGAGACGAACGCGGGGTTCGATTTCACAAACTGTGAGATCATGACCTGAGCCAAAATCAAGAGTCGGAGGCTTAACCAACTGAGCCACCCAGGCGTCCTTGAAAATTTAATGATTTTTAAAAAAACTACCCCTAAGGTAGCACTTACAGATTTAAAATGCAAATGAGAAGGCAAAATCATGTTTGTATTTAATTCTCATTTGGGTCACTAGATGGCAGCAAAACAATGAACAAACACGACTATGAAATGAGAACCCTTGCTGTTGGTTGCCGAGCAATGAGGGGTTTTGTTTGTTTGCTTGTTTTTGCTTTGTTTTGTTTTGTTTTAAATCCTGAACACTCCTTTTCCTTTTCTCAAATGTTTAATATGAACCATTCGTATCTATCTACAAAAGATGGTGAGGGATTCTTATTTTTGAGAATTTTAATAGTCACAAGTGAGGCCTAAGAGATTAAAGGCTGTAGTTGTTGAATCAAAACTTAAACACAAACATTTTACAGCCCTGTTCAGTCTTCTGGAGGCCTCGGTGCATGTCATATAACACTTGCTGGATATGTGTTCTCAGGCAAGTTCATTTCTCTGGCCTCAGTCTCCTCATCTGTGAGTAGGAATGATAATGGTACTTATTCAGAGAGTTTTTTAAGGAATTAAGTGAGTTAGTAACCTATAACTTGTTAGAATAATAATTGTAGCATGTAATAAAACCCTCAGTAGGGGCTAATTATTCTCTTCTATAAATTAATTTTGCTTCAACCAGGAAAAAGAAATATGGCTTATTCAATACCTAAAATAATGTTTTTCTTTATGTATCTATTAATAACATCATGAATCCACATCTTAATTCAGATAATGGTAAAGGAGTTATTATAAAGGGATCCCCTAATGGATTCCCCTCTGTGCTTGGCATTGACAATGATAATGACTCTTGCACGATACCAAGTAGCAGAAGAACAAGATGTGGCCACGTTAAAAACCAGTACGATGCTATAAGGGGTGATTTGGAGGAGGACCGGAGAATTTTCCCTGAGGAAGGTTCTGTTCCAGAAACTCTGTATCTTACCTGAGGAAGGGTATGATTGGCAAGACATCAGGAAAATAAGCCAAAGAGGAGAGGTGGGAAAACTATAGCATTTGTTTTGTTTTACTGACTTTCAAAAGGATAGAGTCCCTTGGAGTGCTGCATGAAGTGGAAAATCTATCCTAATTACAAATACAGAAAGTCTCCTGCCATGAAATTAATTTGGGTCTTGTTGGGGCATGTCATAAACTCAAAGTCCTGAACAAGATGCATTAAGTCAACCTGGGAGAAGAGTTTATCCATTTGGGGGTGACTCAACTCCAATTACACAAAAGGAAATACAACCGCGTAGGCATAAAATCTAAGATCAAGAGAATGAATGACTAGAGAGCTAATGAACTACTTTAGATTTGAAGGTGTTTAATAGCAGCCACCTGATAACTTGACCAGGTAGATAATATCACAGGTAATCCGCAGGAGTAAGCGCGAGTCTAACTGTACAGTCACAGGGGACCAACTGCACTGCAGAGGTGTAAAACCCAGTGATTTAAAAGCTAATTTTAGCCAGGTGAGAATCAACTCTGTGCAGTAAATAGAAAATCAAATTCTCCCTTGTATTTAAATCTTTTCCAGGTAGAGAAGCCTGGAAACTCAGGGAAAACATTTTGGCCATTAAATGCACATATTCTTTGTTTCAACATGTCCATACATTTCTATCATACTCATTCAACTCATTTGGAATTTGAATGGTTCCAACTACATTTGTTCAAGGGAAGTCATCCCCCAAGGGCACTTGACTCCCATGAAAGTATATTACAAATGGAAGTATTTGAAAATACTATGCAACTTTGGCTTTTAGAATTCACACTTTTGCTCCTGTGTATGATTGGTTTAATGGAGGACCTAAGGCAGTCACTGGAGACCCCAAAGAGAGGGCCTGGCAAGGGTAGGAAGATTATACAAGCCAAGCAGAGCAGGCGCAAGGCAGGGTACAGTCCCGGGAGGAATTGAGAACTAAGTGGGAAAAGGGGCAGGCAGATTAGCAAAAAGGAAGCTGCTACTCAGTGATGATTTAGGGGTCAGGTTCTTACATCAGGAACCAATCGTAGGAATAACAAGAATACTTTTATATTCTGTTTGTAATGTATGTTGATGTATAGCATCACATGTGCATGTGGGGGATAGGGAGAGATAGAAAGTAAGAGAGAGAGAGAGAGAGAGAGAGAGAGAGAGAGAGAGATGAACAGAGATAAGCAATTGGGGTAGGGAGTTTTTAAGAGGATAAGGACTTTGTCTTGTTATACTACTAAAGTCACAGTATTAACATTGTACCTGGAACCCAGTCAGTACTCAAAAAGTATTTGTGGACGAAGGGAGAAACAGATGGATGGAAAGAAGGATGGAAGGATGGATGGATGGGACAATAAGAATCTTAAAATACTGAATGTCAGTTTAAGACCTTGAGTTGATGGGACCTACATTCTCATCCTGGGAATGTCAGAGACTGGCATCTTAAAGAGTTCTTGGGGGAATGCAGGAGTTTCTTTAGTGTAACCCAGACTTCTCGATAAAGAGAATATTCATGGGAAAGGAGAAGCAGTTGCATATCACGTATATTCAAAACTTACCATTTGAAAATTTAAATTTTAAAAATGAGCTTAACTTCTTGTAGAAGAGACGTGTTTTAAGAGATATAAAAGGAGAACCTCCACCCGGATATTTATCTTGTTTAGCACTCGTGCTTCTAATGTGCAAATTGAAGAGTTGAAGGTTGGCAATGAGCCTGTGGCATTGGTCTCTGGTGATACTGATTGGCATGATTCACACTTTTATGAGTTCATGCTTGAACTTTTATGCGTTTGCCTTAATTTTCTCATCAGTGACTTTAGCCCTCCATTTCATTCAGCTTTGTGTGAAGATGCTCATAGCAATGGTACATTCATAAAGATAACTCCTCCTAACTCAAATCCTTGTGGCATGGCCAGAGATAAGCAACGTGTGATACTTTTGAAAATTCAATAAACATTTTTAATCAACACATTCTGCCCCACCCCAACCAATAATAGATGGTCAATGCAAGTAAATTTCCTGCCCTATTCAAACAACACAGACATCCACACCACATACGTACTCATGTACTTGTAATTATTTCCTAGAACTTACGTTATAACATAGATGAGAGTTCTTTGAGGAAATCTTTTATGCAGATGGCGAATTTACCAGAAATCAGACTCAGGGTCTATTTTGTTTGTTGGTGGTGGTTGGGGGGGACGGGGAGGGGTATTTTGTGGCTCAATTCATAACTTGATATGTAAATCCCTGAGACTGCCTATTATAATTTTTTTTTTATTTAAAGGATTTTTAAAATAATATTTCACCAGAGAAGGTCTCATTTCTTCCTTTTAATTTGGTTTTTCTTCAAAGGGGCCCGTTGTCAAGATTGTGAGGTGTACTAAGCCTCTTGTTCTTAGCAGCTTCATTGGTATGAAAGATTGATTAGGCCCTCAGAGGAGCAGGGAATTTCAGAGGAATTATGAAATTACCACAAGGAGTGAAGAACAAAGTCTGCAACTTGTTAAGAGGATGGTGCTTTTAGCTGGCCCAAAACACTCAGTATCTGATATATAATTTTAAAAGTATATACAAGTGTCTAAAGAAACCCTCCTGTTGAAAGGATTTCATGCTTTTCAAAGGTGTGTCCAGTAAGGAAGAAAGAAAAGTAAGTCAAAGAACTACCTAGAAGCATCAAGGAGAAGAAAAAAATAGAATAGAAAAGGGCAATGTCTAGGAGTGCCTGGGTGGCTCAGTCAGTTAAGCACCAGATTTTAGCTCAGTCATGATCTCACAGTTCATAAGTTCGAGCCCCGCGTCAGGCTCTGTGCTGACAGCTCAGAGCCTGGAGCCTGCTTCAGATTCTGCGACCCTCTCTCTCTGACCCTCCCCAACTCTCTCTCTCTCTCTCTCTCAAAAAAAATAAATAAATAAATAAAATAAATAAACATTAAAAAATTAAAAAAAAAAAAGAAAAAGGCAATGTCTAAACATTATTGAAAATAAATTGTACTAAACATGGCTGTGACCACAGAAGGCAAGGGCTTATCAGGCATGACCACGGTACCCAGTACCCTGGGCACGAAATACATGTTCAATAATGATATCCGTGCCATTCGAAAGAAGGAACAGATAACAGAGCCAAGAGTACAGTCCACCCACAAAACAAGGCTATGGGTCACTTGGGCCTTTAGGCCAACAATGGACTTCACACTCCTTTTGAGTGATTGAGGTCACTAGGGTACAGTTTTAGAGCATGAACCACCAACATAGGATTTTTTAAAGTGAATTATATACACATATTGTGCTATTATACATATTATAAAATATAACAAAGTAGACATTTTTAGAAGGTGAAAAAATAACTACAGATATTAGTGCCCACATTGTCTTCCTGCCATGGAGTAGCCTATCATGTGCACCCCAGGGTGTATGCATTGCACTATATAGATAGCTGGTTTGAAACCTTCTGCTAACAAGATCGGGCTATACCGTCTCTGCACAGCTGGTCAACTTTGTTCTGCTCTATGGTTCCACACTGACCTGGGTCCGTGTTTCATCCACTGTTTCACCAAGTGGGGATTAGCTGAGGGTGGAGGTAGGATAATTTGGGGAGGGGAAGTATGCTTTGCCTCCAATTATGACACTGGGGAATCCTGACTCTTGCCCTTGATCAGGAGGAAAAACTTGCTTGTGATGCCTACAATTCCCCTTGCATGGAAAATGTTCAGTTGTTCTTGTTTCTAAAAGGAAGTAAAAATTTCCCCATACAAGATGGTGATTTATAAGCAAAAGAGAAGTTCAACCATGTGACAAAGCTACTATGAACAAAATCAAGCTATCATGATTTTGGTAGGAAAGCCATCATTGGAAATATGCTGAAGCTAAGAGAATAAACAATACCCTTAAGGTGCAATTGTCTAATCAACACAGAATCAGTGAGGGCACATTATGGGCAAAGCACTGCTAGGGCTCACGTGTTGCTAAACACACGTATAACCCTTTTTGAGACCTTCCACAAAAGCATAACCTTATAGATACTCTTAAGGCAGAGTTTCATGATCTTGGTACTATTAACATTTTCCATTGAATAATTCTTTGTTATAAGGGGCTGTATTGTGCACTGTGAGATGTTTAGCAGGATTCCTGGATGTCAGGAGCACATACCCCCTTGTTATGACAATCAAATGTTTCCAGACATGGTCCGTATCCTCTGTGGGGCAAAATTGCCCTCAGCTGAGAACTAATGCTTTGCGATGAGATAGACTTTTATTCTTATTAAATTGAATATTTCTTGGTGCTGCATGTGGTAGTGATCACAGAACATAAAATAATTAAAATGTTTAATTTGTGTTTTTTAGTGTAATTGTCCCACTTAATATTTCCCTTCTATTTCTGGTTGAAATGGAAGCTTGGTAGCAATGTTTGAAATCCCCAACTACTCTTAAAAATTTTAATTACTTAGAGAAAAGTACAAAGGCTACTATTTATCAAAGACACATTAAGGAGCTAACGTTTTAAATCTGAGAAGCAATTTACTTAGGGAAGTGAACGTATCTGTTTATTAGATGTAGAGTTAGTGCCATTTCCTGTGACTTTATTGGTGAGAGGGGGTTTGGTAGAAAACCCTAGAAATGACCAGTATGTTGATGTAACTTTGCTTTACAGAGTAGTATTGCAGACATTATCTTAATGCGTTTTTACTACAACACCTCGAGGAAGGAGCCTTTTATACACTCGGAAAAGGAGCTTAGCAGGTCCTCAGTGAGGCCTCGTAGCAGATGGCTAAGAGCTCAGACTCTGCAGTAAGCCTTCTTGGTTTCACACCTGGATCCATCACTTCCTGGTGGATACCTGGGGCAAAATGACTTACATCTATGCCTCAGTGTCCCTTGCTGTAAAGTAGGACTATGTGAGACATTTAGAACCATGCTTGAAGTGTGATCAGTTTTCGGTGTTATTTTTATGAGTAGGGGCTCCAAAAATGTTCACTAAATGAATGTGATTTTTTTCTTCATGTAAGCTAGAGAAACAGAAAAGCCAATCTATTACTTTACAAAGGCAAGTACTATCATGATAATTATATTACTTATTCAATTTTTTAAAAGTGCCAGAGCCATAAGTGGTACCTTCCAGACATCAGTTCTCGTCATAAAGCTCCAGAGCTAGGATTCCCCCACAAATTTACAAAAAAGTAAGTGAAACTCAGAGGAATTACTTAGCTTGCTAACAGTGATATAAGAAGTGAGTGTTGCAGCCCGAATCTGAACTCAGGTCTGTCTACTTACAAAGCCGATTCCCATAGCACAATTCTATGTCTCTGCTGCAAGAACAAGAATCCTAATGCAGCAGCTAATGGCTAACCAGGCATCATGCTAATTTGCATGACTAATTTGCATGCTAATTTGCATGACTAAATCGCAATGGAGTTAGTCCATTTACCATTTCAACAGCCCAGGGTACTCTTTTTACATTTCAGATGTGGAAACTGAGGCTTGGGGAGGTGACATAAATCATCCAAGATTACGAAGAGGGTAAGTCCTGGAAGCCAAATCCCAACTCACAAAACTGGGCCCCGGGCTACTGTGTGACACTTCCTCCCATCCCACCGCAGAAGAATGTCAAGAAACTCAGAGGCCAAGAGGAAAGCCAGAGCCTGGATTAAAGTGAAGTGGCTTACTTTAGTAAGTGTGGATCTTTTTGTGAAAGGTCATTGTCAGAGGGTCGAAGGCAAGGAAGGTGGGGGGACAGCAAGCAGCATTCTGGGAACTAATGCCGATTTCCTCTTCTATAAAGAATTGACCACATAAGCTCTGAACTCCTTTTCCTTCTGAAATATGATATTGCTGCAGTTTTTATCATTCCCTTTCTTACAACTTCCTAGTGACTTCCCCATGCAATGAGTATAAAGTCCTTCCCTGGAACATGGTCTGCAAGGTTTTGCAGGCTGCAGCCCCTGCGAGCCTCTAACTTCACCTACTTGTCTGTTCCTCATTCACAGTGCTCTAAGCACAAGTTTTCTGTTCTAGAAATGTCCTCAGCAGGGTCTTTACACTTACTGTTGGCTCTTCCTGAAATACATTTGCCTAGGTCTTTCCTTAATGGTTCCTGAAATGACACTTCCTTCAACAGGTTTTCCATGAGCACTGACTGCATCTACAGTAACAACCCTTCCCTCATAATTTTCTACCTCATTCCTGTTTTATTTTCTTCATAGTCATTACCACTGTTGGAAATTCACTTTTTTTAAAATTTGTTTATTGTATACTATCCCTATCCATCCCCATGTAAGCTCCAGGGGGTCAGGGATCCTGTTGCTCTGGGGCTGTACCCCTCTACTGATTCTTGGCACATAATAGTACTGGGTAGATTTGATGAATGAATGAATGGATAGATGACCAAAGCTTTTACAGCCTAAATAGTACCTAAAAACATTAAGCATGTAATAGGAGCTCAAAAACATGTGATAGTAATAATGATAACTAACATTTATTAAGCTCTAATTTTTGGCGCTATGCTAAATCCTTTATATGAATGATCTCCCCACAACTCTGTGAGGTAGGCATTATTAATATCCTAGCTTTACAAATGAAAAAATGGAACTTTTGCAAGAGGAAGCAATTTGTCCAAGGGCAGAGGGCTGGTGAACTAGCCCAGACTCAAAAGCAAGTCTCACTTCAGCACAACGTTATGTGTTAGGTGACTGATTTCTGTAAAGAGAAACTGAGGTTACCTCCATTTGAATTAGTGACCACATAATTTCAAAGAGAATTCTTGGGTAGTTGGTAGTGTCCTAGGGCTCAGGTTACAAAAACGTGGTAGCTACGTAGGATACAGAGGTGAATAATGTGATATAGTTCTCAACCTCAGGGGACTCATTCTCTTTTGCCTAAGAATTCTCCGTGACAGCAACCAAAAGACCCCTCCCTCCCCAAAACCAGAGGTACACACTTTTCTAGATTCTTAGGACAAGAACAAATAAACATAAACATGAATCATATTGGTTTGTGTGGAATTAACTGAAATATATAGTAAATAAGACTTTTTAAAAGTTCATTTATTTATCTTGAGAGAAAGAGACTCAGAGAGAGAGGGAGACGGAGAATCCCAAGCAGGCTCCTTGCTATCAGTGCACAGCCCAAGGCAGGGCTCAATCTTAGCAACTGTGAGATCATGACATGAGCTGAAATCAAGATTCTGATGCTTAACGGACTGAGCCACCCAGGCACCCCTATAGTAAACAAAGATTTTGAGATCAACACTACAAAAATTTATACCTATGTTATAATTTATTCCTTTATCTGTAAAAGTAATATGATGCCAGGGTTGATAAAATTGTGTAAAACTCTTCCTGCTTCTTCAGTTTTTAACATTTATTTATTTTTGAGAGACAGAGAGAGACAGAGTATGAGCAGGGTAGGGGCAGAGAGAGAGAGGGAGACACAGAATTCGAAGCAGCCTCCGGGATCCGAGCTGTCAGCACAGAGCCGGACGCGGGGCCCGAACCCACACACTGCGAGATCATGACCTGAGCCGAAGTCGGACACTTAACCGACTGAGCCACCCAGGCGCCCCATCTTCAGTTTTAACTTTAATATGATCTCTCAAAGATCACAGAGACCCACAAGACAGAAAATCCTCCTCCCATCTCTGTGGCCAAGTCTCCTGAAGGAAATTAATTTTGTCCCCGCCTAAAAACAGTTCCTTATCTTTAAGTACAGTAAGGACAAGTGCTTCAAGCGCACAACACTTTTAGATGTCCACAAAAATGTTTTCTTTTCAAGTAGGAGAAATAAAAAGCAACACTTAGGTGGAAGAAAATGTTGAAATACATAATGTTAAAATATTACTCTTCATATCAATACAGCCATAACTATGTATGTGTGTATGTATGTTTATAAAGAAGGGGGCCCACCAAGTCATAATGCTGCCTTGCCTCAAAAAGTCCTCTCAGTTTTTTTTTTTTAATTATTTCTTAGGTATCCCAGATGCCAAGTTTCCTTTTTCAACCAAGGAAATTGCCTCTTTGCAAGGAATACTTTGTTTTACCTAATTTCTCTTAGAAAAGTGATTTGTTTTAGAAGTTTTGGGGGAAAATGTTTTAAACTAATGTGTACTCAGCTAGGAAGTCTCTCCTCCAAAGTTAATTTTTTAAAGAGGAGGAGGAAGGTAGGAGATGAGCACTTCATATGATACCCTGACCGGTTGCAAGGGAATGCAATCTCCTGGGCTCTCCTCAGTGTGGACTAAGGGCACAAGAGACTCGCTCATCTTTCTTACTTTATTCCACGGTCGTCCAGTAGGGGGCGCGTGGCTCTCAGCACCCGAAGCTGCTGGCTCCCAGCGCCTCAAGGATCGTATCCCTATTTGCCCCAAGGTCATAGCTCCTAACCTGGCCTGCTAGTCTAGAGCCGGGAACACCGGGGAGTAAGCCCTCGGGGCTGAAGTCCCCGGCGCGGGGCAGCCGATGGGGCGGGGCGGGAGCGCTCTGAGGCCAGGGCTACGATCACAATGGGGATTGGGGATGAAAGGCACCAGGGGCCCGCGTCCAGAGCAGTCGGCGGGGTCGCCAGACTTCGCGCCCAGGAGGGGGGTGGGGTGCGCGTAGTCCCACCCGGGAGCCCGGGAGACGCCGCCGCCGCCGCCGCCACGCGCGCGGAGAGCTCGGAGCCTTGTTGCCAGCCCAGGGACCCGGGGCCCGGGCCGCGGGCCGAGGGGAGCCGGGAGGCAAGAAAGGAGGTCCTGAGCCAGCAGAGCCCGCCGAGAGGGCGTTCTCCCCGCCCCTGGTGCCTCGCCCGCCTGGTCCGCCCCGAGCACGGGGAGATCACCTCCACCCGTCACCTCCTCCTCCCCTCGTCCAGGTCCACCCGGGGCTCCCTCCCCCGGGCCGCCCCCGAACACGAAGTTGGCGGGAGCCTATAAAAGCCGGTGACGGCGCGACCCGCGGACACACCGTGCAGGCGCCCGAGCAGCCACTGCTAGACCCGCGCCAACTCCTGCCCTGCCCAGACCAGCGGCGCGACCATGGCCCATCACTGGGGATACGGCAAGCACAACGGTGAGTGCCGGCGGAGGGCGGCGCGGCGGCGGCGCCTGGGGCCCCGATCTTGGCCCGGATCTTGGCCCCGGCCCCGCAGCGCCCGCACCTGCTGTTTACCGCGGCCAGTGGGAACACCCGAGGCACGGTGTGCCCCCAGTGCCCGCCCCGCCCTCTGCTTCCCGGCGCTGGATGCCCGGTGGCCCCAGCCCCGAGGCCACTGTCGAGGAATCCCCGCGTACGGCGGTGGCGCGCAGGGCCCGAGGGAGGGGGAGCACAGCCTCAGCGTCGGGACTCGAGTTCAGTTGCCCCCGGGTCCCGAACCGGAGGCTATCCTAACCGGCCCTAGGAGGTAGCGAGGAAGGTTTTTTAAGGGGGAGGGAAATGTTAATTGTTGATTGCAGAAAAATTAGGGGACCCCCTTCCCTGCACACACTTCACTCTTAGCACCTGTGGCTAAGGCGCTCAACACGAACTGTCCCGGGGCATTTTCGTGGGTTGGTTTGAATCCATTGCGGTGATTTCTGGGTTCTCTCATCATGTCTCCTCTCCTAAGGTTAGAGGGTCACCAGGAACTCGGTTTTATCATGGCCACTGACCTGGGCTCTCCAGAGCCAGCAGATGCAAGAGAAAGATGTGTCTGGCGCACCTTTCGCATCTAGAGGTGGGATAGGACTTCCCAGGTAGGGGGAATCCTGACCATTAAAAGAGAGGTGCCAGGCCTGAGCAATGACCCTGCCTTTACATTCAGTAGGAGGACACTAGGGAGGAATCCCGACCTGCCCGAATGTCTTAAATGAGCTTGAATATCCTAAATGCTAACCACGAGCCCCGATGATAGTGTTTGCCCAATTTCAGTTGCCGAATTCAATAAAATGAGCATAAAAATAGCTAATATTTATATGGCACTCACTCTTTGTTCTATGACCTTTCCATGTATTGATTCCAAATCTCACAAATTCTAGGACGTAGATGTCATTACCCCATAATACAGATGAGGAGACTGAGGCACAAAATAAGTTATTCAGCCGAGTGGTGCCACCAAAATTGGAACGGAGCAGATTGGTTCCAGAATCTTTGCCCTTTTCTAGGGATCTGGTTGTGCCCTTCCCCACACTGGGGGATTCACACATCTCTCCTCAATGCTAGGACCGGAGCACTGGCATAAGGACTTCCCCATTGCCAAAGGAGAGCGCCAGTCCCCTATTGACATCGACACCAAAGCAGCCATTCACGATCCTGGCCTGAAGTCTTTGTTTCCTTCTTACGAGCAAGCGGTTTCTCGGAGGATCATCAACAACGGTCACTCTTTCAACGTGGAATTTGATGACTCCCAGGACAAAGCAGGTCAGTGTTTAAAAAATAACTTGTGTCTCTTACCCAGTAGCTATTTTCCCAGCTTAATGGGAGGAATCAGGAGCAGTGGCTTAATACTCCTGTTTGTCTCCGTACTCTAAGATGCCACTCTGCTAATCTTCATTAGGTCCCAGGCTCTGAGAAGTAGGCTAATTACTTTGAAGTGGCCTGGGGCTGTGGCTCCCCTATAAAATTCCTGGTTTCTATGTAGGGCATTGTATAACTGTAATCTGCTTGTGAAAAGTCACAAAAGGCAAGGTCCCCTGGCAGTAAAGATCAGCAACAATGCGATTTGCAAAGACTGAACTTTGGAGATTTTTTCTAAAATATTTTTTTTCAGAATTGATGCCTATTCAATAAAAAAGTACATCTTAGTGCTGTCTTGAAGGTAGCAGTGAGAAGAGTGGAGAAAGCCTCCCTATTTAAAATACTGAAATGAATAAAAATTAAAAAAAATAAATAAAGTACTGAAATTTGGAAGCATTGTATTTATGAATGCAAATGTGATAAAGGTGGCAGTGTATCTTGGTATCCACCCAGAAATTCATTCCACAAATGAAGAGGTTTTAGACTTGGTGGGCGGACCTGGCCCATTGCTGACAAAACCAATGACCATAATTTATCTGTAGTAGAGCTGTTTACAGGATGCACTTTGAATGCTTCTTTTTTCTTATTTAGAAACAGGAGAACAATCCCATTCAGACATGGTAGCAGCTTTCTTTGCCCATTGGTTGATTTAATTGCCAGTGCCCTATTTTCCTGAGTGCTTTCTTCTGAAGGTCGTTGAATGAATGGTGCTGCAGACACATGATGTGCGATGGTGGTGTGGGAGCAGGGAGAGCGCAGGGGCAAAAAGAGAAAACAGGAAAACCAAGAAGACATCCCGTAACGCTGTCAAATTTTTGGAGTAATGACCGAGAGTACTAATATAGTGTGTGTAATTATAGCCATTATAGTCCAGTTGACCATTTTTTTTCAGTAGCTAGCCAATTATTCAGTCCAGTTTGGAAAAAAAAAATTCGCTCCTACTTTCTTTAAATTATTTTTTGATGCTTGGATTTCTGAAATAGTGACTCTGGAAGACAATTTGATGGAGGATAATGTGGAGATCATCTGAGAAATGTTTTCAACTTACCTGTTCCTTTTGTGCACCTCCCCCCAGTACACACACACACACACACACACACACACACGTGCAAACACATATTCTGGCATAATATAATGGCTAATTAGACTTTGATTATTAGATTTAGTAGAGGATGTTCATTGAAGACACTTCAATGATTCTACCTTCCCAAGTAAGCCTTCCACTTCAAAGAAATAATGCTCAAGTGATTAAGCTAAAAATAAGGGAAATTTCTTTCCTTCCTGTAAAGGATACTGCATATTTTGATTACAATATGACTAGGCCATAGTCTTGGTGTTATTGTACATATACAAAGGATGCTACAAAACTCCGTGTTTATTTATTTAAAAAAAAAACTTGAGCTATTTTAGTTTAAAAAATTTATTTTAATCTTTATTTTTGAGAGAGAGACAGAGTGTGAGCAGGGGAGGGGCAGAGAGAGAGGTTGATGCAGAATCCGAAGCAGGCTCCAGGCTCTGAGCTGTCAGCACAGAGCCCGACGCGGGGCTCAAACTCACGAACTGTGAGGTCATGACTTGAGCTGAGGTCATGACCTGAGCTGAAGTCAGAAGCTCAACCGACAGAGCCACCTACAGGCGCCCCGGAGCTATTTTAGTCTTTAGCTATCAACTGTTAAAAAAAGAGACACAGTGACTGTATGTTTCAATGTTGCCAGTGAAGTCAGTTTTCAGTGACCCTACTGGCCACCAGTCATATACCTCATTGGATGCCACATGGAAATTGGGTGCTTATTTGGAGTGACGGGGAAACAAATGTCTAACAAATAGAACCGGATGAGATAATTCCTTACAAATTTGATCATGAAATAATTATTTCAGTAATATATTATTACTGGAAAGTGGATTTCGACATTGAGTCTAGCAACTGTGAACATAGAAAGGGGTCAGGTAACCGTGGATTCAAGTCCCAGCTCTGCCACTAACTAGCTCGGTGGCCCTGGGAACAATAGCAACTTAACGTCTCTAATTTTTAGTTTTCTTAGCTGCAAAATTGGAGAAGCAGTAGTATCTACCACAAAGGAAAGATTGATGGGACGGTAGATAGAAAGCACCTTAGCCCAGCACTTGGCACGTCATGATTCTCCAACAAGTGACCATTGCTGTTTTCATGTCGCCACACCGTCCGACTGCTTTTATTAGGCAATTGCTGTAGCGATCACCTGTGGTAAGATTACTGAAGGAAGTTTTTAATGAACTGGAAGATTACCTGCCACCACCTGATGGGATTTAAAATTTTTATTTTTATATTTTCCTCAACATCCCATTTATCATATTAAAGTATGTACTGATTTTATATGTGATGTTATTATATAGTTACATGTTTTAGCACGAAAATGACAGGTTCTGAGGGATTTCTAAATAAGCAGTAACTGATTAGAGAGCTGTTTAAAACTACTTCTCCTGGTGAGTAACACATATATTATTAAAGCCACGTTTAGATTGTGAGAACAGTGGTTTTGATAGGGTCTCAAACCCATGCCTTTAGAGACACATGCATTATTCACTTAGTTCTTATGAAAACAAAACAAAACAAACAAACAAAACAAAACAACAAAAACCCATTCCTAACACCAGTTAAATGCATGAAGGCAGCTAGAGGTCTAGTCTCCTTCCTGTATCCCTAGATTTCACGCTGGGAATACCTGAAGTATAAAGGCACAGAAACAGCAGTGACAGCTGACAGCGATTTTGGTCAGTGCAACAAGAACATAGTCCAAGGAACTATGGAAACGTGAAAGAGACTTAGGAGTCGTTCTGTGTAAGTCAGGAAATACTTTCCAGGGTAAATAAAACTTATGCTGAGGCTTGAACTTGGAGGAGACTCCAGGCAAAGAGAAGTAGGAAAGACCAGGGGATTTGAGAGAGAACAGTATGTGCTCTGACGGGCAAGGAGGTGCCATAAAAACAAGGAAGAGTTAATGTTAGAAAGGCTTGCTCTCTTTTATGTATGAATGATCCCTTTGTAACTTTGCCCATACCTCTTCAACACTGTCAGTTGTTTGGGTTAAACCAGGAAGCAATTTTTTTTCCAGGATGTAGAATATATTAAAATGTTGGCATTAAGGAAAAACAGAATAAATCAAACAATCATACCATGCAGAGAAGCACCCTTTAGATTTTTTAAAAAAAGAATCCTAGACTCTCAAGTTAGAACAAATGATGGAGATACTCTAGTCAAATTCACTTAAAATAATTATGAGAAAACAGAATGCTAAGGAGTTTAACTTGCTAGTCCCTTCTAATTTGTTTGGGTGAGACTAAATGACCATCACTTAAAAATAAAAGTTGAATAAGAATCTTTGAATGATAACCACAATTAATATTTAGTGTATATGTACCATGTTTTAAAAAATTGATATGCTTTTCTATACACTGAAGCCTAAAAATAATTTATTCATTTTGGTCACTCAATATTTTATTTTATTTTTTGGTCATTCAATATTTTGAATCAACAACTTAACATCTCTTTTTGTTGAGAGTTATTTTCATGGTATTAACATTTTTAGATACCTTTTACCTCTTGTTTTCTACATCTAAATGCTTCAGTTCCTTTTACTGATTTATTTATTTATTTATTTATTTATTTATTTATTTATTTCTACCTCAGTGAGATTTCAGCCTTCTAGAACTTCCCATAGATTTAAGTTTTCAAATATCCTAAATATTATCTTATCTGATACTAGGGTATCACTAACTGAGCTGGTTGAGTTTATTATGTTTATGTTTATTATGTTTATTATGTTTAAGCTTGAAAGAATTCTTTTTAATGTTTATTTATTTTTGAGAGAGACAGAGACAGAATGTGAGTGGGTTAAGGGCAGAGAGAGGGAGACACCGAATCCGAAGCAGGCTCTGAGCCGTCAGCACAGAGCCCGACATGGGGCTCGAACTCACGAGCTGTGAGATCATGACCTGAGCCCAAGTCAGTTGGTCAACCGACTGAGCCACCCAGGTGCCCTGAGAGAATTCTTTTTAAGTGTGGAGTTAATAAAATAAAAATGTGGAGTTAATAGCTTTAACTAAAAGTTCTCATCAATCTTCTAAATTCCTTTAAAAATAAACCGCCTTAAATTAATGAAAAATTGCTAATCCTGTTGGTCTTTTAAAAAACTTATTAAAAAAATAACTCTCCCTGCTTGCATTCTTTTATTACTAGCTTTATCTGGGAGAAAAGAATACTAGTCAAATTATTAACTTCTGCTAACTCATTAACTTTTATTAATGAGTTTAAAACTCTCCTGCTTTCTTGCAATGTTAGATGCAAATATTGAAAAACCAATGCCTGAAATTATTGAGCCAATCCATATACAACTGTCATATAATTTCTCTTCTTTAGAAATTGATATATTTTTATCTGTCTATATTATTTCAAGAAAAAAAGAAGGAAATGGACAATTTATCTGTGCTCATTTCAGGCAGACCACTGTCTCTATGACAATAGAACTCCATACATGAGTCTTGCTTGATTTTCAAGGACTTGCTTTTGAAGCTTTAATATTGTCCTTCCGTGAACAATTTTAAATTAAAAGGAATCAGAGCAGTAACAAGTGAAAGGGTTCGTTGTGCATACTGTTAATGGTGTAAGAGAAACCTAAGTATTTATAAAACTGACCAAAACATTCTAAAAAACTGTATTTTTTTTAACGTTTATTTATTTTTGAGACAAAGAGAGTCAGAGCATGAACAGGGGAGGGTCAGAGAGAGAGGGAGATACAGAATTTGAAACGGGCTCCAGGCTCTGAGTGGTCAGCACAGAGCCTGACACGGGGCTGGAAATCACGGACCGCGAGATCGTGACCTGAGCCGAAGTCGGACGCTTAACCGACTGAGCCACCCAGGCACCCCTAAATACTGTATTTAATTATATTCATGTCAAAAGAGTTTCCTTTGTTTTTTTTTTACTCTCCTATAATTTCCATATACACAAAACTAAAAAATCCTGTCCTTTTGATTTTTTTCCAATTGTTTGGTTCATCTTTTTATTGCCAACAGGTATTTCTTAGTGGATTATATTTAGTGAGGTCTTCAAAAAGCATTTATTAAATGAACACACACACATACCTAACATCAAATTTTCAAAAAATACCCTATTGCTATATATATTTTTTAAGTTTATTTATTTTGAGAGAGAGAGAGAGAGAATGAACAGGGGAGGGGCAGAGAGAGAAAGAGAGAGAGAGAAACCAAAGCAGGCTCCACGCTGTCAGTGCAGAGCTCTACTCAGGACTTGAACCTGAGCCGAAATCAAGAGTCAGATGCTTAACTGACTGAGCCACCCAGGTACAACCCCCCCATTGCTGTATTATATGTTCTAATAAAACTTCCATTTTCCATAGTTCATACAGTAGAAGGGAAAACTGAAGTGGTGCTTTACCCTTTTAAAATCCAGAGCCTTTTCCCTGTTGCCTGACAAAAACTGTGGAGCATCTATTCTTAGACTTTGATCTGTACCAGAATCATCTCACTGTTCCCTCTGAAAATATCGGTCATTAGAGTCAGCATCTGCCTTGGGCATCTGCATTTTAACAGATGATCCTGATGCACATAGAAATCTGAGGACCAGAGATATGGAAGGTGCCTTGAATATTTTCTATTTGTTTGATAGCATTTAAGAGGTCTTAAAGAGAAATAAAATGCTCTTCCGTGTTTACTGGCTCATGTTTTCTATTCTTTGGGGCTATCATCTTGTCTACTTTCTTTGTCTTTGAAATCAATACATTCTTATCTTGATGCTCCTAAAAATCCACCCCCCCCCCCCACCCTTAATACCTCCCTCCATCCATTTTAGTTAAACCACAGATCCTAGGTCTTGTTTTTACTCTCATATAATTTCCATGTACCGGAAACTAAAAACTTCTGTTCCCTTGATTTTTAGTTGTTGTTTACTTTAGTGTAAGTGACAGCTAAACATCTCACTATTTTAAAAGAAATAAAGTGTGGGGACTTTTTCTTCATTCATTTTCTTGATTTTAGTTGTAAACTCCAGGATTATTGACTACTGCTCCAAAAGCAAAATAGTAATGCATAATTTAATGAAGATTGTTTATCTCCTGGAAATGCTGCATTTTTAGTAGACTTAGTCATGTACTTCATTAATAAGAGATCCCTTAAATTTGCATTTTAAACTAAAGATTATTAGAAATGGTTTATTTGTATTTTGGATTTAAGAGAGATTATTGATATTCGTTAAGGTGTTTAGTTTGTTGTTTGGATACATTTTATGTTAAGTAATAACAAAGGGAGTAGGAAGAAAAAAATTAAAAATGTTAAATTTTCAGTTTTTGATTTGTATAGTCTTGTATATTATTGGACTGGATGTCTTAATTTTCACAAATAACATAGTTTACATAATTTCTCTAAGTAATATGTATAGGAAGACAGATTAGAATGTATTTAGTATTTATTTTGTGTTTTATATATGTAGTATGTATAACTGATGGCTGATCATGAAAATTAAAATTGGCTAGAGCCCTTGGTGTTGAGATTTGGATTTAAATTAAGTTTTGGGAATTTTGAAAAGATATTGTGGTAGAAAATTTATGTCTCTCTGTCCCTTGTGGAATACATTTCTGTCCCTTGTGGAATACAATAAATCATGGACTCTTCAGAACCCTCACTAACATGACTGGATTTTAAAGAGGAAAAATATACACAGTCAGCAGTTTCTGCTACTTTTAAAAATTATTTTTGCATCAGACAGACAGACTTCGTTTTAAACTTGGATAGTTCAGAAAATGGTATGTAGCAATCAAAATAAGTAAATAAATAAGTAGATCTGGAAAAAGTGCAAGCTCCCTATTTTTCAACCAAATGTCTTTTTTATGTTGCACATAAGATGTATGCTACCTTTATTAGAGTTTGCTGTAACGATGTTTTGGGGACGACTTCATTAACTAAATTCCGCGCTAAGGATTTGTTGAAATAACCAACTCCCAAAGTAGACCAGAAATGTTTCTTTTTGTAGCAACTAAATTTTAAGAATTTAATAACCTCTCCTAGGTACAAGGGCTTCTAATCTACATGGCAACATAGTTTTATTTTAACAGGAGCTAAAACAGGTGTCTGGTAATAATAGATTAGCACCGAGTATGTTTAATCATTGAACCAAGAATCTTTTTCTTTCTTTCTTTTTCTTTTTCTTTCTTTCTTTCTTTCTTTCTTTCTTTCTTTTTTTCTTTTCTTTCTTTCTTTCTTTCTTTCTGTAGTATTAGCAAAGCTTGTTTAATAAAAGCTCATATACATTCTTGACTAATTCTAAATCTTCTCTGAAATAAGTAAATTAAGATGGAATGTTAAGATCTGCAAGGGAGTGAATAGGAATATGAAACAGCAATAAGTTTTATTATTTTTAAAATTGAAGATTCTGATATTGTTCACAAGGGAAAAGAGATACATTTAGAAAGATAAGTTATCTTGATGCTTAATATGGTTTTATTTAATTTATTTTGCTACTTGGTAGAACTAGTGATGTTACAGAGGGCATTTGCTTTTTATGATCAGCCAGTTGGTAGCTTTAAAAAGTTATTATAGGGGCGCCTGGGTGGCGCAGTCGGTTAAGCGTCCGACTTCAGCCAGGTCACGATCTCGCGGTCCGTGAGTTCGAGCCCCGCGTCAGGCTCTGGGCTGATGGCTCGGAGCCTGGAGCCTGTTTCCGATTCTGTGTCTCCCTCTCTCTCTGCCCCTCCCCCGTTCATGCTCTGTCTCTCTCTGTCCCAAAAATAAATAAAAAATGTTAAAAAAAAAAAAAAAATAAAAAAAATAAAAAGTTATTATAAAGGAATTATTTCAGCACCAGTTTATTTCATGAACAAATATTTTGTTTTAAGAATATATTATTATGAAAAATGGGAATTTTTTCATTTTGAAAAAGCCTTGTGGGGGGGTGCGGATAAGGCTAATTATTTCCTTACAGAATTATCAGATAAAAAAAACTTTAACAATAATTCATTAAATTTCAAGAGATGTGATTTTATCAGACTGTACCCAAATTGATGTTTCTTAGCAGGTCTGTGATGTAACATCGCTTACATAATTGGTTCTTCCCCCTCCCCCGCCCCTTGGCCTATTGTAAGGCAGTGCTGGGGACCAGAGGTTGTATCAGGAGCTAAGAAGGGCCTAAATATCTTCCAGCCAGCTCTGTTTTTTACTTTGGATAGATGGATGGCTGTTGCTACCATCTATGCATAGTTAGGTGAAATTAAACAAACTTGACTCTACAAACTTTGTTGCTTTGTTTTGCAAAGCAGAGTAAGTTTGGGCTCATTATTGTATAGAATTATAATCCAAAACTAATAAAATGCACTTATAGCAACAGATGTTTTAATCCTAGTTCTAGAGAAATAAAATTTGAAGTTGGAGAACTAATCTAATTTTAAAAGCTTTTAAATATATTGGTAAGTTTCATGAATATATACAAATTAACAAGGTTTTATGGAGAGGCTGGGGGAAACTGATTTCCTACTATTTTAATTCTCTCTAATACACAACTCCGTATCTACAGATAGACTGTACTGGAGATGACCTCCAGTCATATTCTTCTGTCTCGTGCTTTACTCTAACAAAGTTATATTAATACCAGAATAATAGAATCATAAGACAGTTATTAAAGTTAGAATTTTAAGTTTTTGGAGGCAACAGAGTACTATGTGCTCTGTTAGGTGATCAATAAATTGTTAGTGAAGTGATAAACAATTGAATGGATCCACTTTACAGATGAGGAAATTAAGATCAGAAAGGTTCGATGAAACATTTTAATGGGATAAAGCTAGTTAGTAGCAGTGAAAATCCAAATTCTAAAGAATTTGGGAAGCCAGGGTAAGGAAAATTGAGTTTTATACTAAGATCAATGGAATGCTTATTGTTTCACAAATTCTGGCATCTGGGGTTAGCAAAGCAGATGGTAGGGCAGTCATGGGGCTGTGGAGAAGAGAGCTTCCCATGTTTTCTGGAGTGTGCCACAGACCTGCATCGACAAGCAGATACAAGGGCACCTCCCCAGTCATTCACAGAGGACTTAATAATTCCACTTAAAACTTCCTCTCGCTGAACCAGAACCTGTGAGTCCAAACAAACCCAGAAGAGAAGTTATCACTGTGCTCAGAAAACAGATGGGAAAAGTACCGATCCTTCAAGCCAACACAAGTGAGGAGAAAAGCCAGTTGAAATGATTTTCTTCAGACTAAGATTTTGTTAGACTGTAGACTAAACTTGAGTCTGGATTTAATTTTCACAAAGTGAAAATGTTGCTACAGGCATAAATTTAGAATTATGCAACAGGATTGAATTACATTATAATATTTAGTAGTGTGTGTTTCATGTGCATATGTACATATAGGTGTGTATATACATGTGATTTTGTGTATCTTGTGTGTATGTATATACATTCATACACTCATACTCATATACACATAGGCACATGTATAATATACATATATCATATATATACATATTTTTTACATTTTAGTGCTGAAAGGAGGACCCCTCACTGGCACATACAGATTGATTCAGTTTCACTTTCACTGGGGTTCGTCTGATGGTCAAGGATCTGAGCATACCGTGGATAAAAAGAAATATGCTGCAGAGGTAAGATATGCTTTTTTGCCTTCCAGGGAAAAATGTAAATTGATTTTCAGCATTAATTTCAAAAACATAGTTTTGTAAATTCGACTCAAACTAAGCGAACCACTTTTTTTTCTTTTTACAAAGGACCTTCACATCTGCTTCTTATAACTTTTATTTGTGATATTACAATTAATGCTGCAAAACATTCTCTGCTACACTCAAGGACATCGTTTGCAAAAACTTAAATGAATTCAAATTGGAGGATCCTGTTTTAACATAAATCTAAAAATAGCATTTGTGTCTTTCCTCAAAAATATGTAACTCTTTGTCTGAGAGTTGATGAAGTCACTTGCTGTTATGTCAAATAGTGGATAATTAGGATGAAAATGAAAGAAAAGCTTATATTTTAAATTACCCACATTTTCCCTTTCTTTAGTAACCTTTAGTTGTAAAGAAAAGATCACTGGGTACAATCGGTAGGTTTTATGATGTATATCATTTATTGTGGTTTTGTCTCTGGATAAAATTTGGAGGATTAATGATGTATATCATTATGATATACATTATGTATATCATTCATTATGGTTTTGTCTCCGACTGCTTTAGCTTCACTTGGTTCATTGGAACACCAAATATGGGGATTTTGGAAAAGCTGTGCAGCAACCTGATGGACTGGCTGTTTTGGGTATTTTTTTAAAGGTTAGTTGATGACCCAATTTTTTTTTTCCCTGTTTTTGAGAAAGGTTAACCAGACAGAACATTCATAATAAACAGGACATTCTACAAAGAGCCTAAGGAATGCCTTTGGCTCCAAAATATTTTCAGGCTTTTGTCCCCCTTCATATCTGCTAGTGGCTCTAGAGATGGAGGGCAAAAATCAAAACAAAACAAAACAAACAATCCAAGAGGTATTAATTAGGTGCTATTTAGATGTAAATGTGAAGGATGTATACATGAGAAATGTAAAATGAGAAAGAGGTATACTTCAGATGACTACTGGTTTTTATTTTAAAATTCACCCTTAACTAGATAGTAGTGTTTCATGACAGGTAAAGCTAAATTTAGATCAAGTTTTGGAGGGCTCAAGGGCAGTGACTCAATATTGGAGAATTTCAGGCAACAGTGGGGCATACAGTTTGAGCTGCCCTCTAGACAGCTGTAAAGCAAGTTGAGAAAAGTCTGGGCTGGAGATTCATGGGGCCTGACATCATATGTCAAGGTAGAAGCTACAAGTGAATATGAAATCATCCAAGGAAAGCACCAAGAGGAAGATGATAAAGCTGCTAATCACGCAGTCCTGAGAAACTGCAGAATGTAAGACGTTTAAGGCAGTGGGAAAGATGGTATTAAATGACTAAAAAGGAATACAGAAGTCAAGGGAGATTGCTGAGGCTGGAGGGCAGAGGGAAAGCCAAAGGAGGAGAGAATTTCAAACAGGAGAGAAGTCAATAGTATAAAATCCTGCAAGATTAAGGTTGAACAGCGTTCCTTGCTTTGGCAGTTAGAGGTCAGTTGGAGGTCACTAGTGACATTTGAGAGAGTACATTCAGGGGACTGGGCGGTGGGGGTGGGGAAGCAGAAAGAAGTTGTCAGTGACAGTAGGGAAGTTCATGGTGCCAATGTGATCAAAGTAAGATGGATGGGTGGCATGTACCAGTGGTAGACTTTGGTTCATCGTTTGGAAACCTTTTATGGTAGAGCTGCCCAAATCAAAACTGATATAGTACCAACCAGATTACGGTGCCTTGTACATTATGTTTTCCTATAGATTGGTGATGCCAAGCCGGGCCTACAAAAAGTCCTTGATGCACTGGATTCCATTAAAACAAAGGTACAGTTGCATTTTCTGCCACCTCGATAGAGTACCTATGTTTTATATCCCACTGCTTTTAGGAAATTCTTTTGATCAAATTGAATAGTCTCAGTTTGACATGTGGTGTTTGGATGAACGGTTAATGAAGGTAAAATGTTGCTTATATATTCATGTAACTTTTCTTTATCCAAAAGTTGATCCTAATTCTAGTATAATTTTAATCTTGCCTTTATTTAGTCTTGTTTCCCCATCATTTGAACATTCATATATAAGAGTCAGAGAATCTCATGACTGAAAAGAAACTGAAAGATCATCTGGTCAAATTATTGACTCATTCACACAGCAGGTATTTGTTAAGTGCTTGCTCCATTTCAGTCACTTGGTTGACATAGGAGATACAATGCTGAGCATGAAGACTAATCCATCCCAAGTTTAAATTCTACAGTATAGCCATGTTTAGGTCATTGAACATCTGCTAAATACAATCCCCAGTGGCAGGCCTGGCTTCAGAAAGCTCATCCTCACTGAAGTCATGTTTATCTTCTGAAATGCTCACTTGTTACTCCTATCTGACCCCTTTGAATGATGGAGAATAAACCTGATTCAAAAACACTAATTGGAAAAGATATGTACCTTCACATTAACTACAGCATTATTTATAATAGCCAAGATACAGAAATAGCCCAGTGTCCAACAATGGATGAATGGATAAAGAAGTGTAAATTATATGTACACAGTGGAATATTTCCAGTCATAAAAAAGAAGGAAATCTTGCTATTTACGACAGTATGGATGGACCTTGAGGGCATTAAGTTAAGTGAAATGAGTCAGATAGTGAAAGACAAATATCATATGATCTCACTTATATGCGGAATCTGAAAAATAAACAAATAAACAAACTAAAAACCAATGGGTGCATAGACACAAAACAGATTGGGGGTTATCAGAGGTTGGGGGAAGTGGTTGAAGGGGGTCAAAAGGTACAAACTTCCAGTTATAAAATAAATAAGTTTTGGGGATAAAATGTACAGCATAGCAACTATTGTTACTACTACTGCATTGCATATTTGAAAGTTGCTAAAAGAGTAGATCTTCAAAGTTCTCATCATAAGAGAAAAAAATTAGTAACCAGGCATAGTAATGGATGTTAACTAGACTTATTGTGTTGATCATTTTGCAATATATGCAAATATCAAATCATTATGTTGTGCACCTGAAGCTAATATAATATTATGTATTAATTATACCTCACAAAATGAAAAACCTGATCCTCTTTTTTTTTTTTTTTTTTTTTTTTTTTTGAGAGAGAATCTTAAGCAGGCTCCACACTCAGCTCAGAGCCCAACACTGAGCTCCATCCCACAATCCTGGGATCATGACCTGAGCTGAAATCAAGAGCTGGTTGCTCAACTCAGCTGCCCAGGAGCCCCGATCTTTCTTTCTTTTGAACCTATTTTCTCTAATAGGGTTTTGCCTACCCCGAGGCTAGTTATCTTTTGTTCGCTTTATTCTCTTAGGACAGTTTTCTCTCTTTATAACAACTTTGTCGCTCTGTTTGTAACTCATTGGTGTTTGCATCTGTTGCTTTAAAAGTGTAGTGTCCAGAAAAGAAAGCAGTTATTCAGTTCTGATCCAGCCATCAGGTATGATAGCAAGGCAATTACCTCCTCGTTAAGGATACTCTATTTTGGTGACTGCAGCCTCAAATTTGCATTATTTTAGTGGCAGCAATTTCACTTTAACTACTGGATGTGATCAGTTAATAACTTGAAGGAAATTATAAGGGATAATTATGGAGGACAAGATGAGAATGGACATGTGAAAATAGTATCGTCAGGTTCCCTTGCTCATATCTGCTCGTCTGTATTTCCAAGTCAAATGTCATCTGTTAATTTCTTTTTATTTTGTTTTCTGGTGAATATGGGACCTCTCTTAAAAGGGGGGGGGGAGGGGCGCCTGGGTGGCTCAGCTGGTTAAGCGTCCAACTTGAACTCAGGTCTTGATCTCATGGTTTATGAGTTTGAGCCCCGCATCAGGCTGTGTGCTGACAGCTCAGAGCCTGGAGCCTGCTTCAGATTCTGTGTCTCCCTCTCTGCCCCTCCCTTACTCATTCTCTCTCTCTCTCTCTGTCTCTCTCTGTCTCTGTCTCTCTCTCTCAAAAATCACATTAAAAAAAAGTTTTCTGGCAACCAGGAGGGAGTATTTGTTTCCTGCTTTCCTCCCACTCTGATCACGACACATAACCTGTGTGTTTGCCGGATTCCAGGGTAAGAGTGCTGACTTCGCTAACTTTGACCCTCGTGTCCTCCTTCCGGAAAGCTTGGACTACTGGACCTACCCGGGCTCCTTGACCACTCCTCCTCTCCTGGAATGTGTGACCTGGATCCTGCTCAAGGAGCCCATCAGCGTTAGCAGTGAGCAGGTCGGTTTCCTAAAGTGAGGGAGAGCATTTCATCCAGACAGAGGAGCTTGGCTTTTGGATGTGGACAGACCCAGGGTTTATGGGCTTAATCCTGCTCTTGATGCTTCTAGCTGTGGAACTAGTGTCTATAGCAGTGTGTAGCTGATAAACAGCTTTTGAGAAATCTTTGCTGTTATTAGCCATAACTTTAGGCAGTGTTTACTCTGTGCAGTTGGATAATCCTGGGGATTAAATGAGAAGGGTATCTGTCACTTAAATGCTTTTATGGAAACTGTGAGGAAACTGAGGCCCAGGACAATGAGATTTCATACTCCCCGCCGACTGCTCACTCACGTAAGAGCTTGCTGCAGTTTTATTTGTATCCGAATACCTTTCTGAAATCTGACAAAAGTAAAAGCCATGCTTTGCAGAAAAAAAGTATCAAAAACTCACTCCAGGTTGCTTTAACAACCTTTAACACAGACTCTTACTTCTCCCATACAATATAGTTTATGCAATTCAAGTTATTAATGCAGCTTCTAAGTCGCCAATAGTACCCACTGTCTGTCTGTCTCTATTCCCACACAGCTGAAATGTAGAAAATGGACATTCCTCAGTAGGATCCACAAGGACTTGGATCCTGGGTAATTTAACTGATGTTACAGTAGCTGAGGGATAATTACTGGACCAAAGAGATCAGGTTAAAGGTTGTTGATTTGTGGGCTGTTTTATTACTGCCCAAACAATCCTTCTTCATTTAGATCAAGACTTGCTTAAGGAAAGGGAAGTATCCCTTTGCACAAATAGCCTCAAAGAAGTAGGAGGCTGGTTGAGGGCTGCCTGTTTCACACCGTTGGGCCAGGGAGCTAAAACAAGGTTAAAAGGGAATAAAGATCAGTCAATGTCAAGGATTTCCCAGATTGGGAAAATTCATTTATGTGTTTCTATACATTTAAGCAGAGATACAAGCCCTCACTTATCCCCTGGGGTTTGCAGATCCTGGGTCACTTTAGGTCACCTTCCCTGGAGCAGAAAACAGAACTCTAATTGGGATCTAAAATTTCTGTTAGTATTTTACATCTCAGAAGTGTTTTATAGGCTTTTGATATTTGATTTTTTTTTTTAATTTTTTTTTTTAACGTTTATTTATTTTTGAGACAGAGAGAGACAGAGCATGAGCAGGGGAGGGTCAGAGAGAGAGGGAGACACAGAATCTGAAACGGGCTCCAGGCTCTGAGCTGTCAGCACAGAGCCTGACGCGGGGCTCGAACTCACGGACCGTGAGATCATGACCTGAGCTGAAGTCGGCCGCTTAACCGACTGAGCCACCCAGGCACCCCTGATACTTGATTTTAAAATTAAAAGAGGGAAAAACAAGCTCACTGAAAATTTCCTTACAAATGACACCAACAATCTTTTGTGCATTTTCTAGAAATTGATTTGTTATCTATAAGCATACGCATATAGGGGCACCTGAGTGGGTCAGTCACTTGAGCATCCAACTTGGGCTCAGGTGGTGATCTCATGGTTCGTGAGTTCAAGCCCACATCAGGCTCGCTGCTCTCTGCACAGAGCCCGCTTCAGATCCTCTGTCCCCCTTTCTGTGCCCCTCCCCCACTTGCACTCTCTCAAAAATAAATAAAACATTTAAAGTAAAATAAAAGTATACACATATGTTTATGTGATTATACATTTATTGAGAATCAAAGTGAAGTTTAATATTGGAAAATGCATTTCAGGGTGTAACACAAGCACATAAATGAATACTATTGTGAAACTTGGACTTTTAGTTTTTTAATATTTTATTTTGCCTTTTAGATGCTGAAATTCCGTAAGCTTAATTTCAATAAGGAGGGCGAACCAGAAGAACTGATGGTTGACAACTGGCGCCCAGCTCAGCCGCTGAACAACAGAAAAATTGCTTCCTTCAAATAAGATGATCCCGGAGCCCAGGACCAAAGAACGGACCTCTGGGTTTCCCTTTAGCTAAGCACAAATCTACCTTGTTGAATTGGACCTTGGCTGCTTTGCATCTGGTTTTCTAGACCTTTCATTTCTCACCTTATGTGCTTATTAGTAAAATGTGAAGAACCTGACCAGGTGTCATCCTTGACAGAATTGCTGTGACGGGTGCTTTGCTTATGGTAGTAGCCTTTCTGTACTGGAGAATATAGTTCAAGGAATAGGGGAAAAAATACCTTGACTTTGTTCATAGAACAGAGGGTGATGAGCATTGACAATTGTTCACAAAAATGCTAGTTTTAAAGCATAGGAAAATAGAATGAGTGCAAATCCCTATCATGAGATAAATTGAGCTATGTAATGTAAATCAGGTAAAATAGTCATGATTCTGTATAATGTGAATCAGGTAAAATAAATGTTCATGATTCCAAGATGTTATATTAAAGAGAAAATTTTAAATTCTTATATATTTGTAGCAATGTTAAATATGAATTATGTTGTAATTTAGTGACTTTTGAATTACAGAGATATAAATGAAGTATTGTCTGTAAAATTGGTATAATTATAGTTGTGATACAGAGTATATTTCCATTCAAATAATATATCATAACTTAATAAATATTGTATTTTAGATATATTCTCTAATAAAATTTGGACTTTAATTTGGGGCTATTTTATTTCCTACTGGGCAATATGTAATAATGGAAAAGCAAATGTGTACTTTTTTAAAGGTTTATTTATTTGTTTTGAGAGAGAGAGAGAGAGAGAGCGCATGAGCAAGGGGAGGGGCGAAAGAATCTGTGCTGTCAACCCAGAGCCCAATGTAGGGCTCGAACCCACAGACCGTGAGATCATGACCTAAGCTGAAACCAAGAGCTGGACACTTAACTGAGCCACCCAGGTGTGCAGAGCAAATGTACACTTTTATAACATATTAATTCATTAATAATAAGCTATCATAATTGGCTACTCATAACTGTAGGAGTTTTCATAAAAGGAAAAACCTGGAAGGTCTTTTACTATTTGCCAAGTGCTGTTTTAAGTGCTTTCTGAACACTCATGTAATCTTCATGAGTGATGAAGAATGAATGAATCTCATTCTCATATGAGAATGAATCCTGCAAGGGAAAGAACTGTTTACACTAAAAGCAGCAAGGCGGAGAAAGGTGTACATGCTGAATCAATATATACTCCTTGGGAATAAAACAAAAGTCCATTTTATCTTTTAAAAAATGGAATTCAAGTGGTACCCACAAGTAAAAGAGTAATTTCAATCTTAGAAAGGTAAATTATACCCTTACAGATAAGAAGAAAAGTAAATATATGAAATCAAAATCTTCCACTCCTATGGCAGTTCTGGATTTAGCTTGTGTGCCTGGACTATGCAATGGATTTTTGGCTGATGAGTTATTCTGGAAAGCCAAATTTAACATGAACCTCAAGTTCTACACTGCATGGAATAAAACTCCTAGGTTACTTGAGTTAGAAAAGTCTCTAAACTCATTTACACCCCTCACCTGCTTTACTAAAGAAACACGCTGAGTTTTATGTAGCAGAAAGATCACAAGATTTGGAGTCTGATTTATTTCAAGGCCCCGCACTTCTCATCTCTCTGATCCTGGCTATCAAAAGAGGATAATACTCAGGATTGTGATTATTATATGAGGTAATGTCTGGTGTATAGGAGGTGCTCAAAAATACTTTTTACATTTTGTGTGTGTTACTCTGTTAACTGTGGCATCAATTTTTCTTAGTTTTCTGGAATGAGGCTTCTCCTCTAACTCACCGTTTATTGATTTGGGTATAGAACCCTTAGAGCCAATCTTAACTAGACTTGTGTTTGTAAATTAAAAGTAAACCTACCCCAGGTCAATTGCTGAGTGGACCTCTTCTACATATAAAATGAAGAGTTTAATTTGTGCATATTTTTACATATTGGTTTTCAGTTATATACTGAATCAGAAACTTATCAACAACTGAATTCTATATATAGGTGAATTATTATGTGCTTGGTACATAACAGATGATCTCTCCAAATACTGCAATGAAAACATTTATTTCACTCTTGGCTAAAATTAAATTTAACCAGGAGATACTGTTCTCTCGATTTTTTTGAGAAAGTTTTTGTCATATTTGTAATGTGCCACAAGTTATCCTAATTTATACAAATGCTTTTCAAATGTTCCATCAAAATAGTCCTTAAAGCAGAGAAGTATATCTGCAGCACTCAGGCACACTTTGAAACATGCTATTGCTTCTTTAAAGTCTCATTTGTTATTAAATGTTTTCAAATTCTACATTCTCCTCTGTATTATACCCACATTTCGTCTTTAATTATAAAATATTTTAACTGGCTTATAATTAGTAAATCAGCACTCTCAGAATGTTTATTTTGCAACTTATCACCTCTGGTCATCAGGTGTACCTCCTGGGATCCTGGTAGCCCCAGTTTGAGAAGTATAATTTCATATCAAATATTGAGAATTCTGATTATATTTATTCTTTGAGGACGATCATTAGTTTTAAATAAAGTCTGTATCACCTTAATGGATATCTAACTGGTATTAGCATGTTTACATTTTAAAAAATATATTCAAATTCCTTTTTTGCATTTTACTAAAAAAGTCCTATGTCAGTTATCATACTCCATTAGAAGAAGGGAGGAAACATACATGATATTATAGCAGGCAGAATGATGGCCTTCCAAAGATGCCTGCCTCCTTGTCCCCAGAACTTGTGAATACATTACCTTACATGGTAAAATAAACGTTACATATGTGATCGTATTAAAGATCTTGAGGTGAAGAGATTATCCTGTGGGTCCAATGTAATTACAAGGGTTCTTATAAGAGGGAGGCATGAAGGTCAAAAGCAGAAGGAGATGGGACCACAGAAGCAGAGTTTAGAGTACTGTGGAGGGATGCTGACAGCTTCTAGAAGCTGGAAAAGACAAAAATCAGAATCTCCCCTTGAGCATCTAGATAGAACCAGCCCCACTGACACCTTAATTTTAGTCTCGTAAGACTCATTTTGGACTTCTGACCTCTGGAAAGTTAAAACAACAAACCTGTGTTATTTGAAGCCCCTTAATTTGTGGCAATTTGTTACAGTAGCAATGGGAAAATAATACAGATACTGTACTTAACATGGGAAACCCAGATGAGAATAAACTGTGGACAGCCAAAAGTTTACTGGCCCAGCCTCTGGGCCCTGGTGATTATTCCCCTTGCCCAGAATGTCCTTTCTTTCCATCCCTAATTGTGAAATCTGAACCGTTCTTGGATGCCGGGCTCTAACATCAGCTCTTATCACTGACTCCATCTCATCCAGGAGAGTTTGTGCTTTTGTGGTTTCTGACATCAATGACCTCCTTCACTTGGTGCCATAACTGTGATGGTGTCTGTTTCCTTAACAGTATTGCAAGCTTCTGGAGGGCAGCCTGTGTTTGACCACAGGGCACTGTGTATGTAGCCGGTGTTTGGTACAAGTGTGTTGGGTGGAATTAGGAAAAGCCTTCTGAGGTGAGTAAACTTTGTCTTAGATCTGAAATAAGTGGAGTGGGTGGAGGGTGAGAAGAAGCCTTGTTCCCTACATGCCTCCATACCTGGTGGGCAAAGACAACATAGTTCTATTTGCTATGGCCCATCCCATCTTCCTTAGGACCATGCTTATGGTGGCAGGGTGGTTGAAAACTCAAACCTGTCACTAAATGGCATTGCAATATACTCTGGTTTAAGCAGGTTTTTAATATTTCTTATCTCTTCCTCCACATCAGCCCACACAGATAGTGCCCAGGTACGGGGAAGTAGGCCAGGATGGGTAAGATGTCCCCTAGATTACCTTGTTGGTCTCTGCTGTGGAGTGGCTGGCCCTGCACCAATCTGTGTCTGCTGACATGTTTCACCTGATTTTTGGAGATGCCTATAGCTGAACTGCTCCCACCATTGCCTCTGGTTGCAAAGTCTTATACTCTCCTATTACACAGGAGGAATCACCCAGGGGCAGCCTACCTCCTCTGATCCTAGGTCCCGGAGTCCTTGCTTTCCCTCATCACCCAGATTTCCCCCTGAAAGACTGTGTGTGTGTGGAGAGGGCAGGAAACGGGGACATCGGTACCTGCAACTTTGCTCCCTTTTCCCTCACCACTTTATGTTGGTCAGAAACGAGCTTCCCTATACTGTGTTTCCTTCTGGAAGCAACATTCATCTGGACCCTTTGCCAGGGTCACAATAGCAGACAAAATGCACAGAAAGAATATTGGTTTCACAATTGGGGAAGGTCCGTCGGAAAATATTTTAAAATTTCTGTATACTTTACACCTAACAATATGCTGCCTTTGAAGGCTTCAGGAGGTTTCTTTAGCTCACTTGGTAAAATCTAATATAAAAGAAGTATTTTATGTATTTATTTATTTAAACTTTATTTATTTATTTTGAGGGACCCAGAGGAAGAGAGAGTGGGAGAGAAAGAATCCCAAGCAGGCTCCACACTGACAGCGCAGAGCCCAACATGGGGCTTGATCATGACCTAAAAAGAAATCAAGAATCCAACGCTCAATAGACTGAACCACCCAGGCTCCCCAAAAGAGGAAATTTAATTTGTGTTTCTTCCCTTTTCTCTTTTTCCTCTCTCTGTCCCTGATCCCTACCTTTATTACAAGGGAATATAAAGCTTAAATATGTTAATAAAGGTAGTATCATTACCTCTCATGTAGTATTTTTAACTATTGGTTTGGTGGAATGAAACAAAAGAGAACCCTGAAAACTCTGATGCTGAAAGCTTCATGGTCCTCCAATAATCATTCAATTTCCTTTATGTGTGTGCAACTCTAGGGTCAGGATGGTCCTTCTATGGGATTTGGGGAGAGGACCACACCATATTGGCTTGAAGTCACATCCAGCCTATCTGATGGAATTTTCTATTCTGCAGATCAGCCTGATGGCCCCACTATCAAGGACTTGTTTTGTAAATAGAGATGCCTGGAAAGGGTTTGGGAACAAACTTTCAGCTCTCAGCTGACAGGAGTCTATGGTTACCTGTGGAGAGAGTGGGTCCAGTGTACCATTCACCTCCTGCATACTCACCTTTATGGTGGCCGGAACCTCTAGCCTCTGGTGTCCGAACTGGTGGCCCCAGGTGTCTGAAGATTTTCTCCACACGCCTTTGTCTTTGGGAGCAGAAATGTCCCCAGTGTTTTTAGAGAAGGTGTAGTTCTTGGTCCTCCTCTTGGAAGGATGATTCTGGCTTATTTGGCAGAGGTCAACATGCCCACCCAGGACAGGTCTCTCCAACGCTCAGTCACCAGTCCTTTCTATCCCTCCCTTCACTGCACCTGGGTTTCTACATTCTAAAAGGTTTCAAGTCTGCATGCTTTGTCTGGAGTCTATTCTCAGAAAGTTCTGGCAGGAAGAATGATGCCTTTCAACACTGAGATCTGTACATGGAACACATATATGTAGAGCTCCAAAACAATTTTTTGTTTTACACACACACACACACACACACACACACACACATGCATGCACACTAGCTGGCAATACGTGTGTTTATGATGTATAAGATTATTTACAGCCGTTTTGGTGAGCTACCTGGTTCTTTCAGGAGCCAATAATGAAGTAGAATTTAGTGCTACATCTTTTCAACGTCACTCCCCTTGCATATAATCTCAAAAATAAAGAGAAAATACAAGTATTTAAAGCTATCAAAGAGAGAACAGAAGTGAAATTTTTTTATCCTATAGTGCATAGCAAGAAAAAAGGGACTCACCAACTCTATCCTTTTTCTCCTCAAGGGCTCTGAATCTCCCTGGACTGCGGTCCCCTATCCCTGAAGCCTCCCTGGGGCCTCATTTTCTCCTCTCTTTCTAACCAGTAATTTAGTTCTATCTTCCCCTCCTCCTCCCTCCTAATTCACACATGTACACACTCGTATGTGTATGCACGCACGCATACACATGTGAACACGAACACACACTTGCACACAAGTGCACACAAAACCATCTCTTGATAGTATACTACACTTAAGCATGCAAAAAGCCAGCAAAGGAAAGTGCCTCCAGTTTCAAGATCTCCTTTTTCATAAAGGTGGCGGGAGAATTATAAATGTTTATTTTCCTTGTCACACTAGTTATTTTTAAAGCTTCTCCCATACATGTGTTATCTCTCTTGTTCTCAATGCAATAAAGTAAAAATTATTTCCATGTTACAAATGAAGACTTGGGGACTCAGAGGGACTAGGGAGCATATCTAAGTGCCCACAAATGTGGCAAAAAGAGGATGCAAATACAAGTTTTGTGTTCATGCTTTCCACTCTATAATGTGAAGAGTGATACTTGATGGTGCATGGCCATCTCTGACTGTATCAACTCCCTATCCCCAGCTCTGTTCTTTCTCTAAACTGCTGGGTTTGGGGTCCAAGCAGCAAGGAAAAGGACTCACCAGGCTTGGCTGGCCAGCCTTGTGGGAGAATGTGAGAATATGAAGTGGGCCGGGCTTTGTCTAATACAGTGTCTGGCTCAGAGCAGAGGTTCAGCTAAACTTTGAATAGCTATTACTGAATGAATGAATGAATGAATGTATTTTAAAGTCATACATAATGAAGAGTTCTAGAGATGGATGCTGATGACAGTCACGACAATGTGAATGTCTGAACTGTAAATTTGAAAGTGATTAAAATGGTAAATTTTATCACATTAAACAAATTCAAATGTAAATTATGTTTACATTCTCTACTATTTTATTATTCGTTTCTTCCCTGTCAGTTGAATAGAGGCATATTTTGCACAAATAAGTATTTGCAAATCTCACTTAAAAGTTGGATAGGGCCTTAAACAAGATTTTGGCACCAGCAGGAGCCAGAAAGAAGTGTGGCAAATGTGGTTGATCGTAACAGGGTGTGGAGTTAGATTGTCTACATCCATTGCCTGGCTTTTTGTCTCTTAGCTGCATGAATTGGGGCAAGTTATTTAATCTCTTTAAATCTCTATTTCCTCATCTATAAAATGAGGATTATAATGCTAGCCTTCACATAAGATTCTTGTGAGCTAATCTATGTAAGATAAATACTACCTTGCTTAGTAAGCACTCAAAAAATATCAGCTACGATTAGAAGAACTATGGACCCCAAAAGAGACCAAAAATGAAAAGTCTTTAGTATGAGTCGAAATCAGATCAGGCTACTGTTCTCAAACAGCTATGACTGACTTCATCTGTCGCCTTTCCTCTCTTTCTGATCCCCGATGCCAAGGATACCATCTATATTGCATTCTTGGATAATGCCCCCAAGAATTTATGCTGTGATCATTCTGTGAAGTCATTTTTAAGTACAGAAACCAATAAAGACTAGATGGATGAAGAGCAAGCCTTTGCCCCATTTGCTTCAAAGTCTAGAAAAACCCTTATGTAACCATAAAATAAAATCCAATTGCTTCCTTACTGCATTACCTTCTGCAAAATGCACTGAAAGGTATATTTTAAAAGTGATTATTGGTCAAATAAGTCACACTCATGGTCTTCCCATTGGGACCAGCAGAATGATTCCACAGCTCCTAGGCAAGGTGATATTGGAGACAAGCTCCAAACACTCAGGATTTCTTCCCCTTTTCTCTCATTTTTCCCTTCATTTTTTTTTTTTAAAGGGGAGATGATATATCTGTTTCAGAATGACAGTTTTTACTTGTTTTACTTATTGACCATTCTGTGGGAAATTACTACTGAGCACACTTTCTTAGCTTATCTTAGTCTTGATATGACATGAAAACATAAATATCAGCTTTGAGGAAAAAGGTATTTCATAGGCATCATTATTACCAGCAGGGATTAATAGAAAAAGTACCAAACAAATAAAAATAAAATTCTTTGAATAAAAGAAGAAAGTTTAGAGCAGGTAGTATATAGCCTTTAGAGTTGGGCTGAGAGACTTCTATTCCAACTGTGTGACTTTGAAAAAAGTGCTTAGTGATTCAGTCCCGTTCCTTGGTGTATAAAATGTGTAATACTACATGGTAGAGGGTTGAGGTCAGAAGAAACGGGATATGTACAAACAGCATTCGTGTAGTCTGGCTCATAGTAAGCAATCAATAGATGGTTGCTCTTATAAAAATACTCAAAATAAGATCTATTTTCCCATCAAACAAAACTGAAGCCGCGACCTCACTTGAGGATCAGCTTCCATCTGGCTGACTCAGATAGCGTAAGATGGAGCTAAGAGTGTAAGGTTGGCCCGGTTGCCAAAGTGTGACCACCAGCTCTGCTATCGTTCCCTGTGAGATGATAGTTAAGATACTTGGCTGCCATGGGCTTTAGTTTCCTCATGCATTTGATGGAGATAACAAGGGTACCTATTTGTTAAAGTTATTTTTAGGATTGAAACAAATAATCTAGGAGACACCTGGGTGGCTCAGTTGGTTAAGCATCCGACTTCTGTTCAGGTCATGATCATGGTTCGTGAGTTAAAGCACCACATCAGGCTCTGCACCGATAGTGCGGAGCCTGCCTGGGATTGTCTCTCTCTCTCCCTCTCTTTCTGCCTCTCCCCCATTCACACTCTCTCTGTCTCTGTCTCTCTTTCAAAATAAATTTTAAAAATCTAAAAAAAAAAGATAATCTAGATAAAATTCTTAACACTATTCCTTGCTCACGGCAAGTGCTCAATAAATGTTACTTAAGGCTGTTAAAAATTCAGTGATTGAACCATGCAGCAATCCATTTCATGATGTAACAATTGGATTTTTTCCAGGCTTATGGAAATGTGGAACCACATAGGTAAATATATGGCTACTTCCAACAACCACGTTGAGGCTTTTCACTTCAGAACAAACATTGGTCATGCTGCAAGCCCAGTGGAATATCTGATTCTTCCAGGTATAGCTCAAGGAACACCCACAGTGACATCTCCAAGATGGACACTATCCAGCAGATAAATGGTCCTTTAACTGTGGAATGACAGTCCTGGAATGAGTTTGTGAAGACACGAGTCTCTGACGCTTCCTTCTAATAGAGAAAGCTGTCAGAGCTTGGCAGACTCCACCATTTTTTTTTTCTAGCTGATCTAATAGAGCTCAAGCAACACTTTGTGGGGAGCATTCTCAAGCGTTTCCATAGCCTTTTCCATTATGCCAGTGAGGAAGCCTTTAGTGTATTTGCTTCATTTCGTTTTCATTTGCCTGCCTTTCGGCCTAATCTACTGAGTAAATAAAATAGTTGCTATAGCCATTAGGTTGTAACATGTTTTTTTTTTAATGTTACTTTCCTTCAAATAATTAATATTATATCTGTATAAAAGATAATAAATTGACTTTAAACATATAGTACTAAGATTGCTATATCCAAATTTGTATATAAATCAGGAAACATATACATTAAAGTTTAAATTTTTTGATGCTCCAATCTTAACTGACAGACATGCAGAAAGTTTGGTCTGAGATAGATTCTTTCTCTCCAAGTATTTCTGCAGATCTGAGGAGTACCTAAATTTATTTGAAAAAAAAATTTCCTTAGGCATAATTTACTATTATTGTTTGTTAGTGGAACCGGAAACCAGAAATCCCTTCTGGGAAACCTCCATAGGTTATGAATGGAGCCCTGGGGTCTCTGACTCTGTGTCCTTCTATCACCCTGCTACCAGTGAGGAAATGGGACAGCTGCCACTGCACCTGGGGCTGGGAACCACTCACATAACTGGAGAATTGTCAACCTTGCCGGGACTTTCAGTTTAAGCTCTGATAGTTGCATGGCCTTAATGTGGGCCTCCTTCAACCCATACAGGTTGTGATGCTGTCAGGAAAAAAGGTGCTCACTTTCTCTTACACACTATTGCAATGTCCCACCCACTAAAGAGCTGTCTGTGCTCCAAAACGATGAGAGGCACAGGTTTTCACCACACACACACACACACACACACACACACACACACACACGTTTCTAGAATGCTTCCACAGCACCGGGGCCATTTGGCCTTCAAGCAATGGGCAGCTCAGGATCCAGACTCTGTTTTACCTTGTGGTGCCTTCCCTTTCATGATTCAGTCTGTTTTTAGTCATGTGCCACTCAGTTTACATGTTTTTATAGACTTGAATCCCAGTGAAGTCAGTGTTCCTGTGTCTTTTTCAACAGCAGATTTTCAGCTTTTATATAAATGAGTTCATTCTAACAGACGTGTTGGGTATTGTCCAACTCTGCTCCTTCACAGCATGCAAGCTTAACATTCTTGTGGATTCTTTGAATGTAATGCAGTACCACAAACTGAAGGGCTTAAACAACACTTCATTGCCTCACAGTCCCAGAGCCTGGAAGTCTAAGGTCAAGGTGTTGTCTGGGTCTCTGAAGGAGCTAATGAAGAATCTGTTCTAGGCCCCTCTCCTAGCTTCTGGTAGTTCCTTGACTTGAGGTGGTATAACTCCAATCTCCATGGGGGTTCGCCCTGTGTGTCTGTGTCCAAATTTCTCCCTTTTATAAGGACATCAGTCATATTGGATTAGGGGCCCACACTACTCCAGTATGACTTCATCCTAACTAATTATATCTGCACCTACCTTATTTTCCAATAAGATCACATTCTGAGTAATGGAGGTTTAAGACTCCAACATATCTTTTGTTGAGGGGGAGGAGACACAATTTAATCCATAACACCATTCCAATATCCTTTTACATAAGATGTGTGTTATATGGGAAAGTGAAATTATATTCTTCAGGATTTCCTGAATATTTCCTATTTATGGGCCTATACTTTATTTATTATTACTTCCTGCTAAAGGATTTTATGGAATATATATAGCAAGTTTTCATCACTTTAAAAGAAGGGAGAGGAGTGTCTGAGTGGCTCAGTCATTTAAGTGTCTGACTTTCGATTTTGGCTCAGGTCATGATCTCACAGTTTGTGAGATTGAGCCTCAGTGATGACAGCATGGAGCCTGCTTGGGATTCTCTCTCTCCCTTTCTCTCTCTGCCACTTCCCTGCTCACATGCACACACGTGCTCACTCTCTCTCTCTCTCAAAATAAATAAACATTTTAAAGTGGGGGGAATGTGCAATCTAGATTCTCTATGTGCTTAGATTGTATGTAAATTTGCCTTTGACAAGAAGTCAAAATTTTTACAGCATATATGTAGGTGCCAAACTGAAAAACCAATATAAACACTTATCAAGCTATACTCATATCCCTGATGTCTTAAAATGTATCTTATTAACAGCTTCATTTTTGGGGGGAAACAATGAATTTCTTTCCCATATTCTGTCTTTCACTGGCATGTTTGTTATTCTGGAGCCTAATTACAAGGCACATTCTTTTACCATGAGGGCAAAGCTATTTCTATATGTCTCAGAATGTAACCTACTACTACCAGTGTATCAAATTTCTATAATCTTTAAAGTTTATAAGTCCTAACTTATAAAATAACTAACTTTAAAAATAAAGTCCTAACCACTTAGTTAGCTGTCAAAAATATTTTTCATACAAAGTAAGTGGTGCATGAATTTGGTTTGTGTCAACTCTAATCTTTGAGGAGAAACAACTCACTTTCAAACTACTTTCTTTTTTTTTAAATTTCAGTATAGTTGACATACAACATTATATTAACTTCAGGTGTACCACATAGTGATTCAACAATTCTATATATTATGAAATGCTCACCACGGTAAGTGTAGTTACCATCTACCATTGTGCAAAGTTATTATAATATTATTGACTATATTCCCTGTGCTATACTTTTCATCCCTGTGATTGACTTATTTTATGACTAGAAGTTTGTACAAAATTCCCTTCACCGATTTCATCCATCCCCTCACTGCTACCTCACCACTCTGGCAACCACCAGTAGGTTCTCTGTATTCATGAATCTATTTCCATTCTCTTTGTTTTGTTATTTATTTATTTATTTATTTATTTATTTATTTATTTATATTTTCAAATTTTTATTTAAATTCTAGTTAGTTAAGGGGTGCCCAGTTTGTTGAGCATCCAACTCTTGGTTTTGGCTCAGGTCATGATCTCACAGTTCATGGGTTTGAGCCCCATGTTGGGCTCTGCGCTGACAGTGCAGAGCCTGCTTGGAATTCTGTCTTCCTCTCTCTCCCTCTCTCTCTGCTCCTCCTCCACTCATGCTCTCAATCTCTGTCTCTCACTCTCTCAAAAATAAAGAAATAAACATTTAAATAAACATTGCCTCATAAATAAATAAACATTTAAAAGAATTTTAGTTAGTTAACATACAATGCAATATTAGTTTCAGGAGTAGAATTCAATGATTCATCACTTTCATACAATACTCAGTGCTCATCACACGTTGTTTTGTTTTTTAGATTCCACATATAAGTGAAATCATATGGTAATTGTCTTTTCTGTTTGACTTATTTCACTTAACATTATGCTCTCTGGGTCCATACATGTTGCAAGTGGCAAGATTTCATTCTTTTTTATGGCTGAGTAATATTGCATTGTATATATATGCTGCATCTTCTTTGTCCATTCATTTATCAGTGGACACTTAGGTTGCTTCCATTATCTTCGCGATTGTAAATAACACTGCACTAAACATAGTGGTGTATATATCTTTTTGAATTAGTGTTTTTGTTTTCTTTGTTACATACCCATAAGTAGAATTACTGTGTTGTATGATATTCCCATCTTTAACTTCTTGAATAACCGACTTCTACCCTGTTTTCTAAGTGACTGCACCAATTCACATTGCTTCCAATAGTGCACCAGGATTCCCTTTTCATCATTGCCAACACTTGTTATTTCTTGACTTTTTGATACAAACCATGCTGACTGGCATAAGGTGAGATCTTATTACGGTTTTGACTTGTATTTCTCTAATGATTAGTGATGTTGAACATTTTTTTATGTGTCTATTGGCCATCTATATGTCTTTTTTTGAAAAATGTCTATTCAGGTCCTCTGCCCATTTTTAATTGGATTATTTCTTTTTTTTTTGGTATTGATCAAACTTCTTTCTTCAGTGTTTGATATTCTGGCACATCTGGATTTCTGTTATATTTCTTTTAAAAAGAATTCTCAATGAAAGGTCCTGACTGGCTCAGTCATTAGAGCATGTGACTCTTATTCTTGGGGTTGTAAGTTCGAGCCCCACATTGGGTATAGAGATTACTCAAAAATAAAATCTTAAAAAAATTCTGTCAATATTTCATATAATTTTTCTTTGCTCTTCAAGGACAGGAAGCAAAGTGTTAGACTTGTTCTGAAATGACCTGGGCAGAGATATAGCCAAAGTCTATGCTGTTGATACAAGTCAAATTAGATCCTTAAGTAAAAGATCATAGGAACTAATGCATTGGTCAAAAAAGCAGCACTTCATTGTATTTTGAGTTATCAATGAGCACTTATTGGATGGATCAGGGAACACACTCAAATTTGGAGCAAGAAATGGCCTAGAATATAAATTTCTGCCCAAAAGAGATAATAATGAGTAGGTGAGTCTATCAGGCAGACTTCCTTACAAACTAAACTAAAGAACTACAAAGAGGATTGTCTAATAGTCAGAGAAAAAGGAAGAAAACAGCACATGGGATCTATGAGACAAAGACCTTGAAGGCCAGAAGAAAGGAGGGAGAAGTTGGTCCCCAGAGCTGTTTGCATCTCTGGGTCTCCGTCTCTGTCCCTTTGTGTGAATTCTTACCTTCCCTTTGCTTCAGGAAGCCTAAGTTTTTACTTTCCTTCTTATAATCCAAAGTGCCTGACATGCACAGAGGTCGATTTATCTGTGAATATTTATTGAGCCCCTCCTATTAGGTGCTGGACTCTCAGTTAAAGGCTTCCAGTCTTCCAGGAGTGCACAGGAGAAATCTTTTATGGTTTTAAAAATCTAAACAAGAGACCACTTATATGTGTCTCTTCCACTAATATAGCAGCAAAACTATGTAGTTTTTATTTCTGTATTCCTGAAAGACTTTATAAATGGATCACAAATGCATTTTGAACCAGAGGTGCAGGGATTTCTTCCCCCATGTGTCAAGCTCATATGAATGACATGTGACATACAGTCATAGCTAAGATGGAATGGAATGGTATTTAGCAGAATTCTAAGAATTCCTACATAATTCCATTACTTCTCTTCTTCAAAATAAACCTAAGTAAGAAATAAAGTGATATGTTATAGTTATGTGATGATGTTTTTGCTAGCACAGATGATGGTATTATATTTAATGGCTGGAGCTGGAATTTAGTTAGAGCATGCATCATTTCCCTGATATGTTATATTAGGGAACTAGCTTTCCTGAGCCTCAATTTTTGCCATCCAGATAATAACCATAAAAGACCTTTTGTTAAAACTAAAAAATGCAAAATGAATGCATTTTAAAGTACTTAGCATAGTGCTAAGCACATGACTGATCAATAATTGTTCATTTCTTTGGTTTCCTTCCTCCCTTCCCTTCTTCCCTTCCAACTTTTATTATCTATAAGATCACATGCAGTCTTAAAAAGCCTACTTTCAAATTTTGCCTCAGGAACCACATCCCCACACTTAAATGGCAATGGATTTAATTATGCTGAGTCGGTCCTACTTCATGTGACATTCATTTCCTATATTATACATACTGGCTGACTTAAATACCAACCAAAGTGAAATCATTTTCTTGATGTGTCATAGATAAGCTTTCAGATGAAGCATGATGAAATCACATTTGGCTCTACTCTTTCTATACAGTAATGCAGTTGGAAAATAGGAACTATTTCTCTTCTGAAATGGGACCCCAAAAGTATACAATGTACAGTTACTTCTTGTTTGTGACAGATGTGGATCTCTTCAGTGACAAAATCTGCGCCATACTTCAGTATTCGTTGGGCCCCTGACAGCTATCTAGTATTCTCAGACCTCTTATTTAAGAATCAGCTCTCACAGCATCTCAGTACTAGGCAGCTGCCTAATTGACTATAGCAATATTTAGTTAAAGATGAAAATTAAAGAAAAAATATTAAGAAAATACTTTTAAAATGGTCTTTTGGTACTAATTAAGACATGCTATATTTGCTTCAGAGTCAGAACATCTGAGGTCCAAAGCAAGGATGTGCTTGCTTACTATCTGTTCACACGTGGCAAGTTATGTCAACCAGTTCAGCTACAGGTCTGTGTCTTCGTTCACAACAAATCTCCTCAAAGGGCTCTCTACTTGCTATCTCCACTTCTTCATTCCCTTCGCTCCTTTGCTGTCTCCAATCAGCTTTTTGTCTCCATTGAAATGATACTATTTAAGACTACAAAGCACCTGATATAACCAAAGCAAACTCTCTCTTCTTTGTTCTCATCTTACTTGGCATTTTGATACATTTTATGCAATGGATCGCTCCTTCTTTTTGCCGTTTTTTGTTTTGTTTGATTCAATGCTTACTTCAGTTGGCTTCAATGATACAAGACTGCGCTTTCCTCCCAGTTCACTGCCTATCCCATATTTGCCTCATCTGCTGGCTATTTTTTCTCTACCAGACCTCCTACTGGGTTCCCCACAGACTTAATTATTGTCCATTTCTCCTCTAGCTACACTTTCTACCTAAGTGATCTCATTTAGGCAGCTGTAAAGGCTACCCACATGATGAACACTCCAAATTTTTTATCCCTACTCCAGACATCTACCCTGAAGCACAGCCTCTACTGTCTATTCAATTTTGCCAGTTGGATGTCCAAGCGGTACCTTAAACTTTAATATGATCAGCAAGACCAATTAAGCTTATCTCTTCAATCTTCTCTTTGCTCAGCTTTCTCAAGAACAGCAAATGGCATCACCTCCCATCCAGTTACTCGCTCAAATCAAACACTTACAAATCTCATCAGATTCTTCTATCTCCAATACTTTCAATGCAACCCTTGTCCAAGTCATTATTCTATCTTTCCTGAACTACTGTAATAACATCTCAACTTGTCTTCCTGCCTCTGTTCTGGCTACTTTATTGCTTGTTGTTCACACAGACACCAGAGTTTTCAACCTAAAGCATAAATCAGACCCTGTTACTCCCTTCCCTGAAACTCTCAGATGACGTCCCATGGAATTGCCAAGGAAATCCAAATTCTTTACCCTCTTCTTAAGGCCCTTTGTAGTCTGGTTTTGGCCTGCCCTTTTGAACTCATTGCCCTTTTCCTACTTTACTTCATTCTAGTACGCTCCCTTTTTTGTGCTTCAAGGACTTTATACTTGCCATTCCATCTCTTTGGGATGCTTTTCCCTGAGATTTTCAAATGGCTTTTCCCTCTCATTTGAAGTCTCAGCTGAAAAGATGCCATTTTATAAAGACCTAACCTTACTATCCTAGTTAAACTAGCCCCTCCAATACCCTGTGATGACTCACCCTTCATTTCTTCTATCGGTTTTGTGATCAATGGAAAAAAAAAACTCCAGATGATCTAATTGATTTTTTTAAAGATTTATTTATTCATCTTGAGAGAGAAAGAGTGCGTGCGTGCACCCGAGCAATGGAGGTACAGAGACAAAGAGAGAGATTCTCAGACAGGCTCTGCACTGTCAGCACAGAGTCTGACCTGAGGCCTGAACCACCAGATCATGAGCTGAGCTGAAATCAGGAGTCAGTTGCTTAACTGACTGAGCCACCCAGGTGCCCTGATAATAGATTTCTAAGGTACAATGCATCCTAAACATTCTGCAAATCTATAACTTTATGAGTAGATGGATTAAGAGCATATAACATCTAGAGGTGCCTGGGTGGCTCAGTCGGTTAAGAGTCCAACTCTTGATCTTGGCTCAGGTCAGGATCTTGCAGTTTGTGAGATGGAGCCCCTGATCAGCCTCTGTGCTGACAGTGTGGAGCCTACTTGGGATTGTCTATCTCTCTCTTTCTCTCTCTGCCCCTTCCCTGCTCATGCTCTCTCTCTCTCTTTCAAAATAAATAAATGAACTTAAAAAAGAAAAAAAAAGTCAGTTATTGGTACTTGAGGTTGTGCCAGAGATGGAATATTAAAAAAAAAAAAAAGAGCATATAACATCTAATTCAATACAAATTTATCTAGGACAAATCTAGAAGGATAAGAATTCTAAATATCCATTCTGAAACAGTAGCCTGACATAAGAATACTGAGTAGTTACTACATAGTTATCATCCAACCTCCAGAAAATATAGTTTTATATTAAAAAGTAAAATTAAAGATATTCTTTAATTAAGGGCATTCTGGTTGTAATGGAGCACCTTTTTATTTTTTACCCATACACTCCAGTATCACACTTATTTATATTCCAACAGTTTTTGATTGATGCAAGTTGGTAACCTCAGAAAGAGCTGATTTATATTTGTACAGGATTCAGCAAAGTTCTTTTCCAGTGGTACTTAAATGTCCTCATCCCAGAGGGAAATAAAATGATAGACCAGTATGGAAGCATTTTCAGCTGCAGAATTTAGAAATGTGTCCTCCAAATCATTAGGTCAGTAAGGTGTTCATTGAAAACCACAAAAGGACTCCAATATCAAAATGTGAACAAGTCTTCATTGTTTTTGCCTGAATATATTTAGCACACAATTTTCTGGGAAGGTAGCCAGGGTGGAGTTGCCATAACTAACAACACATTTCCTTTAAATGTAAAAGTGGAAGTGATTACAACAACTATTTGTGAGGCTCCAAAGACATATTGGATATTGCTGCATAATGCATTTGTCCCATGGAACTTGAAATGCTTTCTACCATGCTCTCATTAAGCCCCAGTTGATTATTTTGTTCATCAATTAGATAAAGTTTTAGGACTATATTCAACTTCAGAATGTGCTTTCTTGATACTAATTATCCCATTCGCTCATGGTAAATGGAAGAATAATGTCTATTTAACATGTTAATCATGTATTGTTTCTTATATGATTTTTCTCATCAGGTTAATGGCTTGAAGTCATCAGGGACAGGATTTGTCTCAAAGAAAAAGCCTTAGCAGTCTGTGGAGATGTGAGGAAGAACTACGGACATCTACAGAACTGCAAGTGGAGGTTGGGTTAGTGGCTTCAAGAACTGCTGTACTTTCTACTACATAGAGCTTCCTGGAGAAACTGTGAGGGTAGATGAAGAAACTGCAAAGACGTTTCTCTTGTATTAAAACAATAGAAAATATAAAATGCTATACTATGAATTAGATTTTAAATTTTCATTAGCCAAACTAACTAGCCATATTGAATCAATCCACAGAAACATTTCAGAGAATAATAACTGGTTTTATACGTGTGTGGCATTCAATACAAAAATTATTCATCCATTATTCCATCCATCTGGTATTTACTGAGTATCTGTGATGTACAAGGCACTATGTGAGGTGCTGGAGGAAATGATCAAGAAAGCATAAAGCTTGACTTTAAAGCAATTTGTCATTTGCAAAGCCCAAACTTCAATGTCAATGAGCATCGACTAAACATAGAAGATGGTTTTCTAGATTGACTAAAAGAATCTCAAACTGCTTCCGCTGAAAAAAAATTTCTCTTAGATACCTCAGTAAAATAATAAGGGAGAGAAATGTGTTGAGCTAATAATACAATAGGATTTGAGAAGCTTGGCCTCAATCATGCTTGAAAAGTTTTAAAAACCGGCAGACAGTTCAATATCTGTTCAGATAAAATAACAGATTACTTACAAAAAATAAAGACATAAATAAGCCAGACTACTTGCCAAGCCTCATGTTTACTCATTTTGTATAGTTTAAGATCTAAGAATGCTGAGAAGAAACAGTATTTGTCTTAAGAGGCAGTGCTGTTTCAGGTTCAGTAAGCATTTACTGAATGCCTACCATGTGTCGCACTGTTTCCAAGACATTTTCCATTCTATTTGTGTAATGTAAGTAATTTACTCAATTTCCATGAGTCTCAGTTACCATCTGTAAAATAGAGATACTAATAATACCTTCCTCATCAAATTGTTACAGAGATCAAATGAGATATCATGATAAAACACTTGGCAGAATGGTTGGCATATAGGAGCTTTTCAGTAAATGTTTGTGGAATCTGAATCTGAATCACATAATTTCCCACATTATTCTTAATAAGACTGGAGGACCTTTACAAAATCTTACGTGTTTTAAAGCTGAAAATTCTTCTATAGCTTTATTTTTATATTTTTTTAATTTTTAAAAAATATTTATTCATTTTTGAGAGAGAGAAAGAGTGCGAGCAGAGAAGAAGCAGAGAGAGAGGGAGACACAGGATCCAAAATAGGCTGCAGGCCCTGAGCTGTCAGCACAGAGCCTGATGCAAGGCTCAACCCACAAACTGCGAGATCATGACCTGAGCAGAAGTTGGACACTCAACCCACTGAGCCACTCAGGTGCCCTTCCATAGCCTTGTTAAAAATACATATTGTTAGAGATGCAATTTTTTTTTGGCAGAAGAACCAATATAAAGAAAATGATAGCAAAAATCTGGAAGTAAAAATAAATTATAGCTTGAATTACAACCTTTTAGACAAATTATTCTTAACTGTACTTGGAAGGATTGTACATTCCCCCAGGCACTTAAAAGGGGCATAATTTTTCATATCTTTTCTCTAATATGCACTGCATTAAGCTCAGAGCTATTTAAATGGAGCATTCAGGCACATTCTCCATTTAGGTAATAAGGTTTAAGTCTCTTATAAATAAATCTCTTATAAATATATTTATCCTGTAGGTGACAAAATCGATCAATTTCATTTCATAAACATGAAACAAATATACCAACATATTATGTGGCATAAGTGTTGACAATTCTGTGGCTATATACAGATCAAATTGCACTTTTATTTATTTTAAATTTATGTTCCATCTGTTTCTGAAAGGCTTGAGTGTATGGAACACAAATAGCTTAAAATTGCATAAGACATTGAAACATAACACAAATAAATCAATAAATCTCATCAAAAACCTAAGTAACCTGTGTTTATCAGGTTTTGGGGGAATGTCTGCTTGTTTTCTTGAGGGGAAAAATAGACTCAACTTTCTCTCATCCATTCTCATTTTCTTGGAGTCTCTTAGGGAACATAGAGCTATTCAGGCTGCTGCTAACAAAGTACAGTAATCCATTTGGGGAGGGAAGGTGGAGGACCCACATTTGGCTCACAGCAAAGATGTGCCATTGAAGCCCCACTGAGGTGTATTGTTAATGTGGATTTGATAACAATGAATAATAATATTTTAAAATTATAGATCTAGGGGCACCTGGGTGGCTCAGTCAGTTAAGCATCTGACTTCGGCTCAGGTCATGACCTCGCAGTTCAAGAGTTCAAGCCCCGCATTAGGCTCTGTGCTGACAGCTCAGAGCCTAGAGCCTGCTTCGGATTCTGCGTCTCCCTCTCCCTCTGCCCCTCCCCCACTCACGTTCCGTCTCTCTCCCTCTCTCTCAAAAATAAAAATAAACATTAAAAAAAATCAAATTACATATCTAGAATTATAAATATATTTAAGAAAATAGGTAAAAATATTAAGAATATAGTAATAATATTAATATATTTGTGAAAATAGCTCTAGAATTTTATATTTGACTAGACGAAATTTTCTACCATGGTTTATTATATAGCAAACTACACTCCAAATGATGATTCTTTCCTTTTCTTTCTGGCAGAATTATTTTACTAAAAAAAGCAGAATTGCGTATTTTTCATTCATTCAGTCAGCCATTTCTAAAACCAATATTTAGGTTTTTTTTTTTGTTTTTAAGTGTTTATTCATTTTTGAGAGAGAGAGAGAGAGGGAGCCCCAGGGGAGGGGCAGAGAGAGAGGGGACAGAGAGAAGGTCTGAAGCAGGCTCTGTGCTGAGAGCAGACAGTCTCATGTGGAGCTCAAACTGACAAGCCACAAGACCATGACCTAAGCCATGACCTAAGACGCTTAACTGACTGAGCTACCAGGCACCCTTACAGCCAACATTTATTGAACACATATACTGAGCAGTAGCAAACACACTGAGGATGTAACGAGGAGCAAAACATGGTAGGTGGCCTCAGGGAGTTTTTGTCTAGTTGGGAAATGAAGATGTCAACAGACTTTACAACACAACCTGGTTGGTGCTATGGGAGGAGGGGAGGAGCACTTCATACAGATGAAGTTCAGGACTCTAAATGAGAGGATACTTTGAGGAATAGATGGCGTGAAGTTAGTTTTCACCAGGAAGGGATACCTATAGCAGTCATCTTAGTTCATGCAACAAGTTCAAAATACTATGGTGGCAAAGAAGTAAGCTGGAGTTGGGTTTAAAATGTTCACCTAGTTCATACTAAAGAATCAGCCTAATCCTAAAGTCAGTGAAGAACCACTGGAGAATTCCGACATGTTCATACCTGAGTTTTAGAAATATTTCTTCGACTGCAGGTAGATAAAATGGAAAATGTAATGGAGTTAGGAAAAGAAGAGGCAGTCACAGAAGTGCATGGGGGAAATAAAAACCTTAAATAAAAGAATGGTTGTAGAAATGGAGATGTATAAGACTGGATTCTACAGTAGGGGAAACAAGTCTAAGATTCATTAGGCACAAGCCCAGGAAGAAATTTATTCTTTTACAGTGATTCCCAGATCCTGATTCCTCTCCTATCATTAACATTCAGTCTAAACTCATCAAGTATCATCAAGCAAAAAAGCAGTTCCTGTTTTGTCCTTATCAGCTATTATCTCACTCCTTTGCTCATTTGCCAGCCCCTCTCCATTACCACTATGGTTCTGAAACAGAAAATCTGGAAACATCTAAACAACTAGTACGTATCTCTTATTGAATTCCCACAGGCACTCAGAGATGTGATGCTGTGAAAAAAAATATGATAGATTTTTACTTAAATTTACCTAAATTTTTACTAAAGAAAACTAGATCTAATACTCGTGATAAAAATAAGAAAATATAAAAAGGTGCATAGTGTTAGAAACAAGAATGCTCTTGCAGTTAACATCAGAATAACTACCAGTTTATGCATATAATTTTTTTCAGCTCTTAAAAATGTCAGAAGTAGGGCTAAATAATAAAGCAGAGTGGACAAAATGTTGATAATTAGTGAAGCTGAGTGGTTGACTATCTTATTTTCTCTTTTGGGTATGTTTGAAATTTCCATAATATAACATTTTTTGAAAACATGGCAGTTTTATGTGTGATGAGTATTCATAACTGGAAAATCATATTTTAATTTCATCATATTACTTGATCAATTTGGGTTTGTGGGTCTGTGGTATTCCCCTGGTAAGCCATTTTACATTTATATATTTATCTAAGTCCTAAATTTGTTTCAAATTATTGATGAAGCCCATGACATATACTAAAGTGATCTCTTCATCCTAAAAAACAAGATATGTTTCCCCAAATAAAATAACTGGTTATTTTCACAAATTACTAAATATATAATTGCTTTTCACATTTTGCTTCCTAATGAAATTTTCAAAGTGGTGATGATTTATTATTATTGCTTTGTAAGTCAAAAGGGTTTATGAAAAAATTCAAGGCAAAAGTCATCTAATTAAAACTAAAGAGAAGATGGTATGAAATATTTTTTTTCTTTTTGTCAGAAAACATTTTAAAACAAATTAAAGAAGACTTAATGTAAATGACTACTCTCAAATGTATTCTGCCAGTAGCCAGATTCTATGCACGTTGGAAAAGAGAGAAATGATAAACTAGATTCTTCTTGAGGCCTAGGAGATTCAAATAGTCTATAGTTGTTCCCTTTCCCAATTTTTAATCAAGAATACAAGTAAACAGTGATGCAATATTGGGACAATGCCCAAGCCAAGGGAAGATCCCCACCCAGGTTACAAATGAATCAGATCTGAAGAGATTGTGCTGGAATTCAGAAAGCATTTTCTCATGGACATAATCTTTCTCACGATGGTTTGGATCCCAGAAAAGTTCACAAATTTATTTAGCATGTAATAGATTTGCAATGTGTTCTGATGATGCTAGCAGCATATAATGTCGGTGTATTGCAATATTCTGACTCAAAAATAACTTCCTCTTACCCCAGGAGTAAAACTCAAACCCAAAATTACTCTCCCACAATGCCTTTTGTGCTGTGCCCTCAGCTTTCTATCACCCCTTTCCCCTCAGCCTCTGTGCTCCAGTCACACTGGTTTTACTTGAGATCCTTGAATAAGTCAGATATGTTTCCACCTTAGGGCATTGACACTCATTTCCTCACTTAGATGCTATTCTTTCTGATTTTAGCAAGACCGTTCTTTCTTGTTCTTTGGACACTCAAAAACAAATGTCACTGGTTATCCCTGCCTAGTAGACTCACCTTAACTATTAGATCTTTCCTGACACCCAATGCAAATTAGCCACCTAGTCGTTCTATTCTGTTTTCCTGTTTTAATTCCTTGTATAGCTCAAAAAATTTACTATTTGATACTTTCTTGTTAATTTCCTTGTATATTATATATGTCCCCCTGCTAGTATGTAATCATTGCTTCCCACAGCCTAGAATAATGACTAATCCTAGTAGGTCATCAATGCATGAGTCAGTGAATTAAAAAACTAATCCTACGGAACTACTGTAGGTGGTAATAGAGGCTCTGTTACCAGAATATTCATTCAGAGTTACATCGTAGGGAGCCAAGACCACATCTTCTGTTTCATCCTTGGTGGTTTCAAGGCATTAGAGTTGTCTCCAACATTCTGATATAAGGGAAGCAGTGCTAGAGTCCTGCCACTGAGTATAGGGTTGGTGGTGGGATGGTGTGATAATTAAGAACAGCACTGAGGCTGATCGAGGGAAGATGCTAGAGAGCCCCTGGGAGTTTTCTCTCCTCATTTGCCTCTCCCTTTTTCTCCCCTTCATTCTCACTAAATAAGAGCATGGCCAAGACAGAAGCCAGCTACCAACATTAACTGGCCAGCAATGGATAAATCTCCCCTTTGTCCTTATCTCCTGCTCTTCTTCTTTTTCTCTCTTCCTTCTCTCCACGTGCCTCTCCTATTTTCTTCTATTCCTCAATCCTTTTTCTTGCAACCTTCAGTTGGTGCTGCTGGTGGTAAAGTTGGAAGCTCAGAATGTGCCAAGCACCATGTCTGGCATGCAGTAAGTACACAAAGAATGCTTGTTGACTGACTAAATTAATGAATTGACAGATTCCATTCTCCAGCCAGTGGAACTTTAGAAGCGGATTATTACAGTATATGCCAAGTAGGACAGAGTCTGAAACTTCGCTTAAATCAAAACGGATTACTTCTCTGACTTTCTCTAAGCAATAACAGATTTGTCACTTGGCTACTGAAAGGACTTTGATTAGTTGGATATGATGATTTTTGTGTGTGTGTGAAGCTGGCAGCCTTTATTAGAGATTCAATTTTAAGAGATTTAAAATGAAAAGTTTCAAGTAGAAAACACTATGAATTCTATCGTTTTAAAAGAATAACTTCTCACACTAAATAAAACTATTTCTAAATTCCTAAATTGACTATTTTGGTTACTTTAAGACATCTTTTTTTCCTTTCAGGAGAATTCCTTCACTAGATGCTTAGTGTTACAGTCTTTTCTGACGATCATTAAAAGAAGGAAAATTCAATGATAGAGTTTAGTGGTACAGTTGACTCTGTTTCTGTATCAGAAATAATTTGCCCGTATGAACTCATGACGCCAGTCTTATTCATTTGCTCAGATGCATTCTTCAACATATCTACCTTTATTTTCTAGCACCACGTGAGACAAGGAGTTGCTAGTTTAGCAGGTCTCTTTGTCTCCATGCTTGTGACAAGGATGAATTACCTGACTCTGTGCCAGGGAGAAGACTCCAGCTCACTTAGCAGCCTCTTTGCCCTTGGATTCTCACATAGTGACATCACTGAGAAGCAGCTGCCTCAAGGAGGTCGTGAAGGAGGTAGGAATCATCAGGCCTGCTGAGTTTTCTGGAATAACGGGCAGACTGAGGGCCAGTCTGCAGCAAAGTCTTGTATGCAAAATTTCTCTTAAAAATAGTGAGAAAATACTATGAACAGCCACATTTACTCTCATCTAGAATTCAAGCAAATTTCAGTGTTTGAGACTTGGATAAAGTCTCAGAAATCGGAAAATGGGACTCACCATAATCTTTAGGCTTCTATCCACAACAATTTTTAAAAACTGCTTTTGTGCATTCTTGGGTTTCACATTATGCTCCCACACTTACCCTGTGAATAAAAGAGAACTCTGAAAGAAGTTTAGGAATTGACGTGGTCACCTGGTTGTTACCCTGGCATCCATTCTTCCTCTCCTGTTCAGCATAGTACCCTGTGCTCAGGGTGGGGTTTACCTTTCTACCAGGTCCAGTGGGGAGCTGTGATTGGTCCAAACCCAGGTCAGTCCCACCCCTCTGGCCACAATGATTGGCTAAGGAACCCAGGTGTAGGCCAATCAGAATACGACATTTCTCTGTGCCCCCGGATTGATTCCCAAAGGGCAAGGGGCCCAATTAAAATTTTCATTAAGAAGAGATTTGCTTGGTGGCGCCTGGGTGGCTCAGTCTTTTAAGCTTCCAATGGCTCAGGTATGTTCTAGCCCCGCATTGGTCTCTGTGCTAATTTAGAGCCTGGAGCCTGCTTCAGATTCTGTCTCCTTCTCTTTCTTCCCCTCCCCTGCTTGTGCTCTGTCTCTCTCTCTCAAAAATAAATAAACATTTTTTAAAAAAAGTTGTTTTTTTTTGTTTTTGAAGAAGAGGTTTGCTTGCTTTTCAGAGAGTAACTCAAAGAAATTATCTCTTCCTGAATATTGTGATATATTGCCAATGTGACATCTGGAATGCATGAACCATTTGCGTCTTTGAAGGGAGTCATCTGAAGATAAAGCTAAAATATAGAGGAAGACACAGATGAAGGAGAACAGGAAATGGAATAGAAACACTGAAGGCACCAGTACCTGGTGACTGATTCAACTTGCTGTTACTGTTTAAGCCACTTTGGGAAGGGTTGTCTGTGACTCACAAGAAAACACTCTAGATGGCATATACATTAACTGTGATACTTCTCTTAATTTTCGTTTATTGTTAACATGGATCAGAGTTGCACAAATGATTCATGCAAAGAAATTCTTTGGTTTGAAAGGTCAAATCTACCTTGAATAGAACCTAAGCAGGGCCATAATTTAATATTCAACGACTTTGACACAGGATTCTGCCCATCAGTAAAAAAAGATTTTTAATTGAGTTTCTCTTATAAGTGTATCTCAGGTTTCTTCTTAATATAAATATATAGTTCATCCAATTTTAAAATAATTATACAGGCAACCAGAACACTTAAAAATGATTGAATATATGTTCAGAGAGCAACAATTCCAGATCTTTTAGGAACTTTGTTTTGCCTTGACAGAATTAAGTATCAATCTTCTCTGGAAGTAACTATGAAAGATCAATAAGCACATTAATTAGAAGGGTCTCTATTAAGAGAAAACCATTGGATAATAGTTGCTGTGGTGTAAAAACATTAGAATGTATGTTTTACAAGTAAATAGTCAAGTTTAAAATATCTATGTCTCCTTTGTGTAGAAAATTAAAGTTAAACGGGAAAATGAATCCTAAACTGCTAATTTAGCTGAAATATAGCAAATAATTGAAATCAATTGAAGCTTCAATTGCATCCTACTCTGTGAATGCATTTGCTTGCATCATTACTCTTGGGGTGGAAAGAAAAAGCTGACTTAAGTAGCTTTACAGAAATTGCTTAATAATTAATTCACCTTTTCAAAAGTGGCCAGAGCACTCAACGAGTGAGATAAACTCGAAGGATAACAAAATTGAATCAGACATGTGTGTTATGGGTAATCCTGACTGATCTTAGTTTGTTTCTTCTTTTCTCTGTAGAATTGGATTCGTAGTCATAACAGGCAACTCTGGCTTTCATTTGTGTGTTGTTATTGCATTTCATTTTTGTCTAATGAAAAGTGTTCTATAAAGTATAACTCATCCCCCCTCTCAGGCCTAAGGGTGCTGGCATAAAAATTAGTTTTGAGGATTAATTAATATCTGTAATGATGCTGAAGAAACTGTTGGTGGTTTGCACTACTATTGCTGTGGTTATGAATATGTTTTGCTTGTAACTGGTCTCCACGTCTCATGCATGAAACTACTCAAACTGACAATATGCTACAGTTAAGAGATAGACTAAAAGGCCATTGAGTATTGTAGTACAAGAAAGCAGAATACCAGAGTCACTATGTTCCTGCGAGTCTTAGTTTTATATTTTGGGCTAGACACTGCCTGGCTAGCTGAATAAGAAATAGAATAGCAGAATAAGAAGTTATATTTCAAACACTGGGATAATGTTAATGTTTTTATTTTGGAGGTCTCAGTAAATATGCAGTACCTACAATAGTTCTGGTAATATAACATGCACTTAATGAATTCTTGCCAAATAAATTAATTAGAATCACAATGAATGTATTGCACTTACTTACTTAATATACTCTGTCTATTTTCACCAAGGATTTGAGCAGGTTTAAAAAATACACCCAATAGAAAGTAGCTAAAATAAATGAATGAGAGAATGAGGGCAAGGGAAATGCAGGCAGGAAAAAAATAAATATGTGGTAAGATCGGTGTATGAAAATGCATATGTATAGTTGCTAAAGGTTGTCTCTGTGCTTCCTAGTGGCCAAAGCAAACAAGGAAACAGAACCAATTACGTAGAATTCGGTGTTCTTGAGATAAAACAAAAAGAATTAGTCTAAGGAATCTCAGTCTTTTCTGAACAAAAGAACTGGGAATAATTTCTGATGGGTCTTCATTTATATAACAACCATCATCAACATTGCCAGTTTTACAGTGAAGCAAAATAATTCATAAAGGTCCAAAGCACACAATTTAAGCATATAGTTCTTTGGTAAGGAACACTTAACTGTGATTACAAAGGGAACTCAGTTTGGGATCAGATACATTGATATGAATCCTAGTTCATGTACTAGATATGCCACTGCTGTAAAATGACAATAATCAATAGCAAGATATGACACTGCTATAAACACACAATTAGGTAAATGCCTGAGTGCTCAAGGATTGGTTGTTTTTATTTACATTGTCTGTTTTAGTCCAGAGAAAACAGAATAACTAGAGAATCGAATATATGTCTGTCAGGTATTTCTTTCTAAGTACTAGCTTTCAGGCCTTTCTTTATAAGTACTAACTTTCATAATGAGGCTCTTATTGAGGAATTGTGCAAGTGAAGGTTGAAGTTGTCATCTCTGCCAAGATCCTGAAGAGCAGATAGGTAATTGATTATTGATCAAGAGGCAGACGGTAGGGGTAAAGTTTTCTCACTACTAGAAATACCTGACATGAATGGCTACCACCCCACAGAATTGTAGCAGAAAGGTGGGCAACAGAAGTACCCACCAACCAGAGGTGGTGTCAAATCTTCCTCAGAAAACAGCTCTCCCTCTGTTCCAATGTGTGGATCAGTAGTGACTAAGTCTCCAAAGTTCTGGGCCACACATTATGACTGCTAACAATTTGCCCTGGGCATGTTTCAAAGCAAAAGTTATACCGTTGTTCATGTGGTCGCAGAAATACTTCACGGGTAGGCAGCCACAGAACATCCGATTTTAAACAATATAGCTAAATAGTAAAGCCTCTCAGAGAAGAGATGGGTTGGATAAAAATCAGTATTCATTTGTTTGATAATTTTTGCCATTATGGTCAGTCTATAAATAGGGCTTAAATGTAGAGGCACTCATAAAGGAAGGGCGAGTGGCAAACAAAAATTTTGTTTTGTTCCGATTTGCAGTTAACTTTACCCACCTGTCCAGGATAGAGTTTGGCTGTTGTTGGAATAAAACTCGAGACTTCTGGAGAAGGAGCCCTAGTCCTCTGCCTCCCTTGTGTCCATCTCTCCGAGACCATGACTCTTCACTCTTCTGGGGAAAACTGACATTTTGAACTGTGATATGAGTTTCAGATCTCAGCTTTAATCCTGACTTGGACAGATGCACGTAAGCAATGTGTCACACACAGTCTTGTGGAATCGGAACGCTGGGCACAGAGCAGGCAACTGTTTCCTCACAAAGTTCTTGAAGGTGAAAGAAAACTCGCTGAGTCCAAAATGTTGGTTTCAGTAGGAACAAAGCAAGTACTAATCTGACTCAGAGGGAGAATCAATTTTAATGAATGTGGAAACAGTCTCAAAACGGAACACATCTGAATTACTTACAACCCATTGACTTTAAAAATCAGGAAGATTAAAACCCATCCAATGACCTTTAAAAATTGAGTCAGCAACTTAGAAAATACCATCTCTATGTTTATGTTGTACAGGTAACCTGGCTTTCCAAATGGAGGGGTCTTTCAGGGAGGCTTATTATCTTTTGAGAAACAAGTGAAATTTCCCACGAGATGCAAACCTGTGCACAGATCTTGCAGTATTTGCTGAAAGGTACTTAGCATAGAAGGAGGACCTACAAATTAGCTCATAAGAAGAAAGCAAAGTGATTACACCCCATTCCTCTGCATCACTGAAATATTTATTAGAGCTGTAAGAGGACACAGGGCCAAGTAGCAACACATTGCCTCTGTTACTTTACAAGAACTTCTAAAAAGAGCTGTTGGGAGTAAAAGGGCAATTTTGGATAAAGAAGACTTTCTTACTATCTGTTACATTACAGACTATTTTGTTCCCTTCTAACCATGTCTACAGGCTTCCGTGTCTAGGTGACTTCCATATCACAAGTGGTTTTTGGAACAAAGGCAAATATGTTGAATGGAGAAAGGATGTGGGCTCAAAGGTAATAGTAATCTAGAAATTTCAGGAGATTTTTTGAGGTGAAAACAGAACAGAAAATGAAAGCTCTAATTTCCTGAATAGTGACAAATTTGAGAGGAACCAAAAGGGGCCCTGGATTGAGACTATTAGAGACAGACTGCCACTTTGTTTTTAATCAGGATTAAAACACAAGCTAAATTTTGTTTAGCATTCTGTTAAACCTCATAGAGAAGTAGCTCTGGTTGTTTTAGATCACTCAAAAAATCAAATAGGAGAATTTAAAAATAAAGACTCTATTCCAAGTAATTCTGTAACACTAAAATACATTTCTACTTTGAAATGTCAGCTAACAAATAATGTCAGCTGACTTTGGAATACTTTTCAGGAAGTCTGATTAAAATGTCATCTTAACAAATATTTGAATGATAATATTTCCTTTTTAAAAAGAAACTGGTGCTCAGTTAATTAGTTAATTATGGAGATGAGTGTATGAATCAATAGATCTTGAAACCGTCATTGGAAAAATTGGTTATCTGTAGATTAAAATGAAACTTTACATTTGAATGTGTTTTAAGCATAGTGATTTCTGTGATTTGCAAACTATATGATTCAGATGTTGTATTTCTTTGGAGGATAGAAATGTTTAATGAGTTTTGGATTGATTTCAGAAACTTTAGAAGTATTTGAGTATAATAATAAGAGTGTACAGATACCTTAAGAAGAAAACCAGTAGCTTTAGAGGTTGGATGTTAGGTTTCAGACACAAGCTTTTCAATTAAAATAAAAGAAAATTATTTCCAGAGGGCCAACAGGTGGCCATATCCAGGATTCCCAAACACAGAATTCTTGCTACATGATTCTGATCTTTGTACATTAGCAATTATAGACGTTTGAAAGATCCCTTTAACCACTGAAAGACAAATCAACTTTCTCCCTTGGAAAGCTGGAGCAACACTTGAGATACTTTGTGTGATCCAGCATTGTTTTTGTTTTGATCGCATTCCAATGGGAAACAGTCAGTTAGCCAAATTTACATCAACACTTCCTATGGTAGCTATTGGAAACTAAGCACAGGCAAAAATGTTGGTATCTATTGCAGTGCTTGTTGCCTATAAAAAAGAAATAGATGTATTTTGACTCTTCCTTTCCACACTTTTCCCCTATGTTTAAAAATATTTTGAGGAAATGATGAAGTGTTGGCATTTGCTCATTCTTAAGAACCCACTGAGTAAAAGACATCATATTGAGCTCTTTCTTAGGGCTGTACTACAAACTGGGTGGCTTAAAACAACAGATAAGTATTGTCTTACAGTTTTGGATGTTTGTCTGAATGCAAGACATCAATAGGGCCATGTTCCCTCTGACAATGTAGGGGAAAATCCTTCCTTGTCCTTCTTTGCTTTGGGGGTCTGCCAGCAATCCTTGACACGCCTCAGGAGGTAAGTACATCCATCACTCTAACCTCTGTTTTCACATGGCACCCCCAGTGTGTCTTTATGTAATCTCTCCAAGGTGTGTCCATTTCTGTGTCCAAATTCCCTGTTTTATAATGACACCAGTCATATTTGATTAGGGCTTACCCTAATGACCTCATATAAACATGGTTACCTGTGTAAAGATCGTATTTCCAAGTAAGGCTATAAAGTGAGGTTAGGACTTCAACATATTGTTTGGAGAAACACAATACAACCCATAACACGTGCCATCTATATACATCTTACTGAATAATTGTGACCCACAAGATACTATGCTCAGATTTAAGGAATATGTATAACCTTTGGTTTACATCTTCAAAACGTTCGCTACTTACGGAAACAGTTTGTAGGACTTGAATAGGAAGAGGATGGATAGTTGCAGAGCTCCCCCCCGTAATATCAAATGTCCTCTGGTTGATAACATCAGTAATGGTCCATCAGTCAGTTCTCCATCCCTCGAAACCCGTTCTCTTCCAGTGCTTCTGACTGTCCCCCTGTCAGCCAATAATCCTCAAACCTTATTATTCCTATCAAGAATTTGAGCTGAGCCTTTAAAATACTGGTGGCTTGAGGCTTGGCGAAATTATTTGAGGTAGGGATAATGGTTTGAGCATAAATATGTGCAGATCCACATGTATGCCAAGCATAAGGGAGATAGTACCAGGGCCAGTGTGGCTGAGGTCTATGTGAAGACAGGCCAGGATGTCCACTCCCCATTCTTCTTGATTTGCTGCTTTAATGCTTGTACGGTCAATGTGTGCTGTCCTTTTAACTGTGCTATAACTCTCCATGCCTTTTGGAATGCCTGTGAATTAAGGTGGAGGACTCAGATTTCCTTGTATAAATCATTACTATACAATATTTTAGCATGTGGGGATAAAACCGCAAGGTTTGATATCAAGGAGAATTGGGTCTTCATCTTTCCTTTTGAAAGGAAACTGAAATGACACTAAGTATTATCTTTCTGCCTTGAAGACCTAGAGTATTTATTGTCTGTGATGGTCCTTTGACAGTTATATGAGTCATATACTTGTGGTTATCTTACTATATTTCTATGTCTTATCTCCAAATTACGATATGCAAACATTTGGAAGACAGGGATGAAGGCTTATTATTGCATTTCATCTATTCTAAGGTGGAACTTTTGCCCCTATATTTTAACACCATTGAAAGCTGGATGTGTCTTGCCATCAACCATCACTGGTGTGGCAGAGTTGTCATTGGTGAACTTGGGCTCACATGGATGAACTTGGTTGTAGCTTCTGACGGTATTATCACATTAACTGAGATTGTTAATGGTTATTAATGCACATAGTTATAGCACGGTTAATAATACAGATGTTCCATTTAATTGTCACTTAAAATGTTTATAGAAAGATGACATTATAATTCAGCAATGAACCAAAAATTATGTCTATGTAGAAATGCACAGAAATAGAGAGGTAGGACATAAATTTAATGGCAGTGAAATAGATATTAGTGATTGGAGTGATGACTACAATTTCATATTTTCTTACAAAGCAACAGTGAAGCATTTTAAATGATCTAAGGAAAAAAAGATGGTGACAAGTGGTTGAAGTTTTGTTATATTTTGTACTAAATTGTGGGCCAAAGAACCTTTTATCATATGCCAAGCAAGGCGATCAAAGAAAGGAGACATTGCCAATTCCCTCCCAGAAGATGAAAGAAACTTCAATGCAATGAGAATTGGTATGGCCAGCTCATTCATTCATGTAATCAGTATGGCATTGTTTCATTGGTTAGTTGCAAGTGTTTCTCCTTTCTCAGTTGACATAAAATTATGATGTTCTTTATAAGTGAGAGCATCATGAAGTCAAGGAAATGTCATATTTCTTTGCTGTCACCATGAGTCCCAGCCCTTAAACTTCTTGGAAAGACAGAAAATATTTATTAATTTATTCCCTAGATTTTTATCGATTAAACATAAAAGTCACCCCATTGTTGTGGCTGGGCAGGTTGGAGGCTACCTCCATGTATGTGTAAGAGAACAGGATAGTATTTCCTAGTCTGCTTGGTTGTATGCCTCTTGAAAGAAAAGGTAAGCAAGGAAATGGAACGGAAGGAGTGCCTAGGGTAAAGAGAGGACTGAGGCATGGAAATGGAACAGATTGGCAATTAATGCTGTCAGTCATCATCCTTCCAGCATGTTGTCACCCACATACACTCAGTGACAGCACAGGGAAAGCCTTGTCATGATTATTTTTCTTTCTATTCAGACCCAGCTTAAAAGACTCTGTTTTTAGCTTAATCATGTACATAAGTACATGCATTGGTTCAGTTCAATAGATAATTCTATCCTATTTACAAAATGACTTTTTCTTAATATGTTTATTGGATCATGGTTAGTATTGTATTTCTTTAAAATTTTTTTTAAAATGTTTATTTATTTTTGAGAGAGACAGAGACACAGAGAGTGAGTAGGAGAGGGGCAGAGAGAAAGAGAGAGAGAGAGGGAGGGAGGGAGGGAGACACAGAATCTGAAGCAGGCTCCAGGCTCTGAGCTGTCAGCACAGAGCCCAACGCAGGGCTTGAACCCATAAATCCTGAGATCATGACCAGAGCTGAAGTCAGATGCTTAACCAACTGAGCCACCCAGACGTCCCTATATTTCTAAGAGTATCTCTTTGGCCAACCCTCTTTTTAGTTTACTGTGCACCTTTTCATACTCTTGCATTGTACTGGAAGAGGATGTCTTCTCCACCCCGAGATGTACATCCTGAGGCATCACGTCTGATAGTCTTGATATCGTTATTCCTGCATTCTGTATGCATAATTTTGATGTCACTAATATCCATAAAACCCTCAGTCTTAAGTCTGTTATTAAATATCTAGATAACAATCTCAAATTTCACAAGAGGTTGTAAAAGTGCTTTCACTTTGCTTGCTTTAAAAAAAATGCTTATTAACTTCTTGTCCCCCCATCATCAAAAAGTCCCACATGCTCTATCTTTGTATTTCCTCTCCTCTGAAGTAAATACTAAGCATTTACATTTGCACAAAAGGGCAGTGTAATTAATTTTTTTTTCAATATTCATATCAGATACCTGTACCATATGTTCCAGGGCCATTTAAGTACTTCTTTTTATTTAACCCTGAGAATAACTGAATGGATTACATATGGGCATTATGAATTATGGAATTATGAATTACATTTAAAATTTTAAATACAAGAAAACAGACACAAAATGCTTACATAGCTATACTTGGTAGATGTAGGATACCCTAACCCTAAAAGTCTGTTTCGTTGTCTAAACCTGTGTTAAACCTCATTACAGTGTGAATCAAGCAGTAAATATCCTAGAGCACTAGAGAGTTCTAGGTTATTGTTCTTTATGACAATAGTAACTATAGTGATAAGATTCACTGAGTGCTTCTTTCCTGCAAGGTAAGGTTTTAGGTTCTTTATGTGTATTTAATGAATACAACAGCTTTGAGATATAACTCATTGTCTTCTTCATGTTACAAAGAAATGGAGGCACAGGGAGTGAAGTAACTGGCCTCAGTTTACAGAACTCACCAAAGGTCAGGATCCAGACTAAGGCAGTTGATCTCAAGAGCCTTTATGCTCCACTACTCTTAAGCCCTACCTTTTTGATTTCACAACTAAATAAACAAAAGCCCAAAGGAAAGGCCTTTGGTTAAGAGTGGCCAAGGATTTGGGTAGTGTTGTTCTTTATTTTCAGCCTTAAGGAAGTGGGCACATCTTTGTACACCTCAGGATTTTCGATCAGTAAATAGAAGGAAACGGCAGCTGTGAATGTGTTTCCCTATTCTAGATTTTTATGTTCTGCCCCCTGATGACACACTGGGTCAACTTCAGTGACTATCTCATGCACACATCCCCACACACTCACATGCACACACGCAGACACACTCACATGTACTGACACATGCATACGCACATGTGCGCAGTTTTCTTCTTCAAAGTCTTTGCTCATGATGTCCTCACTGTGGAGAATACCTCTCAGCAAGTCTTGTTCTGCTACTCTCTCTCACCTCATTCTGATTCCTCCACGCATCTTACCAGAATCAATTAAGAAGTAACCTCCCCAGGAAGCTTCTCTCTGTCTAGCAACGGTCCCCAACCGTCGCTGGGGTAGAGGAACCTCCACTGTGCCTCCCCGGTACCCTGCACAGGCAGAATTACTGGATTGATCAGGCTGCTTTTACAAATCGTCTCTCGGGCAGCTTCTTGAGGGCAGACAGTAAATAGTTAATCCTCCTAATGTTTGTGCTTGGCACACAGCTGCCTCTTAAAAAACATGTGTTTGAGAGGATGGGTAAAATAGGTGATGGGGATTGAGGAGTGCGCTGGTTGTGATGAGCACGATGAGCGGTGATGTCTGAAAGTATTGAGTCACTATATTATACGCCTGAAACGAACACTTTATGTTAACTGTACTGGAATTTAAAATTTGAAAAAGCATGTGTTGAATAAATGAATGAGTACATAAATGAGTGAATGCAAATGGAAAATGGGGTGAAGCTGGAAAAGGACTCTGTCACTAAGCCACCTCATACCATTTAGATTTTATAACATTGGTCAGAAGTGCTTAGTCAAATATTTTGAGAGCATTTTTTCAAGTCTGATCAGCCAAGAGTATTCTTAAATGAGGATTGGTAGAGGGGCTGAAGCAGGTGTGGAGGGGCCATAGCTGTCATGAGAGAGAAGCTGCCTGGTCAGAGACTAGAAATGTCCCCCTTTCTGGTGGCAGCATCCTGAGTCAGGTGAGAAGGATGCTTAACCCAAGATGACAGGACTCATGCAACTGAGGGCTACCTGGAGAGCTACTCAGCACTTTAACGTGTCTTATGGGGGAAAATTCATCTCCCTGTGTATTAAAAGTGATCAAACGAGAGAAAAAAAATGAGTAATGATGTTTGAAGCTGTGAAGTAGAATGTTCTGAACTATGGGAAGAAAGCTCATATAACCTTTAAGCCAGTCTCCTCTCTACTGCTTGGCAAAGTGTTAAAGACATTTTTTTTTTTTTCTTTTCCAAGGACTTTTACAAGTGGATTGATGTTTGACTAAATCAGACTCTGGACTGTGCTGCCAATTTTCACTGCCTACTCAGTGTGGGGGCTGTGGAGTAATTCTAACAAAAAAGACTGTCTACTAAAAAATAAGGTTACCGAAAATGTTATGAAAAATTGGTAATACATTAGAAAAAACCCTGAGTGTAATGCATTTTTTACTGAAGAAGAGAGAAATGTCTCCGTTAGTCTGGTAAAGGAAAATAGCTCTGGAATCAGAAATCTGGACCCACACCTAAGCTGTGCCTTCCCCTGGCCAGAATCTTAAGTTATTCAGCTGCCTTGAAAGTTGGTTTTCTAATCAACAAAATGTCATAATAATGCCTAGCTCACAGGATTATGATGAGCAAATGTGTGTGAAAAAAAATAAGCTGGTGTCTGAGACCAACTCGATAATGTTAGTATCTTTGTTATTTAGTGGAAATTAATTACTTAACTTGTTTTAATTGCTTAAAAAGCTACACTGTTAATTAATTTAATTGCTTGAAAAGCAATTGTTAAATTGTTAATTTAATTGCTTAAAAAGCTACCAAAACATGTCTTTTGATTTGAGTCAATAATCTCAACCATAATTTTAATCAATTACAAAATTAAATATTAGGTTCCTAATACATTTCAATACAGTATTTAAAATTTTTTCAGTATTTACTAATCCTCAGCACAAGGGGCTAAGTGTGGTTGTTTGCGAATCCTTGCACAGGGAAAGAGCAACATTACAAATATAAGCCAGGACAGGGTCAGTAGCCAGATGATCTTTCAGCTTGGCCTGATTTTCCTCAGCATTCCTTAAAAACTAGGGGAGGGAAAGGAGCACAATGTAACTGAGTGGGGTAGAACTCTCTTAAATCAGCCAACACAACTAATCCCCAAATGCAAACTCCTTGGTTCCACTTCACTTCTAAAGAATCAGAATCTCTGAAGGTAAGGCCAGGATATATGTATTTTTATTTTTTAAATCTTTATTATTAAAAAATTAATTAATTTTATTTAAATACAAGTTAGTTAACATATAATGTAATTATGATTTCAGGAGCAGAATTTTGTGATTCATCACTTACATATAACACCCAGCGCTCATCCCAACAAGCACCCTCCTTAATGTCCATCACCCATTTAGGCCATCTTCCAATTAACCCCCCCCCCCATACCTTTCCAGCAATCCTCAGTTTGTTTTTCTGTATTTAAGAGTCGCTTATAGTTTGCCTCTTTCTCTCTCTTTATCTTATTTTTCCTTCCCTTTCCCCTATGTTCGTCTGTTTTGTTTCTTAAATTCCACATATGAGTGAAATCATATGGTATTTATCTTTCTCTGACTGACTTGTTTCACTTAGCATAATACCCTGTAGCTCCAACCATGTTGTTGCAAAAGGCAAGATTTCATTCTTTTTGATCACCAAGTAATATTCCATTGTATATATATACCACACTTCTTTATCCATTTGTCAGTCAGTGGACATTTGGGCTCTTTTCATAATTTGGTTATTGTTGATAGTGCTGCTATAAACATTGGGGTGCATATGCCCCTTCAAATCAGCATTTTTGTATCCTTTGGATAAATACCTACTCATGCAATTGCTGGGTTGTAGAGTAGTTCTATTTTTAATTTCTTGAGGAGCCTCCATACTGTTTTCCAGAGCGGCTGCACCAGTTTGCATTCCCACCAACAGTGTGAAAAGCTTCCCCTTTCTCTGCATTCTCACCAACATCCATGGTTTCCGGAGTTGTTAATGTTAGCCATTCTGACATGTGTGAGGTAGTATCTCATAGTGGTTTTGATTTGTATTTCCCTGATGATGAGTCATGTTGAGCATCTTTCCATGTGTCTGTTAGCCATCTGGATGTCTTCTTTGGAAAAGTGTCTGTAGGATACACGTATTTTTAAAATATTTATGTTTTTATTTTATTTTTGAGAGAGAGAGACAGAACGTGAGTGGGGGGAGGGGCAGAGAGAGAGGGAGACACAGACTCTGAAGCAGACTCTAAGTTCTGAGCTGTCAGGACAGAGCCTGACGTAGGGCTCAAACTCATGGATGTGAGATCATGACCTGAGTTGAAATCAGACGCCCAGCCGACTGAACCACCCAAGTGCCCCAATATATGTATTTTTAAAAGGCTCCCAGGTGATTCTTATGATCCCTTTGAGGAGGCATTGTCAGAAGTAGTACTCTGAGGAGGCATTGTCACAGGTAATGCTTTGAGATTTATAGGTAGTTTTTTCTGACGTCAATAATCACGATTCTAAAGCCCAAGTTATAGCAAAAGATATTTGTCAAGTATGTAAAATTCTGCTAGAGCTAAACTGCGAAGAATATTCATATGTTATGTAAGATGTCATTCTTTTCTTTCATTTATTAACATGTGGTCTTCTTTTGAATCTTAATGGACTCTTAGCAATAGAATTTTAATATTTCTTTTATGTTGGTGTACTGCCTTCTTCATTCAGGAAACATCTGTGAGTTAGGTTTGCTCATTAAAATAAAAATCAAAATAAAAAAAATTTAAAAATTATGCCTTCAAGTTGCTTGCAATCTAGCGTGAGAGACGGGCAATGGAACAGGCAGCCATGGTGCAGTATTGAAAGTGCAAGGATGAGGGAAGCCCTAGGATTCATATGGGCATGCAGGAAGGCCATAACCTGGACTAGGATTAATCACACCCTGGGTCAGCATTGGCCTTGGAACCAGGCTACCTGTATTTTAATTCCATACATACAGTGTAACAGATTAGGACATGTGACTTTAGCAAATCATGCCTCTATACTCTATACTCTAAACTCTTTACTCTTTACTATACTCTAAAATGGGGTTAATATTGGTGCCCAAGTCATAAAATTGTCATGAGAATTAAATACGATGGCACATGTAAATTACGAACCCAGTAGTGAGTGCTCAGTACACATTGACATACGATAGCTACTGAACACATCTCAACTGAGAGCTGAAGAGTGTCTAAGAATGAGCCCTGAGAACAGAAGGGATCATCTAGGTCTATTCAATCTGATAAGGTCTTGCATTGTTAATACCCTTTTGCAATGCTAAGAGCCCCCCTCACTAGAAACACACACATAATACAAAGTCAGAAAAAAGTTAAATTACTAGTCTGGCAGGAAACTATAATATGCTCATCCTCTTTGATTAGTCAATTGCCAATGTGAAATAAATAAGAATGAAAAACAATTTAAGTTTTCATATGGATTTCCCTTTCATTTATTTCACTAGTCTTGCATTTTTTCCCCTGTGAGACTATGTGTATGAAAATTTTACTATGCTTAATGATTTAGCGAAACAACACATTTTGTAATCACAACAGTCTCAAACAGCCTTGAGGATACTTTTATGATCTATTTTTTCCTCCCATCTCTTTTTCTTCCAAGGTGTATCTATTCCTTAATTTTATTCAGTTCTAAGTTTAAATCTCAGATTCAATGAAAAAATTATCTAGATTTTTAGTACTCCTTAGAGAAAAATGCTGGTGTGCATTTTCCCTTTTTGTTACCATCATTTGTTCAAGATTTTTAAAACTCAATGTCTACTGTGGTGCTATTTCATGTCTGAGAGAGCAATACTGCTCCATTCCCCAGGACTGGTCTGAGTCAAAAAAGAAGTGAAATCTGAACATTTCAATGACAATATCATGGTATTATTTAAACCTTACTGACATCTAATAATGAAATAGGCTTTATACATCAAGTAGAATTAGGTATAACACTTATTAGGTGAATTCATTTTACTTGGACTGACAGATGTGTAAACTCACACTTGAGAAGTAGAGGATAAATGATACTGGCAGATGAAATCTGTCAAGTAACTGAAATTCTGTAAGGATGAACTGTGTTACCTCTAATCACAATTGGAGGTGATGAGATCCTTGGTGTTGCTTCTTCTCTCCTGGCCTCCTTATTTCTCTAACTCTTGATTAAAATGGATCATATTTGTTCCTGCCAGTCCCTGTTTAAATTATCAGTGATAACCATAGCCAAAATTTTTGATGGTGATGAGTGGGGGAGACTTACCCACTGAGAGCATTTAGTAGAAAGCCAAACCTACAGCAATCTGCTGTAAAAAAAAATTGCTGCTTTATTGGTGATGGAACTGATATCCTTTTTTTAAAACTTCTTTTAATATTTATTCATTTTTGAGAGAGAGAGAGAGACAGAGAGAGACAGAGAGAGTCAGAGAGGGGCAGAGAGGGAGGGACACACAGAATCCAAAGCAGGCTCCAGGCTCTGAGCTGTCAGCACAGAGCCCGACACAGGGCTTGAACTCTCAAGTGGTAAGATCATGACCTGAGCAGAAGTCGAACACTTAACTGACTGAGCCACCCAGGTGCCCCTGGAATATTTCTATAATGGATATGATTTTTGTGAACGAGGAGTGCAGATATGAAAACAAAATTGGTAGCATTCTTTATTTTTCTATAACTCAAAATAAATATTATACATTGAACTCCCATTTAGTCCGATGGCAGAAAACTTAATCTGGCCATTTTCACACAAACTTGGTCAACTCAGGACTTTTTTCTTTTCACTGGAATGTTGTGTAAATTCCCAGGCTACTAAGAGAGCTTCCCAATGGGGGTGGGGTTGCCATTGCTTGGTGTCTGATACACTGGCATCTGCCGAAGGGTGTGACACCATCCTCAAGGCATGCAAATCTGATATACCTGCTTCTCAAACTTCACCTTTTTCCCACACCCTCCCCCGCCCCCAGCACACTAACCTTCCCAAAGATGGTTGTGACTGGATCTGCTTCTAGTTTAAAGGTGGAACTGCCTTCTGTGGAGAATGCCACTCCTTCTTCACAACCAAGATGCCCCTTTATTATTATTATTTAAAAAAAATTTTTTTAATGTTTATTTATTAATGAGAGACAGAGACAGAGCACGAGCAGGGAGGGTGGAGGAGGGGGAGACACAGAATCCAAAGCAGGCTCCAGGCTCTGAGCTGTCTGAACAGAGCCTGATGCGGGGCTCAAACTCACAAACCAGAGATCATGACCTGAGCCGAAGTCAGACGCTTAACCGACTGAGCCACCCAGGCACTCCAAGATGCCCCTTTACAATGTGAATTCTCTCTTGTGCTCATGCTCTCTCTCTCTCCCTCCGTCTTAGCATATTTTCCTGTCTTTTGAGGAACGTGAAAATTCAGCTCTTTCACCTCCCCACTACAGGCAGCAGGAGGTCTGACGGGGGCTACCTCAGGCCCCCTCTCTTCCTGGAACTACACTTATCATTTTTACCCAACTGCTATTGCATTTGCTGTGATAGGGAAGAGAGCTGAGAGGGGCTTACTGCCTCTCAGGTCCCAGATGGGAAGTGGGGAGCAAGTTCTCTCCACTTTCAGATGCCACAAAATTTATCGGAGCGCCTGCAGCTGTATTGTTCTCCCCTGTGGCAGGTTGCATTTTCAAAAGATAACCACAGGCTGGGCCATATCTCCCAACTCACATGCCCTACTTACAATGGGACTTTGACATTCCTCTCACTAAGTGGTCAGGTGGGTCTCTGTCCTTTCCCTTTAAGCCCGGGCAGGACTTTGTAACCACCTCAACCAGGAGAGTGTGGTAAGAATGATACCATGTGCGACTTCCGAGCCAAGTTATAAAAATGTCATGCATTTCTGCCTCATTCTCTCTGGACGTTTACTTGCCTTTGGAGTTCTGAGCTGCCATGTAAGGTGTCTGGCTGACCTGAGGCCACTGTGCTTCAAGGAAGCCCAAACTAGCACATATGTAGCAGAGACCATAAAGGGAGGCCTTGAGACTGCATAAGAGAGACCAGGTACCTGGCCAGCCCCAGCTGATACACCCGACCATTACACTCAAGCCACTGTCTGATTGCAGCTAAATAGGAGGTTCCTGAGGCAGAAGCATCCACCCAAAACCTTCTTGAATTCTTGATCTGCAGAAACTGTGAGAGATAACAGAGATTGGTTTTAAGCCATTGAAGTTTCATAGTAATTTGTTATGAGGTAATGGACCATTGGAACTTTCTTCCCTCCATCAATTTAATAGTGCTTAGTCGAAATGCTCTATTCTCAAAGACCTACATGGACACCTGACCTTCAAACCCCTTCCATTCCCAGTGCTAGCCACATAATCTGTACTGCTGGGAGTGGGGATAGAGGCGGAATGGACATTCTGACTCTTCAGTTCTTCTCTCTCCAGGCTATCGCTTATGGCTTTTTCTTCTTTTCCTCAGCTCTGCTCCAATTTTACCTTTGGGTATCAAAACTAAACACAAAAGTAAAAACGAAACACCCTTTCTTTTGCCAAAAGAAAAAAAATGACCTCTAAAACGATTTTTTTGGGCCATGATTTTCCAAGGCTTACTTAGAAACTTAAAATTCAAGAAATGGATTGTTTGGTTCATTTAGATGTATTAGCACTCCTCCAAGGCATTGGATGTTGCTAATTAAATGGAAAGAAGGGTCAAGAAATTTGTGTGTAAGGGGAAGAAACTTTGATAATATCTGAATGCTTGATCTTATCACTGTGACAAAAAAACAAGAACAACGAAAAACTACAGGGAGTCCATACCACAAACTAGTATGCATCAGGTTAAGTCTATGTGGATCCTGGAAATATTGTTAGGTGAAGGAAGCAAGTTGCAGAAAAATAATAAGCATGGTTTCATACCATTTAAGCAAAAACATTTCCTTTTTTAAAATTAGTTTTGAGAGAGAGAGTGAGCATGTGCAAGAGTGGGAGGGACAGAGAGAGAGTAGGGCAGAGGGTCCAAAGGGGGCTCTGCACTGACAGCAGAGAGCCTGATGCAGGGCTTGAACTCCCGAACCTCAAGATCATGACCTGAGCTGAAGTCAGACGCTTTAACCAACTGAGCCACCCAGGCGCCCCTAAGCAAAAACATTCTTTAAACACAATAACAAAACAAATGTATATACATATTTGTGTGTGTGTGTCCATGAATGAATATATAATCTTTAAGCAATCACTTTTAACTATGGTGAGAGCACTGACTTATAGAAAAGGAGCTTTCCTTTGTATGGTTTGAACTTTTATTTTTTTAAAGTATTAATTTTGCAATTTAAATTTTTAAAAATTGTATTAAATTTAACAATAAAATGCGCTAAGAAAACTGAGCCATCTATCTGAACACCAGCATTAATAAACAAACATTAACAGCCACAAATATTTAGATATACTTTATGGAGAAATATAACATAGATTAAAGTTCAAATCAAGTTTTGAAATAATATAAAAATCTTACGTATGTAAGTTTTCAAGTCATAATATAAGAAAAAAGTTATGGCATGTCTCCCAAAATGTCATGTTTTAAGATACTGTTAGAGTTTGTAAATACCATTTTTGTTGTGTAGCCAGAATAATCATTTTTCTCATGAAATGTGACATAGACATTAATTAATCCTGGGTCTCTTAGAATTATTGCAACAACTCAAAACTAGCCACATCATTATATATTAATTAAATCAATGTATATTTAAAGAGTGGCTACTATGTGTCTGGAACAGAAATTGGTCATATTTTAGAAAAGCATTGGTCCCTACCCCTGTGGAATTTCTAACCAAGTGGATGAGGCAATAATTATTTATAATCACACAAATAAACATACAATTACAAATGTATTAGGTTTTCCGAATCAGTGATTTATGATCTCAATCAGGGGTGATTGAGAAGACATTGGAAATGTTCAAGAAGACTTGGAAATATCTGGAGACATTTTTGGTGTCACAAATGATCAGGATTGGAGATGGGTGGTGCTATCTACAGGGTAGAGGCCAGAGATTCTGCTCAGATCCTTCAACCCATAGGACAGCCCTGTCTCCCACAATAAAGAATCATCCAGCCCAAAATGTCAATAATGCCAAGGTTGAGAAACCCTACTATAAAGGAAAAATGTAGTGTATTTAGGAGCATATAATGGTGGTAATTGGTGATTTAGGTATGGCCTCTCTGTTATTCAGTACAGAAGCTCACAGAAAGGTAAATTATCCACCAAAGACAAAGGGCGTACATGTTTTGCCTTGATTTCTTTGCTTGCCAACGTACACAGGAATAAAACTTCAAATAGGAAAGACCGCATCCCCTTTTCTAATGAGGAAGTCAGAAAATAAGACGAGATTTGGCAAGCCCCAACCTGAGAAATGGAAGCAAAGGATGTAACTAGAAACCATCTCAGAAATCTAATCAGCCTCACAGGGTAAGAACCATGATTATCAGAAACTCGACTTTCTCTTATTTGTTATTTCAGTTGCCCTAATTTATTCGAGATTAAAAGCAAAAGCAAACGAATAAACAAAAACAAAACCCAAACCCAGACCAACTAAAAGAGCCTATGTGGCTGACGTCGAATGCAGCATGGCAAAGGGGAACCAGGCAGACGGAGCCCCATTCTGCAGCTCGTCCTATAGAAGAGCACAACAGCCAGAGAGAGCTATTCTGTAAGTGCAATGCCAGCTGACCAAAGCCAGGAGGTTCTGGAAAAGGAGAAAAACATGAGAATAACCCAGGGTTAACAACATAAAGATCCACCTAGAATTTACCCGTGGTAAATTCCTAATGGAATTATCAGCTTTGTCTATCAGGCTCATCTGTTGCTAGTTGGTTGGTGAGATGATAGTAGTTAATGTTTGAGTTCACCAACTCTCTCTTTTTTTTAATTTATTTTTTAATGTTTATTTTATTTTTGACAGAGACAGAGACAGAATGCGAGAGGGTTAGGGGCAGAGAGAGAGAGAGAGACGCAAATCCGAAGCAGGTTCCAGGCTCTGAGCTGTCAGCACAGCTAGAACTGTGCTCGAACTCACAAACCATGAGATCATGAGCTGAGCTGAAGTTGGACTCAACCGACTGAGCCACCCAGGCACCCCTGAGTTCACCAACTCTCTTATGTAAGATGTTTCTGGTGCCTTTCTGGAATTTTCCACCTGTACAGGAGAAATGTGGAAGAATAGAGCCAGAAGAACATTCCTAAAAGGAGAATATAATGTAAATCTATCCAGACACTAGAAGGTCATCACCAATCCAGACATGAAATGACAAGTAGTCTTTTTGTCCCTATACAGTCAAAATTAAGGCCAGTGAGGTTTTGTAACTCTTGCCACATTCCTGCCTGGAGAGGTCTGCTCCAAGTTCTCTCAGAGAAAGGAAAATGTAGCCTTTCTCCCCTTTCTTCATACATGTTATTCAACATCTCTTAGACTTTCCATGCAAGGCCTATAAGACAAAGGTATTAACATCCCTGGCAAATGGGAAAGAAGCTAACTAGCATAAAATCAAATGGTTGATTCTTTGTCATCATGATGAAAAATTTTCTACACACCTGTGCTACATGGTGGCAGTTTTTCATGAAAATCATCTTGGGTCACATTTGAGTTAAAAATGATTACCACAGTATTTTCTTTTTAATTTGACTTTTTACAAAATGATGTATAGTGTAGGCTTATTTTTTTTTTCAAAAAAACAGGTAAATACTATAAGAATTTGAAAAATTCCAATTAACACAAAGGGGAAAATAAAAACTTCTTTAATTTCATTCCAAGGCAATAAACATTATTAATATTTTAATTTGTTCTTATCTCTATCTTTAGCCTATGGATATGTTACTAATACATTTTAAAATGAGGTGAAATGGATATAAAGAATTCATGTTCCAAAATATATGAAGAACTTCATTTTTGAAAGTTATAGGTTACCCTGACATATTTCTTCTTCCCTAATACATAAATAAGCAAAGAAGCTTGAGAACTGACATGGAACAAAGAGAGGTAAAAATATATCTGTCATATGATTTCCAAGGTGCTAAAATTTGGTCAAAATCATTTCTTCTGTGATTAATTTTGGGCCCAGAGTTTTTAATATTTGACATTTCTATAAAGGGACTATTGTAGAAATAGAAAATTCTGTCTCTTTTCCCAAGAGAATTATTTATTGATTAGCTCTAGCTTTGCAACCTAAGCACTTGGTACTTATTTGCAAATGAGTCACTTAATAGGACCACCTACATGTAACTCAATTATCTTTGTTTTCTGCAGAGAAAAATCAGTGAAAATTGTATTTGTGCTAATCTGTAACCTATTACTTGAAATTTATCGTGAGTCTAAAAATATTAGTGAATAGAATAGCATCCCATTTCTTAATTATTTCATTTCCTGGCAATAGGTGACTTAGCCTTTGGTGCCCAGATTCATCCTGGCTAACCCCATCTCTTATTTTAGCTGTGGCTGTTGTAGATGGGTCTATGGAAGCTTCAACTCACAGAGGGAGGGAGAAACCCCTGACCCAGGGGCTTTATACGTGTGCTCCCTGTGTGCCTCACAGACCCCAAGTACTGGCAGGATGTTCCTTCGTTAGTGCATATATACAACTCAAAACCTTGAAGCAGTTAGTATCCCTGAAGGCAACTGTCAACCAATGGGGCCAGAAGTTGATGGAAAATTCCCTCTGTCTTCCATGGTCACAATTCTAGGAGCTATCCAGTATACTTTTCCTTGGGAAAACTGAACCCTGTTGTCATAGCACTGATGTCATTAACACATAGTTTTATTGGCTTGTCCTCCTTCTGTGCCTCATGCTCCTCCCCACTCCTGCTCCCTGGGCTCACCTCCCAAATAATTGCTTACTCACAAACCCTTCATCAAACTCTGTTTTCAGGAGAATCCAATGAAGATAACAGGTAAGGGTGGTCTAATAATTTATATACAAATAACCTTCTAATGAAATTGAACCATCTTGTTCTGTATATGAGATCAGAAGTATGTTAAGTGGAACTTTAGAATACATGCCCTTCTGGGGGTGCCTGGGTGGCTCAAGCATTTAAGTGTCTGAGTCTTGATTTCAGCTCAGGTCATGATATCACAGTTCGTGGGATCGAGCCCCATGTCAGGCTCTGCACTGGCAACACAGAGCCTGCTTGGAATTCTCTCTCTCTGCCCTTCTCTGGCTTACATGCATGCTCTCCCTCTCATTCTCTCTCAAAATAAATAAACTTAAAAAAAAGAGAAGGATGCATGCCTTTTTGAGGAAGAATAAATTCAACCACTAAATCTTAATTAAATTTCTGGATACTTTATTCAAACTTCTAATGTGAGTTCATATCTAACACTACCAATTACTGGCATAGTCAGTAATTTCCAACATCAGAGTTTCTAACATCACAGAGACTTAATTTAATCATCTCTATATTAAAAGTAATGATATCTACCTCAGTAGATAATATCTAATTCAGAATGGAATTGAAAGTGATAAGCTGTAAAAGGTAAGAGATCATGAAGCACCTTGCAAATCATGATAAGAAGCCTGGATAATATTTTGAAGCAATGGAGACTTGTGAAGTGTTTAAAGAATAACTGATTAGGGGCGCCTGGATGGCTCAGTTGGTTAAGCATCTAATTCTTGATTTTGGCTCAGATCACGTTCTCACCAGTTCATGGGTTAGAGTCCTGCATTGGGCACCATGTTGACAGTGCAGAGCCTGTTTGGAATCCTCTGTCTCCCTCTCTCTCTGCCCCTTCCCACCTCATGCTGTCTCTGTCTCCCTCAAAATAAATAAATAAACTTAAAAAAAAAAGAAAAACTGATTAGATTCACACGTTAGAAAGAATGACTGGTGGTAGAATAGTGGATGGAAATGAGGGCATGAAGAAAGGGCAACCTGATAGGAGAGTGTCATCAAGCAAGTGAGAAATGATGGTAACACAGTCACCTGAATCAGAAGTGCTGGAGTAGGGATGGTGAGAAGTGGGCACCATCTTTGACCGAGAAACTTGGTGACCAAACTGGTGTTAGGGAAAGAACAGTAGAACAAAAGGTGGCACCTGTGTTTCTGTTTTGGGTCACTGCCTGGATGGGGAGCCCTTTGCTGAGCTGGGACCACAGGAGGACATTGAGTAGGTTTGGTGGACTGTGGTGGGCCTGGATCTGTGCATGTTGAGTTTGATCTACCTATGACACTTCGTAGCAGAGCACAGTTGAAAGAGGATGGAACCAGAAGGATTTCCTATAGGAAGTGACAGCTAAGGTGAGACCTGAGAGAGTAGAGGTTATGGAGATGAACATGGGAGCAGATGTGGACATTAAAAAAGACAGCTCTGGTAATGACAATGGGAGTGCATATACAATGAATAAGGAAGTGGCTTACTACAATGCAGAAGAACCAAAGGCTGGCTGACATCCAGAACTGCTAAGAGATAGCTTTTGTTTTTAACACTGAAGCAGAAGATCGACCTTTGTAATGTTATCTGTATTTTTTTCAAATGGTTATAAACAAACTATTTCTCCTTAGATCCAGCCATTCCCCCCCACCCCCCACAGCTTCTTTAAAAAATATCCTTTGCTCCCTAAATGCTGGCATTATAATCCTCTTTAGTGTCTTTACTTCATAGCAGGGAGTTACTGAGCTGTCACATAGAGGCTGCCAAGGCCGAAATGGTATTCAGAGCGTTTTCCAGAGGCAAAGATAGGGCTGTCCTTCACTTAGAAATTTCATTAGGAATTATACACCAACAGGAGTATGGGTGTGGAACATTGAGTGGCACAATCTGAATTAAAATTGGTTTGGTTGTGAAATGGCTCTCTTGTTTAAAAACCACATCCTTTCAGAAGAACTCAGAGAAAACCAAAAGCTTCTACCATATTCTTCACAAATTTAAATATTTATAGCACGTTCGTTTACTTGGATCTCTTTTATTATGCCGCCTACAGACTTGAAAACTACTGTAGATTTGAAAACATGTTTGACCCTTGGTTACATGATGAATCATGTAATAATGACACCGCAGTTAAGTTACCAGAATAAATGCAATCAGATACTTGGGAGAGAGGGAAAAAGAAAATTCTTAGGTGGCAAATCTAAATAATGAGCTAAGGGATAGTTGCCTGAAAAAGACTTGCTAAGGAAAGGCATCCAACACATCCATCAGTAATAGAATTCTTATTTCCTTTTGCCTTAATTCTGCTACAAGTACTGTGGACGCTTAATTATTTTGACATGTGATCTTTCTAGCTAGAGGAGTTAATATGCTAAGGCTTGGGAGTCTGGATTTAATTTTGCCCTAAATGAGCATGGATTTAACATTTTTTGTTTTTGTAGCTAAAGATATTTTAAACGTTATACATATGTGTAACACACATAAATATACACATACATAAGCACACATATATACCTATATGCATACATACATAAGTATGTATACATACATACACAGATATGTAAATATACATATATATAATTTCATGGCTTCCAGGAATATACTTTTAAATAGCTTTAATGTATGTTTGTGAAAGAGCTGAGCTAATTACTGCTCTGTGGTGATTTCTTAAGAATGTCATAAAACAGTTTTAGAAGATCAAAGGAAAAATGGACTCTCCAGGACATGTTTAAAAAGGTATTGTCATTTCTGTTTGATAGGGATTAAATCAAGACATAAACAAACTTGGTTTGGTTGACTTAAATATGTCGTATGCTTTCTTAGAGTTTCTTATTTGCTTGTCCTTTCTGGATTTTAAGAGTTCTTTGATTTTGTCAACATTGGCGCACTCTGAAAGGTCATCCTGATACGCTATGGGTTTCATTAGTGCTTCAGCTTGCTATTATGAAAACATTCCCACTCAGTAAAGAGTTTGAGATGGACACATTTTCTATACTTTTGTGATATTTCAACATATTATGAAATAATAAAGAATTACGTGGTTGCCTTAGGGTTTTATTAGACTTCACAGGATTATTGATTTTTGTTGTTGTTTTTGTTTTGGTGATCACAAACTTTATTAGTTAAATAAAGCACATTCAACAAATATGTTTGTGTTTTTACTCAACCCTTGCTCCTTGCTATCTTTCAGAGTAACAAATGATCCTGAAGAGTGAATGTCTAATTTTTGTGGATATATTTTTATCTATGGTTTTCATTTCTGAACAGTGAGATCTGATCCTCCAAGATGCCAAAGTCTCTCCAACCCATCCCCCTCTTTAGGAAATTACTCTGTGATGCGTTTTTAGCAAATCAGGCAGAACTGAAGGAAGGGGGAAAATCATCTGCCATTGTTGGTGTGTGTCTTGCATGACAAATATGTTGTCAAAGAAATACTGAAGGAATACCAAGAAGAAGAGACATGATATAAAATAAGTCAGAAAATGAGATGTAGAGTTTATATTTTTACATGAAAAAATAATTTTGAAAATTAGAATCCATTAATGCAAAAAGTATATATTAATATCTCTAGATATAAGTCCCTGCCCTTTCAGTACGGTTAGGTTATCTTAGTGATTTGGTTCAGGCAGGACTATGCCTTTCTTTTCTTGAACTGGGTGCAGAGCTATATCATTATATTTTTTTATGCTTTTCATCTGCTGTAGCCTACATAAATCAGTAAAAGGAAATTTGGCCTGGCAGAAGAGACAGATCACAGATCACAGCTGCAGAATCTAAAATTCCTGATCAAACTGATCAACAATGTAAAGAAGCACATACATTTGTCAAAGGTTCAGTGGCTTTATCTTGGGATCTTTCTAAATAAAGAATCCCTCTACCAGATCCAGAATTTGTAATTTATTATTAATAAGAATAAATATTTCAGTGTCTGTGCATGTTCATTTGTGTATCTGAAGAGGTTAGTGATGAACACTTAAAGCTAGCGTTTTGGTTTGCTTGTTGATTGCATAGTGTACATGTGCATGAGTGACTACATGTCTATTAGTCTCTAAAAAAGCCTGGCCCTCAGGCAAGACTGGATGTCCATGATTCTAGGATAACATTCAGCTATCAGTATCCCATTAATAAATGATATTATTTGCACACTTTGAGCCTTCTCCCATACCACCAGACCTGTCTACCTAGCAAATTCCAGACTCAGCTGATACCAAATATGTTACTTTTAGATAAGATCTGTTCCAGAATCTGGACTATTTGATTTCTAATCCCAGGAGCTGGGTCTTTCTTCCTTAAGGGCAGGCCATCCTGTCAGTCTATCTGGATCTTCTCTACTCCCATTCTGCATCATGAAGTCTAATATCCTATATTTCATCCTCTTTGACTTCGGGTGTCAAATGACTCTGCCAATGGCTGGGATTTTAGCTACAAACCTGGAAATTACAAGGCAAATCTTATCTTTATAAATACAAGACATCAAGGGTGGATAAAATTTAGTATAATTTACCAGGAGTTCTAAGTTCCAAATTTTAAAGTCTCGATTGCATTACTATTCCATTACTTAGTTTATATACATACAACACTCTCATTCACATTATACCTGTTCTGTGTAGTTTTCAAGGGTGGTAAGGTAAGCAATATCCATTTGAGTTGAAAGGTTAATATAGTATGCCTAGAGCTTTATTTTCTTGAGTTCAGAAGGGATTACCCCAATCTTTGTGTCAATCAAGACTTCACCGGAATTATTCAGTGTCTTCTTTCAAATAGTCTATTTTCTTTTCTGGATCTCACTTGTGGTGACGCTGGTTTCTTGTCAGTTGTGCTATAGTGTTCCTTAGTTTTGTCATTTCATACCAGATTTATACCTGGCTGTTTATAAACCAGGTAGAGCCTGGCATAGACCATACATGTGGGCAATCTGATTAGACTCTCTGCCCTTCAGTTTTTCTTGAACCAAGTTTAATTTTGTAGCTTCTTGGCTTTTGATAGGAACTGAGGTTGATCAGGAGGAAAGGAGGACAAAGAAACAAAAAGTGTAACATAGAAAGTGAAGCAAGAAAGGGGCACCCGGGTGGCTTAGTCGGTTAAGTGACTCTTGGTTTCTGCTCAGGTCATGATCTCACAGTCTGTGAGTTTGAGCCTCGCACCGGGTTCCTTGCTGACAGCACAGAGCCTGTTTGGGGACCTCTCCCTGTCCCTCCCCCTGCTTGCTTAGAATGAGAAATAAATAAACAAATAAACAAATAATAAAATATGTAAGAAAGTGAAGTAAATGTTCTCAGAGGTAGAGGCTATGGATAGGCAAGTCCATTCAATATAGGTTTAACAAGAAGACTGGGTTTTAGTGAGTCTTTTTGTGTTTTGGGCGTTTATTAAGAAACACTAAGGCTAGGAGTTTGCTACTCCTGATGTAGGGTGTAGGTGTTTGCACATAAATATTAACCCTTTACACTGACAAGCTCTTGCTGAAGCACAGCCCCACTGTTTTTCCTCTAAACCAAAGCTTATTACTGGGGGCCACCATGCTCAGCTTTTATCACTCAGACACATCCACCTTTTCTTTCTCTACATTACTTTTTTGCATGTCTTATATCTCCACAATTCTTGGTTATGATTTTTAAAAATTCTTCATTTTTCTCATGTCACACTCACGTGTAGAGTTGATCATGGTCTCAATTTATGACATCCCACCATTCTGATGCAATCAAGACCTTTCTCTTATTCCCTTTTCTATATCCCCTTTTTTCTTGACTCCCAAGCATATTCTCTTCTCTAATAAATGTCTACTTTTTGGATATGCATGTACCCTTCTAAAATATAATATTTGTAAGAGTTTTAAATGTGCATATGTGGCATTTTGTTGTAGACACTCAAATTGCCTCAAATTTCCAGGAAACACAAATAACGCTGCAACAAATATCCTTGCAAATGTCACATAATGGATTTTGAGAACATTTCTCTGAGATTTATAGCCAAGAGTGGGATTGCTGGGTATATAGGCTTTCTGCATGATGAGTTTCACTAAGTACTGTCAGATTGTTTTTCAGAGTGACTCAAACCTTTCTCTCTCATCAATAATATGTGGGGCTTTGAGCTCACTCACATTCTCATCAGTATTGGGTCGTATCCAAATTTTTAAAATTTTCTAATTTGATGGATTTAAAGTGATATCTCATTGTTTGTTTAATCTGTGTTACTTTAGTTACTGATGAGTCTGAGGATTTCTTATCCATTCAGTTTTCCTTTTTTGTGTGTGTGATTCTTATTCTAGTACTTGTCTATTTCCTTTTTCTTTTGATTTGCAAGAGTTTCCTATTTTTAAGTTATCCTTTGGCAGTTTTAGATATTATTGGTATCTTCTACCATTCTGTCATCTGTTACCTTTGCCCATACTATTTTTGTAAAAGAAAGATCCCTAATTTTGATATAGTTAAATTTGTCAATTTGATGAACATATCTTGTATCCCTTAAGTACACATTTTTTTCTGCCACAAGGTCACAAAGATCTCTCCTTGGCATTTGCTATACTGACTTCATAATTTTACATTTAAATCTTTAATTTAGTGTTCATCTTTATGTATTATACAAAGATCCAGCTTATTTTTCTGGAGATACTGAGACTTCCCCAACATAATCTACTAAACAATGAATTGTTCCCCATTGGATTTGATGTTCCTTTTATCATACATTAGGTTTATATATATATATATAGGATCATATGTATATATAATATATGTAATACAAATATGTGCATATTAGCTCTCTTTAAAGTTTCATTGGTTTATTTATTCTCCACCAATATCATTTGGTTTTTACTAAGGTTTGTAGCTTTATTATCTAGTAGAAAAAGCATCTCTCTTCACTCTTCTTTTTGCCTTACTGGGCTATTCATGGATTTTGTATTTCATATAAATTCTAGAATAAGTGTTTTTATATTTTTAAAAATGTTGCTAAATTTTCTATTTGGATTATAATAAATTCAGACATGAATCTGGGGAATATTGACATCTATACAATGAAAGTTACCTGTTTGTCAACATGGAATATTTCTCCAGTTATTCAGATCTTTTTAAATATTTAATTTTAAAAATTTTAATTTTATTATTATTATTTTTTTACATTTATTTATTTTTGAGAGATAGAGAGAGAGACAGAGTGTGAGTGAGGGAGGGGCAAAGAGAGAGGGAGATACAGAATCCGAAGCAGGCTCCAGGCTCTGAGCTCTCAGCACAGAGCTCAACAGGAGACTTGAACCCAGGAACCGTGAGATCGTGAGACCTAAGCTGAAGTCTGACGCTTAACCAATTGAGCCATCCATGCGCCCCTGAAGTTGACTACATTCTTAATTATAACTAAATCTAGAAGTTTGGCTTCCACGTGAATCTAAGTTTTCAGATTTGCAATAGTATATTCCTATTATTTTTCTTATTTTTCAGAATATTATTTGAGATTCTAGATTTATAAATTTTAGAACAATTTCAGAATCATTTTTTTTGGATTTCATGTCCCTTTTTTTTTGTCCAAATTAGATTTTGACTTGGATCGTGTTAACTCTACACTATCCAGTATGGTAGTCATTAGGTGCATGGGGCTATTGAGGACTTGAAAAGTGGTAGTACAAATTGAGATAGGCCATAAATGTAAAATACAAACCTACTAGCAAACCCCAGTACAAAAATAAATAAAATATGTCATTAATAGTTTTTATAATGTTGTATGTCAAAATGATAGTAGTTCAGGTGTATTGGTTAAATAAAATATATTATTAAATATAATTTCACCTGTCTCTTTGCTCTTTTTCTGTTTTTTTTCCCACTTAATCACTTTTATTGTCATATAAATATGTATTCCCAGGCAAAGTGATTCTACTTTTTCTTAAGTGTCTAGTAGAATGTTTAAAATTATACATGGGTCACATATTATGTATATTAGACTTTGCTAAATTAAATATTTAAATGATTTAGGAGGAAATTTTCTCTTGAAAGCAAAAAATACAAGTATGGACTTAAATTTAAGCCTTCTTGCATACAAGCAAGTAAAGATTCAGCACATTTACCTTTACTATCCTCACACACACACACACACACACACACACACACACACGCACACGTATACAAACACTGTCAGGATTCTGGCTTTGAGCATGTAAGTAGAGGGCATGCTATTTCAGTCCAGTAGGGAATATGGAAGACTTGGAGGAGAAAAAGATGGGCTGGGTTTGGGACACGTGGAGTATGAAGGGTATGTATGGTTGACATATAGGAGGAAACACTTCCTTTCGCATATGGTTGTACATGTAGGTCTGAAGCTCAGGAGGGAAGCGTGAGCTGACAATAGTGAAGTCAGAGTCATTAGCCCATTATTTGGCATTAAGCATCAATAGGGCCTTGTCTCGACTGTTTACTGATTAAGATGTTTCCTATTCATTAGGAATGAATAGGATGCTTCCTATTCATTAAGATGTTTCATATTTTTCAGGAGTATTTATGTTTTAATGAAATACTTTAAAGAATACTTTAAATATCAAAAATACCTTAAAGACCTAGAAGAAAATCTATTTAGGAAAAAAGATGGGCAATGGAGTGATAATTATTTTAAGACTAACCTGCTCCTAAGAGGGGTATGTCTGTAAAAAAAAAGTGCTCTGGAAATCCCTTTACCTAATTGAGTCAACTCAGGGAGGAATTCAAGGGTAACCACACAGTCTAAACAAGAGGAGGAGAATTCATCCAAAGACAACCAGGCATTCTACTAAAATATTTTTATTTATTGATGGAAACACATTCAAGGTGAGGTGGAGTGGGTGGGAGGGTCAAGATGGAGCCAGGACATAAGCCAAGGAATGAAGCTTATGACAGGATAAAAATAGGAGAGACGTTTCAGAATAGTAAGCAGATTGCAAAGTGGACTATTACTAAATAAAGAACAAACAGGTGCCCACAGCTCTTTGGCTGGCTGGAGCGAGCGACCTTGCTGCAAAGGTGAGACTCCCTTCTAGTGCCTCAGAGGGTGATCTCACTCTGCCACCACCACAACAGAAAAAGGCTTACTCTAAAAGCCATGGCAGGCTGGGCAATCTGACCTGTCTTTTGGGGCTTTTTTCCCCTGAAGTCCCCATCTCATTTGTAAGACCTGCTGACTAGTGTCTGACATCACAGACCCAATTCTGTCACATGTGGGTGCATTCTAAGTCTATGCTTTGGCCTTCTTGCTGGACTCCTTAACTGATGGAGGTTAACTGGCATCTCAGTCAGTCTCAAGTCAACAGTGATCAATTTTCTCAGAGATCCTCAGACAATTACCTAGGGACTTGAAAGAGTGTTCAAACTCATCCTTTCTAACTGAGACTGTCCACATCCTCTCTAGGAATTTCTGGCTGGATTTGATTGCTCTCTGGATGATTTCACATTACACAGATGATTCCCATATTATATATGGGAACTGACAATGTTAAAAGACTAAGAAGATTCTGATAGAATATTTAGGGTAAATGTTTTCAAAAAATTTTTTTCCCCATTTCTGATTAAAGACTGTGTTATCCTTAGTTCCTTCACCCCTTGGCTCTATATGTCATGAAGGTGAGAGACAGTGAGTCACTTGTCAGAAAGTGGTATAATAAGGAGCTCTGGTTTTCACACTGTCTAATTTTAATTGTGGATAGTTTTTTTAAAGTTTATTTATTTTGAGAGGGACAGAGACAGTGTGAATAGGGCAGGGTCAGAGAGAGAGGGAAAGAGAGAGAGAGAATCCCAAGCAGCCTCCACATTGCCAGCACAGAGCCCATTGTGGGGCTCAGACTCACGAAACCATGAGATCATGACCTGAGCCAAAACTGAATCAGATGCTTAACTGACTGAGCGACTCAGGCGCCCCTGTGGACAGTTTTTCTTACTTGGAACATCCATATGGGAAAGTTTAGTAAACACAAATTATTGTATGGAAACCTCTTGTTAGAATGTATAGACAGATATATAAACAGATAAATAGATGAATGGATAGATGGTAAAATAAAAAGAGAAACAGAGAGAGTGTGACTAGAACTAGTATGTACTTCTTTCCAGTCGTAGGAGTGACTTTTTTGTTAGGAAGTATTAACTCATCCAGGAGATTTTGTAGGGGAATCACATTTTGAAATCTGAAGTTCCAGTTCTTTCTGTTGGTTACCAGCAGCTTGCAGGCTAGAATCCTTCCTCGTGCACATTCTTCAGTAAACCTAACAGGAAACAATCGTGGTTCAAATAAGATTGGCCCACTTTAAGACCAGTTCCAGTTTGGTATGACATGAAGAAGAAGAAAGGAGGAGGAGGAGGAAGGAGGAGGACGAGAAAGAGAAAGAGAAGGAGGAGGAAAAAGGAGAAGAAGGACAGGAAAAGGGAAAGAAACACAACTACAGTTCTAAAAACCATTCAAAAGTGGGGTGTCTGGGTGGCTCAGTTGGTTAAGCTCCCAACTCTTCATTTTGGCTCAGGTCATGATCTCATGGTTCATGAGTTTGAGCCTCACCTCAGGCTCCATGCTGATAGCACAGAGCCTGATTGGGACTCATCCTTCCCCCGCTTATGCGGGTGCACACACATGCATGCACACACACACTCTCTCTCTCTCAAAATAAATAAACTTTAAAGAAACAAAAATAAATTATTGAAAAGTAATGTAGGCCTCTGCTGAAAAACTCTTAAAGACATCCAAATGGAAATTATACAGTGGGGTTTACATAGTAAATTATAAATTAAACTTCCTGAAATCCTTTATTAGACATGCCTTCCCCTCTCTCAAATTCTCTGTAGTTACACAGATCTCTGCATATCCCTTTATGAGTCTGTCTTTTTAGATGACCTTTCTTTGCGTAGAGCAACCTATTCGTTACCTAAAAGGTATAATAGCACGTGTGTAGGTGGAGCGGGTTAGAGGATTATAATTACTCATTATTGCTTTTGTCATACAGAGATGGAACTTTTCGTTCTCATTAGGAGCAAAAGTTAAAGCTGTATGGAAATATAAAATTGTCTTTGTGGTATTAAAAATTCCTTTCAAAAGTTATAAAAATATGCCTAACCAGCTGACCTCCCTTTAGTCCTGAGAACAGGCATCTCCTTGGCAAGAAGAGATGAAGAAAGAAGAGGAAGTTAGGAATTGTCCTGGGTTGTAGAGAAAGGGCATGCCTTCACCTCATAGAGAGAGAAACCTCACAGGATGGAGTCTGAGGACTTGGCTTTGGGCTCTGATAGGCTACTTCCTGCTAAGAGGGTCTTGGGCAGGTCACTTAATCACATGATGCCTCTCTCCCCATCAGCAAATGTGGAGTAATGGCATATTTATCCTCATCAAACCTTGGCTGTTGCCCTATACAAGTGAATCAAAAGGTCTTGGTGCTGATACTTAGTCTGTCACTGAGCAAGGCAAGCATTTGTTCTCTCAGCCTTGATCTCTCCATCCATTAAATAAGGCTGTTGAGAGGTACACAGGAGATAATAAATATGAAGCTGCTTTGAAAATTATAAACACAGGGGCACCTGGGTGGCTCAGTCAGGAAAGTGTCCGACTCTTGATCTCAGCTCAGGTCATGATCTCAGGGTTCATGAGATTGAGCCCTGTGTCGGAGGCTGCTTGGGATTCTATCTCTTTCTCTCTCTCTCTCTGCCTCTCCTTGCCTATCTTTCTCAAAATAAATAAATAAACTTAAAAAAAAAAGAAAAATATAAACACAATCAAAATATAGGAGACTTTATAGATCCAAGAGAAAGAATACGATTCTCTCTCTTTTGAACTTTTTGGGAAGGTTTTTTTGGTTTAAGGGGACTGTATTAATTTGCTATGGCTGTTACATAGACTGAGTGACTTAAACAACAGAAATTTATTTCTTCATATTTTGGAGGCTTAGAAATCCAAAATCAAGTTGTCAGCAGGGTTGTTTTCATTTCAAGATCTCTCTCATTGGCTTATAGATGACTGTCTACTCCCTTTGTTTTCACATGGTCTTCCCTTTGTTTGTGTCTGTGCCCTAATCTCCTTTTATAAAGATATTAGCCATATTGAATTTGAGCCTACCCCATGATTTCATTTGCCTTAAATTACCCCTTGAAACGCTCTATCCCCAAATACAGTCGTATTCTGAAATATGGATGTTAGGATTTAACATACGCACTTTGGAGAGGACACCATTTAGCCCATAAATGTCACCTTTTTTCTTTTGAATTGTTAATTTTTCTTTCAAGAGTCTGTTATATTACTACTTTAAGTTGTTTTGTGAACAGTCAGACTAATGTCCTGATTTCTTCTGCATTTATTCACTCACAATTTGAAGAAACACTGAAATTCTGAATTCTATATTTTCAGGTTTCGAATTCTTTAAGAATTCAGGAAGGAGCAGTAATGTCTTTGAGACCTTATTCATCAATCTCCTTTGAGATTTGTTTATGGTTTTCCTGCCAATTTACAAAAGTAAACATTACTAGTGATTCATCTTAGTTGATAAACAGTTTCCAAAAAGGAAAGGACATTTCCATTAAATAAGATCTGCTTTAAAGTAGTCATTCATTGTTAATTGTAATTCCCCAAACCATCTTCTGGTGACCAACTAAACCTAGTACTTTTCTGTACTTTTGTAGATCAAAGATAAAGAAGTGGAATCTATAATTTCCATTAGCTCAGCAAAAGTTATATAAAGTAATGAAATCCACAGGATAATCTCTTAGGAAATGTTTACCTTCTATATTTGTTAGGGTGGCAAATGCAGAATATATTTAATATGTATTTGTAACATATATATTTGTCTTGATTTATGTATACAAATGATTTTTCCAGTTCTTACTGCCTAGAGTGCAAATGGAGTACTTTAACAAAACCAATTCAAATTCCACTGTCCTTAAAGTTTGCCAGTGATCAAGAAGTTCAGCTTCTTCATTAGGTATTTAGGGAGAACTGAGCCCAGTTAGGTGTTGAGCTTGAAAAATATGTCATCCTTTTAAACTAAAACTCACCCCTTCTTTCTGAAGACTAAAGCTTCCTTACTGAGTCGAGGGCCTTGTGTCTGAATACTCCACTTAACATGGAGTCTCTCTTGGAAGGTTCTTCAGCTGTCTTGCAAATAGATTTAGGTGGGCTACATGGCAAGTCAGATACATTCATGTACCCCTGAGTTCTGGCAACAAGTCAAGCAGGGACTCCTGTCACATATAAAATATATTGAGAATGTTTTAAAAAGTGCTTCCTTTTACATTATCTTTTTCAAGTCTCAAAGTAGAGATGTTGGCTGAGTACAGTCATTCTAATTTTGGAGATGAGAAAATGAACTGTTACAAGGTCAGATAATTTGCCAAGGTTACAACTAGTAAGTGGTGGTCCTAAGATTAAAACCCAGACATTTCAGAATCAAGTCCAGAGAACTGAGAGTCCCTACATATATTAGGATAAGGGATTAGGAGATAGCCACTTCTCTCTGTTACTTAATTGCATTGGCTGACTTTACAATGGCTGAAGGAATTGTGAGGAGAACTAGAACCTTGTCTACAATTGGGATCCAATACGTATTTGAGTCTGATTAACTAGGAGAGGGAGAAATGACAAAAGACAAATCATAAGAAGGAACTGTAGGCCCCCCAGAAAGAACTGATCTGAAGTGAGAAGAACAAGAGATGAGTAGGCAACCTGGATTCAGTGTGCACTGTCACTGGAAGCTACTCTCACACCAATATGGAAGTCTCCTCATTCTATGGAGAGGAAGGGTTGTATTTAAACTTAGTGAGCTCTGCTAGTGTGGGTTATGCACAACTCTGCTGACTGACTATGCTGAGAGAGCTAATCCATAGGAAGAAGAGGCTGCCTCCTCATTTTCCAAAGAAGGTTTTAAAACAGGTTGTCAAGTGATGGTTTGTGGTGAGTAGAAACATGCAAAAAAGCACTGGTCCTAAAGACATTGCAAGGTTGCAACCGGCATCTGCCTAAGTAGAACATCATGAGCCCTGGTCTGGGGTACACCGTGGAGGTGATGGGTCCAGACTGATCCATGAACATGCAGGCATAACTCGTGGACACTCTCACAGGTGAGGGAGAGGGACCCTCAGAATTTGGCTGAATGGTATCACTGAGCTAAAAAGATGAGTGTAAATAGCACAATGACTTTATTTGAATCTACAGGCTAATGAGAACAGGAGACAGATATAATATTTCTGGTTTTAAGAATAACAGCTTACTCTTGAGGCACCTGAGTGAGTGGCTCAGTCAGTTAAGCATCTGACTCTTGATTTTGGCTCAGGTCATGATCTCATGGTTCATGGGATCGAGCCTTGCATCAGGCTCTGTGCTGACAGTGCAGAGCCCGCTGGGAATTATCTCTCTCCCTCTCTCTCTGCCCCTCCCCCACTCATGCTCTGTCTCTGTCTCAAAATAAATAAATAAACTTTAAAACAACAAAAAAGATGACAGTTCACTCTTTGTGGTTAACTCTGGTTAATGAGTCCAAGGATGAGTTTAAATTATAACTGATTTTCTAAATATGAATTTTGTTTAAGTCTTAACATGCCTGACAAACTCTACAACCACATGCACAAATTCTCTCTTGATATAATTTTTCCCATGGCCTAGGCTGGTCTGGAGGCCTGGTCTAACTGTAAAATAATGTTTGTTTCCTTCAGATAGTGCTGTAAGTTTAGAATACATATTAGTGCATTTTTATTTCAGAAAGAGTATTCCTGTGAATCCAAATGTCCACTGGTAAGGGTTACATTTCATTGGAGATGTGTCATTTGAGATGTGTCAACATCTGCCTACTAAAGAATGGTTTGGTGACTGAGAGCTTTAAGACTTTTCTTCCCCTTATTACTCAATATTGACTGAGACCCAAAGAAGCCTTCTTCCCAGAGCTTCTGAACTGACATTTTGTGAAGCAGTGGCCTTCCTGGCTTCTGGCTCCACTGGAGAGATTTTCTAAGTGTGACTTTGAGCTCCGGGCCCAGAGAGTCTCTGAGCAAATCCATTTCTTTGAAGGGAAAAATAAAAGAACCTCTTTTTCTTGTTGTCTGCCATGACAGATACCCAACAATGGCAGCAGTTGGTTTCCAAGAGACATTTTCTCCATTGAAGTTGATACAATGAAATGTTTTTGTTTCCTTTCCTTATTATTTAAAAAAGAAATAAAAATTAGACTCCAAGTATCATTTATTCTGTAGCTCTTTCCTCCCACTGCAAAACCTAATTGTTGGGCCTCAGTTTAACCTATTCCCCCTTCAGGAAAGGGAAAATTCAAGTTCAAATTATATCTCTTCTCAGGGTGCGTGGGTGGCTCAGTAGGTTAAGCATCTGTGGGCTCAGGTCATGATCTCATGGTTTGTGAGTTCCAGCCCCACATCAGGCTCTGTGCTGACAGCTTGGAGCCTGGAGCCTGCTTCGGATTCTATTTCTCCCTCTCTCTTCCCCTGCTTGCGCTCTGTCTCTCTCTCTCTCTGAATAGTAAATAATAAACATTAAATTTTTTTTTAAATAAAACAAATAAATAAATAAATAAATAAACCTCCTTTCTGCTCTGTTCAATTACGGGATTGGAGAATGAATAACCTGAAAAAAACAAAAACAAAAACAAAACAAAAAACCTACGTATGTATAAAGGTTTCTTTGCATTCAGAAAAAGTTTTTGTTAAATTTTCAATGCTTTAAATTAAGAAATTCCTATATGAAAAAATTATTATTTGCTTCTGTGGCTAAAGTCGTGGGAAGGAAAAAAATATCACAGACTTTAATTTTAAAAGTCAAAAATTTGCCATTTCTGAGAACAGTATTTCAGGAAGAAAGGAGATGAGTACTTCCCAGTAGGAGGGGAGGGATCACTCCACCCTGCTCCTGATATTTGAGAATTACAGTATTCATAGGTCCAACCCCCTCCCTCTATAATCAACACACGTAGTTTATTACAGTCGCTTTGTAAGAATTGCTTCATGATCTCAAGGAGAGGGCGGGCCTTGTGCTCACGAGCAAATAAATTTTAAAGTGAAAACTTGTAACATACACTTGAAAATATAGTAAGTCCCAGTGTTTGTTTAAAAGAACGAAGAGAAGTATGACGGTGAAGTTCTGTAATGAGCTCCCGATGGTTTTTCAAGGAAGTCAAACATACAGGATATTATCTGGAGATTGTCAGACATGCAACAGGAAGTTCTGCTGGCTGTGAAGAGACAATGCCAATTCACCAACCATAACCTGCGTCTTTGCTGTATGTCAGACACACAGGACAGCTATGGACTCATCTAATGCCCTCTAGGACCCAACGATGCAGCACTATTATCGCCCTGTTTAAAAAATGAGGAAATTGGGGCACCCGGGTAGCTCAGTCCACTGAGCCACCGACTCTCCATTTCCGCTCAGGTCATGATCTCAGGGTTGTGGGATTGAGCCCCACATTGGGCTCCTCGGGGAGTATGGAGCCCACTTAAGATTCTTTCTCTCAGGGCACCTGGGTGGCTCAGACGATTAAGCATCTGACCCTTGATATCCGCTTAGGTGGTGATCTCATGGTTGATGAGATCCAGTCCCCTGTTGGGTTCCGTGCTGAGGATGGAGCCTGCTTGGGATTCTCTCTCTCTCTCTCTCTCTCTCTCTCTCAAATAAAATAAAATAAAATAAAATAAAATAAAATAAATAAATGTAAAAATGAGGAAATTGTATTACAGAGAAATTAAGCCATGTATTTAAGGTCTCACAGCTTGTAAAACAGGAGAAGAGATTTAGACAGGACTTCAAAACTGCTACAGTCCACCACTTAGAGACAACTATAACATAAATTTGGAAAAAGGTCCTGTCTTATAATATGATTAAAACTCATGCACACTTTCAATAGCAAATGGATGGAAGTTCCACCTTTCAGTAGTAGAACTGTCTCAAAACTTGTCAAATTTAAGAAATTATGCAGTACTGTATATTTGATGAAGATAATGTATTGTAACTATTTAGGTAACTTCATGAAAATTCATAATTTTATGAAGCATAAACTGTTTTACTTTTATATAAAAAATCCAGTATTAATTTCTTCCAAGCATTTAAAATTTATTTTCATTATATATATATATATATATATATATATATATATATATATATAAGTACATATATAATTTATAATTATATAATTCAAAATTTCAATTAAAAATTATGGATTAGATTTTAAGGGTTTAAAGGCTAATGAATGCTAAACACGTATGAAAAAAATTCAACCTGTTGTTGAGTACTCAACAATGTTCAGTACCTGCTTATGAAATGAGAACAATACCAATGGGTATTTGGAATTCACTAGGCTGAGAAGCCAATATTTTTGTGGTTGACATAAATGATTTTGTGAGAACAAGTAGCCCATGATTCATTATTTGTTTTTCTTATATTTTTATGCTCCATTTGCCTAGGTAAACTTAAGAATTTGTGTCTCCTTGTTTTCTTTCTAAAATAAATTTAGCTTTTAAAATGGAAACACAAATGGTTTCAGAATTAGAATGATACTAACTTGGGGGTGCCTGGGTGGCTCAGTTGGTTAAGTGTCCAACTTCAGCTCAGGTCATGATCTCAGGTTCGAGAGTTCAAGTCCCACATCAGGCTCTGTGCTGACAGCTCAGAGCCTGGAGCCTGCTTCGGATTCTGTGTCTCCCTCTCTCTGTCCTTCCTCCACTCATACTCTGTCTCTCTGTCCTTCTCTTAAAAAAAATTTTTTTTTAAGTTAAAAAAATAAAAAGGATGATACTAACTTGATCAATAGAGGGATTTTTAGAAGTAAAGAAACCAGTGAGCTTAATGAGTCAGATACGAGTCAAAGAAAACTACAAGTTGTTCACATTACCTTATAAAGAGAGATTCCAAGGAGCTACTATTCCAAAACATGTTCATTCTTGTAAAGACAGAGGGCATAAAACACAGCTCCATGAATCAGGAAATTAATGGTTATACTTTTAGTATGTCAGATCTTTGGAGAAAAGCAGGATTTGCTTTTGTAGAAAAACAGTTAAAAATAATGACTAATTGATTCACCAAAGACTAATTTTGGGAAGGAGAAAAGATAGTATAGAAAAGAGGTAGAAAAAAAATCACATGGTGATTACCAGTAAATATTCCTAGTTAAATTAATAGAAAATATTAGAAAAGGAGAAATATTTGAATGAAAGTGATTAGTCCAAGAACCAGGGAGTTGGTGTTGCAGAAAACAGGACTAACAAAATAATCAGAATATTCTGCTTATCATGGGAGGAAGACATGAGATTAAAGCCTTAAAAACTGCAAAAATAAATTTCTTATGGTTTTACAAGTATCCTTTTAAAAATTATGTAAGTAAAAGGATTTAGTTCTTTTTCCTAACATAAGAAGCTAAAATAAATCACCAGGTTTTGTAAAGAACTCAAATTCCTAGAACAAATCTATTCATTTAAAACTATAAAAGGAAATATTTTAATTTAGAATTGTAATAATTGATACACCCAGGGAGAGTGTGGATCCAGTGACTTGAATTTAGTTGGGAGACTCAAATTAGCTCTCCTAACTAACCCTGAGAACACTACAGCTTGGACACGACACAATTTCAGCTTTATTACCTAGCTGTCAATTAGTCAATAAATTTTTAAGTCCTCCTATGTGCCTAGCACTAAGTAGACATGGAAATATGAAAGAAGTAAGTAAAATATATACTCTGTCTCAAGGAACTTGCAAATATGGCCTAATTTTCTATGGATAATTACTTATATCTTATTTCCTTTAATGGGGCTTTGGAAAAGAAAGGAAAACATTCAGGCATTATGAATGACAAAAGGAAACAATTGGAAATAGTTTCAATAAAGTCTTGTGGCTTATAATTTTGAGTAGATAATATCTACTATTAAGTCTTTATTTCACCACTAATATGCATATTATATTTACTCAGTTTTGGTATACTATGATCTAGCACCCAAAGATAGTTTTCCACTATTTCCACAGAATTTAGGGAGACTGCATTGTTGGTGGGGGTGGGGGGCGGGGTGGGGGGGACTCTCCGAATATCACTAAGCTATGGTTTGGATCACTCACAAGTTATCACATGGTATTTTGTGTGAGTTGAGCCCAGGCTACTAAACAGTCTTGCTTTGGGCAGCTGACCTATTCACTGACTTAGAATCATCCTGGCTTGTGTCATGGTCTTGATGAGGTGTTGGCCCCCAATCTACTTTCCTGGGATCTACCTGCCTTATTTTCTTTCCTGGTTTCCTTTGTTGTTGTTGTTGTTGTTGTTGTTGTTGTTGCTGTTGTTGTTGCTTGGTTTTTTTTTTTTGTCTGTTTTTATTTTTTTTTTCCATTTTTCCTTCAGCTTCTTCCCTACTTTGGTCCTCTATTCTTAAATTTTTAGTCTCAACATACTCTAGCACTCACACTTTAATTTCTCCTGAATCTAAAGCAGAATTCCAACTATGTTCACCCCTGAAGATAGCATATTTCCTTGCAATATTCCTTTATTTAAGAATATAAAAATTACATACTTAAGATCTTACAATTCCCACTGATCTCAATAGCTCTGCTTTCCTCTTTGTTCCTCTACCCTCACATTGATACAGAGTTTATTTCCGGAACTCTGTAATCACCCTATTGTGAAAGAAGGGGCATTTTTCTCATAGCACATGACATTACATAGTCTGTGTGGGCAATGCTTAAGTAAAGCACAGCCTCCTATAATTATCTAAATGCACAGTCTATCGAAATAATTCCACCCCAAATCTTTCATTTCCTGAATTAACAGGTTCCCTATATTGGTTTCAATGCCTACCCATTAAAAGTGAAGAAACCAAATGCTAGGAAAGAGAATTCCAAGGTCCAGGCTCCTATCTTTTGTTTTTCCCAGAGATAGTGGCACAGGTTCTTAGTAGATAAGATAAATGAAATGCCTCTAAATGTAAAACTAATCCCTGTTATGAGAAAATGCAGTCTATGAGTATGAAAAGGGAAGATACTTATTCCAGTCTTTCATTTTCTGTTCTTCTAAGGACAAATTCCCCACCCGAAAAACAAATAATCTAGTAAAGAAATGGGCAGAAAACATGAATAGACACTTCTCTAAAGAAGACATCCGGATGGCCTACAGGCACATGAAAAGATGCTCAACGTTGCTCCTCATCAGGGAAATACAAATCAAAACCACACTCAGATATCACCTCACGCCAGTCAGAGTGGCCAAAATGAACAAATCAGGAGACTATAGATGCTGGCGAGGATGTGGAGAAACGGGAAGCCTCTTGCACTGTTGGTGGGAATGTAAACTGGTGCAGCCACTCTGGAAAACAGTGCGGAGGTTCCTCAGAAAATTAAAAATAGACCTACCCTATGACCCAGCAATAGCACTGCTAGGAATTTACCCAAGGGATACAGGAGTGCTGATGCATAGGGGCATTTGTACCCCAATGTTTATAGCAGCACTCTCAACAATAGCCAAATTATGGAAAGAGCCTAAATGTCCATCAACTGATGAATGGATAAAGAAACTGTGGTTTATATAGACAATAGAATACTACGTGGCAATGAGAAAGAATGAAATATGGTGTTTTGTAGCAACGTGGATGGAACTGGAGAGTTATGCTAAGTGAAATAAGCCATACAGAGAAAGACAGATACCATATGTTTTCACTCTTATGTGGATCCTGAGAAACTTAACAGAAACCCATGGGGGAGGGGAAGGAAAGAAAACAAAGAGGTTAGAGTGGGAGAGAGCCAACGCATAAGAGACTCTTAAAAACTGAGAACAAACTGAGGGTTGATGGGGGTGGGAGGGAGGGGAGGGTGGGTGATGGGTATTGAAGAGGGCAACTTTTGGGATGAGCACTGGGTGTTGTATGGAAACCAATTTGACAATAAATTTCATAAAAAAAACAAAAAACAAAACTTCTTCTGTTCCAAAAAAAAAAAAAAAAAAAAAAAAAAGGACAAATTCCCAACTCTACACTATTTACCTCTCCTAAGTAGAGGCCAACCAGCCCTCGTCTGTTGGATTAATGCTTTTCTATCTATTGAGATCAGTTACTCTTCTCAGTTACAGACCTTGAGTCATCAAGTCAAATCTGATCTTAAGTACAATTACTAGGAAATTGGCTCTTGCAATGCTATGTTTCATGACCAAATTCCTAACTGCCTTATTCCATCAGGCCTGGGGTACTGGGTGGATTACTGAGACACAAATTAATTTTTCCTGTGACTAATGATTCTTCTTGCTATACAGTTTAAAATTGGAAACAACCTTCCCAGGGACAATCATCCCTGTGCTTGAATGCTAAAATCTGAACTTGTTCCTATGCTCTGCCCATCACAGCAATGAATTCTGGAATACCCATCTTCATTGGGACTTCTGATGCTACACACCCCATATCAAATCCTCATTCCTTCTGTCAGACAGCACCAAACACTGTCTGCCTATTCAGACTTTTCTCCTGGACTTCACAAAGCTCTGTTCTGACTCCACTTGCTCTGTCCATTTTTGGCCGATTAAGGCCTGGTTCAAGCAGCATATCATTGCACCTATCACACTCCTGCTGAATATTTGGAAACAAGAACTAATATAAATCAATGAAAATAAAGTCACAAACTGTACAGGAAGCTAAAAACCATAATGCATTTTGAATGAAGCAATGTTTCTTTCTACACTCAGAGGAGTTGATTCTTATTTTCAATTGAATGTTTTTAATGTGTTTAGAACTCATTTGAATGTTTTGTTTCATTTTCCTGGTTTAATGAAAGTAAGATTGATTTCTTTCTTTCTTTCTTTTTTTTCCCCCCCAATGAGCCCTTATCTAAACTAAGTCAGAATGTTCAAAAAAGGCATTGTACCAGCTAATTGGATTTCATGGTGAAATGAGGGCTCAACAAAACTCCCTGTTAGTTGTCCCCTTGTAGAAACATTTCTAAGATGTAATAGATTTTTTGCCTTAGTAAACAAAATATAATAAATGGATTGGCTCTTGTTTGGGGGATTTTGGTTCTTGCCATGCTTTAAGGTACTGGATCATGAGGGTCAAATTTATTCATTCTTTCAATGTTTACTAGGTACTAGGCCCTAACTGATGTATACGCTATGTCTTAAGAAACCTCAAAGTTTAACAGGGGAATATAATATATAGAGTAATGCTTATGTGGAGCAGAATGCAATTAATATCCTAGTAGAGAAACTGATGATCTTTCTAAGTTCAGGAATTACAGCTACTATAGGATATTAGGGAAACTAATGGAGCATGACTACCTCTTCATTCTGAAATAACTGAACACTTACTACAAGCCAGGACTTTCTAGGCCCTGAAATAAAGCAGTGAAAACAAAACAAAACAAAACAAAGTAAAACAAAACAGCATTTCTGCTTTCATGGGGTCCACTTTCTTGAGAGGTGGGGGATAGACAATTAACCAATACGTCTCAACGCACAGTGTGTTAAATGGTGATACAAACTACGTGGAAAAGTAGAAATGACAAGGAGGACTGGGGACTGTGGGGTGAGGGTGGACCAGCTGTTTGACACTAGATGTTCAGGGGAGACCTCAGGGATGGTGTCATTTGAGCAGTGACGTGAAGTGAGAAGGAGGGAGCATAAAAATACGAGATGCAAATTCCTCAGAGCGCCTAGAACTTCTTGATGGTGTTTGAAGAAGAGCAAGAAGGCCAGTGGGGTAGCAGGGCAAGCCTGGAGAGGAGCAATAAGGGAGCTCAAAAGCCTGATGCAGATTCAGCAGGGCCTTGAAGGCTGTGTACTATGCATGTCTCCCCCTCCCTGTCATCCATCCTCACACCTTCAACCCTCTCATTCTGTTTTCTTGTTAGTTGCCATTCTCTTATAAGTGGAAACTAGAAAAGAAAAAAAGTTAATTAGGGGTTCTGGTGAGCTGGATTCCATTTACTTGAGGTAGAACTGTAATATATTCCTCTGTATTTAAGTCTTAAGCCATATCCCATGGGAATTTTTCTCTCCCAAATTAGATAATACATGATCAAAATCATAGATAGTCTTCTATTTTTTTTTTCCTATTCCCCTAGAGCTCCTAGATCCTAGAGGAGCTTGTAGTCTACTGTTAAAAGAATGTCAACTTTTAATACTGTGTTTTATCATAGACAATGGCTAGTAAAAGGTCATTCTTCCGCACCGCCTCTGGATCTTATCTCTCTTTCACCAGGGATAGATTTTTCATGCCATTGTAAACTGGCCTGGGATTGTAGTGAGGCAACAGTCATGTCTAGTCTAAGAGAGAGAGAGAGATCTGGAGATATGGAAAAAAATAGGCATTAACATTTTTTTCTCTCAAGAGTAGTCTTTCATATTTACTTTTGTTTATTGGTATATCTGAAGGTTCATGTAGTTATTTGGTAGAGTATTCTGTCTATGTCAAATAGTACACAAGGGAATGAGTTACCTAAAGTTTACAAAGGTCTTGCTTTAAATCGGGCTTGGCCTATTTGCCATAAATAAGCAAAGCAGGATTTTCCCCACAAGGGAAACAACCAGCTTTTTAAAGTCCTCTGAATTGACTAAACCCGGGGTAAGGAATAACGCTCCCTTATTTTTTTAAGTTTGAAATAATTTTAGACTTACACAAAAGTTCCAAAAATAGTACAGAGAGTTCTTGTATACCCTTCACCCAGTTTCATCAAATACACATGGCCACAGCACAATTACTGAAACCAGGAAGCTGATACTATTAACTTAATACAACACTATTAACTAATCTACAAACCTTATTAAAAGCTCTCCAGTTTCACACTAATGTTCTATTTCTGTCACAGAATCCAGTCCAAGATGTACATATTACATTTATTATCAGTGCCTCTGGTTTTCTTTCTTTTTTCTTTTCTTTCTCTTTTTTTTTCTTTCACGACTGACATTTTTAAAAATTCCAGTATAGTTAACACACAGTGTTTTATTGGTTTCAAGATATATAATATGGTGATTCAACAGTTCTATACATTACTCAGTGCTCATCACCGTAACCCCCATTACTATTTCATCCAGCCCCCACCCCCACCCCCACCTCTCCTCTGGTAACCATCTGTTTGTTCTCTATATGTAAAAGTCTGGTTTTTGGTTTGTTTCTTCTTTTCTTTGTTTTGTTTCTTAACTTCCATATGTAAGTGAAATCATACATTATTTGTCTTTCTCTGACTGACTTATCTCACTTAGCATTATACCCTCTACCTCTATCCATGTTGTGGCAAATGGGAAGATTCTTTCTTTTCTATAGCTGAGTAATATTCTATTGTATATATATACCACATCTTCTTTCTCCATTCTCTAATGATGGAGTTTGGGCTGCTTCCATAATTCGGCTATTGCAAATAATATTGCAATAAACATAGAGGTGCATGTATCTTTTCAAAGTAGTGTTTTCATATTCTTTGGGAAAATGTGCAGTAGTGGAATTAGTGGATCATATGGTAACTTTATTTTTAATTTTTTGAGGAGCTTCCATACTGTTTTCCACAGTGACTGCACCAGTTTATACTCCCATGACTGACATTTTTTTAAAAAAATACGGATTATTTCACAAAATGACCTTTGATTTGGATTTATCTGATACTTTTCTTGATTAGAAAAATTGCCATTCCTTTTTGGCAATATTGTCACAGAAGTGATGCTATGTGCTTCTGGGTGTATCACATCAGGAGGAACATAATATCCATAGGTCTTAGTGGTGCTGTTAATTCTAATCTTTGGTTATGGCAGTGTGTGCCAGGCTTCTCCAATGTAAAGTTACTATATTTTCCTTTATAATTACTAAGTGTCTTGTTGAGACATACTGAAGGAGACACACTTAAAGACTATGCAAATATCCTGCTTCTCCTTATTTCTTCACTTACTTTACGATACATTTTTTTAAAATATTTAATGTTTATTTATTTTTGAGAGAGAGAGAACAGGGAGGGGCAGAGGGGGAGAGAGGATCTGAAGACAGCTCTGTGCTGACAGCAGAGAGCCTGACTGGGGGTTCGAACTCACGAACCATGAGATCATGACCTGAGCCAAAGTCGGCGGCTTAACAGACTGAGCCACCCAGGTGCCCCTAATATACATCTTTTTATGCTTTTTGTCTGTAACATTTACTACTGTGGAGTTTGCCTAATGGAAATGTTCTAGTTCCATTATTGTTTCTACATTTATTAACTGGAATACTGTACAACTGTGAGAAAATACCATCCCTTATCCATTTAGTCAATTATTTATTTCTAGATCAATTAGTCAAGATTTATAGATGTTTATTTTATTCGATAGGTTATAATTCATTATTATTATTATTCATTTTGCTACTCAAACAAGTGAGATTTCATTGTGAGCAGACTGTAAGCCAAAGAGATCAAATGCACCATACAATAAACACCAAAACAGGCATATAAGTTCCTTTTTCTTATTTGACTGCAGATATTCTCTTCATTACAAGTGCTGTGCTTTAATCTCTTTTATCTTCTAGCACTGGCAGGTGTGCAATAAATGTTAACTGAAAAAACATAAATAAATTAGTAAAAGACTAATGTGATAAAATTAGATTTCATAAAGGACTAATTAAATGATTCCACTAAATTTTCTCTTTTTTTTAAGTAGGCTCTATGCCCAACATGGGGCTTAAACTCATGACCCTGAGATCAGGAGTCACATGCCCTACTGAGTCACAGCCAGCCAGGTGCCCCTTAAATTTTCTATTTTAATTTGGTCAAGAATTTACCACCAAAGTCCGACAAAACTAAATATGAGTCTCTGTGTATATATCACTTTCTTGAAAAGGTGACTAGGGTTTAAGCAATTCTGATATTGGGTTGGCTTTGCTGTGGTATTGATTGTGTTTGTTGCTATCACGTTGTTTAAAGTGATATATCCTATTATATGTATATCTTATTATATAAATCCTATTGTATATATATATATAATATATAATAGGATATATATAAATATAATAGGATATGCATGAAAATGGTAAAAACTAAGGATTAAACTATATAGTGGAAAGCAAACCACTGTTATCCATGTCTGTGTATCATGCTGGATAGTCTATGTATATACGAGTGTGTGTGTGCACGCGCGTGTGTGTGTGTGTGTGTGTGAATAGAAAATGAAATATCTTTCATGCTTTTTATTACTTTTTAAACACAAATGAAAGCATGCTATACATCCTATTCTGTACCTTAATTTTTAAAGAGTTAATAATAAATCAATGAGAGCATTCTTTATTTATTTACTGAGATTTATCTTCTTTTTAGTGGCCAAGTAATATTGCATTGTAGTAATACACTGTAATTTTTTTCATGAGTCTTACTGATTTAAGAGTTTACTTAAGTACAAGTGATGGGGATTAAAGAGTGCACTTATGATAAGCACTAGGTGATGTATGGAACTGTTGAATCACTATATTGCACGTCTGAAACTAATATAACACTGTATGTTAACTAACTGGCACTAAAATAAAAACTGTTAAAACAGAGCTTATTTCAATCTATTTTTGATATTTTGTTGTAAATAATGCCCCATTGGATATCTTGAAATATACTCCTTTGTGCATATGTAAGCAAGTAGGATAAATTCTTAGAAGAGGAGTTGTTGAGTTGATGGAAATGCATATTTAAAATTGAAATAGATATTGACAAATTGTCCTTTTAAAACATTGTCTTACCAGCACTTTGAGAGGGCTTATTTTTCTGCACTTGCCCCAAATCCATGAATTTTACAATCAAATAAGTGAAAATAGTACTTTTTTATGATTTGGGGGTGCCTGGGTGGCTCAGTCAGTTAAGTGCCCAACTCCTGATTTTGGCTCAGGTTCCTGGGATTGAACCCTGTGTCTGGTTTGCATTGACAACACAGAGCCTGTTTGGGATTCTCTCTCTCCCTCTGTCTCTGCCCCTCCCCCTCTCACACATGCTCTCTCTCTTTCCCTCTCTCAAAATAAATAAACTAAAAAATTTTTTTGAATCTTTCTTATGATTTTAATATATATTTATCTTTCTCTGAATGAGGTTGACAATTTTTTCACGTGTTTAAAGGTCATTTATATTTTCTACAAAATCATCTTTAAATTGTTCTTTGACCATTTTTTTAAGTAGACTCCACCCCTGGAGCTGTGCCCAGTGCGTGGCTTGAACTCACACCCCTGAGATCAAGACCTGAGCTGAAATCAAGAGTTGGATGTTTAACTGACTGAGCTACCTGGGCACCCTATTTTCTTTTTGATCTTTTTTGTTCTTTTTCTTATTTATTTGCAGAAAAGTTTATATATTCATGAAATTATCAATTTGACCATGATATATGCTGCAAATATTTGTTTCATGTTATTTTACATCATTTAACACTAAGCCTTTACTTTTACTATTTTTTGACAATGGGAGAACTTTCAATTTTTATGTATTAAAACTTATGATTCTTTTCTTTTATGAATTCTAAGTTTGGTTCATATGCAGAAATGCATTGTCTACTCCAAAGCTAGAAAACCATCTTCCTTCATAGTTTGGTGAATTTATTTGCATTAAAATATTAGAGACATTTGAAATTTTGTTTTGGTGTAAGAAATAAAGAAGTAGGAAGTAGGAATTCTGTTGTTTCCAGAGGTCTTCACAGTGTCAGAATCATTAACTGATTATTTCCCCCACTAAATAAACTAGCGTTGTCTCCTTAGTAGGTTTCCAAAAGGTAAAAGAGTGCCAAGTAGTCAAATGAAGTTGATTTAGTCATGTTGCCATTTATTTATGCAGATGAAAAGCATTTTCAGCTTTTTATAAAATGTCTTTTCTCTCCCGGGAATGATCCACCCCCATCCTGTTGGCATTAACCAAGTCCTAGTGCTCCTGAGAATGGAAATAACTTACGCAATTATAGGCACACTTTGTTTTATTCCACTTGGCTTTATTGTACTTTGCAGATATTGCGTATTTTACAAATCAAAGATTTAGAGCAGCCCTGAGTTGAACGAGTCTATTGGCGCCATTTTCCCCAACAACATTTGCTCACTTTGTGTCTCCATCACATTTTGGTAATTCCAGCAATATTTCAAACTTTTCATCATTATTGTATTTGTTATGGTGATCTACTATCAGTGATTATGACTTGCTGAAAGCTCAGATGATGATTAGCATCTTTTAGTCATAAGGTATTTTTAAATTCAGGTATGTTTTGTTTTGTTTGTAGACATACTATTGCACACTTAATAGAATACAGGACTGTGTAAACATAACTTTTATACATACTGAGAAACCAAAAAAATGCACTTGACTCCTTTTATTTCGATATTTACTTTATTGTGGTGGTCTAGAACTGAGCCCACAATACCTCTGAGGCATGCCTATGTGTGGTTGTTATTTACAGCTAAGCTGACATCTGCATGGGAGTCTTCATACGTATCTAGATTGGTTTCAAATATGTTGCTTTATTGCTACCTTGGGCTTTAATTTTTTTACTGGAAATAAAATTAGGCAAACAAGATATTTATCTTCGTTTTAAACCATAACATAATCTATAGCCAGCATGGTCTTTAACTCACGTAGTGCTTGTAAATATCTCTATTTGATCTCTCCCTCCCAAGCCACAACAGTGTAGGGAAGAGTATTGTGGAAGTCTACTTCTAAAATGGCTCCTAATGATCCGCCTGCCGGTATTCATTTCTGGTCAATCCTTCTCCTCCCTTTATATGTGGACTGGACCGAGTAATTGTTTCTAATGAATAGCATGTGGCAGAAACGATGGGATATTACTTCTGATATTAAAGCATAAAAACTTCTGAGATAAAGTAGAATGTCTTTCTGGCATTCTCTTTCTTTTGCTGTACTGTCTTGTTCACCTTAATGAACCAATCTGTTGTGTTGGAAAAATCCATGTGGCAAGGATATAAAGGCAGCCTTCAGCCAAATCTTAAAAGTAACCAAACCCCACCAACAACCACGTGAATAAGCCTAGAAGTGGATCTTTCCCCAATTGAGCCTTGAAGTGAGTAGCCCCAGCCAATGTCTTGATTTCAGTCTTGAGAGACCTGAACAGAGCATCTAGCTAAACCAAAACCAGATTCCTGAACTACAGAAATTGACATAATAAATATTTTAAACCTCTAGGTTTTGAGGTAATTAGATATGCAGCAATGGGTAACTAATATAATAAAGTTGGATGATAATATTAAATAATATTGTCATTAATATTAGTAATATTAAAATATTAAGATTATATTAGCTTTGGTACAAAAGATTATAATGTTTTATAATAACATTATAATATTAGAAAGCTAACAATACTGAGTTTCATATGGGGAAATCTTTATTCTAGGAGTTTTGCATATGTTATTCTATTTAGTCTTCATCTTAACCCATGAGAGAGTTAAAAGATTGATCTGCCTTTTACAGTGGAAGAAGCAGAGGTATTGAGAAACAAGATTTGAATCCAAAACCAGTACTCTGAACTGTGCTGTAAGACTGCAAGGACAAAGAAAACAGCCTCTATATGCCAGAATCACTGGGTTTCCAAGAGTTATTACTGTTTTCCCCTTCCATAGCAGGGTTCTGCTTTCATCATCCATGCTGGGGTTTGATCTGACGTTGACCTATAAATATAGTAACCTCACTCTATTCTACCTTATTGTGTGTACCACCAGGCACATGGTATGGATGAAAGACATCTCTTAAATGTATGGATCAATGCATGAGGGCGTAGTCTGTCTTTGACACTGAGATAACCTTTGGCGTTGTTCCTACAGTCGGTGTGAGGTAGTGTGGGAGTTAGTGACACACACTGGATATACAAACGTTAGGGGCAGACTTGCCTCCAGCACAGGGGGACTTGCTCATCTATGCTGCCTTACAATGATCTCACACTATTCTAACTCTAGGCTCTGCTTATGACAGAAGAATACATGAAAGTAATTTAGCATCTTGTGTTTTCACTCTACTGTCACTGTGGAAGAAGATAATGACTGCAATTTCAGATTCTTAGAACTAGATACAGAGAAAATGTTTCTTCCTCTAAATGATGCTGCTCCTACCATGTACTATGGGGGGTGGGGGGGGTAATATAACTGAGAACATCCTCTGTGAAGGAAAATTTTGCAACATATAACAAAATTGCAAGTGCACAGACTTTTGATCTAGAAATTCTACTTCAAATAATTTATTTTACAGAGAAATTTACATGTGTGAAATGGTAATATTTTTGAGAACAGAAGAGTAGAAACAACTCAATTGCTCATCAGGAAGAGGCTGGTTAAATAAATTATGGTATATCAATCCTTATAAGTGAATAGAATGCAACTAAAACACAATAAAACAATGTGGATTTATGTAATTATCTCCAAAATGTATTGAGGAAAACAAATTAAGGAGAATGGGGACTAAATTTTTGTTAATAAAAATAGGTTGCATATGTCGGATGATTTTAAAGTGTGTAGACAAATTCCTTAACAGTTTTCCCTTGAAAAGGTGGAGCCTAATTCTTCTGTCTTAGAATGTGGGACTCGAGTAGCTAGTTGCTTGTGTTTGAGATACTGGAAACTTTGAGGAGGATACGATGCTTCCATATATATCATTTGTGCCTCTTGGTTTTGAACCAAGTGAGTGCTTATCTATTTAAAAATAAAATAAACAAAACACTAACAAATGTTAATATAGGAACTCTATTAATAAAAGAAAGTGGTTTATTCCATTTCTTATTTCCAGTTTTACTTATGAATGTCTACAGTTAGTTTGCAGTCTTAGACCAGACTGACTAAACGCTTGTGATGAGATTAGAAAAGAAGAATGTTGGTAGAGACAATCTAGGGGAAAGATACTTGAAAAATGCGATATTCACTTGTTCTTAAATTCAAACAAAGAGGGAGGAGGGCTAGCCCAGGAGGAGAAAGGACTGCTGGAAACAATGATGGAGGGATGGTCTAATCTTAGCAGCTGTTGGTCAGTCACGTGTGGGCAGCGAGTGGGAGGATCTTGAGCTGGAGGGGCAGGCAAACATGACTCCCTGACTCACCAGAGGTGAGGCTTCATGACAGGCGCATCCCCCTCAGAGGCTGCGTGGGAGGCACTGAGCCTGGGTGATTGGGCTGAGCGCTCATGACAGTGTGGGGAGGCTGAGGGGCAAAATGTAGAGGGAAAAGTGGTGAGCTGTATACTCTTCATCAAGGGGAGCAACGAACTATTAAGTTAACAGCTTTCTACTCTTTCTCTTGCTAGACATACATAATCCATTTGCTTTGCAAAGCAATTTTAGAATGTTGTTTATGGTAAGGTGTAAGGTGCCTTATGGCAAAAAAAAAAAAAAAAAAAAAAAAAAGCAGCTCTCTCAAATTCATGTGTGGATTTAAAGCTGTTCTAGTCCTAGAAGATTGCATTTGACTTTAGAGATACCTGCTCCTCCATTTGTAATATTATAACAGCGATATCTTCCTCATAGGCTTGTTAAGTGGATTTAATGGAATAAAACTGAGTGCTGGAATCATCCCTCCTTCCCTCCATAGCCCTGGCAACCTGGGCTCCTCTCCTTCAAGGAGTCCCCTGCCACCGCTGCTCACACTGCCTACTTTCCAGCATAGCACTCTCTGTATTCAGTCCTGCAAAGTGCCCAACATTGTGTGAAGGAATCTTAGAATGCAAATCCTACTTCAATTTAGGGACACTGGGGGCTTCTTCACAAGTGAGCCAGATTAAGTGTCATACAACTGACTCCAGATTGCATAACTACTAAGAGGCAGTGCCGCAATGCAGACCCAGGCTTCTGCTCTTCTATCTGCTGTCCCTCTGCTGCCCTGGATGAGGGCATCTGAAGGTTACCAACTGCAGAAATAACTGAAAGACCTTCCCTTATGACAGCCCTTAGTTGTGTTACTCTGTGGAGGCATCATAGTGAAATAGATTGAGCACTTATGCTCTGGAATTAGACGTCTAGGTTCAAGGTCGAGTTCCATCATTTACTAGCTTTGTAACATTGGGCAAGTAACTTCTCAGAGCCTCCATTTCTTTATCTTTAAAATGGGATCAGAGGGGCATAGTGAGGAATGAATGAAGCAACACAAAGGAAGTCTTAGAACAGTGTTTGGTACATGGTCAGTATTCAAAGAAAATTAACTTGGTTTCTTTTTATAATCATAGTTCATAATAGGACTTCATAAACACCATCTCATTAATACTGATAACACCTCTATGGGTAGATACTTAAAACTCAATTTTAATGCTTGAAACACTGTGGTTTAGGCTTGCCTTAAATAATAATGATAAGCACTGGTTGCTTGCTTATTATGCACTTGGTACTTTGCACATATTTACCTATTCAGTCCTGACAATATTTAACATTCTTATCCCCATTTTATACATGGGGAAATGATGACACGGAAGTTAAATGTTTCAGTCAAGATCCCATAGCTGGTGAGTATCATTGCCAGAATTCAAACCTTGGCAGTCTGGACTCAGAGATCCTACACGACCTGACTTTCTACATGCATATACTGTAAGAGTCAAAGTGTACCCTACTACACAGATCTAGCAATTCCAATGTCAGAAGAGTCAATAAGCTTCCAAGTGGGTTCCATAAGAGAATTAACTATCATGACTCTCTCCATTCATGTTCTTATTTTATGTGTCTTTATTAAGTGATTAAGATACTAATAACTAATTTTGATTAACTGTACCAGAACAATAACTTAGTAAAATCCTAGATTTCTACTCTATCAGGCAAGTTTTAGGAAGGTACTGAAGACCAAAAATAAAAGATATTTATAATGAATTTTACCATGACTGGGGTTTTATATTCTTTATAGCTCAGATGTGTTCCAAAAGTTCTAAAAAAACTTTCTAATATAAATTTACAATTTTTTCAGGGCGCCTGGGTGGCTCAGTTGGTTAAGTGTCTGACTTCACCTCAGGTCATGATCTCATAGTTTGTGGGTTTGAGCCCCGTATCGGGCTCTGTGCTGACAGCTCAGAGCCTGGAGCCTGCTTTGGATTCTGTGTCTCCCTCTCTCTGTCTGCCCCATACCTGCTTGCACACTCTCTCTCTCTCTCTCAAAACTAAATAAAACATTAAAAAAATTTTTTTTAATTTTTTTTTAACGTTTATTTATTTTTGAGACAGAGAGAGACAGAGCACGAACAGGGGAGGATCAGAGAGAGGGGGAGACACAGAATCTGAAACAGGTTCCAGGCTCCCAGCGGTCAGCACAGAGCCCGACGCGGGGCTCGAACTCACGGGCCCTGAGATCATGACCTGAGCCGAAGTCCGACACTTAACCGACTGAGCCACCCAGGCGCCCCTAAAAATTTTTTAAAAATTACAATTCTTTCTTTACTCTAAACTTTTTATAACAAAAAGAGATGTGGTCCATAGAAGTTGTTTAAACATCTGAAAAAGTGATTATTAAATAAATATTAAAATTATTTTACATGTCAACATCTGAACCATGATCTCAATGTAAATGAATTATAGATACCCATTAAATTTAGTCATGAATACACACACACACATATATACATACACTCTGGTGATATATATATAAACCAGCCTAACACTTTACCTGCCCCTTTTGAGTGTGTCATGCACAGGAGGGAGCAGGGTGCATGCTCGCAGCTGATCCAGTCATAGCACTTCCATCCCCCTGAACCCAATAATTGTCTTAAGTGGTGGGCATGTGATGTACGCTGTCCAATCAGAATCCTCCTTAGGGCATTACAAAAGGAAATTAGGAAATTAGGAAAAAGAAGCCTCTTTTCCCTCTTGTTTATGGAACTGGTAGAGTATAAGCTCAGATGTCATTTCTTAGAAACTGAGGGGAGGACTCCCGAAGAAGCCAGCCACGGGAATACAGCATCCTGAAAGATATAGGAGGAGGCAGGGCACTTGGATGCACTCTGGTGACATTCAAATTTCTAGTTATAGACTTCTTTAAGGGCAGTATAACTCCTGCCCCTCTCAATTTTGGCTCAGTGAATTCTTCCTTTTATGCTTATTTTAGTTCCTGTTAGGATTCAGGAAGTTGCTTCCTATAAATACAGAGGATGATGCAAATGCCATACTTGGTAGTGTTGGAGAGAGTTCTCACATTCACTGTTGCTGGGGTGCAACCTTTTTTTTTTTTTATTGGATGGTAATTTGGTAGTATCTACCAAAATTTAAATCTAAAATTTACAATGGTAAAACTCTTTGACCCAGAGATTCCATATTTAGAGATCTCTACTATAGAAATATTAGCATGCCTGGTAAAGAATATATGAAGATGTTTATTGAAGCATTTTTGTACTAGCCATCAATCAGAGAATGTTGAAAACAAGTTATGGCCTGCCCACAATGGAATGTGCAGATAAAGAAATAAGAAATGGTTGTACATGGAAGGGTGCCCATAATGTATTATTGAAGAAAAATCAAATTGCCAATGTATAATCGTATTTTCATAACAAGCAAAAATCAAATTAGTATACATATACTGCAGGTTTCATATGTGCATGAGAAAAGATCCCCAAGAATACAATTGTGAATGAGGAAAGGGACGCTTAGAGTTTTAATATTTTACTTTATAGATTTCTGTATTATTTGTTTTCAATTTGTGTGTATTACTTTGTTAATTATTAAAAGCAATTTAAAAATGGAAGATAGTTTCATCTACCTCGTCAGTCTCTTTCCTTAGAAGAAAAACTCCTTAGGAAAGGCAGAAAGGTATCAACTGGGAAGAGACCTCAGGATTTGGCTTCAGTTCCACCTCTGACATACTTTGTGACTTGAATTAAATAGATGAAACTGTCTGGTTTTGGTCACTCATCCAGAAAATGGGGGACTAGATCAATGTGGGCACTATCGACCCCTTCGGTTTTAACAATTTATGAACACAGATCTATTTTTAAGTCTTTATAATAAGTATAAACACAATTCTGAGGATGGAATGACATTTGGAAGATAAACATTAAACAAGTTGCATGAGAATTAAATATATCTTAATTATAATATATTGACCAATATTTCAAACCAAAAAAGTTTAATCTTTCTCTTTTCTCTAAAGAAGACTTGCTTTCAGTGAAATAATTATTGCATTAACTTTTATGTGACATTAAAGCCCATAATACTTTTACTTGACTTATAGTTTGAGATCTCCCTGCATGGATGAAATTTCTGAAAATGAAGAAGTGATTGTTAATGGTCAAGTCCCTGGTACTGCAGGAAAGAGCATGCTCATTTTCTCTCCAACAAGACAGGCTTCCCAATCTACCAGGAGATCCCAGGGCACTGAAAGTCAAGCCCTAGTCTATGACATTTGTTTATGTTAGTCTAAGAAGGCTTAGAAGCTGGTCACAGGCAAACTCAATCAAGACTACAGACCTTTCTTTGGCCTGGATGTCCTCCCCACTACCCCCGGTGCATTATGAATACCCTTAGACAGAGCATTCCTTCTCCAGTTAAACTCAACTCCCACCTTCTAGTTGCCTTATGGCTAGTCACTTCACACATATTTTACCCTGTCTGTCAGGCTGTAGAAGTCTTGTGCATCTTATAACTTCTAATGAAGTGTTAAAATCACCTGTAGAATAACACCACAGATGGGGAAGTGGAGGAAGAAACACAGAAGCAGTTTCTTCATGCTTAGTCATAAGAACAAGTAAAGGCAATGACCTTGGATTTTATTCAAAAGACTAATCCTTTTGAAACAAATTTAACAATCTTGGGCCAGGTCATAAAGCTGCCTGTGGATTCACCTTTTCACCCATTTACTCTTCCATGAATTGCCTTCGGAAAGTCAGTACTTTTCTAAGTAGGACATGATGCTAGAACAAATACTAAGTTTATCAGATAAATAACTCTTTCCTAGGAATCACTCATTAGCTTATTTTTATAGGCAACTATTGACAAGTTGGTGTCACCCACTAGACAATGAAATTCTTGAAGTCAGAGTCTTGCCATCATACCTAGTCCAAGGCTAGCATTTGGAAGACTCCAAAAAGACTTGTTTAGTAACCTAATGAAGAAATAGTGTGTGGTTAATTCCAAATTTGAACTATGGAAGAATATACTCCAGTGAATGGCACATAACTTAAACTATCCATTTTTGTTCACAATCGAAGTTGATTGAAACTTCTAGAATGTAAATTCTGTAAATGCAAGGATTTTTGTCATTTTGTTCACTGGTGGACCCCAATGTTTGGGAATGACCTATACCTATCCTTACTCCCACACACACAGCTTCCTGACTACTACTACTAACATGACTTTACTATTCCATTGTCTTCATTAGCATAACTTTCCCAATCCAGGAGATTCTTGCCCAGGCACATAACTTGGTTGTTCATTATGTTAACATCCAGAAAGACCTATGAACTCTTCAATAGGTAACACAACAGTTAACTGAGGAATATTCTTTGAATTTCTTGCCTCAAATTTCACTTTGCTGTTTCCACAAATCCCAAACTATTATATTATGATCCTTATCCAATCCTAATCAAGCCTCCTACTCCCATTGAAATACCTGCTTTAAACCAAAATACTGATTCTTAGTAAATCCTGGCCTTGCCTTCCTCATTAGAAACACTACTACAGCTTGTTTCAGCTGGTAATGCCCCTTATTAATAAATTCAATAAACTCAGCTTGGTCTTGTTAACAGATTGTGTTGGTGAATATTTGGGGAGCCAGCTTTCATCATACCTAGGGCAACAAAGTAGGTTCATGAAGGGATTTTAAAAGCCTTATTAAGCCTAAATCAGAACAAGTCAGTCCCTGTAAATCCTCACTGAAAGCATGACTAATCTAGGAGAAGAGATACATTACGCTATAAGCATTGACATGCTACTGGGTGAATCCTTAGCCAGAATTGGCATATTTACCATATCCTTTTTATCTTAAATTATTTTTTAAGAGTTTGAGCCAAATAGTACAAATCAATTGTTCTTGAAAGAGAAGTAGATGAGTGTTTTCTGACCCACACTTCCTTAAGAATGGCTGAGGTGACATGGTGGGATCCTAGTTTATTTATCATTTAATGTTTGTCTGTTGGTTTACTTCAGATCTTTACAGAAAACAAATTTTCCTGAAGGATTTTCTAAGCTCAAAAAAAGCCTTCCTTGTTTTATCTTTAAGGCACCCAGATGACAGTGAGAAGCCAACTTATCTGATTTTACACTGCAGTCACTCTCAGCTATAACTCAACCCATAGCTGCATGCAGTCAACCAGTAGAACTCCCTACTGAATGTATTACTTAATAGAGGGGAAAGAAAATGAAGCTAAAGCCATTTTATGATGAAGACTTTAAATATGGGAAAGTTCCAAACTGGCACAGCTACTCTAGAAAATAATATGGGTTCCTCAAAAGGTTAAAAATAGAAATACCCTATGATCCAGCAATTGCACTACTAGGTATTTACCCAAAGGACACAAGGGTACATGTACCCCGATGTTTATAACAGCATCATCAACAACAGTCAAACTACGGAAAGAGCTCAAATGCCCATTGACTGATGAGTGGATAAAGAAGATGTGGTATATATACACACACAATGGAATATTACTCAGCCATCAAGAAGAATGGAATCTTGCCATTTGCAGTGACATGGATGAAGCTAGACTGTATGCTAAGCAAAATAAGTCAGTCAAAGAAAGACAAATACCATATGATCTCACTCATATAAGGAATTTAACAAACAAAACAGATGAACATACGGGAAGTGGGAAAAGAGAGAAACAGAGAAAGACGGAAACAAACCATAAGAGACTCTTGATGATAGAGAACAAACTGAGGATTGCTGGAGGGGAGGTGGGGGGGAATGGGGTAGGTGGGTGATGGGTATTAAGGAGGGCACTTGTGATGAGCACTGGGTGCTGTATGGAAGTGATGAATCACTGAATTCTACTCCTGAAACCAATATTGCACTCTATGTTAACTAACTGGAATTTAAATAAAAATTTTAAAATATGGGAAATTTCCACTGCCCATTCAACTGGAATAGGAATAGGGAGCAGCACTTAAAAATAATTTAAGAAAGGGTAAGATATATGCCAAATTCAAATTGTGGGATTAACCCCCAATGCAAGACTAAGCTTTCTTTGGCTTTTCCAATATACTAACATAAGAAGGTCAGATATGTTTTAATATTTTACTTTTTTTTTTTGGTTTTTTGTTTGAGTGAATGTATAAAACCCTAGGAGTTTAATCCAAATATAATTCAAACTTGTGTATTGCATTCTTTCTCCCAAGTTATTCGAGACTAGAATACAAAATAACATGAGAACAATTTTCCTATTTCCTTTCTTCAAAGGAACAATAAATACCCTGGTATTTATCAGGAGTCTGAAAAAGATCTTAACTATTAAGTATATGTTTTGAGAGGTGGTGATAGAAGGAAGATGACTTAGGTCAAGATTGTTTGCTGAAGCTCCTGGAAATTATATTCTTCTCTGGGCAGAGATTAGGGTAAAGGATCTGTTACAACTCCTTACCAAAACTGTAAGAGACTTCTGTGTCTCTGAAGAGTCTGGGGTTGGAACATCTCCACTAAGTGAGACAAATTCCCAAGAGCCCAGCCTCTGGGCAGTTTCCAGCTGCTGCTCTTTCCCACCCTCCAGAGTAACCCAAATCTCTAGAAACAATTGATGTTTCTAGAATTTACAGAAAAGTGTAGATCTAAATAATTTTATCTGTGCTTACTCAGTCAGTACAGTTTTGACAAGAAACCTCTGACTTAGGTTCTGAACCCAATTTATGTTTTGGCAACTGAAGGGAAACAGAGTTTGTCAGCCCAAAATATGACTCTGGCATATGCATTATTTTGAGCTGATTATTTTAAAGAAACTACAGACACAGAAGCTCTGAAAACAGAGTGAAAGTTACCTTTTGTAAAGGAAATCTACATTTATAAAGGAAATTTACATTAGAAAGGGTGCCTGTACCAGGAAGAGAGCTGTTACCAAAGATCACTTTTGCACCTGAGAGGCCTGTCTAGGTGGCAGGGCAAATTTTGTTTGCCAAACATTTCCTCTTCTCACTGTCCAGATGAATTGCCTTCTTTACTTTGAAGCCCCACACCCTACCTCTTTCTTTAGCTCCGAATGGTATATAAGCCTCAATTGTCTGGCTGTCTTTTGAGTCCTGTATCTTTGTAGGGCTCCCATAGGTATTAAGATGGTTTGTTTCTTTCTTCTGTTAATGTGTCTTTTATTACAGGGAGGTCTCAGTCAAGAGCTCAGAGGAGTAGAAAGAAAACTATTTTTTCTCCCTTACAACAAATACTTTTGTCTCAGAGACCTTCTGCAAACAGCATGGAAAATGAAATCTACATCTTGAAAAATATTTCCTTAAATTATTGCAACAGTCATAACCTGGAAGAAAACTACAGGGGACAAGCAAAAGCATTCAGCTAACATTGTAGCTGCAAGCAAATTAAGCCTACAGATCACTTTCGTAAGACAAAAACAACATTATTAAATTATTAGTTGCTTTGGAACTGCTTGTACTGGGCTGAGGATTAAGTGCCCTCAAAATTTCCTATGACACTCTGACAGCTATTATTACTTAAATATCCTTAGAATTTATGGGCGCTCCATAGGGGGACAGTGAAAACTCAAACTTGACTTCTACTACGATTAAAGAAAAAATGACTGAAATTAACAAATTATTCCCGTCGCCCTCCACCAGCTTAAAGTAAAACATGGTCACAAGTCACCTTGAGAAGTTGATTTCAAACAGAATTGAGTAACTCCCAGCATGCATTTTTAAACATCTAGCGATAATAATCGGAATGAAGATTACTTTGCTGTTAATTTTAGCTATTTGATGGGTTAAAGTCAGCTTTGATTATTTGAGAATGAGAGATGAAGAAGGGAAGAAATATGCCATTGCTCCTATGGGATATATTTAATAATCTCTCTCTCTCTCTCATAAAAAAAAATACAGAAAAAGAAAAAAAAGAAAAGCCTACATGATCACTAGATATCGTGAAAGGATTTCAATCTAAAATGGGACCAAGGAGGAGCATATGAATGGCTCAGTCAGGTAAGCATCTGACTCTTAATTTCCGCTCAAGTCATAATGTCAAGTTTCAGGTTCATGAGTTCAAGCCTTGTATTGAGCCTGCTTGGGATTCCGTCTCTCTTTCTGCCCCGCCCTGTTTTCTGTATCTTTCTATCAAAATAAATAAAAATAAACTTTAAAAATATAAAATAAAATAAAATAAAATAAAATAAAATAAAATAAAATGGAACCAGAGAATATGAAATGCACCCTCAGGAAAACAAAACTTAAGAACTGAGAGACTAATTTCCTGTAAATGCCTGACTTACTGAAAACCATAATTTATTTCCTGACCAATGAACATCCACCAAGAATCTCTTCCATCCTCAAGCCAATGAATTTACTGCTTGGACTCTGGCTGGACTTTGCCCTTTGCACTCCTAGTACCAGAAATCCAGTTCACTCCAAACCTCCAACGGACTTGCCTATAGATTGCTATCCTTTGTATTTTCCAAATTACCATTCTTCTGCTATTCCAAAATAAACTCAATTTTTCGTAGTTTGTGTTTGCTTTATCTTACCTCTATTTAGTTTGGCAATGTAGATGGAATAGAACAATGTGACAGTGGTATAAGACATTTTGAGGGGGAAAATACAGATTTTAGGTTAAGCAATTCTGTAAGGGGACCTACAAAATATGACAAATAATGATGCCTTTAAGTTGTATAGTTTACTATGGGAAAAATGTTAACATGTCGCTCTGTGGTAGATCTTACAAGATCTAGTTAAAATGGACAATGGTAACATGAGATTCACAGTAAGATTTAGATAGAATTACAATTTACTAAACACGTTTCACAATGATTTCTTTCTCCTTTCTTTCTGCTACATTCTAGAGTAATTGTAAGACAGAAAGATAATCTTGAAAAGCTCTGTAATCTTTATATCTGAAAGCTCATCCTCAGGTAAAAATTTGGAGGAGGAACACTCCATTTGGTGTTCTAGCTCCATCACTAATAGGCTAGGACCTTAAGCAAGATATTTGACATTTCTGGATCTCTTTTCAACAATCGTGATGTTGTGGTACAATCTTTACTTTTCACTGATCCTTTGGCACCTACCGGATAGACTGCTCAGTGTTTTACACCAGCATCTGAGAGCCATCTCACCCAGAGGGTTCTGTGCACTCAACTTAACCTCAAGTTATCAGCTGTGGTTTACTTTCAGGCTGCAAGAATAGAATGTGTCTCGAATTTTTGTGGCTAAAAGTGATGTCAACTTTCTCATCAACAATCTTTTATATCAGCAATTCTCAAAATTTTTGGTTTTAAAACTCTACAAAAAAAATATTAAGGATCCCTCCCCCCAAAATATTTTGTTATACAGGTTATACCTATCAGAATTTATCTTACTGGAAATTAAAACTGTGAATATTCCTCCCCCCCCCCCATTTTATTGACAAATGGTAAACATTACATCTCTGTATAAGTTTAAGGTATATAGCATGATGGTTTAATTTACATCTATTGTAAAATGATTTCTACAACAGGTTCAGCTAACATCAATCTTCTCAAGCAGATAGAATAAAAAGACAAGAAAAAAGGAAAGACAAAAAGGAGAAAGGTTTCTTCTCCTTGTGATGAGAACTTAAGATTTGCTCTCTTAATGACTTTCTTATATATCATACAGCAGTATTAGCTATAGTCATCACGTTGGACATTATATCCCCAGTACTTATTTCTCTTGTAACCTGAAGTTTGTACACTTTGACTTGCTTCCTCTGCTTCCCCCTCCTCAGCTGAGAACTTTAAAAATTAAGCATTTATTGGTTTGTTTTTTTAAAGCCGTTTATATAAATAATACATATATATATAAATATAAAATATAATACATATATATATGTATATATACATATATATATAAATATAAAAAATTTTATGAAAAATAGTTTTCCAATTAAAAAAAAATGTAGTGGGAAGAGTGTAAAAGAGACTTTTTACAAATATCTATAATGTCCAATTTAGTATATGACAGCTGGATTCTCATATCTGCTTCTTCATTTGGTCTGTTACAATATCACATATGTGCCTCCTAGAAAACCCCACTGTAAACTCATGAAAGAATGAGAGTGAAAAAGGAAAATAACTTCCTAGTATCTTTATGAAAATGCTTCTGACCTCTTGGTACTTCTCAAAGGGTTTTGGGGGGGGCCAGGAGTCCCAGACTTCACTTTGTGACTGCTGTTCTATATGATGGAGAGGCTAGTCTAAATTGTAATTAATTTAGATTACATACATAATATAATACATATTATATAAATAATATAATATATACATATTGTATATAAATATATATTATGTATAAAATCATATAATTATATTAATTTTGAATGAAGGCTGTCAGTAAAAAGTTTTATTTTTTCTGAACTGATCCTTAGAATAAATATAATAGGACCTAACTCTCATAAAGAATTTCCTTATATCAGGCACCGTGCTAATAGTTTGGCAAATGTTATTTTATTTAACCTTCAAAACAACCCTAGAAAATGGTGCCACCAATATTATCTACCATTTATTTTATCTTTTTTTAAGTTTATTTATTTTGAGACACAGAGGGAGAGAGAGAGAGCGCGCACGCAAGTGAGAGTGGGGAAGGGGCAGAGAGAGGGAGAGAGAATCCCAATCAGGCTCCACACTGTCAGCACAGAGCCCAATGCAGTGCTCGAACTCATGAACCATGAGATCATGACCTGAGCCAAAATGAAGAGTCCGATGCTTAACCGACTGAGGCACCCAGGAGCCCTTTATCTACCATTTAACAAGGGAGGAGATGGACCTTGGAGAGTGTAAGTAATTTGCCCAAGGTTACACCAGTAGCGGACTGTTGACTTGGCCTTTGAGCTTAGACAGTCTGATTTCAGACCACACAAGATCCTAATTAAAGCACTTTAATTCCCCTTCAAAAAGATTGCTCAGCACTGAAATAATTATCTCCTGTAATCGTCACAGAAATTCCATGAGGATGACTTCATAATCCTCATTTAACAGATGAACAAATGGACTAAGTTTGCACAGTGGGCTTCAGGCAGGACCAGAATATGCAATGTATTTACCTGTATTCATTCTGTGCCACTAGCCATTGATCTCCAGCATGGATGGGTATATTCCAGGGACTGTTCAAGGTAGTTAACAGGTGGAGGGAAGAGAAGATATTAGCACTAATTTTTATCTTTGCCCCCAAAATGAGGGAAAAAATCAGCTTTTAAAATATCTGATGTAAAAACTCATACTTGTCCTTCATTGAGCCATAACTGAGCAGTTAAGATGTGGGAAGAGTCATAAGGAAAGAGTGGGTGGTCCCTAACAGAGGATTTTTTACTCTCGGTGCAGAAGATGAGTGCCCTGTCGAGAGCCTTTATAGATTCTATATTTTTTGTTTTAAATAAAGTAACACTTACAGAAAAGACAGTGGTGTACAAATATTCCTGTAAGAAACAAAACAAAACAAAACAGCAGACTGATGTAGTTATTAACAATTCAGTCACAAATAAACAAGAAAATGGCAGAACTGACCCTTTTCCTAGATTTATTACTAGCCTTTTATTGGAAACACATGATTTTTTAAAAAGCCTACTTAAGCAACACTGGAAACAAGTTGGCCAAAATATTTGAAGTTATCAAAAGAACATTTGAACTATGTATTTCCATCCCCCATTTTAGTGATGAATCCTGAGAAGTGAATACTGTGCAAAGGATCACATGAAACTGTTGTGGTTCGCAAGACATTATGAAATGTCACATATTTCATCTTTAAAATGGTTCCTCTGTAATTTCTATTTTTGGTGTACATTTTATAGTATATGCAACTTATTAACAGAGTAGTAGGAGATATTCATTTGTCATATACACACATAGTTAATAATTTTCTACTCATAGAAGACCTTGATCAAAATGGTTTGTAGAATCCTGCACTATGTTTTACTACCTTTAATGGTACTTATCTCTATCATAAAGCTCCCAACATTTCCCAGGTCTAATATCCTATAATTTTAATTTCCTGTCAAGTATATTGAGGTTTTAAGTATGGGTCTGAATGAGAAAAACCAAAATTCTATCTAATTCTATGGGTTAATGTAACACAGAGTAACACTTGAAATTATTTTCTTTTGAGAGCCAATACCTTCATAGGACATTGCCTGACAAATGGTCATTTTATCTTTTTTTGCCTGTTTAATAACACCCCAAATTTTCCACGTAAGCCATCCTTTCCCAGTGTTCAGTCATAAAACTCAGGGAAGAGCATATTACCCATGCCTAAGTCAGCTGGGCATTCTACCAACCTAACCATATGACTCAGCTCAGGTCAGTGAGAAGGCTGGAATTCTACTGTATTCATTTGCATTTGGAAGATTGTAGGGACCTAGCTGCTGACAGATGTAATACCACATGGATCCTGATATCAAAAGTAATGAAGAAAAGAAGAGCAGAAGAATGGAAAAAGACTCCAACTAACACAATAATAAAATCACTACCATGTAATTTCTTCACTACTCAATATTACTTAAGCTTAAGGGCAAGCATGGTCTCAAGACCTTTCTTCATGAAGGAGCGCAAATGGACTCACGTTAAGCTCTTTAAGAAAGTAATTTTTTTTTCCCTCTGAGATTCAGTCCATTATTTGCAGTGGTAATAGTCTTTCAGTTCCAGCAAGATAATCCTGGGAGATAAAGTCTTCAGTTAGTCTGGAGAAGGAAGGAAGTGTGTGATTTGTTTGGATATTATACCTGTTGTCACTCACATGAGCAGTAACTATAAGCTTCTACATTCCTCTCCAAGGGGAAGAAAGGGTAAGGAAAACATTTCAAATTAAACCTTAACTGGAAAACAACAGAAAAGCTAAGGAATAAGTGAAACAATTGAGAAACCAAGCATAGTCTTTTATATTTTCAAATGTTCAGACTTCTATTAACCAGAATGTTCTACTAATCAGCATATAAATAGAACCAGGTGCAGTAATTATCACTTTATATAATAACAATCCTGAACCATTACTGTAAGACCCCAACATGCTTAGCAGGCTTACTTTGGTTCTCACGACTTAAGTTTAAATATTCCTGACTTGCATCCTAATAATATGCTCATCCAAAATGAGTGTCTCTATCTGCTCTTTGATTTTTCTCAGCATAGGCATAGAAAAAAATCAAAACAGAAAGAACAAAAGGACTAAGGTAGGCAGATGGGATTGATGAGTGTGAAGAAATAGCACATAACTCTCAGGCAACCTATTTAGACACTGCCTGAGACAATGGCAACGTTTCTTTCTGGAGGACAAAAATACACAAAAAATTACCAGGTGCTGGTAGAAAAGGTGTGAAGCAAGCTGTGAAAATAGCACATTTACAGGGGGGGTTGTTGTGATTTGCAATCTTAATTAAGCATATCTTCTGCCCTTATGAAGTAAGAGCCAGAACCACTGTTATTATCACAGTTGAATAATCTTTTAGGAAACCTGGAACAAATGAAATACATGTAAGTCGTTTATGATCAAAACAAAGCCATCTCATTAAGAGAATGCTTATTTTCTCTACTGGGGTTTTCTTTTCTTTGTGAATATTTGTTATTCCAATCAGGTAATTAAGTGGTTGTGGTATCCCCGAGTAAATATATTGTGTTAACTTTACCAATTAGGTGGTAATTTACTTAGTGTTCCACATAAATAAGTCTCATACTCCCACTACAAAGTATAGTTCTGTCTATCAGCACTTACCATTTTATGTCATAATTATGTTACATCTCTCTTTCTCCCTCTCCTACTGGACTGCTAACACCTTGAGGCATGCACTTTTTCATTATAAGAAGGAAACAACACTTGCTGGGTGTTTATGTGCCAGGTTCTAAGTGTCAGGTCAATTATTTAGTTTAAACTTCACAGAACTTTCTAACATGGGTACTGTTAGTATGTTCACTTAGCAATAAGGAAATCTGAACTCAGAGACATTAATTTGCTTGAGTTCACAAAGAAAGTAAAAAGTAGTAGACATAAGATGTGAACTCAGGCAGCTTGATCTGAGTGGTCTTGCTCTTAATCCTCATGCTGTTCAGCTATGAAGGCTCTGTTGATTACAATCAAGAATATTGTAAGCGTTAATGTTTACTGTGTGTTGGTGCCAAAAATGTTCTCCAGGCCTTTTGTATTTATTAGCTGATTTATTTTTTACAACCCTATGAGGCAAATACTAATATTATAGCTATTTATAGGATGGGAAACAAGCAAAAAGATGTGACAGAGCATGGATTTTCAGCCACTTACCATTGTAGGACATGCTACTATCACATGACTAGAATCTATAATAAGTTCGTCTTATCTCTTAGGCAGTAGGACTGCAAATGGTCTTTGGGGTATTTAAGGAAGCTGCCCTCAGTGAGCTTCTCCTTGTAACTGAACCTGTACAGGGCTCTTGTCATCGTTTTTTCACATCTAATATTCACTATACCCCAGTGAGAAAGACATTGGCACCTGCATTTACAGTTGAGGCTCAATTGGAGTTAAGCATTGTTTTCTGAGTTTCTTGGCAAATGACTGAAAAAAAAGGAAATAGATGGGATATTAATTGCCTGATAAAAGGAAGTGTACCTCAAAAAATTTTTTTTGCCCCTGGATTCAAAAAACACAACTTTAAGGGGTGCCTGGGTGGCTTGGTTGGTTGAGCATCCGACTCTTGATTTCAGCTCAGGTCATGATCCCAGGGTCATGGGATCAAGACCTGTGTCAGCTTCATGTTGAAGGTGGAGTCTGCTTAAGATTCTCTCTCTCTCTCACTCTGCCCCTCTCCCCTGCTCACACACACTCTCTCTCTAAAATAATAAAGAGTAAAAAATATATTTAAAATAAATGTTTTCTTTCCCTTACCTTAGCAGGCTTAGGGATAGTTGAGTGGGATGACAATTCAATAGTACTTGAGACTCATCTCTTAATTGGTTTTATAATTCTGACTCCAAGGCTTCCAAATTCCCTCTCTTTATAGATCTCGGACATCTCAAATATTTTGTCATCTTCTGTTTACTATTCTTCTAAGGTCATTTCGTGCTCTTATTACTAGTTCTCATTCATTCATTCATTCATTCAATAATTATTAACTGAGCATCAGCCATATAACAGGAAATGTGCCAGGTGCTGGGGATAAAAAAAGTGAACAGCACTCATGGTCCTGCTCTCTTGGAATTTATAGCTTGACAATAGCCAATAAATGGGCAGAAGGACATTTGTGTAACATTTTTCTGTCTCTCCCAAGTTTTACTTCTATATCATGCTCAAATTTAAGCTCTGCTTGTTTGCATTTCAACAAGTACAAAAAGAGAAAGCTGTCTTTACCTCCCAGGCATCTAGCACAATGTCCAGCACAGAGTAAGCACTTGATTAATGCTTGCGGAGGAAGAAGAGTGGCTTGGTAAGAAGGGAGAGAGAATCAGAAGGGAAGAAGGGAGGGAAGGGAAAAAATAAAGAAGACAAAAAGGACTGAAGAAGATGGCAGAAAAAGAAGGCATCTGGCAATTCTGATTAGGAGAAAACCAGAGGGTAAGAATCTCCCGGTCCAGCTGGAGTGTAAAATCATCATCTCAAGGAAAGTGAGAAACAGGAAAAAAACATGGAAAGATAGTTTGAGCCAGCCTGTGGACTGCCTTAATTTAATTTAATTTTAATTTAGTTTTTTCTAATTTAATATTTAATTTAATACTAAACTTTACAAGGAGAGAAATCTGTTTTGTCAGTGATGCATCCAAAGCACCCAGAACGGTGCCTGGTACATACTAAGTACTTAATAAATTTGCTATTGGATGAACAGAACATGCATATGCTCTGGAGCCATGGAGTTAGAAGGGTTGGCAACTTCTTCTGATAATATATTTTACCAAACACTTGCTCAGACACAGGGCTAATTCCATACTTCTGCACTGGATAGGTAAAATTGTCATGGTCTTCCTCATTCAAAGGAAGAACCTAAAAACATATGTGGGATGGTCAGGAATGAAAAACAAAAAAGGAAATATAAATTTAAGAAATATAATTCTGTTTAAATTTATATTACCCTGAAAGATTTTGACACTACTTGTAAATCTGTCATCTGAAGTTTTTAGAAAGATTCAGATGAAACAGAAAATTCTCTTAACTTAAAAGGCAGAGTTTATTTTTAGAAAGAACTCCTTACAAGCTTGGGCCTAGGATCTAATGGATCCTCACACAGGAATGGGTATGAATGCCAACAGACCTCACTCGGTTTTTGTCAATCTTTTGATCATGTTCTGTGATCAATGTTCTGTGAGTTTATTCCAAGTAATTTTGTTTTGACAACTTTTGATGTTCTAACATAAGGATTTCACTAGTGGGGCTAGTTTAGTGATTGACTTTTTTCCTCCTTTACTTCAACAAGTAAGACAAGTGATGTCCAAATGGGGGACATATTCCTGTAGAGATATCTGTGCTTATGTAATTCTCAAAGTATTTAAGATATCACCATTTTAATTTTCTGTTTCAGGAAAGCATATATGCTATGAACTGAGTGTGATTCCCCCAAATTCATATGTTGAAACCCTAATCCTCAAGGTCAGGAGGATTAAGAGATGAGGCCTTTGGAAGATATTTAGGTCACAATGGTGGAGCCCCCATGAATAGAATTAGTACATTAATTACAAAAGACAAGAGAGATATGATATTCTCTGAGTTATTGAGGATACAGCCAGAAACTGTCTGTCTACAAGTCAAGGAGTAGGCTTTCACCAGGCATTGAGTCTGCTGGCTCCTTGATTTTGAACTTCCCAGCAAACAAAACTATGAAAAATGAATGCTTGT